>NC_139720.1:36347740-36947740 GCF_964211835.1 Anser anser | reverse complement strand
GTGATAAAAATACCTCTTTTTGGAAAGGAGGTAAGGAGGTTTGAGATGTCAGACTGAGCCCTGTCCCTCTTCTCTTGTCCCTCTTCCTCGTGCTCTGTTCTCCCTCTTTGGCTGCCTTCAGACAGCTCATTAGGGAAAGCTGATTGTAACAGACTGGAGAAGAGTCACAGGTTAAAGACAACATAGAGAAGCGTTCTCTGTGAAAAACCCCTTCTGAGCTGCAGCAAAGCTCTTTAACCAATAACTTCTCCTCCTCTTTGCTGAATTACTGAGTTCTTGTAAGACAAAAGATAATTAGCAAAGTGAAATATGTGAATGGTTAAAGTAACGTAATTGATATCCCTGTTCCTACAAGAATGTGTTAACTTTCACATCTTTATGGCTCAAAAAAGTGCTAAAATTGAGAGACTCTGTGTTCGCAGGTCTCATAATCCCACTTAGCTCCTCCTCACCGGCGCATCTGTGTGTATAGTCAGTACAAACTTTGGCACTCTGCTCTCATGGCTGTGGATATTTCAATACTGATGCAGGTCTGCAGATGAAGGGCAGGGTTTCAAACAGCAGCCTTAGCTAGGGAAGGGATTTCAGCCCTCTGGTGTTTTATGAGTTGGGTTAAGAAATGGACTTACATCCCTGAGAAAACGTCTACTTTTTGGTAGCACAACGAGCCCTGTTGGTTTCTGCAGTCCCTTAGAGGTGCTCAGGTACAGCTGCCTGTTCCCCACAGCTCTTGTGACCCTGTGGGGGAAGGAGGTCACTGACTGTCCCTGTGCCACCCAAGCCTTTACCTGATGAGAAGGAACAGGAATAAACGTGGGTATTTATGTAGCCCACAGGGCAACGACGCTCACTGAGGAACCATTTTATACATCTTAACTGGACACTGCCCACAGCAGTGTTGCAGCTGGAGTAGGATAAAAGTTGCTTGTGACCAAAAAAAAAAAAAAGTTTCTCCAGAATTTCCCATATTTTGTAAGGGGGAGAGATGAGACTGTAGGTGTTACCAGGGGTTTTGTTTGGTGGTGTTTAGTTTTTAGATATAAAGGTTCTTACAAGTTTCCCCTGACATCCAGGAAAATGCTAAACACCTGCTACTTTTATTCAGTTGTAATGCTTTTGTCTGGGAAAGGAAAGGGGAGGAGAGGGGAGGAGAGGGGAGGAGAGGGGAGGAGAGGAGAAAGGAGAGGAGAAAGGAGAGGAGAAAGGAGAGGAGAAAGGAGAGGAGAAAGGAAAAAGGGAAAGGAAAAAGGAAAAGGGAAAGGAAAAGGGAAAGGGAAAAGGGAAAGGGAAAAGGGAAAGGGAAAGGGAAAAGGGAAAGGGAAAGGGAAAAGGAAAAAGGGAAAGGGGAAAGGAAAAAGGGAAGGGGAAAGGAAAAAGGGAAGGGGAAAGGAAAAAGGGAAGGGGAAAGGAAAAAGGGAAGGGGAAAGGAAAAAGGGAAGGGGAAAGGAAAAAGGGAAGGGGAAAGGAAAAAGGGAAGGGGAAAGGAAAAAGGGAAGGGGAAAGGAAAAAGGGAAAGGGAAAGGAAAAATGGGAAAGGGAAAGGAAAAATGGGAAAGGGAAAGGAAAAATGGGAAAGGGAAAGGAAAAATGGGAAAGGGAAAGGAAAAATGGGAAAGGGAATGGAAAAATGGGAAAGGGAAAGGAAAGGATCAGACTTCTCCCAGGTGCCTACAGGATCATGTCTGTGCCCTGACACAGTTCCTGGCCCTGGAGTCACCAAGGCACGCAGGGAGGGAGCGGCTGGGTGGGCATCTGGGCACCAGGTGAGGCCAACCCCATCCCCGGCACCATGGGGCCAAGTCTCCCCTGCCGCTCACCTTGTGTCCCTGCTTGCACCCGTGGGGATAAATATCCCGTGGGCAGGTCACACCTACCTGGTCCTGGGATAAACAGCCACGTAAGGTGTAGGTTAGTAAGCAATCCAGCCCAGAGAGTGGCGATGCTTCTCTGTCCTGCGCTGCTGTCTCTATCCGGGTTCTAGGTCAAAAATGCATGTTGAATGCCACATTTTGAGGACTGCATTATAGCTGCATGCTGTGTAAAGTAAAGTGGTAACATCCCATTGCATTTAGATGTTACGTTTCTAATACTGTGGCCAGTGTACGATAACAGACAGTTAAAGCTATTTTCACTAGAAAATATTAATCAAGGAAAAGCACTCGTTGCTTTTAGTCCCTAGTCCATTAGTCCTAACTAAGTATTAGGAAATACTAGGGAAAACCCAAAATGTAAGTATCTCCAGATGCTGAATCCCTGTTTTTTTTTTTTCTTCTGGTGATGTAATGATGAGCCAAGCAGGGGATGTGACAAGAATGGGATCACTATGTTTTTATGCACTTAATGTTTTTACCTATGAATTTTAACATATGATTACAGATGTCATGTTCTGTTTAGAAACAAACAAACAAACAAACAAAAAACACCATTATCTCAGTGAATTGGCAGTTAAAAAGATTGGCCCTTGATAGGCAAGATTATAAAAGAAAAAATTAGTGGTAATATATAGCGTGCAGTAGCCATCCATGTAACCACTATAAAACTCGCTGGTGTTGCTTCATGCTCTTATTCTGTATGTTTTTTTTTGCAAAAGAGAGAACAATGGCTTTTGGGGTCTTGTCCTCTGGGAAAGATTGCCCTTATAGACTTCCCAGTGAGAAGAAGAGATGCTATTTTGCTAACTGGTGCTGCATGTTTCACTCCAGGGAAACCACTGGAAGGTACCACAGGTTGTGATGATAACATCATCTCCACAGCGCTTAGAAAATTATTTAAGCTCCAAATCCATGAACACCAATACATGGATCAACTTTCTGTGGGATTTCTGATAGCAAGAAAATTAACTTCACATGAGTGAGGATAGGAGGGGGAAAACCATATCCAAAAAAAAAAAAAAAAAAAAAAAGGTAAATCTGCATAGGAAGATGCTGGGGAAATGCCTTTGGTCTGGGAAGCACAAGAGACAGGAGGTAAGGGGGCATCCCAGCACGTAGTCCTCAGGGCTGATACGCAATGCAATGAGATCTGTATCTGCTGGAAAAGCCAGGCTACCTCTGTGCAACACGTTATTGATAACCATGAGTAAAGGAAAAAGATACCCACCTCTTAGGGAGAGAGGATATACGCCATCAGTATATTTTCCACCATCATTTCCATATTTTGAAGCGTAGCTTAGGAAAGACATATAATTACAGTTCTTGGAGGCTAATTCTGATCTCAGCAATGTGACCATCAACCCCAAACAGCTCAGTGATGCCTGGGATTACCTTATATTGCTGAGACCTAGCTTGACTATGAAGATAAAAAGGAATACCAGCTATGCCAGGAGAATTTTTGTTTCTTTGACCTGAAGAAAGCTAATAAACTACAGATTTAAAGGCAGAATTGTTACAATAGGGTGCTCCTTTCAAACATTACTGTTTGCTTGATAAACTAAAAGAAAGCAAAGAACAGAGAATTTCAAAACAAATAATTCTTCAAAGGAAACTTTCTTCAAAGAGACTGCTAAACTTTTTGTAAATATCTTATTCATACCCAGTGATTACAGTGATGCTTTCCAGCTTAAGAAGTGCCTAATACTCACAGCTCATTTTTTTTCCTAATGAAAGTATGGCTGGTCTGGAAGTTTGGTCAAGGCAATCGCGTAAACTTGTACTCCTGGGATTTACAGTAGTATCTTCCCTGAATTTCCAGTAGTACCTTTACCACATTTTCATGTCACCAAACAGAGGAAATACTTTGTTTTCTGACCTCTGTACCAAAATTTCAATGTGGAATGTGAAGATGTTTACATACTGTGAGCATGATTTTTAGACAGGGGGCTCGCCCATCGAGAACACAGCTCCAAACCTTTAATATTTAGATTCTGTTCAGCTGTGGTATTTTGCATCTCAGTGTTGTAGACATGCCACCAGGGATCAAAGTAATGCTGTAGAGATCCCACTTCACTTAGTAAAGCAGGCATGTGCCAGCCATCTGTTGTATCTGCTGATAGAAAACAGCAGTAAAGTTTCTCAAAGTTTGGCCAAGAAGTAAAGGGGGGATTTATTGCTCAGCAGAGATGAGTTACAAGGCACCTTGTAGTGTAAGCTACATCTGGTTTCCATAGTAATTTACATGGTATATGTGTAAACTACACAATTATTCTTTTTACACAGCAGTGTAAAGCTGTGTTAAATAAACTGTTCTTCAAGATTCCCATTGTTTATCCTTTCTATAAATATTCTAATACATTTTTAACAAAAAAGCTTAAGTAATAAAATATTTTCACTACTTTTACAGTAGTAGTTGCGCTGTACAACACAACTGTTGAAAAGCACTGGAACTAACAGGGCACCCCAAAGCTTCAAGACTGTATTTTGTGAATATGTACAGATTTGTCTCCTCATATTGCTAACAGTTTTTCTGAAATATAAAATCCATGATGTTTGGCTTTCATCTCCTTTATGGAAATGAAAATGTTTTCTGTCAACATCACCTCTTTTTCAGAGGCAATTTCTTAAGTATGTTTTTAGTGGCCTGAAGTTAATGCCATTACAAGTAATGCCATGGAATTAAAAGAACAAACTAACCATAATGAAAACTAACTGGAAGAATTTCTTAATGTATTTACTTCTATTGGTATCAGGCTTCCCATGGAGTTTTTTGGTGTAGCTAGACTTTGGAACAAGCATGGATGACTTGCTTCTAGCAAAGTGACCTATGTACATATAAATATACAAAACCACCTTCTTCTTAGTCCATGCACAGATGTGAGGGATATGGTGTGATCCAGAGCTTTCAAAGCAGCGTGCTAAGTACTTGCATCAAGTTGAATTTAGCTTTAACTATTGTATACCTTTGCTCACAGCAGCAATGAGTTGCCCAAGTCCTCTGAGTTTTCATTTTAACGTAGCTGAAATCTGCTTTCCCTGTTACAAAAGTAATGGAAACTGGTTGTCTAAGAGGAGCCTTTGGTGTGGAAACTGGATGCAGGTTTGGCTGTAGGGAGACTGGGTTTTTTGACTCTTGTGTTGTGGCCTGGCTGGGAAGAGATGGGTGCAGAGGCAAGCACCTTGTACAACTTCGTATGTGCTGTGTGAAACATTGCTTTTCCTTTTGCTTTGAATGTGGTAATTTCTTTGAGTGTCATTGTGAAAATCCCTTTAGAAACCCAGGTAGGCAGTACTGACCAGGCTGTTCCTATATGCTTGCTGAGATCTTACTGGATCCTGAAGACCATTGCTCTGTCTTCCCTAGATGTCATGCTGAGCTGTGTGTCTACTGTTTGTGCTCTTTTCCTTAGCAGAGATGTCACTTAGCTCTCCAAGTCCCTATTGGATCCTTATGCAAAAATTGGCGTTATTCTTGACAAGTTCCTCTAACATTAACACTAAGTTTTGTCCCAACAGGTGGGATCTCTGCAGTATAATATTGAGTACCTCCAAACTCTTAGGTTACACCACCTGGTTCATACAATTTGTCACTATTCTCCACCCTGTCCCCCACCCCCAAAAAGCTCTGTTAATGACTTTTCAGTTTGAAACAACCCCTTAAGCTTCATAAAGTAAAGCTCTAGTGTAGGAATTTGCCAAAATTTTCCTTCATGAGCACAAGTGCAAAACATTCATTTAGCTTTTTCACGCTTGTCTTTTTCAGTGGGGTTTTATTTGCACTGTCTTCAGCTGTTAGCCCCATTGACTTGACGGGGATCTGCTCTGAAGAATTTCAAAACAATTTTGTTAGCATTTTGAAAGCTTTCAAGAAAACACATCCCAAAACATTTTTTTATTTACCTCATTGTGGTTTTACATTTAGCTCGCCAAGGTTTGTTTTTTATTTATCTCCCTTCTTCATTCAAATTCCACTTTTTGAAAGATGCTATTTGATTTCTATTAGTCTCTTTTGTTCAACCTCTCTGTTCAACCATATTGGAATTTTTTGTTTAGTTGTTTTTGTTTGTTTGTTTCTTTTTTAAGGTTCAGGGAACTGAAACTATTTATTTGTGGCCAAACTCTTCACTACATCAGAATGCAACCCAGACATAGTGGAAAACGCAGTCACCCAAAGCGCACAGAAAAGAACAACAGCAAAGACAGTTGCATTGCAATCCTTAGTTTTTTGTAACAAAACAAACAGCGTCCTTTGCAATGAATTATGTGTATAAAGTTCAGTAGATATCTGGGGATGCGGGTGTACATTTCAGTAAAAGCAGAAGATAGTTTTATTGGCATTTTCTGTTACGTAAGTGCCTTTTTTGAAAACTGTAAGGTAAATTGAAGAAACACAAAATCAATCACATTTTGGATAAGTTTCTGAATGTGTGGTTAACTTCACATTTTTTCCCTTCTCTTTGGTTTGTGGAAACTGACATTTTGAAATCTCAGTTGTAATTAACTGTGATTGTAATAAAATGTATGTAACAATGTAATGAAAGACTGCCTCTTCCCATGTCAAATGTTGTTCAGACCCATGCACAAAAAGCGTCTGGGCTATCTGTGACAATTTGGGCTGAGCCCGTTGTGTCAAGTAACAGAAGCCCAGTTCAGTGGGTACACAGGCACTGAGGTCAGACGCGTTTTCCCCTTGGGTAGCACCTTGGCAGCTGATGTGTGTGAGCTGACAGTCCTACAGGGCCTCTGGCTGTGGCACTGGCCCTCCCAGCCTCTAACGAGACCCGGCAGACTGGAGAAGAACCTGATGAAGAGCCACCTCTTTCCTTACACTTACTTCATAGAAGAAAGAGCTAAAATGGGCAAAAACAGTCACGTTTTCAAACTTCTGCAGGGCACGTTCCCATCCCTTCAAGCCCTTCTGCTGGTCTCTCTGTGGTATGTCCATGCCTCTCTTGTACTGGGGAGCCCAGGCCTGGACCCACCACTACAGATGTGCCTCATCAGGTCTGAGTAGAGGAGAAGAATTATGAGAAGAAGGATTTGTGAGGAGAAGAATTTGTGAATCTTCTTGCTGGTAACAGTCTTCCTAATGCAGCCCAGGAGGCTGTTGGCCCTCTTTGCCACCCACACAATGTTGCTGGCTCATGGTCATCTTGATGTCCATCAGGACCCCCAGGACCTTTTCTAGCAAACTCTTTCGCAGCTGATTAGCCCCTAGTGTGTACTGCTACATGGGGTTGTTCCTCCCCAGGTACAGGACTTTGCAATTCCCCTTGTTGAGCTTCTTGCCAGCCCATTTCTCCAGCTTGTCAAGGTCCCTCTGAATGGAGCACAACCTTCTAGTGTATCAGCCACTCCTCTCAGTTTTGTATCATCTGCAGATGTGCCGAGGGTGCACTCTGTCACAACATACTGGCCATTAATGAAGATGTTAAACAGTCTGGGATCCGGTATGAACCCTTGAGGTGCACCACTACTGACTGGTGGCCAGCTGGACTTCACACCACTTGCTGATCACAACCTCCTGAGCCGAGCAATGCAGCAGTCCACCTCACGGTCCACCTACAGAAATTCTACTTTTTCACTTCTGTGAGGATGTTGTGGGAGGCGGTGTTGAAAGCCTTCCTAAAGTCAAGACAAACAAAATGCACCGCTCTCCTCTCATGCACCAAGCCAGTCATAAACACAGAATGGGCCAGGCCCTAACACAAAGCTGAGACTGCCTTGTACAATCACAGCAAAGCAGCAAACGAAAATCTGCCTCAAAAAGTATTACAAATGAAGCAAAGACAGTGATACTGTTGTATGGAGGCACTGAGAAGACTTTATACATCTATGATATCCAAAATCCACCATAGTATGTGCTTAATTAAAGTCTGTTCATAGGAGACCACTTAGCTACGCAGAAATGCTAAGGAGTTAGCCTGACAAGTCTGCCTGACTTGGAGAAGAGACACTTGGGGGATAGAAATGCCTTAGTAATGGCTTACAAAGATTTGAGGTGGATTTGTTTCAGCCGAACAAGAAAAACACTGATTTTTTTTCCATCTATATATGAAAGTGTGCTTTGTTTTGTAACCGACTGGTGGAACCCAGCCTGTTTGGCCATACAAGGAGAAGTGGGCAATTACCTTACAGCTGCTCCAGCACTTGCTGCCATCCCTGCCAAATACTTCAATCAATAACTTAGAGACCAAACATTGCTTTCAGAACTGCTCCCACAAATCCTCTGAAGTTATCCCTTAGCCTGGATAAAGAGCTAGCTCAACCTAGCCGATGCTAAAGGAAATAAATATGCTTGACATCAAACCTGGCAATCTCCCAGCCTCAGGTTTTGGCCCAGCACCAGGGAAAATAAATTCCCCAAACAGCAGCCCACTAATGAGAAGACCTGTCACCAGGTCTGAGCGCTCAGGCAGAGAGACCAGTAGCACGAGCAGCAGAGCCAGCCCTTGCAGTGACGGCTGGCCGGAGGAGGAGAGGGCAGGCTCTTGGACCATCCTGGCCATCAGAACAGAGAACCACTTCAGAGCTTTCAGTCCTGCGATTATGAACCTGTTTTCATGAGGAAGGCATGGGGAGATCACCATCTTTTGATGAGCAGGAGAAGATAGGCTCTACCTGCAGTGAGCCTACTTCTCATTGCAATCCACCTACCTGCTCTCAGCTTGCGAATGTGTGAATATTGATATAGTCAATGGGAATCTGAGACTAAAAACCACATAAGCAAATAATCAAGTCCTCTGAACAGCTTCAGTAAGGAGTACAAGTACCACCTTCAGTCTGTTCCTTTCAAACTTCAGTAAACACTGCTCTCATTTTTCGAGGTTTGAGCCTTAGCCAGTTCTCTTTCTTGCAGAGGTTCTGGGAAATAAATTGAACTGTTGAAACAGAGTCCATTTGAGTGACCAGGCTGAACCAAATTTATTTTTTCCTTGTGAAGCCACACGTACATTGAGTAGCTGCAAGCAGCTACGTGCCTGCAGGATTCAAGGCAGGGACCTTCCGGGAGAACAGACAGGTTGCACACAGAGCACATCAGGATCTGTCAGAGAGAAAGGAGAGGCAAAATACAGTTATCTGGAGCTGTAATCACAAGCAACAGATGATATGCATAGTCACATCAAGAGCTGGGAAATAATTTGCTAACAGTGCATGTTGCTTGTTACCTTGGTTGATATATATATATATAATATATATATGTGGTGCTGTTTTAATTTTTTCCCCCTTCCTTTTAGTTTTGCACAGGAACATCTATTCAGATTGAGTAGGCCTGATCAGATTTCTGCATTGGCAAGGGAGCACAGCTGAAAGCTTAGGACCTAACACATTGCTCCCTTCCAGTCAGAGCTGCGATGTGCTGGTGGTAGGTATAGGGTGCAGAAGCTTGCACAGTCCCTCCCAGACAGAAAGCCTCCAGGGTTTCACTATTTCATTTGATGTAACAACAGCATTGTTTTGATGGGACAAAGTCTGTGCATTATCCTGCCCACTGATGGAGTTCACATTTGAGTCATGTCAGCGTGAATACGCTGCTTACTTAGTGGACCCTTCAAAACTGTGCTGCCAAACATCTGCAGTCAGGTAAACTTCATCATTTATGTAGTTGGTGCCATGCTGCCGCTGTTACTGTGGTTTATTCAGACAGCAATTAATTGAAACCTCACAGTGTAATTGCAATGTTTAAAACATTTCTAAGTATTTAACTTGTTTATATAAGAGCTTTATTTACCCAAAAGTGAGTTTTTCTCATCCTGAAAAAAATAATTCATTAGTACAAGTTTATTCACTTAAGTTGGTGGGGAAATATTTGAAAGGACGAGAAATCCTAAAGTTTGCTGGCAGGGTGCATGGTTACCTGGAGGCATAGAGCATCTGCAAGTTCTTATGAAATCTATTTCTCTACCTCTTTCCATCCCTAACATTTCTCAAACAGAAATTCCTGTCTCTGGTTTTATATGCCTTCCTTGTCCCTGCGCACAAAGACTGGGATAAATGCAGTAAGGTCTTTGCCCCCCTTCTTGGAATAGAGCAGGGGATGGGGCACAGCCAGGTTCTTCCCCAGGCCAGAGGGCTCATGAAGAGTGGGAAGCAGAGAGCAAACTTTGTGAGTGAGAGAAACAAAGGGACAGCCATTGTCCTTCTCTGAAAATGACATTGTGAATTTCTTCCCTCTCTGATTCTTTTACAACCATGCTAATTGAAACAGAGCAAGATCCCCAAACTAATCCTCTCTGGCCTAAGGAGACTGTTGTGTGAGTCTCCTGCACGGTTTGTGTCTGGTTATTCCTTCCCAGGAGAGGGGAAACTGGAGGAAGCAGACAGTCCAGAGAAGTTTCCCTAAACATGCTGAGACACGGAAAGGAGGGCTGCAGCTTTTCTTACACTCTGAGCAGAATTTGTTGAACTGATACTGGATTATGAGAGTTTGCACCACTGTTTCACACATTAATATCACAGGTAATCCAGAAGGTCTAGTAATGGTGTGCTTAAGTTAGTTCCCATTGTAAAATCAAAGTTATATTTCTGGCAAGTGCAAGATGAGCTATTGAGCACTCCCAATGCATATGAAGTATTTGAACACATTCCTCCGTAAAAGCAAAAAAAAAAAAAAAAGCCTTGGATTAAAATTTATACAACCCACCCATTGAACACTCACTCGTTAACTAAACACATCTTTCAGTATAACATGGAAAATACACCTTCCCACTGAGGGGCGTTGTTCACCTGTTGTCCTTTAGAGTATGTTAATAGCCTGCAGTTAAACCATCATATATCTGAAAACAAATTTCTACTACTTTAAAAAATCTGTATTTGAAAATGTGGGTGGCTATTTGCATATGACCAACATGGTTAAGGGTTTGAGAGTTTTCTACCATATGCATTTCCTCAAAAACCACTTCCAACAAGTCTTGTGTTCAGCAAGTTGCAGCATCCCAGTTTCTGCCACCTCCAGTTCGTATGCATCTCAGTTTGTTAGATACAGCCAAAAGGTTACAGCAGAAGCTATTAAATTAAGGTAGTCGGCCTCTGTGTGCAAGCATATTTTCCCTAGACCTCTTCATGTCTTGTACTGCACAGCGTGCAACTGTGTGGTTTGCTGTGTATCTGCATATTAATGCATCCGGTTGACTTAATGGGCCAGATTTTCAAAGGCTACTCAGCATTTATAACAGCCACTTGCTCTGAGGAAACCTGCAGGACTTCAGCACCAGCTCTTTGGCTTTGTAAGATGTTCGGTATTAGAAGAAGCTGAACAACGTTATGCGTCATTATTGAGACGTAGTATGGGATCATATACTTAATGAGGTTTTCATGTCCTGTAAAAATAAGGAGACGGCATTAAGTCTGTGCAAACAGCATTGTTCACTGGTATTTCCTGAATTTGGACTCTTAAACTGGATACTATGAAAATTCTCTAAACTTTCTTTTATTAACACAAGCAGTTTGGGGGAAAAAAAAAATGAGCTTTGTTTCTCAGAGCCTTACAAGTTTGCAGAGTTTGCGTGTTCCATAAACTCAATGCCGTTGTCGAGACAGCCACGCATCCTTCCCTCCTCACTGAGAGAGGGGCGCAGAGAGGAGCTCCATCCTTCCCTGGCGCCCCGAGCAGAGCTGGGGAGCTGCTCCTGGGGCCTCTCGCTCCAAGCTGTGCTTGCCTGGTCCTCCTCTGGTACGTCTGAGGAGATCCACATGAGGGAGCCCATATGCTGTGTGCACCACCGAAACTGAGAAGGCTGCAGGAGGAGTGTCAGGCTCTCTTGATCCAGTCTGCTTTGCTTGAGCAGCTCGGGAGCAAAAGCGGCAGGGCACAGGCCTCACCTTTGCACCAAAACAGCCAAGACAGGCCGTGCATACACTGTATGATCACAAAAGCCTCCTGGTGCAGCAGACCTGTCCACTCTCTTGTGAAACTCTCTGGGCAACATTTTCCAAAGCTGTGACAAGATAGCCACTTGAAAGCAGATGTGCAACCTGGCCTCAATTCATCTGCACGGCACACCTTAGTGGCATGCCACAGGCAGAAAGGCATGTGAAGTACCTGGCTTGTTTCTCACGTTGCTGAGAGGTATGCCATTTTCCATGTAAAGAGTACAGCTCGCCGACTGCATTTCAGGAATGTCTTCATAATCCGGTGCTGCTCCAAAGAAACCTGGAGCTTAAACCTCAAGCTTAAAAGCATGACAAACATGAGTCAACTTGCATTATTCCCGATGCGTAACTTCATGAGCAATAGCAAGATCACATTTCTGGGGGTGGAATCACGTGTGTGGATTGTTCAATTTTTTATCTTGTCTGCTTGGTGGCTCTGGCAGTCCCATCAGGAATGTGTGTGTCCTGTTTGGGGGCCATGGTCTGTTCTGCTGGTCTGGAGAAACCACCTTCTAGCCAATGGTTCTCAGCTTAGTTTCTTCCCCACTCCAGGATAAGGAAATCTGAGGGTGTGATGAAAATATTTGTCACCTGCTAATGACAAGGGAACACCCTCCCTCACTCCCAGTGTGGTTCCACAGCAGCTTCAGCCAGGCCAGCGAGCTGGGCTGGATTGTCACCTGCAAATGCTGCTCTCTCTCCACTGAGCATGTAGGAAGTTGAGGATGAATTGGCTTTAAAGAAGGTGCTTCATTTCAATGCTGGAAAATTCCAGGGACCGCTGTACCTTAACTCAGAAGAGTCTATCAGACTGGTACTATAGCCCAGGAATGAAGCCATACAGACTCTGCCTGTGCAAACAGTCTGAAAGACAGAAAAGTTGTGTGCAGAAACTGCTCAGATCCTCATTTCCTACATGGAAATATTACAGTAATGTATGCCCACAGACTGAGGACTTATCTCAATAGATAAATTAGTGCAATTTCAGGTACACAGCAAACACAGAAGGTTTTCTTTAACCTTACAAAATAGCTCTGGATTTTCACAAAAAGAGACATTTATAATCCACGTGGCAGACATTAAAGGAGAGCAGTGTTAGGGAAGTCTAAGAAGCACTAACAACTAGTCAGAAAAGAGCTGTTGTTTTTTTTTTCAAAACCCTTTCACCATAATTTTTAAACACTTGTTTTCTTAGGATACAATGCAAAAGACCATTATCTGTGGAGCAGTAAATAAACAGCCTCACCTTCAAGGTGCCGCAGGCTTTCTTTCACTTAGATACCCACAAGTGGGAGCATCACCCTTTGCGACCACAGAAGGACTCCAGTCCGACAGAAGCTGCTGTGAGATTTCATAATTTTTGAGAGAGTTCATTGCTTACATTTCGGGGGAGATATTTATGATAGAGGAGTGCCAGTTAAAGCCAAGAGCAAAACACATGGACTCAATAAAGGTCCAATTACGTGACCTTTGCTGTTTGCCACGCTTTTAACTTGTGTAAGTTATTGATTACACTTTCATGAGATCATAATCAGAAGGTTGTTCTTTGGTAATGGTGTGCTAGAGGAGCTTTATCCTCCACTTCAAAGCTGTCCTGGGAGGCTTAAGAACAAACGGGTGGAAGTTTGAAGCACAGCCAAAATGAATCTGTGCGCATTATCCGTGTTTACCGCCATGCAGGAGGAGGCTTAGCCTATTCTTCGGCTGTGAACTTTCTCTCATCACATCAGATGAGCCACCATCTCTAAGGTTTACATTTGTGCTTTTAAAAGAGATTCCGTTTAATTAAATTTAGTTTGCTCAGATCTCCATCATAACTCGTCTAAATACTTGTTAGTGCAATCATTCCCCTAACTGTAGATGTTTTATTGAAATTATTTTACATTCTCTGAAAAGAATGTGACTAATTTATTAAATACAAATAAATCTTCCAGAGCTGGAAACTGCAAACAGTTTGTAATTATGTAAAAATGCATGCCCAGGACTATCCAGCCCAGGTTTACATTTATTTTTCAAGCAGCAAGGGGAAGAAAATTACCTCACACTTTAATCTCACTGTATATAGAGCTGCATAGATGCATTAAAGGTGAAGGTAGCAGAACTGTACAGCATTGTTTTGTTAGGAACCGATGTGATAAGACTTTATTTATATTTTTCCTCTGAGGAGCAGTGATAATTTCCCCCTTTTTTATTAGCCTTAGGAAATTGGCATTTTGAACATCCCTGATCATGAAATCTCCACTGGAGACAGCACTGATCTTTTGTTGAATGACAGAAGAATGAATTAGCCCTTGTTGTGCCGGAACAAGAAATAGCTTTTCAGCAGAAAGACTTCTACCAATTCGCTGGATACCACAACAGTGTGTTTCATCAGATATTTCAAGATAATGTAGACTTGTATATCTTTTATTTTTTTAATCTGAACTCTAATTACTAGTTCTTTTGATGTACCACTTGCTTCTCTCCCCTTCCCCAAAGCAGAGAGATCTAATTTTCATGTGAAGGACATAGGAGAAAACAATCTGAAGGGCACTTGTGCACCACGTACGCATTTCAGCCTGGTTCATGCTGAAAAATATCATTCCTTGCTCAAGACTTTCATGATGTAATTAGCTGTGCATATTTATCAAAACCTTAATGATTTTGTCTCCTTTTAGCCTAATTTTTTAGAAAGTAACTCTAGTGAAGCTAGAATAAAATAAGTTGGGGAAAACCTTTTGTTTTTGAATAAAGCAAGATAGAGAAGGAGTAAGAAACTCCAAATGTTTCCTCAACAAATGCTGTCAATTTGCTGTGGCTTCATTTTTTAAGAAATCCTGCATGCTGCATGCTTTTATAGCAGTGCTCTTGTACTTACCTGGAGATTGCTGTGGATCTGTTTGTTGGTGTGCTGCTTTCCAAGGTGCCAGCCTTGGTGAACATCCCCTCAGCGTTCTGACCCTCTGTCCCTGTTGCTGTTCCTGCACCAAGGGATTGGCTCTGATCTATCCCAAAGCCATATTTTCATTAGCAGACTGGCAATGGGCAGGAGCATGCAATAGGTGTTTCTTTGGCACCGTGTTTCAGGCAGCCTGATTTTGCGTCATGTGAGGATGAGTTTCAAAGTTAACTCTCTGCTCGGGTATTTTTTATTTATTTTTTTTTTCCACTGGTGTCCCACTAGAACCTTGCTCTTTCTGCCAAGTCAGTTTCCAGTCTTGGGTAGGTTTCAAATGAGCTCTTCAAATCCTAGAGTGCTTCCAGAGCTCAAGGTCTAATGAGAGAAAATATCTGTTCAAAATGACAAAGTGTTTACCCAGTTTCCCCTGTCATCCAAAGAATAGAAAACTACCAGAAACTTAATTGCTAAAGGTAATCTAAATCCATTAATTTGTGTTCTCACCAAGCTTCCTGACAGCAGTTTCTTCATATTATTTAACTTTAAAGAAATTCTTGTCTCATTTCTTGGAGGAAAGGCTAATATGTTCTGCAAAAAATTCTGTCCTTCTCCCCTGCACAAAGCATTCTTGGAGCCTTGTGGCATCATTTTTGGAGCTCCTTTTGACAGCAATCAGGAAACATTTCTTTGATTGCTTTCTAAATCATTCCCTTGAAGGATCTGCACTGCCATCCACAATGACGTGACACAGGAGGCATTAAGGACCAGTTAATTACCTTCCATTGACAAAATGAGAGAGTTTTTGTACCATTCTTCTTATAAAATACAAAACCATTACAACCACAAGTTATCATTGTTGAAAGTTACATGTAGGGGTTGTTAAAAAGTCATCTTTGTCATCATGCATAGGTTTTCCTCAGTCCTCCACAGTTTTATAACATGAAGAAGGAAGGCTTACGATAGACTCCGCAGAGCCATGTGCATTTCAGCACATCAGTGTGTAACTAAAACTGTAACACACTGCATTTTTCCTTGAGATATTTTGCTCAATTCTAATTTGGGTCCTTCTTTTTTAGAAACACAAAAAAACCCTCTATTTTGCCTTTTGTGTGCATCTCTTATTTTGTTAATCCTACTGCTTCAGTTCATTCCCATACCCGAACAGCTTTCCAGTCCTTTACCCATAATGGAAAACTGGCAGTTGACTGGGATTAAGGTTATCCCGTCTTCTGTGTAGATTGGTTTTCACAGAGAACATTTCTGTGAGGGCTGCACATCACTTTCTCAGCAAAGTTAAGTGTGCCTCCCACTTTGGGGCTACCTCGCGAGGCTGCTGGCAGGTATCTTTGAGGTCACTCTCAGGTGCAAAAAATGGTTTCCACATTCTGGGACGGGATCAATTAGGAGGTAAGGCCAAGCTGCCTTCTCTGGCAGAAAAACAAAACCTTGTAGGCAGACGGTTTATTATCTACTGTCTAAGGAGAGATTATTATGTTGTTCATTACAGCAGTGTCTAGACTGCACTGCAATAACAAAATGTGCTGCAGACATACTCATACTCTGGCCAAACTCCTTCAATAGCCTGGTACATGCAGTACAGCTAGAGCCTTCCCCCTTTGTTGAAATTCTTCTCATTTTGCTTCATGTTTCATCTTGGAACATAGAAAACCTACTTCTCTGACCTAATGCAGTTAATATCTTGGAGAAGCAATGGTCCATGCTGTAAACACCTAACAAGCACATACATTGCCTCACTTTGTGATTTTATTTATGGCATATGCAGCTGTGAGCATCTGCTGTGTATAATCCATGCTAGAATCTTCTAGTGTGTGCATAGCCAGAAATATCCACGGATCTCGGATAAAAAGGAGCTTCTTAAATGAGTTTCTTTCTTTAAACGAAGAAAATTGGTGTTAGGGTATATAGAATAGAATGCTCAGCAATGATCTCTTCAAAATAATGAGAAGGAAACATGGTTGATTTCTTACATCTCTTTGCAAAGGTAACACATCTTTTTTTGTTGTTGTTAGAAAGGCTGCAGATTTCATTAGGCTATTGAGCTGTGACACACAGCAGTTTAAGCTACTCTGCTTTGCTTTAAGGTGCTGCCATTACTTCTAATCCTACATCTTTCATGTAAAATGAAGAAAACTTAAAGCACTTTCCTGTGAATGCTTTGATTAAATATGAAACAAAACCAAAGTGGGCACAACATGGCATTTAAGTGATGAGAAAACTATAAAGCAGTAGATCTTGCCCTGAAGAAGGGAGTTCTGCAGGAATTTTAAGCGTAAAACCAAACTGCCGACAGATGTTCACTACCATACTTGTTAGAGGGCTTCGTTATATTTATAACCTTTTAAATTCCTCTGATTTATAGAAAGCGTCCACTTAAAGTCCATAAAAGTTAATCCTGACCATGGAATTATTTGCCTAGAATGAAATTTCCTGCCTTTGCTGAGGGCTTTGCCCCTGTGGGGAAGAGTTGCAGGGTGGCTGTGTGTGGCTACCTGCTGCCTCGAGGCACCAAGTCCCCAGACTGCTCACGCAGGGGCCGCAGGGGACTTTCCCTCAGTTTTTTTAGGGTCCCAGACAAAGTGTTCACACACAGGGAAGGAGTATTCTTCCTCAGGTGCATACTGAAGTCAAGCCAAAACCAAAAATTCTCCCACTCATGTATAGTGTGCGATTGTCAAGGATCAACACTTTATTGCAAACCCCAGTTCCTCCATCACCTCTGATAACACCACTTCTCTAAGATTTAGCTTCAGTACTGAATTTTGCCCACTAAATACCAGACACTGCACAGGCTGGCTCCAAAAACAAAGTCACGAGAATGTTTCCGTACAGGAAAATGGATTATAGATTGTGGTTTTTCCCCATTATCTCTCAAACAATATATGAAGAAATTTTGTTTGCATTAGCAGGTCACTCACAATGACCACTTACAGTATGAATTGTGGTAGTCACTATACAGTACCCAAATGTCCGGATTTTAATTGCACAGGCCTATCTCCTCAATTAACCATCGTGACTGAATTTCATGCTAGACTGAAGCATGGTAAATATTTGCTGAGAATGTGTTGTTTGCTTTTCAGTCATGGTGATTAATGCAAGTTAATTGGCAATCAACTCAAATTGCACCAGGACAATACTGGAGACTGGATGTGAAGATTGTGTCAAGACAGATTGCTTCCAAACTGATAGGATTTATGGCAGCCAAACCTCAGATTGGCAGGTTTGAGGAGTTAAACTACCCTCCTTCAATATGCAGCCTCTCTAGACTGAATTTGTATGGTATTTTTAAGCCAAAATTTAACCAACTCAGTCCAGCACACGTGAATTGCAAATATGCTCTGTAGCACATGGCTTCGTAACTTTGAAATCGTACTAGCTGAGTCTACCTGAGGACTTGAACGTCATTTCAAGTAGCTCACTTGTATGGACCTTTCTTCAGAAACGGTGAGAGCAGGTATCTTTCCCCAGTGCAGAGAGTGGTTTTCCTCCTGAGCAGCCTGTTGCTTGTGCAGCATCTCTTCCCATCTTTTTAACTCCTGCCTCAGGCATTAATTGCTGCTGTGCCTCTATTCTGGTTAAAAGAATTCCTTCCTTGAAAGGCAGTAAAGATTTTACCTCATGGTGCAATTGATCCCCTTTCCCACAGTGAACTTTCTTTTTGTCTTTGTCTTTAAGCAACGTTTTGACTCCAGAAAATGGAATTCCAGTTCCTTTCCTACACATCAGAGCTCTGGCTCACAGGCTGACCTGCCACAGCAGCCCGGCTAGAGTGGAAATATGGGAGTGGAGCTATTTGGTTTAGTTACCAGTTGTTGTTTACTAGAATAGTAAGAACATAATGTTTTAATATCCCAGCCTATTATGACCTGTTTTAGATATAACCAAACATCAAAGCTAACCAATGAGAAACAGACAGTACAGCATTGACTCAGTCGCTGTAGTATTCTATAGATGTGTGGAGACATATAATTATTTTTCTGAACCAAAGTTTTATTTGAAAACAAAAATGTTCACAATCTAAGACTTTATGGCTTGTTTTCATATTTTGGCATGGTATAATGTATTGGAAAAAAAAAATCTTTAATTAAAAGCAGCCTTTTGAATAGCACCCCAGACTTCAATTTTCATCTCCTGTTTTACTACTTCTGTCCATGTCCCCTCTCCCTCCCACATACGCTCCATGTGTTTAACCCGCCCTTAACAACTTTCATGACTTCCTTCCCTTCTGTTGCTTTGTGAGTCCTCCTCTGAGGTCTCCATGCCTACACAACACCCCCTGAACACATTGTTTGGGCAGAGTGTAGTTCCTGCACGCTGTTTGGGGTCTCTTTGCTGTCCCCACAGGCCGAGTGGATGTGCTGCCAGGGCTGATTAGGAATTTTATAACAATCTTTCTACTCAGCTTTGGAGAGCTTTGCTGGTGCCACCAAAGGAGCATGGTCTCTCTGACAGGGCTTCTGCTCAAGTTAGCACAGGATCACAGAAGGTCTGAGGATCACCTGAGATGAGATAATCTTGAGATAGAATAGCCTCTCTATGTATGTCAGGTGCTCCAATCCCTTAATCATCGTTGTGGCTGTTCACTGGTCTCTCACCAGTAAGTCTGTGTCTTCATGTGCTATGGAAACTGGTTCTTACGAGAGAAGAACAGCCTTCTGTCTAAGGACATTGACTGCCACCTCCTAGATGAACTAACTGCCATTTACTGGCCCAAAGTTCTCATAACATTTTGGTTTTAATCTCTCTTTACTTCACAGTCCCAGATAAAAAGCAGGTTTAACATCACTGTATACTATCAATAAGTTGCTGTATGAAAATACTTTTTTGACAGTTCCCATGCTAAGGCTTCAGGTATTTTTCTGAGAGCAGTAGCTAAAACTTTCCATAATCCTATACACGTTTCAGGTAAATGAGAAGCCAGACTTTAGGGAAAAGGTTTGTTTCCACTTGATCTGTGCACCTGCAGCTGTGCTGTAGGAATGCCCAACTCCATTAACATCTGGGGAAGCCTCAAGTGCCTTACTAAGATGCAGACACCTCAGGTGCACACAGTGTGCACATCTACACTGCAGATGCATGACGCTAGGCAAGAGGAATCCCACTTTGCAGCAAATATGAAGAAAGACTGAGCAGGTGACTTAACAGAGAGGCCAGGGTCCCGTGGAAGGAAGCACCAGGCAGGCTGTCCAGGCTCACCAGTCAGTTCCAGGGTGATTCTGCACAAAAAAAAACAAAAACAAAAACAAAAACAAAAAAAAAAAAACAACCTTTAAGAAGTAGTCCAGTGTTCATCCTTTTTTTTCTGTGTTTAGATGAAAGGTGTGGGTTGTAAAAAAAAAATATATATTTTCTGTTTAACATTAGTTTGCCATATGCATGCTATTTTCCTTGCTGTTATCCAGGTATTGGATTTTACTGTATGGTCATTTGCAATTTCTGTAACGAAAGAAAACTATGCTTAGGTAAAGAAGCAGTTGTGGAAATAATTGAAACAAATCCAGTGAATGACATAATGAAAGCATAGTATTTTTTTGCTGTAGCTTATGTGCTAAATGGTTTGTTTCCATGAAAGCAATTAAAATACATAATGATTTCTCATGTCTTTTGTCATAGGCTGAGTACTTCTACGAGTTCCTGTCTTTGCGCTCTTTGGATAAAGGCATAATGGCTGATCCAAC
The DNA here is from genome assembly GCF_964211835.1 of Anser anser. Taxonomy (NCBI): domain Eukaryota; kingdom Metazoa; phylum Chordata; class Aves; order Anseriformes; family Anatidae; genus Anser; species Anser anser. Next base: position 36,927,422 of record NC_139720.1, on the reverse strand, counting down.
TATAAATATCCCTCTGCTCGGAACAGTTCCTCATAAAGCATCAGGTTTGTGCTGTTGGTATTATAAATTTTGCTCCTGTAAAAAATATCCCACAGCCAGTAAAGTCTACATGTCTTATTTTGAACTCAAGTTTTGAATTTTATTGCTAAAGAAATGCTTGCCACAGTGCTTGATGCTGAACAGTGTGAGTGCCTTGCCTGACTACAGCAGCATATTTTGCCTGAGCCAAGCCACATGAAGCTTTTGTATGTAGATAAACCAGCAGAAATTTGTGCAAATCTTTTGCATAAAATTAATGTATGTGAAACTTTATTATTCAGTGGTGTTGAAAATGGACTTGAGTGAAGGGTGCTGTAATATTCATATCATAATTGCTGCAATTTAATTGATTGCAAGCCCAATAAATTTGCAAATATTGACATTGACTCTAAAAGTAATGAAGAAGTCAGGAAGACGAAGTTCATGTTAAGCATTAAGATTATTTCCATCTCCATATAAAGCAGGTGAGAAATGTGGAAGGCTGTGCACTCAGCATCCTCTAATATAAACTAGTTTCTCCTTTAATTTTTAACTATCTGGAAAGGCTAGATCAAAATGACCCCCATCTGACTGTGTTTAGGAAAACATCTAATCTACAAATGCAGGGAGGCCAGGGATGAGATCTCCCAGTTCCAGCAAAAGGTCTGGTAACCATCACGATGGGAGGTCTGATTAAAACCAAGATGGACTTACCCTGTCTGCGGTGCTGGTAGCTCGGTTCCAGGACTAATACGGGTATGTCCACGGTGCTCCCTTATGCAGACAGTGAGCAGTGCACCGCTGTGCTTAGGATATATCAGCTGTGTTGAAGTCCTGTGTGGCATTATACTGCATCTGGTCTTTAACAGCAATTGATAATCGGTACATGCACAGTATTTCAAGCATGTTCAGTATTTAACAATGAGCCACTGGTGTGAAGGCTTTTTTTTTATGCTGCTTGCTATCCAGACTAAGTTAACTAAGTTGACTTAAATAAATAAATGCTATAAAAATATTGAAGCAATTTAATTAGATTTAAATCACCCAGGTTCCTTAGACTCCTTTGAAAATCTTATCCCCAAATCCCAGGATTGCTACCTGGGTTAGGGTTGTCGAACCTAGACACATGGCACAACATTGATATATGGTATGAGGGATGAGGAAGATGCCTTTCAGTGAGAGTTTAAAGAGCTAAGACTACTCTGCTTAGCCAAAAAAAAAAAAAAAAGATGTTTGGGAGAAGCCTTGATTATAGCATGTAGATATCTGTTCAGTGAGAAAAGGCTGGCTGCTCATTTCACAGGGGAAAACCTATGAAGATCCAGTGGTTCAAACTGGAGTCAGCAAGTTCAAAACCAAGTCAGGCGTTTTCGACGGTGGCAGTGATTAACTCTGAACACGACACCAGTGCCATGCTGGTGCCAAGGTGGCTCCACGTGAGCTGGCATGCCTGGTGCCTTCCCTGGCAGCATCTCTGCTCACCCCACAGTTAGGAATCAGTTAAATTTTCCTCACTTCTGCAAATTCTCCAGGGGAGGCAGGAGTGTAAATGTGCAAAAGGGGCAATTCTGTGGTGGGACAGTGAATCACCACGGAGCTCAATCAGGAGGGCCTTTAATGCATTTTTGTGTGCTGAGGGGTTTGGGCACGTGGAAAGTTCAAAAATATGGGCACTTCCAGTTTGGGGAGTGCTGGAGGGTTTCTGACCTATCCCCTTCAGCTTCAGATGCATGACTGGTCCTTGCCCTGGGCATTTAAACCTACAGGCTGACATCATTTGTTGTCAAATCTCCAGGCAGATTGGGGGTTTGCTACTGATGTAATGAAGTCTAGGAATTGCTGTAGTGCCGTCATTAAATTTCTCCTGTGCCTTCCTCCCCACAGCAATTTGTTCAGCTAAGTCACACACATACAAGCACAGAATTATTTCTTGCACTTGAGCTATAAGGAGGTTACTACAATTTAAGAAGTTCACTGCATTTAAACTGCTTTTTATCCCCTGTAAGAGTTTTTTTTCTTACCACATGGTTACGTGCTTCTTGTAATGATCTTTTAAAAGATCAGTGTAAAGGCACTTCAGCAATTAAATTGCTTTATAATGAAAACTGCAACAGACTTTTTAGTCCACAGGACTTACCAGAAGCAGAATGTGTTTCAGCAATAAAATTATTCCAAGGTATTATACCAAGGCAGAAAATAACAAAAATTGTCTGATTATTACATGCAATGTTTTTATAACAAGCAATTTAAAACAAACCAAATGTAAGGCTGTTAGCTCTACATTTTGTTCTGAAACCTCAGGCCAGCTTCAGAAGAAATGAATAAACAATTTCTATTAGCTGGATCTAATTTTTAAATGAGCTAGAAAGAGCCAATTTTGAAGAAATGACACAATCATTTCATCTGAAGATTATTTGAGATCACTTGTGACCATCACAGCGGAGCATTCCAGAGCTCTGAGGTATCAGGCTTGCTTCCTCATTAAAATACTCCAGATTTACTGGCCTTAATTATTTCCTTGGACTCTTTGTAGTTTAAAAGTGTTTGAATACTTTTCCTGGAAAGGCAATCTCCAAATATTGCTACACTTAACAAGTTCTGTCATAGTGATGTTCCTCTATTCATTTTAAATACTTGCACCCACAATCTTATTTAAGTGCACTGTCTTGCCAGCATATTATGGAGAAAGTTTTGATTAAATAAGTATTTTATTCAAGTATTAATTGCAAGATCCATAACAGCAAAACATACCTAAAGCAACATTTAAAAAAAAAAAAAAGTATGAGATCTTTTTAGAGAAGTTATGTGACAGCCCGTAAAAGTGAGGCTCAGAAGTGATCAAGGCAGCTTAGAAAATTAAATATAGGCTTCTGGCTCATTTTGGTGGCTTTGAAAATAGCATCCTTAGATACCTCCATGAGTAACTGCCCTGTCTGCAGGCAGAAGGATGTTTGCCTTAAGATCACTGTCTCTGCTGCAGACTATTGGGGTTGTGTCAGTAAAGCATCCCAGGCTGGCCTCCCGTGCTGAAGTTGTTCCAGCCCTGCAGGTGTCTGTGCACAAGGTGACTCTAAAGCTTATCTGTAAATACTTATTATCTCTAGTATTTCAACGTATGCTTTTGTGGATATGCATGTAAATATGAATACTGTTGTTATTGTTCTCCTTTAAGTTGTCCAGGTTGGATTTCCTTGCCTCGGCAAGCAAGATGGGGTGGCTGCATTCGAAGTCAATGTGATCATAATGAACTCAGAAGGCAATATCATCCTCCAGACCCCTCAGAACGCCATCTTCTTTAAGACATGTCAGCAAGGTAACGCTAATGAGGACATGACAAGAACTGTTAGACCAGGACAGCTCACTTTCTTCTCTTTCATTCAGGATAATAATCATTCAGGATACTAATGTGGTCACGCAGTGTGTAGCAGAAGCTATGAATTCCAGGCTGTTCTGGCTCTATCCGTAGGTTTGCAGCTCATTTGCATTTGCTGTTCATTTACTATGTGTTTACTAAGCTTCTTTTTACTGTGAACTACGTCTCCCTTAGCAGACTGGGTTGGAGGCATTCCTCCTCCTGTTCACAGCTCATCATTTCAAGGATGTTGATAGAAATGGATCATATGAGAAGCAAATGTGAGCAAATGATTTGAAGCGTTTGGAGGAGAGTCAGTACTACGGGAAAAAAGCTGAGGCTCACATTTTCAGAAATGACACATAATTTTGAGGACTTAACTTCTGGGATCTGTAGTGGGGACACTGTTTTCTGTTAACACTGTTTGGTGTCATAGTTCAACATTTCTTTAAATCTGAACTTGCACATCCCAATTGAATCAAAAAAGCAAAAATCAGAGAACTTTTGCAAAAGTTGGCTTACCTTCCTCTGGGGCACAAGATGGCAACATCTTGGTTTGGGATACAACATTGTTCACCAGCCTCATCAGCAGGTTGCGTTGCTGGTCTGATATTTACAAAGTTTATGAGACATTTGAGCCAATAAGAAAATTCACTCTTCTTTTATTAACACTTTACTATGTGTGTTGTTGATTTGATTTTGGTAGAATTGTTTGCATAATAAAGCATCACTCAGGGAAGGTGATGGAAGCTGGTCCTCAATATTTGCAGTCACCGAGCAAGAAACACACACAGGATGCATCGATAGAGGAAGGGCACCATGAAGCTAGTGCAGTGTTTACTCAGAAAGCAGGAAACATGTTTAATCAGCCAATCTATGAACTATAGACAGTATGTAATAAGACTTTCTGGATTCATTTGATACATCATGAACAGCTGTAATTATCACTTTGAACTGAGGCTGTGGAAATTGAAAAAATCCATATCTAAGATCAGGCAGCTATCCCTTGCCGTGTGCAATTGTATCAGATTAACCCGTGGCAGGGCTGATGTACAAACAGTGATAGTTTTATTCTTCTCCTATTAAATCTCCGTTCCCAGTCCTGCACTTTCTTCCCTGAGCTCTTTTCTCTGAGCTAATTGGCTGGAGTGTGGCTTCAAAGAGCAAGCAGCAGGAGCAGGAGCTGTTTATTCTTTGAAAGCTCGCTGCACCTGAATAGCCAGGCTGCTGTCTCCTTTGAAGCCTTGCTGCTGCCAATTAGCCCAGGGAAAGCAGGGGAGGGGGAGAAGAAGTGGGGAGAGGAACAGGAAGGAAAATGGGGGCTGAACGGAAGTAAAATCCATCAGACCTTGTGCACAAAGTTGTTCCCGATGTAAACGCAGCACAGAACATTTCATGCCTTTCCATTGTCAGCTCAGTCCAAAGATACTGAGCTTAATAAACTTTGGAAATAGTGTTGGGGTAATCTAATAGAGACAGCAGTTGCAGGTCTGCATTGTGGCTTGTCCAGGAAAGGCTCCAAACTCAGTGTCTTAGCAGCATTCATCTGAGCTATGGTTTCCGTGCTTTAGTTATTTTTATTATTGTTACTACTCTGATACAAAAAAAAAAAATAAATTATATTTCAAAATTTAGGAGTATTGCATCATAAAACTCAGGAAAGCTGAGGGCAATCACTGACCGTGGGCCAGCTGAGAGGCACAAGGATGGTTTTACAAGCTGTAGAGGTGGGCAGAGGAGGAGACATCTCACCCCAGCTCGTACTGGGGTAACTCCCATTGCTGCCCTCTGTCCAATGAGGTGGACACCGCAGCATTTTGGGACAGATACTGAGAAGGACGAGGATGTTCCTACCGGTTTGTATTAGTGTAAGGGTGAGTTTCCTCCCTCTGAAAGCTGCCATTTGTGGTGAGGAGCTCAGATTCCTTTTGCCTGGGCCCCAAGTCACTGTTTCCAGTCTTTCGTGGCCAGCCAGAGGGGCCCCCACCAGAGGAAGTGAGCAGAGCGAGGCAGCAATTTTGTGGGAGAGGAGAGGCTTTGTTGTGGCTGAGAGGTGACCGCACAAAAAATTGTGTTTTCCTATTTTTCTGTTTGAAATGGTATGTATTTAAGCATGCATTTTCTGTAATGAATAGCAGCTCTGCATTTGGTACAAAGAGAGAAACATTTTCAGAAAGAGTCCTAGCGTATACTGTTAGAACAAATACGATTACAAAGCCTTTACTATTATTAATACCACTGCAAACAGATTTACTTTTAAAGTAACACTTTTTTTCCCCACGTATCTATGGCCTTAGATGGAATAGTATTTTAAAATTACCCCTTTTATCCTCTCTTCTTCCTGTTTGTTTGACAGTTGCACATAGCATCCAGCCGCCTGACTGGTACATCAGATGTTCTTACCTTCTGTTTAGTCTCGGGGTTACCCTTCATATTCCAGTGAAGAGGGCGATGTTACCTGAGTGTGGCAGAAAGTAATACTGCTCATAGCCATAGCTGATGGATATGTCACCTGATAAATATTAGAAGGAGGCAGAATAATGCAAATTTATTTCAGTCCAGGGTTATGTTTTCCTTTGTGTTAAATAAGAGTTACGGTTTGAAGAATCTTTCTGGTCTGCAAGTGCACGTTGCTGGCTCATGTTGAGTTTCTCATCAACCAGCACCCCCAGGCCCTTCTCCTCAGGGCTGCCCTCAATCCATTCCCCACCCAGCCTGTATTTGTGCTTGGGATTGCCCTGGCCCAGATGCAGGACCTTGCACTTGGCCTTGCTGAACCTCATGAGGTTTGCCCAGGCCCACCTCTCAGGCCTGCCCAGGTCCCTCTGGATGGCATCCCTGCCCTCCAGCACGTCGACCGCACCACACAGCTTGGTGTCATCGGCAAATTTGCTGAGGGTGCACTCGATCCCACTGTCCATGTCACTGGCAAAGATGTTAAACAGTTAATGACGATGTTGGCAGGTGTCACCAGCTACATGTGTTTACAGCACTGCTAGACCAAAAGATAAAAAAGGCATGTGCGAAAATTACAGCCAACTGCTGTCTAATGGATGATCCTGGAGTTTGGATTGAATACATTGCAGTTGAATACGTTGCAGTTGCTGTCTGAGTGTCAGTCTACCCTACCTCAGACTTTTTGGAACCTAGGCATTCTAGGCATTCATTTTGAACCTAGGCATTCGTAGTGTCATGCAGTATAGCATCCACAGGAGAAGGACATGCCTACTCTGCTAAAACTGCCTCGTGGCCCTGGTTCCACTGATCACAAGTGATGTGCATTTTCTAATGGCAGTAGGCAGCCTCTCCTGCCTTCCTTCTTGTCTGTGGGAGATCTGGGAAGGCATTTTTGAGGAATTGCTTTTCTGCCTGGCAGTTGTGTTTTTGTGGGGTTCCACTGGGTTCATTTTGCCTCTTGTTTGATGGACTCCAGTGTTTGCAGGATGGTGATGATACCCAGATGTATTTCTCTTCCTTGTGTAATCCAGCCAGTGTTGCTAAACGCTTTAACCAGTGTTTGATCAATAGTTGAGATGTGAATAAGAGTTGGATGATAATACAGGATCACTGTGCAGGAATGCTTTCATCTTCCTTTCTGGCCTTCTTTCATCTAGCCTTGAAGCTGGCTCTTTCATTTGAAGACAGATTTCATCACTTTGCCACCTTAGGAGCAACAGATGTAGCAATTAATGCCATGCAAGTTGCAGTGCAGTCAACTTCAGGCTGCAGAATTCGAGACCAGCCCCGCATGCTAAGGGAGATCTGACCAGTAATGCAGGTCCTGCAGCAGCTGCCTGCTTCTTTCCGCGTGGAGAAAACGGGGCTGGGTTGTGCGGAGCACCCACATCGCTCATTCACTTGCAGAACAGCAGAGCAATGTGCATGATCCGCCAACGAGCACATCGTGCATTTGTCTGCACACATGATCAAACCTGCATTTGTAGATGAACACAAAGGGAAACAATTTCTCTTGAGGAAAGGTGAATCTCCACTTTGGCCAGCGTTTGCCTGTCCGTCAGCAAATATTTTTATTGTTATATCAAAGGTGTATATTGGTACTAGGGAAAGTGGAGTGACAGCTGAAGTGTGAAATATCCAACTAAGATTGTCGTTATATTTTATGAAGCGGAGTGTCCAGGAGGATGCAGAAATGGAGGGTTTTGCAACGAGAGACATGTCTGTGAATGTCCAGATGGATTTTATGGGCCTCACTGCGAGAAAGGTAACTTAAAAAAATCTTCTCAACTCTCTTCTTTACAATAATCTCAACGAAACTACAGCTAGTGCATTGTAGCCACTCCTAAAAATATGAATGGCCTATTCTGAAGATTTCATATATTTTGAGTCCACATATCTAAGTGAATTACTGTTATGATCCATGTTCTAATGGAAACATTAACTGCTCAGAAAAAAAAAAAAAGTTTCCTTGCTAAGGTATTGTTTTTAACAAAAGCTGACACAATTGTTAAGGGGTCCTTAATCACAGAGAATCCATTTGGCAAAAGGATTAAATAAAATTCTTCTGCTAATAAGGACTAGCTGGAAAACAAAGTACGGGACTTTTGTTCTGCATTGGTTTATTTGGAGATAAGATCTAATTTGGAGGCAGACCGACAATGAAGTTAGGGAGATGAAGGAAAGAGTCTCCTTTTCCCATCTATTAGTGACTAATAACCCCAAATAACATCTCCAAGAGTGAGGGGCTAGGACATTGGTGTGACTTGGTGAGGAAAGTAGCTCTTCTTTCTGTTTCTTCTTTCCTCCTCTGCCAGTGGGAGACCCTCACCAGGGTGGCCTGAGATGGAGCAACCCCCCCTGTGGGCATCCTACTTCAATGTCATTCTCTGCTCAGCTCCCAGATGCTCTGGCAGCATGCGAAATATTAAATACAAAGGGTCAGGGACTGTTCTCTGGCCTGGAGGCCAACTGGCATGACACAGTTTGCATTTGTGTGTTTAATAAACTCTCCTAGCTTCCAAAGCAAAAACCTCCAAACTCCTGGCTGGGAGGAACCCGTGGCTGCTGCTCGCCCCAGGGCTGTGCCCGGGCGGCCAGGGACAAAGCCACGCCAGGAACAGCACCAACAGTTTCACAAGATGGATGATCCTGTGCCCCCACTTGGCCCCACGTCCAGGCACTTTTGAACTCTCTCGTATGGACGCAGCCTCGCGGCATGTACCAATTGTGGGCAACCACGAAATGAAACAGTGCTCCCTGACATGCCTCCCTGGAAGAGCCTCGTGGGGTGGCCACGACTGCAGAGGAGTTTTGGGAGAGTGCAGGGGCTCTGGAAGAAGTTCAGGGGGAGCGTGCAGGACAGTCTGGCCAACAAACCAGGCCATGCTAGAGGCTCCCCTCCCCTAAATTAGGTAGCAGTGCTTATGCACAGGTATGGAGTGGCAGGAGGGGGGGTTCCCAGGATCCTGCCTGGGAACCCCACTAAATTGCTGACACCTCTGAGCATATCCCCTAGAGAGACAGTCCTGTCTGCAGTCACGCCGGTGATGATTCTCCTTTTCTTCCTGCTCCTCAGCGCTCTGTGCTCCTCGCTGCATGAATGGCGGGCTCTGCATCACCCCCGGCTTGTGCATCTGCCCCCCCGGCTTCTACGGCATCAACTGCGACAAAGGTAACTGCAGCCAAACCCCTGGGTGCCACCTCCTGCGGCCACTCGTTCCTCCCCGTGCTAATTTCCTTCTAGGAGTGCCTTTTGGAAAGGCAAGCAAGTGGTGAAGTAAGTTTTACAGGACATAGTTTTATGTTTCTTCCTGAAGCTGGGAGCTGCAGGAAGCACGCAGGGGCACACAATGCTTTTGCAGCTACATGTGCAGGCATCCGTACCCGCCGGCTGAGTGAAGGGTAATTTAGGTAATCTCTTTAGCTGACCCACTGAAAGCCATGGGACCTACCACAAAATTCGCTTAGGAAAATAAGCGATCTGTATTTGAACTTTGGTTTCCTGGAGTAGAATTAGTTTTACTAATTAGTTAGTACATTAATTTGCTGCATCTAGACACACAAAAAAATAATAAACAGTCTATTCATTTTTTGTTGTTGTTGCTGCGCTGTGGCTCAGGGATACAAAGGAGCAATCAGTTGTTCAGAGCAGTAATTTGGAACACTGCAAGCGACCACATAGAGAAAACCAAGTGGTTCGCTGCAGAAATACCACTGACCTGCTCATGGCGGAGAAGATTGCAGAACACCACATTGCTTTTGTTGTTGCACAACTACATGAAGTAGAGAGCAAATGCAAAAGGCCCTAGTGGTCTTTCCAGCAAAATAATGGGAACATTTCTAGGCCTTGAGGAATGCTCGTACAAACTGCTGGAGTCAAAATCCTTCTGACTTCTGTGTAGTTCTTTATGAGACCTTTACTGTATTTTGAAAATGTTTCGAAAGTGCACTGCAATGAAATGCTCCCAATGTCTTGAAGGAAGTTTAACTGCGAGATTAATGTGAATCCCAGACGTTTGATGAAAAGTCACATCCAACACAATGTAAGTAATTTAGCAAGTGAGAGGGACAGCATTTGTATCTGTGTCACCACACAGCAAAAACTTATAAAGGTTTCTTTGTAGCTAAACCTCAAATCTCCTATGGCATTAATTAAGAGCTGTGGTGAAGTGTCTTCTTGGGGAAGTGACTTCCAGTCCTAGATTGTGCTCTTTATACCACACATGGCCAGGTTCAATAGCGATAATGACTTGATCTTTCAGTGAGCTCCACACGTGAGGACTGATGAAGATGTAACACAACCTGTCCTTGGGAATCTCATTGCTGTATTGTTCATTTGTTTGTCTCTTTCTATGGACTTGTGTGTGTCCGTGTAAAATATTATGTAGAAAAAATTCAACTTCAGTCTTTCTTTGTAAACCACATGAAAAGGTTTTAATGCAACTTTTTGAAACCTACTCAATGTTTATTTAGGGTGAGCAGCAGAAAAGATTAAAGGCAAGTCAGACTGAGTTCACATTAGTGATTTAGTTCATTCCTGTTTTATTTGTTTCAGCAAACTGTACAACAACCTGTTTAAACGGAGGAACGTGCTTCTATCTGGGAAAATGCATTTGTCCTTCAGGATTTGAAGGAGACCAATGTGAAATTAGTGAGTAGCATCTCCATGTGCTTGATTTCCCTTACATCAACTTATTCTGTTGTCAGTGTCTAAATCACTGAGCGTGACCTGCCTCTGCTGGTTGGGACCCCCAGAGAGCCAGGTGCCTCCAAGTGAGATCCTTATAAATAAGTTTGACTCGCTGCTAGGCTGCCTCACCCCCTACCTTGTTCTGGTTTCACTAGTAACTGGGCTTGGTAACTACCTTGAAGGCATAGGTTTGCAAGCACTACGCTGTGGCAGACTGATGCGCTGCTGCTCCAAGTCCATGCGGGGCAGCTATTTCCAAAAGTTGCAGCAATTCGCACTTGTGCACAGCAGATTAGGTTTAAGCCCATGCCTCTAAAAGGGCTGCTGTAAACCAGGAGTGGATGGGTTTGTGGTAAAGGGAAGACTGAACCGTAAGAGCTGAGAGCTTTCACTTAATGTATTAAGTTGCATTCACATGGCAACTTGAAAATCTGCATCGCAAACATCAAAAGACTTGATATTTTCAGAAGTTTAGCATCAAAGCAATTGAAAATATTTGAGCTCATGGCTGATCTAAGTGTGCTGTGTAAAGCTGGGGGTGGAGATGTGGCCAGGCTGGAACAGACCTGGGAGGTCAGCTGTCAGGCATTTGATCTTGCTAAAAGAAGAGTTTTCTCACAGCTCTGTTAAATTGGATTAATCCTATAGTTCCCCACACTTGAATGGAGTATGAGCATTTGGGTTTTGGCAACATACACCCACATTGTTCGTTCTGGGCTTAAAGCTTCTACCAGGACACTGTGTGTGGAGCTTCCCTACCTTTCTGTTGTATATAATCCCACTGACTTTCAAAGAGCCATCACAGGAGCACAGAGAGCAGCATTTGACCTGGGATGTGTACGAGGTAATTCCTTTGTATGCATCAGTAGAGACAGGCTCTCTCACAGTGACGAAGTGCCTAGCAGCAAAGACTTGGAAACACATGGGAATAAACTCTAACATGCTGTCAGCCAATACAGGACAATACATTAATTACTATGCAAAGAAAGGACACGGATACCTTAGGACCAACATTTTGCACAGTATTTAAGTGTAAATAAAAGGTGGATGTATGAGAATGTTTCACCATATTTCTATGCATTTCAAGGCATTTTGCAACTCATTTTTACCTAATAAAAACTTGAGCCAAACAGAAGCAGTAAACCTGTATTGTTATGAAATTATTAACAAAGATGGCCCTTTGATATAAATCCAGATCAGGTGTCACCAAGACCAACAGAGTGAGTTTCTACTGAATTTACTTTTTTTTTTTTTTTTTATACCAAGTTCAAATTTGACGTTCTGACAGAATGTCATTTCTTTCTTTCTTCCCCAGAAAGTCAACTGTGTTGATACTTCTCAGATAAGGAGTAAGGCTTGGTTCAAAGTTCAAGGAGTAGGTTATTTTATGCCAGTGTTGTTGGTTATTGGGGCTGGGGGGAATTCTTAGAACTGATATTGCAGAATGTATAATGAAGGGCACTCCATTTAACTGGTCTGTCCCAGGGGCTCTAAAGCTCATCATTGTCTACTGCTGCTTGGAACAGGTGCAATTGACTTTGGCTTCCTGCAAAGGCTTACCTGTGCAAATTCAGTTAAATCAATTAAAATACAAGCAGTAAGCTAGTTCCTGTACAAAAGAAAGAAAAATGTTCAGGCTCAGAGGATGCTCAGAGCTAAACTGGAAATCTTTTGATGAGAGCAAGTAAAGCACTGCACTTGCCTTGGCTTTTGTAAAGCTGGACAGCAATTGTTTGTATGTGACGGATGGCTGCTACCACCTCTGGGCACTGCCCCAGCACCAGCACAACAGTGGAGGACTGCAAGAAATGCTAGATGAGGCTTAAAAACATCAGAGGGGAAACACAACTCTTTCTGTTTTCTTAGATCCAGGGCCAGCTACATTCAGTCATGGGGGTCTTGAAATAACAAGGGGAGAAAACTTTTCAACAGGCAGAAAGCCACCTTCAGAAAACTGAGAAGTTTTTTCTTTTTTTTTTCTTTTTTTTTTTTTTCTTCTTCCCAGTGTTGTTTAAAGATTTTGAGTGCTTGTCTGATAGTTGAATCACTCTCCAGGAGTCTTGGGAAATTTACTGAGCCCAGCCTACCATACTAGCAAGCATTCACAGTCTTCCAGACTTTTTCTCTAGCTATAGCTGTGCATTGTCTCTAATTAGTGTTGCAGTCTGAGAAAGGAAAGTTTTATTTTGTTTTGGATTCCCCCTCCATTTGTCACCGTTTTGTTGCTTTTCATTTCTCATTTAATAGCAGAGAGTTTCCTCCATTCTGTGAAAATATTTTATTCTGAATTTAACTGAGCTGTGCTGAGTCAAATGCTTGCCTAATGCATCCCTGTGGAAGTCTGTGCCTTGACCCACATTCTCCAGATTTACTTCAAGAACTAGGAAAATTCCTGGATTTCCTTAGCATTGCTCCTTTCAGTCATTACTCCATATAAAATTGCCTACAAAGTAGAAGGTCCACAGGTTCCCTCTCCAGAAGTTTCTGCAAGGAAATTGCGCTTTTGCAGAAACTCTCCTTAGCACTGCTTGTTCCTCTGACTGGTTATAAACTTGTTTTGGGGCTATTAAAAAAAAATTATGCACGTCAGGAACAAATGTTTCTTTTATACTGACAATACACACATGCATCGCAGAAGTCTGGTGGGGTTGAGAGCCCAGCAGGCACTCGTTGGGGTGTTTAGTTCCCAAGGGGGCAGTCTGTGATCATGAGATGAGTGCATTTCCTGAAGTTTTCAGCACAGCATACCAGCAGTGGAAAGAAGGAGTGCTGGTGCTCAGATTATCGTGGGCAAGTCTCTGTCACTATCCTAAGAAAAAGGAAAAAGGAAAAGAGGGAAGAGAAGAGAAAGGGAAGGAGGGAGAGGGGAAAGGAGGGAAGGGAAGGAGAAGGGAAGTGATGGGAAAGGGAGGGGAGGAGAAGAAAGAAGTGGGGAAGGGAAGGGAAGGGAAGGGAAGGGAAGGGAAGGGAAGGGAAGGGAAGGGAAGGGAAGGGAAGGGAAGGGAAGGGAAGGGAAGGGAAGGGAAGGGAAGGGAAGGGAAGGGAAGGGAAGGGAAGGGAAGGGAAGGGAAGGGAAGGGAAGGGAAGGGAAGGGAAGGGAAGGGAAGGGAAGGGAAGGGAAGGGAAGGGAAGGGAAGGGAAGGGAAGGGAAGGGAAGGGAGTTTGCTGCCCCAGGTTCCAGCTTTTGTTTGCTCACAAACTCAGGTAAATACTAGTGCTAAATCTTAGAGATTTAATTAAGTAAATAATACAGACAAATTCTAACAAGGGACTGAAAACCTGGTGATCAAGGACTTCATGTTAAGTGTGAGGAAGGCCCTTGGAGGCTTCTTGGCATGAATCAGGCCCAGCAGAACTTGCATGTGGCTCTGCTCCATCAGCATGGATCTCTTCCATTCTGGGTGAGTCAGGGCCAAACAGACCATCATACATAGTCAGACCCAGCTTCTTCCTTTGGCAATGTATGAATGTGAGGGAAAGTAATTTCCGGACCAAAAGCCTTGAAAAATGTCTGCCAATCCTAATTACTGTCACCAAAGATGATCTGTTCTTTGCAAACAGGAAAGAAGGGCATGTTTTTGTAATGCGCCTTTAGTTTCTGAGCTGTGGCATGGAACATTCCTCACGGCACCACCCACAGTATCGTGGTCCTCCACAGTCTCTTGTCACAAGCTGCCAGGCCCAGATGATATACTTATTTTCTGCAAGTGGCTGCCGTACCTGACAGTTTCTGAGCTTCACATTGCTTAAAATCACTCTCCTGCACAGCCAGAGTTTCTTCTGGATTCCACACTTTGCAAGTACCAAGGGGAACCTCCGCACCCATGGAGGGTGATGAGAGCAGGAGGTGACACTGACCAGTGGCATGGCGATACAGCAGAGTCCAAGTGGTTCAAGTCTGGGTGAACACTGCTTGGACACATGGACTTTGGCCATGTGCCCTTTTTGTCCTGTTTTCAAAGCAGAAGAATGCATGTAAATGGGGAGCAAAGACTTGCAGAGGAGTCCTCCTGCCGGATCTGCAGTGTAAGATCACACTTACACCAGAGCCTGATGAGTTTTTTGGGTACAAGGCAGGCCTCTCAGACAGCCATCAGGAGTACAGGGGGACTCTTCTGGGGGGTAAGTCCCTTGTTTTCGTGTTTTCAATTTCTAGGTAAATGCCATCAGCCCTGTCGAAATGGAGGTAAATGTACCGGTAAGAATAAATGCAAGTGCTCCAAAGGCTACCAAGGAGACCTCTGTTCAAAGCGTAAGTACCACAGCACTCGGTCAGTCCTTGTTGGAGTATCGAGCTCACACAGGACCTCTCCCATGATAGCAGCACTAGCTGCTCGTTGTCAAAGTATTTCAGGTTAATTGACTTCCTGGACATACAGCATACACCAGGCTTCAGGGAATTATGAAACCAGACACGTTTTTACAAAAGCCCCCCCAGCAGTCTGGTCTGCATTCTGGGCTCCTATAAACCAGCAACGTGTCAGTGTAGCAATAACAGATGTTCCTAGAGAAACGCTTAATGAAACGCCGGGACGTTGCAACATTAAAACCTGACAGGAGCACTCCGCTGGCCGCCTGTGAGCATGGTGCTGGGCCAGTGTCCTGTCCCACCCACGATGGCAAGGGCCTGCTGGGCCTCTGGGCTTGCTTCTCCCTGCCAGTGTCCAGGCCGGAGCTGCTGCTGCCGTGGCGGGGTGAGCTGCCCCCATGCCTTCTCTGTGGGGACCCCCGCCGATGCCAAGGCCTGCAGCATGTTGTTGGGAGCACGGGGGAACCACGTCGCCAAGTCCAACATGTGCCCACTCTGTTACAGCTGTCTGCGAGCCCGGCTGTGGGCTGTACGGGACCTGCACTGAACCCAACAAGTGCCAGTGCAAGGAAGGCTGGCACGGGAGGCACTGCAATAAAAGTAAGTGAGAACCAGCCCCCCGAGTCCATGCCGGGGCTGCTTATAGATGCCACACAAAAATGGCGGCTTCCAGAGCCTTTCCACCATCATCAAGAACACCACCCTCCCCTTTTCTCTTCATCTTTAATCCCAACAATAAAACAGAGATTTTCAATTCTCCATAATGCTAACTACTTTAAAAAAACACACTCAGAACAGTTTAAAATTGTTTTACAAAGCTGGCCCTTCCTTTCTTTCTGTATCAGAAGGTCTAGAGCCTGGTGTCAGCTAGGCCTCTGGGTGACCTCCTGTGTCTTCCACCTGTGGTGCAGGATGGGTTGGAAGTCCCTCAGTACTCCCCAGTAAAGCCAGCTGGCTTTAAAGCATCATATAGGCATTTTTATGCATACAGCTCCGTCAGGTCTTAAAGGCCATTTAAACTTACAAAAAAATTAAGTGTTCTTTAGAAACTTGGGGGAAAATTTTTAGGCTTTTGCAAAATCTATGCTTACCATCTTTCATGTTTTCTTCTACTCTTCCCCATTCGTGCTCCACAGACTCTGAAATATGTTGTCTCAAAGCAAGGTTGAAGTCCTTAAAATCAATTTCTGTTGTGCTTATTTGATATCTAATGGGGCAACTGATCATTTCACTGGATTTAAGACAGCACTATAAAATTATTTGAAATATAGTTGGATATATCCAGTAACAAACTCAGACTTAATTTTATATTTGATATGCAATAGGGCTTTATAAGCAAATCTTCAAGAGACATTCCGTACATTTTCCGATGAGGGATTAACATTTATCTTAAGCACTGTTGGCAAACTATTCACATTTAATGTATTCAGTAGTAATGATAAAAAACTTTGCAATATTTTGCAGCTATAAAATGCACCATCTAGGCGTACGAAATGTAAATCTTACATGGCAGCATCAACAGAATGATCTTTTTTATTAAATGCTTTTGATGCCTATGATGTGTATCATGTTAAAATGTATCAGAATATATGTAGTTGTTTCAGTAAAATTGAGTATTAGCTAACTGAAATGAATTATGCCATGAAAATTACATTTGGGGAGTCTGTTTTTCTGCTGTTAGCTAGTAGGCCTGTATTTAATTATTTATGTCATTCTCTGAAGGAGAAATACCATCAGTATAAGTTATGGTTAGAAAAAAGGTTACATGGAAATCAATACAGACTTCAATTCATAAGTTCAATATACACTTTTTCTTCCTGTAATACTATTGTTATAAAGAACTGAGATAGCAAGTGAAAAAATTATGTACTAGGAATGAACAGCACCAAAGAAGTAGTTGTCTGCAAACCAAAAACAAAATACAGAGTTCCACTGCACTATTAGGAAGATTCAGTAGTTGCACATTATTGCTAGCTCCGAGGTTTTAAAACCTTCATTACGTGGAGTTTGGGCACAGACCTCCTGCATTTAGCACTGCAAAACTCTCTGTATTCAGCAAAGACACCGAAAATAGACCATCAGGGTAAAATTTACCTCCATTTTAAGTACCTATGTAAGGCTTAAAGGGCACATTCAATTCTCTGTGGGATGGCAGTTCACATGGGGATTAACATCACGGTTTAGAAGGACCATCTTAAAAAGTTTGTGTTTATATCAAATGAATGGCTGCTCAGTGAAGCTATTTTCTTAAAGAGAAGTGGTTAAGAAAACTGAACCTGGGACTCAGGTTTTCATAGTAATTTATACAAGCTTTACGGAGTGAGATGGGTAAATGACACTATGAACAATGACAACAGGATACTTTGAATTCCATATTTATTGTTTGTTTTTACTTTCAACATAAACCAGCTCTGCTAAGCCTGTTTCAGACTACTTTCTTCCCCCTAGGTGCTTACTGTTGCTGCTGTTCTTTCTTTTTGTGTCCTGCTATAAGACAAAGCAAAGCTCACATGCCTAATGCAGGTTGAACCCAGAGGGATGCTCAAGGTGACCCATAGTGCTTGCTGGGGCTCATGGCTGATGTACACACTGCTGCGGTCAGTGCAGGTGTGAACCTGTGGCCGGCTGACAGCCTGAGAGGGCTGATGGTCCTGGTCTTTTGGGGTTAAGCCTGCCCGACAACATCCTGTGCTTCCCAGGGCCAGGGAGAGGATGGGGAAGGGACCGCATGGGTGTGAGATGCAGCAGGACTCTTTCTTCAAGCAGGGGGACCATTTCCACTTCAAATATTAGCAGTGCATCGTGAGGCTGTTTCTGTGGTTTCTTTTCTCTTGAGCTGGGTAATTTTCCAGGGTATGGAGCCAGCGGTCTGAGCGCCCTGAGGCCGGCCAGCACCAAGCAGAGGCAGCACACGCCTTCACCCAAAAAGGCGGAGGAGAGGCACGCTCCACCCGAATCCAATTATATCTGGTGAACTCCAACATCTGAAATGGTTCGTGTTACACAAAGTTCATAGCCTTCATTAACCTTTCATGGATGGGATGTTAAAACGCTGTTCACTACAGTTAAGATTACTGGCTGGAATTTTATTAGCTTCATTATAAACCACTGAGCTGATATTTACTGCTCTTTTTAAGTTTTATAAATACTTCTATAGCATGATTATATAGGCTTCTTCTTTCAGTGCTTTGGATGGTGTTTTGTACTATACTTTGGTTATGTTTAAACTGCATTTGTTTTTATTATATACCTGCAATATAACATTTTCCAAAAATTAAGTAACAATATTCAAGCAGAAAACCTCCTAGATGCTAACCTGAATCATTTCAGTGACCACAGATTTAGCTTGCCTAAGTCAAAGGGAAGTTGCCTTTTACATTTTTGCTATTATGTATTTAGACTTTTCCCTAAGAAAAATAAATAAATGTTACCTAATTTAAAAACTGAACTACTCAATTCAGCATTATTTTTGGCCTTACGGTTTTGCAAAGTGTTGTGTATTAAAAATACACTGCGGCAGTGCCATGTAAGCAATATAATATATTTAAAACAAAGTAGAACTATAATGTATGAACTTTTTGCATTGGCTTGAAGCAATATAATATATTGTAAACAAAACAGCTCTTATGTAATAAACTTTTTTATACTGACTGTTATGTATAAAATAAAGACGCTGCTGTAGTTTTTCGAGTACTGCTCTGCGGGGCCTGCTCCAGTCTCATCAGCACTGGTTTGGGATGATGGCTTCCCCAGAGGACTCTCATAAACCAGGCATGGACTGGTTTCCCCGTCCCCTCTTCCCTGCTGCTGGTTTTACTGCACCAGTCTCAATGGCAGTGCTCTGGCATTGGGCATTGCACATCCAGAAGAGCCAAGTTTTGGCCTGGTTGTGTCCCTGTTTGAGGCTCTCAAGCAGAGTCCCAGATGTGGAGACTCAGTTTTCACTTGCTCTATAGGCTTCCTTTCAAGTGCTGCCTTGGAAAGGCAGAAAAGGAGGAAATCATCCATCCCTGGTGATGTTTGCTATCCCAGGGTGATGCTGTCATGTCATGGTATGCTCAGACTCCGTAAGGTCTGGGTGCTCCATCCTGTGCCAGACACAGGCCATTTGTAGTGTGATGTGGACAGAGGGCAATGCAGATGGTTCTTTCCATGCTGAAGAACAACATTCATTGAACAAATAAATATTGACCCTTGCTATACTGCAGTTCTGGGAGCCTTATTGTCTGGGAGAAACATGAATAAAGAAATACACATAATTTTGGGCACAAAATCAATCTTAATGAGTGAAAGGTTTTGAGATACAAAGGGAAAAGACCAGTTTATTAGCCTGATCTTGCTGGTCTTATTTAAGCAATGGGCCCACGGACCAATGCAAAGGACGTGCTTTGGCCAGAGAGGAAGGTCAGCTCTCTGAGGGGCCGTTCTCACACAGCCTTCCTGTGTTGTGGCTGCAGATGTGAGCCCACGAGCCTGGTCCCACAGGAGAACACCCCTCGGTGCCCTCTGGGTCCAGTTCGGGGAGAAACATGAGTGGGGAAGCTCTGGTTTGCAGCAGAAGGAGCTTCCTTGGCGTAGGTGTGTGGCTGTTATGGCTGGTGGGCCCCAAAGCCATGACCTCCAGCCCAGCCCTGGGCCAGTGCCTCCCACAGGACCCGCGGCACCTCTCCGGCCTGCCAGGGGCTGGCTGGGGCATGGGGTGCTTGGGTGACGTTGCTGTGCTGTGGAGGGGCTTGAGGAGCAAACCTCAGTCGCCAGAGCACCCCCCTCTTCTCTTACCTCTGCCCTTGCAGCCTGTGGACCTCTCCTCAGCACATCAGCTCTCCTTTGGAAAGGATCATTGGCTGTCTCTGCAGGCAAGAGGGCAAAACACCAGGCACTGGTGTGACCAGGGCTTCTCCTGCGGGGCAGGAGAGGAGCCCAGCTGCTGCCCCAAGTCAGTGCTCTCCCAAAAGCTCCCTCTTAGAGTCCTAAGAAAGTAAAAGATGGGGGGGCCTGAGGCACAGGAGAAGACGGGTGATGAAAACCAGGGAAGAAGAAAATAAAAAAGGAAATATTTTGGGGGGCGAAAATGATTTTTTTTTTTTTTAATGAAAAGCAATGTAAGAAAGAGATTGATACTAGGATGAGGTTAAATGTGCAACCACCATCCACTACATGGGACAAGTGACTCCTCTGGGTCCAGTGATGTTTCCATGAAGAGAAGTTATCTTGAAATACAAGTCTGGTTCAGCTGAGTGTCCTACACACTGGTAAACAAACAAACACTTGCAAGGCATGTCTGTTTTTAATCCACTTGGTTCTTCCTCACGCTGGTGTATTTATCCTCATGTTTGCAAATTCAACCATTTATTAAAGGACTGAATTTGTCCTGAACAGAAAACACACCTACTGCTCTGTGCTTCCAGGGGTGCTCCAGGAGCTGTCTGTAAATTCAGAAGTCACATTTTCCAGCTTTTTGCTCTTCGTGAGACAAAGATTGGCTGAAGAGATCGGTCACACACGGCAGGAAAAAATGCAGAAATTTCTGACTTAAGATTCGTCAGAAATCTTGGCTGAACTTTTCCTGATCCCGTCAATTTCTTAGAAAGCGCTTCCTTAAAAATAACAAGTGTATTCTTTGAAACTGAATAATTTATTTTGTTATTTGTTCCAGAGACACTAAGTGCTGCTGCATTGTTTTTCTATTTTCACCACTGATTTTGGGAAAGACCATTACTCAAATGTAGAATATGGTCAGAAATGTTACAAAAAGAAAAAAATGATCCTCAAAGATTCCCAGTGCGTGTGCACTGTAACACAACTATTTTTTCTTAAATTACATCAACTTCCCACGCAGAAATTTTCTACCATAATCATTGATCATGATTCGACCAGCAGTACCCTCTCCAGCCCTCAACTGCACCAGCACCATTTCCTCAGAGGATGTTTTCAGGTGCAGCAATGCCACAGCAGCTAGTTAAACAAACAAACAAACAAAAAGCCTGTCAAGTAAATGAGTCCCAGTTGCAGTTGATCCATTGTTGCAGCTCTGACAGGGTGGCTGCATGAAATCCCTGCGTGGCTCCCAGGGCCAAGTTTCCACTGGAGCTCTGCTCCTTGCTTGCCCCATGGTGCCACGCAAACTCTCGTACGCTCTTAAACGGGTGCTTATCACAGCAGAAAGTGGAGAGGAAAGATACCTGTCTTTGTTAAGAGAGTTTAGAAAGGTGTGTAGCCAAACCAGAAGCCAGGTGCTCTACTCCCTCAGGTTACTTTCTGAAGCACAGAGAGCAGCAGGGCAGGGGAACAGCGGGGTTTGGAAAAGGCTTGCCTGCAGAGCTGAGCAGATTTACTGCTTACCTGTGACTTCCTGTAGTTCACAACATCCACATGATATTAATTCAAATGAAGCATCACAATTTAAAGTTTTTATATATTTTTAAAGCACTCTATCTTTTTGAATTAAAGCAACGTATTCTGTTATTTATACTAATTGCAGAAAGTGTACCTTAATCCCTTTCCAGGTAACCCATCAGAAGACACGAACAGCCTTGTTGCACAAATCTTTCCATGGAAATGTGAATGTTTCACAGGGTTTAACACGCATACCATGTCTGGCCAAGCCACAGCTCATGGGCAGTTTAGATGCTTATGAAAAACATCCATATAAATCCCTTCTAACACTTGCTTTCCTGGTGTATCTTTGGAGGATTTTATCCCTGAACAGAGAGGCCAGCTCATACTGTGTTGGAAGTTGAAATGCTGACCTAGTTTGACACTTTCTCCCCTTAAAAATTATTGATGTTTCAGATATCATTGGCTAAACTGGCATCTGGAATCTGGCAATATGGTGTGAGGGTTTTTCAGGTGATTGTTATTGTTGTTGTGTTTTTTTTTCTTTCCCTTTTTTGGGTTTCTTAGAGACCAGTGGGAGCAAGAACTTCCCAGTGCCCCGTGGAGTCCCACAGCACCCCCAGGTGAGGTGGGTGCGCTGATGCTCTGGAAGCAAACGCGGCTTTGTTGCCACCAAAGAGCTGAAACTGGGATCACCATAAACCTTGTGGGTCTCTGTAGCTGTGCCTGGACATCTTGACAATGCATTATTTATTAATACCAAACATTTGATTTAGGTTTCCTCACTCTACTACTACTTTTTTTTTCTTTTTTTTTCTTTTTGAGTTAAATCTCAGTAACTTCAAGTAAATAACAGGAACAAAAGTCAGATTGACCCCAAGTAACAGAAAATCCACCAGAACTGCATATGCTCAGAAGTCCCCACTCCTGCCTGTTAGGAGAAGCCGCTCGGTACTGCAGGAACACTGCCTTTGACTGCACTTTTCCCCAGCAGTACCATGGTACTGCAGCAGCTTTGAGCACCTCGTGGACCACCCACAAGCAGAGAGAGCAGCAACCATGTGGCCAGCAGAATGCCTTGAATGTGGCGTTTCCTTGGGGATTTAGGGGACAATAAGAAAATAGTTTGTTGGTTTGTATTTTGACTGCAATAGGTTTTGATCGCTCAGACGAGTCTGTTCTGCTTGAGAGAGACCAGCCTTCTCTGAAGCAAATGAGTCACACAAACACCTAAATCAAACGGCTGAGCTGCTGAGTGCAGAAAGTACCTGAAAAGAGACAGGAGGGTAGTTAAATATTTAGATTCTTCTTCACTTTTTAAGTGGATTTGACGTGTCCTCATGTAACAGCTCCGGCTATGCTGCAGTACTCTCAGATCCATCGCGAAGGTTGTTCTGGAAGAGTTTAAGATAAAAGACCTGCTGCATGCCACATCTTGATGGAAAGAGGAATGTGAAAGCCCGCATTTCTGTTTAACTCTGCAATCCTCTCCTAGAAAAAAAATAAGTAAATAAATAAATTTTTGTATGCGTCCCCTCCAGCTTCCCAGAAAATAGAGATTACAAGGAAAAAAGTGGCTAACTGGGAGATATGCATTGTCCATCTTACTTAGCTCAACAAGTAAGGTCCCTGAAAGATAATGAATGTCCCTTTGAAAAAGGGGAAGGAGGGGGTCTTTTCAAAATCTTGCAAGCTAATTATATATATTAATTATAACCTTCTCTGTTATTAACGCCACCTTCCTATCCACTGTAACACTCCACTGAGGCTTTCTCCTCTTATAAAAAGACAATACAACAGTGTTACTTCAATTTTGCTGTGAAGCCGGAGTGTAGCCATAAAGCTGCTGCCTCATTGCTCTGGATCTGACAGCACAGCTGCACGGCACAAACCTGACTTGGCTCTTTTATGGGATGTATTTGGAGCCTAGAAATGACTTCTGCTGAATGCATGAACGTTTGTTTGACTTGCAAGCTGTTCTGGGGCTGCTGTGTTGGCCACTGTCCTTGAGCTCATCCCAGATCCTTGAGCTGTGCGATCCTGCCCGCTTTCCCCAGCTTAACAGAGCTCTCCCAGCTGAGCTACCCATCAAAGCAGCAGCAGTGGAGATCTGACAGTGGCTCTCTTCTTTTTCATACCGTACTGAATCATCGCTCACATGAAAGGGCAAGAGAGGACCTTGCAGCGATGTTGATGTAATTTTCTGTGACAGACAGGATTAAAGATCCTAACCAGATGTTGTTATTAAAGAGGTG
Source organism: Anser anser (assembly GCF_964211835.1). NCBI lineage: Eukaryota > Metazoa > Chordata > Aves > Anseriformes > Anatidae > Anser > Anser anser. Next base: position 36,904,005 of record NC_139720.1, on the reverse strand, counting down.
TTGCGCTAGTCCCAGGGAAAAAAAATCTGCTTCCAGTACCCATATTTCAAAAGAGATCCTGGAAAATTTATGAGAATTGAGAAGAAAGCGGCAAGAGCTATTCAGAATCATGGGGAAGCGTGTCAGACTGACAGACTCTGAACACAATTCAACAGGACCGGCAGAGCCGGCCACATAGCTCCCTGCTGTTAGAAGAGAGGTCTCTCCTCCACCCCACAGCCCATCCTCACAAGAGAAAAGCAGTTTTCTGCCAGGTAAGCGACCTCAACCAGTCCTCCAGCAGATCAGCAGAAAGAGGGAGATCCTTAACAGGTATTTTAGCCACACTCCTCAGCTACTCGCAAGATAACTCCAAAAGCATCCAGTGGGGCTGAAAGACTGAACCTAAAGAAATTTCATACTGGATCCAGGGTACACCTGTTTCACTGTGAATTCAGTAACCATTAGGTTTTACCTGGCACAGAGGCAGATTCTGCATCACCTGAGTAGTAGACACCAGACAAGGTTCTGGTTCTTCCCACGCCATGGTCACCTACTCTGAGCTTTTGTCTAACAGCTCGTGCTGGCCATAAATGTACTAAATGGTTAATAACCCCAGAACTAGGGCCAAATCCCAGTCCAGGTGTACTCTTTGGTTTCACATGACTTCCTCCCTCTGTCCTGCAGAGCACGTCAGGGCAGTGTTGCCCCGCGTTGCAGAGCTGCTGCCACGTCCCAGAGGTGGATGGAGCAGGTCGGTGGCTGGGGTCACCGCCGCGTGCTGCTCGTGCCCCCACGCCCTGTGCACAAGAGGCACGGCAGCACCCCAGCTAGTGGCAAAGCCAAGAACCCAAAGCTGTGCCAAACAACAGAACGTGTAATTTCTGATGAGCTGTGGCTTTTTTATTTCCTTCCTTGCTCCCGAGCTCCTGAGGTATGCTTTTCACAGTCCCATGGTAACTGTTTCTCCTCCATATGCTGGTATGTGAGAATCGGGATTTTAAAAAGCTTTTGTGAAGGAGTTTTGAGAAAAACTTCAAAAAATCACACCATTTGAAGCTCAGGAACAGAGAAAAGTTCAAAAGAAGGACAAAGAATAGCAGCATGCCTACAGCATGAACCTCTGCAAAGACAGAGTGAAAGGCTCAGCGTATTTTAAATGAAGTGTTTTTGCAGATCTGATCACACCTGCGTGGCTGTGTACCACCACGTATGTTTTCTGGGTTCCACGTATGGGTCACGGTGGCTGACGTGATTGCTCCTGCATATCTTGGCAAGTTGGGTTTTCCAGGCCTGGCTAACCTCCACCCTGGACAAGTGTTGCCTTCATTTGCTGGCAGATCGTTCAAGGGATCTCTTTTATGCAAGTGACAGCTGAAAGACATTAAATTGTACAGTAAATCATTTAACTGGAGCCTAGAATGTGTGAACATCGAACCACAAACTTTGACAGAAAAAAATCAGAATTTATTTTGTGCTTTGAACAGTTTTAACATTAATGGCACAGTTTAACCACATATAAGAAGCATAATCTGTTCGGTTTTCAACAAGGTCTTCAACTGGATATTGTATACCTCTGTGGTGGTTTCCTGCAATTATTTGAGGTTTCTTACTTGGGATTTTTGTTTTTAAATGATTTTTTCCCTCTTGAAAGGTGACAGAATGCTAGCTGAGGAAGACAAATTCTATCCACACCACAGTTCAGCAGGGGCAGTAGCAAACCTCATGCACTTCCCATTATGCAGGCATGAGAAATGAAGAAAGAGTCTGGGACGAACAGGAAGAAACAATGACTCTCTTCACTCATCCTCAAATTCTCTGGTCCTTGGCGAGGGTCTGCTTTTAGTCTTCTGGGTTTCAAGAAATGCTTCCTATAGACACTTTTATCCAGAGAAAAAAAAAAAAAAAAGCCCACATTCTTATGGGAAATAAAAAGTTGTTTTTGACAAATCAGCATTTTCAGCAAGAGCTGTTTTATTCAAAGCTCCTAAGTCACTCCACTCAGAAGCATCCTCATCCAGTATGCGGGCAGTTTGGCCCAGCGTAAACACAGAAGGGAACTAAAAAGGAAAGCCACGTTCTCAAGTCAGAGGACCAAGCAAAGGAGAAAGACAAAGGCTGAAGGAAAGCAGGCTTGGCAAGCAGGAGGAGAAAGTGGCCAAAAGGAGACTTGCTGGGGGCATCCTTGGTTTCTGGGGACATCAATGTGCTGCAGCCAGCTGAGGGCTCGGAAAGAAGTGACGGCATCAACCCTGGAGGCACGTGGCTGCCCTCTAGCCAGCTGAGCTGGGCTCCCCAACCTCCTGTGGCACTCAGAAGTGGCCAAAGCTGATCAGAGGTATCGCTGTCTGTCCAAGGAAGGTGCTCACAGCCACCAGCCACATATCTCCTCCACCGGCCTCAACAAACACTGCAGTAGCACCATCCCTAACTCCCTGACATGACCGTGACGGACTCTCCGGCAATCCCAACCTCTGTAGTCCCACGTGTTTCTGCTGTGCAGTGCTTTTGGCCTCATTATTTTCCTCTTGGCACAGTGGTCGAATGCTGGTGGGGAGCTTGGCTTGTTGGTTTGGAGCAGCTTAATAAAGTCCGAGCTAAGAAAGGCACTCCAAGCACTGCCACGTCACGGAGGAGCAGAGGGACTCAGAAACCCCCTTGCCTGCTGGGTGAGCATCTTCAGTCCTGAAAGGTGCTGCCAGCCTGCCCCGCTGCTGTTCGAGGCTCCTGCCACGGTGGAGTTTCAGCCATTTTGGCTCTTTGCAGTTTGGATGCCGCCTGTGTTTGAAGCTGCTGGAAGCACATCAAACAGCCACGAGCAAAGAATGCCGTCGAAGGATTTATTCAGCCTGGATGTGAGTGTTGCTGATGGGAGAAAAGGGAGCAACAAAGATTTCTCAACCACCATTGTGATCTACCCATTTAAAAAAAAAAAAAAAAAAGAAAGAAAAGAAAAAGAAAAAAAAGAAAGAAAAAAAAAGAGGTTCCTTTTACTATCAAAACCATTTGGCTGAGCATTTTACTGCAGACCCCAAGTAAGTTCCAAATTGCCTGGGTTACGTAAATACCTCTACCACCAGTGAGTCTTTGCGAAAGGAAAACATTTATAATTGAGTAATAAACCTTACTGAGTGACAATCACGTGAGACAGCGCATTGAAAACAAAAAAAGCCAAGTGTCGGGCTTTTGAATTGAAAGCTTACAATTGTAAATACAAATTCCAAAACAATAAGTAGATTAAAATGTTATTGCAATTAAATTAAAATAATTTGTTTCACATTGGTATAGTAATACGTCTGTGTACAAAAGTAATAAATTGTATCTTTTTTTTCTTAGAAAACCTGATTTTTAATAACGGTCATTTTTCTTAGTTCCTTTTCTTTTTTTTCCCCCCCATATTTTATTGCATATTCAGGGAAGAACATCAGTCCAATATATTTCTGTCTTTATGTTAGGTTTAGTGCATTCAGCGGAGAGCAAAAGCCCAGTCCACAAGCACTTCTGCACTAACTAAACGTACCCGTTTTAAAAATCAGCTTGTGCATGAAACCAGTGCCTTTTCCCCTTCCCTGTCCCTGTCTGCTCACAGTTACATCTGGTTAAACTGGGCGCCTCTGCCATTTCTCCCACTGGCCTGCTACCAGGACAGAAAACACCCAGTGTGCCCCGGACCCCTCAGAGGGCTTTTCACTGTCACTGCTCCTGCTGCAGCAGTATGTCCCGTTACCAGATTTAAGCAACACAAAGCATTTTTCTCTCCTTGCTTTCTCTCTTTCTTCTTTGCTGCCATTCCAGCAGGTGCATCGAAAGGGGAGGTACAGAGAGGATGGAGCCAGACTTCTCCAGGAGGTGCACGAGAAGCAGCAGCCATAAGCTGCAGCAAAGGATATTCCAAGTTAGTAAATGTGGGGGGAGAGGGGCATGAATTACCACGAGGGTGGTCAAACACTGGTCCAGGCATTCAGGGAAGGTGTGGATTCTCCGAGGATGGAAAGAATCCGTACCTCCAGTCCGTACTTGGACCCAGACACTGCCTCGCACCCCCTGATGTCTGAGATCTGTAACAGGAGCTCAGGCAGCTATGAACTGTCCCTCAGTGTGTGCTCTGGTTCTGCTCGTTGTGTGGAGATCAGTTCAAGACAATAAAAAGCTATCCACGTCAGAGAAGCCCAGCCGGAGTGATTCCTCCAGACTTGGTTTGGTTTTAAAGATACAGCACAGATCAGTTCAATTCTTGGGATGCAAAAGCATCACACGTAGCGCTCAGATCCAAACTCCTACTCCATGTCTGCACCTGAAAACACCTAGAATTTGAGATAATTTAGCCCCTTGGATATGCAGGTCCAAAAACCATGCCTCATTGGATACCTTTTCATTTGCAAGACCCACTGCAAATTAAGGCACAAGTTCACCATGATTTGCCACGCTGTGCGATATTCCTAATCCCACCTGTCATTAATTAGTGACATGCTTTGCACACAGCCATGGTTTGCAGTGACCATAACCCCTTAGGGCTGCAGAGTTTCCTTAGGGTCTTGGCCCCTCTCCTTGCTGGACATTTGCGTCAAAATGGGGAAGCGGATGGGGAAGAGAGCAAGATGAGATAGTAGGGCAAAAAAAAATGCCTACCATAATGTTTATAACACTCAAACTTTTATTATTATTATATTTTGTTTTAAACAGGGGGACAGGTGAAATCTAGGCTTGGTGACTTGGCATTTTCTGAGCACAGAAAGAAATGTCCAAGCAGGACTGTCCGTAGAAGAGGAAGAGCAGCAACAAGCTGATGAGCAGGCAGACAGGAACCTGAAATATCTCCCCCAAATCCTACTGCCTTTCACTCTGACAGGTGGCCACTTACCTCCTATTTCCCTGCCCAGCACAAAGCAAACACCCACTCCTTGCAGCATTTTCTTTCCACCTGGTAAGAGCCACAAACCTAAAGTACCTACATTTCAGTTAGTGTTTCATGCTAGTTTGGAAATATGTCAGATTTTTTGTGTGTGTGTAGAACACGAATACCTCCCACTGCAATTAGTTTCTGCTACTGGGAGAGGAACAGACTGCACCACCACTGCTTTTCTGCCGAAGTGCTGCTGTAGTTTCAGTTCACCTTACAAATGTGGCATTGTCTCCTAAAATTACATTACTAATTACAGCTAATGCACCCAAGCCCAGATGAACGCAACTTTGATCTGGGTAGCACCCCTACGCAATCCCTCTGGCACGCAAATGGCAATTACACAACAGGGCTCAAATGCAGCTTGAAAGCAAAGATGTAAGGCCAATTTCTGCAGTGCCCCTAGACTAAACAAGGTGCCTATTCCAGTGCCAGAGTATGATTGACTGAGATTTACTCACAAAACATTTCCCACTGAGAATGTGCGACAAACTGCAATTATTACTAGTCCAGTTGATTTAAAAAAAAAAAAAAAAAGCCCATCTTTAGCTGCAATTTTGGCTGGGCTGCCTGACAGAAATCAACTGCCAAATACAGCAGCAGAGCAGGACAGAGGGAGAAGGTGTGGGGGTACAAAAGCCAGAAGCAGGCAGGTTTGGGGGATGGCAAGAACAACAGGAAGGAAAGAGAAAGAGGAGAGAAAGGGAGAGAGACTGCTGTTGAAAATGAAAAGAGAAAAAAAAAAAAGAGAAAATCGGAGAGATTAAAGGAATATAACGACATGGGAAGCGAGCACAGAAAGGAGAAAAACAGATGTGAGAAAATGAAGGAAACTGAGAAACAAAACAGAGTAGATGGGTCAAAAAATAAAATTGAAAGACTAGCCAAAGATAGCTCCCTTGAAAATTTGCCACAGACTAGCTCACCAGGGCATGATCTGGACTGCGTGCTTCCAGTGTTTAAAAGTAGCCACTTCGGGTTCCTACTGCTGCAATCAAACACACAAAATCCCCATTTCTCATATTAAACAGTTACAGGCGTGAGTGCAAGAGCAGAGAACCCCTCGGCACAGCTAGGAGAGAAGGCTCTTGCCACGTGGCACCTAGTCCTAGATGCTCTGTGTGCAAGCTCTGCCATGAAAACCTGGCTGCACAAGAGGCTTCATTTAGGAAAAAGAAATGCAGGGTCACTAATTTAGCAGCACACCGTGACAGCACTGAGGAGCTGCAAAACAGGCATATACATTTCATTTGCAGGTATGTAGCAGTTATACTCTGGAAAAAAAATGAAAGTCAAAGAACAGATTTTTTTTCCCTGCACAAAAAAAGAGACAAGCCTTTCTGCATGCTTCAGTTATGAAAGAGTGTCACAAGCTGACATAAAATGTTCCTTTTTATTGTCAGCAATTGAAAGAAAGTCATCCCAGACCTATAGACCTATGGTTTATGATTCAGAGTAGAACCGAGGTAAGGAAAACTTACAATGAATTGGGAAAACAAAACAAAATAAAAAAAAAAAGGAAGCAATCTGAAACCGTTTACAAATTCTTATTCATTTGAAGAGACACAAAAACTGAACTTAGAACATGAAATTTTGGTCTTGCACTTTTTAGAGAAAAAAACAACAAAAATAAATGAAGTGTAATTACATCAGGAAGACTGAGGCAAACAAATTAGACACATACATTCTTTTTGCCTTAATATGGAGGGTCATACAAAGCCAGAGTCTTACTTTAAAGTTCTGATTTACTTTTCCTTCTAATTCAAATCTTATTTCTGTGATTTAATGCCCACGTTGAACACACCAGGATAAAGTCTGTAGCTCTCAATCAAAATACAGTCTTAACTGATGCAAATAAAAGAGCTATTCAAACACTGAATGGCTCATAAAATTGTCATTTGCAATAAGAACAATAATGCAGACAGCATAAAAGTCTTGTAGAAATCCAAGCCGAGCAGAAGGCATTTCAGTAGAAACTATGTTTTTAAGAAGATGTTTTTAAAAAGATGTTTTTAAGAAGGAGTTAGGGACTAAACTGTGCAAGAGAATAAAATCCCTCTGATGACTCACCCTGAGCTTATCTACTGAAATCCTGCATAAATATTCAAGGTAATTACTACATAATCACTAAGTCATGCTGGCATGTGGGCCTAATTTGTTTTGAGAGAGATGAAAAATGTGAATTGTCTCTTCAAGCAAAAGATCAGGGCAGGAAACCCTAGGGGAAGGAGTTCAGGTTCTTATTTGTGTGCATTATTATTTTCAAGTTAAATCAGCCAAGCCAAATTCACAGAGTAAGTCTGACTCCACAGTAAGCTGGCCTCTTTCAGTTCTTTGGAGTATTAAGTGGGGTTTCTATCCATTTCAGCCCCTACTCACAATTATTAAAAAAAAAAAAAAAAAGAAAGAAAGAAAGAAACAAAACAGGAAATTATTTAAATACCTTGATACCTGAACAACAGAAGTCCTGAAGTCAAACGTTTCCTTCCATAGCCTGATGCAGATTTTACAAGATCAAAGAAACCATATACCTTTAAGCCATAATCTCATAAGGCAGCCTTTACAACAGTGGGTCCAGGCTCAGCAGGGCTGTGCTTGTGTTAACTAGTTGTGAGGTGTCCATCACAGACAGGAGGTAAGAGTGCACATCAGTCTTTGCCAGATGGGTCTCATCTATAGGATTTCTTAAAAAAAAAAAAAAAAAAAAAGCCTCCCCCTTCCCTTTCTCTTCTAAAAGAACTTGTATTAATAACAATAATAAATACATAAATAAAAAGAAGCACAGGCTTCTAGCTCACTTTTCATCCTAAATGAAGGAAAAGACACCATAGCACCATAGAAGTTAATCTACTAAACTGAGCCCATTATAAAACAATCAAGCAATGTTGTGCTGTATATATTGTTCCGTGCCACGCATGGAAATTTTAATGAGAGCAAACTAGACCGTGGTCATGCTCTTCTCTGATCTGAAGAGCATTGGGTTCAGTCCTCTGCTCTCGTGGAAACAGCTAGGTGACCTCAGTCAAAGAACTTTGTAAATCTCCATCTGTGAAATACAGATAACAATTGTCTTTCACAATTAGTTTTGTCCTTTTGTCCTTGAGCAAGCAACTGCTTAAAGCCCATGACAACCTGTGCGAGGGTAGTCATGAGCAGACCTACGTACCACATAGCTGGAAGATCAGAGTTCGACTGAAAAGAGCCAGAGAGTTTTGAGAAGCACCTCTCGTCTGGAGAAAGTCACGCAGGACACCAGGACTACAACTTCAGTAACAAACAATGCATCTTGTGGCCTCTTCCTGAGCCAAAAGTAACGTTCCTGCAAAATATGCAATTAACAAGATGCTAAAATTGTCTGCGGCTATGAAAGTGCTCCGAAACAATCATTTTTAGCTCTCAAATTATTTGGGTAGACTTTTCAAGGAACCGGGTAAACATACTGGTCCTACAAGAACCATTCTCAGCTTCAAATTTGTGTGCCACCTTACTCCTACAGCTATAAATCTCCTAAACATTTATGTTCTCTCTCAGCATTGGCAAAGCAGTCATGGTATTCTAGTCAGATACAGCTTCACAGCTGCTCAGAGCTCTCAGATCCAGCTGGAGCCCAGAAAATCTAAAAGAAAGACTTGTAAATGGGAGAGGGGAAGGTAGCCAGTGCTCAGGCTGTGCCTGGGATGCCACAGCACATGCAGGGGTGCACCCATGCTGGTGGCCCCTCAGTGCTACACAAACAGCTGAGGGAGCAGGGACTGCAGGACAAGGCATTTCATTTCAGCTGCTGGAAAAGCAGCACTGAAATTTGAGGTTAATGCCTACAGATTTGGGGTGGGATCTGTGAAGTGAAAATGCTATTTGGCAGTTTCCTAATGGACTAGCATCCATGGAGCTCTACATATCCTTCCTGGGTCTGAGACTCAGAGCACCTCAGAGCATAAGGAAGATGAGGGGAGGTGCTTTACTGCTCCCCAGGTAAGCTTGAAAAAGCACTTGGATTGTTTTTATGGGTTTCACCTGTTAGCATCTGGTTCTGAGGTTTGCAGCCACCCAAGCCGTGGAGCTCAGCACGCTGCACCAGGTGCTAGTGCCTCTGTGGGGGAGCTGCTCTCCAGCTCCATGGCTAATGCAGACACCTGTGGATGCCTTCTGCAAGGGCTCCTGTCCAATGGACATTTCACATAAAATACAGGACTCCTATTAGGACAGGAAAGCAAACCCTGGGACTGTCTCCTTCCCTGTCACCACCCCCCACACCCTTTTAGATTTTTTTTCCTACATCGCGTCTTGAATTCCTTCTTGTGTCATGATCCAGCTTCGCATATACATCTTTAACCTCTCAGGTGAATGCTCCAACCACCACATTTTATCGTAACTAGTAAGGACAGCTGAGTTTTTTTTTGGAAACCGTGGGTGTAAATGCAGGAGGGGAGAGCATTTGTTATTGATCTTCAGAAGCAAAGGGAGATATATATCTCTGGCCTGCCTGGCATCACCCTGCTGGCATAGGCGGCTTCCTGTTGAATACTCAAATACCTGAAAATGACCCTTTTTCCAGATGTTTAGATAAAAGTTTAGTTTCGTTCGTGAACTTAGTCGTACACCCAGAACTGCCTGGTGCCGGGCTGGAAGTCCCAGCAGGTTCTCAGGGAGGGATCCAGCACAAAGCCCTGCCAAGCCACACATAAACTCCTTTTAAAACCCAGCTATTGTTCCAGCACATAATTCATCTTTTGCTACCTTTTTTTTGTGTGTGTGTGTCTGTCTGGGGATTCCTGAGAATAGAGCTTCTAGAAAAGAAAGAGCAGAAGCTCCAAATTTTCTCCAAGTCCCTGGGAATTTCTCCCGTGCTTTAGCTCCTTCTCCAGGGTGAGAAGTCCCTGTCTGCTCCCATGCGCATATGATAAACATATGGACGGTTAGGGAAAAGGGCTTAGCTTTCCTTCTTCCTAAATCACTCTTTCAGTGATCTATTCACAGAACATAAAGAAGTTTATTTTTATCTCCCATTTAAGACTCAAACCCAATGGGACACGATATCACACGCAAACTTTGCTGAAATTCGCTGGAAAGCTTCTCTCTGGAAAAAGAAAGCCTTGCACGTAGTGTTTTACTTCCATCTCTCCCCCACACCTCCCAGTCCGTACCAATTATTCACCCCCAGAATGAGAAAATGCTGAGGCTGTTACTTGGTCGTGCTTGATCCAGGTCCCGTCAGCTATTTCCTGCCTTCCAAAGGGCCACCTGGCCCAGCTGTGGCCAATTTAACAACTAATAACCAACCAAAAGAGTTGCAGCAGCTTTGTCGAGACATCATTCATGACTACTATGCTCTGTAACAGACCCAGCAGTGCCCAGGGTCTCCTCTTGCCTACTCTGATGCAACAAGACTTTTAGATTAAGGTCATTCCAGGATCAACGAGGAATTCCTTAGGCACAGAAGCTGTAGGGCAGACTCTGCCCTCCTCTGCCTGCAACGGTTTGGGATGAGAAAGAGGCTTGGTGCTGGCTCCCTGTGACCTCAGCCCAGGAGGATGTCTCTGCGCTGGACAAGGGCAGGAAAAAGTCAGAAGTCTCCAGGTAGCCTTGCCTGGGGAGACAGACAGACGGACAGAGGAGGTGTCTGTCTGGCATGGTGTCCTATGGCATTGTGGACATACACTAGGCAAGGCTTATTCTTTTTTTTTTTTCTCTGTCAAATGAGCTATATCCAAAGTACTCCCATTCTCAGTGGAAAACATAGCAATAGTCACTACCCCTTATCCACTTCTTTAAATTTTTTTCTCCATGAGAGGAAGCAATTCTATAAAAATCTTTCAAACTTCAAAGCCAACGGAGCCAAGTCCTCTTCTGGCCTTGTGATTAAGCCATGGGAGAAACAGGGACTCATATAAAAGGGAGAGTGTCCGAAAGGGTAGCAAAGCAATGCCACGCAAATAGCCATACAACAGGAGCTGGGGAAGTTGCTGTTTGCAAAAGGTTCAAGCCTGCTTCAGAAATGGGTAGGAGACATTTCAAGAAACCCATAACTGCAGATCCTTGCTCCATGTTCAAATCAACCCTAATTTATTTATTTATTTATTTTTAAAATAAAACTTTTTTTCCTCCTCTTCCTCCTCAGAAAACAAAGGGAGAAGAAAGGAAGAAATTGTAATCTGTGGAAGTTGCTCTTGCTGCTAGCATGTAGTGGACAAAAGACATTTTCTTTGCCTAATGTTATAATGAGGTTGACAAATCCAACAATGCCGGCAGTGTTTCCTTTGTAACAATAAGTTTTTAAAGGTGTGGCAACTCTACCTTTTTATCAGTGACTCTGAGGGATTTTTTTGCCACCTTTGCAAACCTTACATTATTTTTATAGCTGCAGTTGCTGGCTCTACACTGTAGCTAAGCATTACTGTCTGCCATGGAGGCACTGGGAAGAAGGAGATGCACCCACTTGGTTTGTTTATTTTTCAAGCTTCCTCATCGTTGTTGTTTTTGTGGGTTCAAGTACTGTGGGCCTGTCAGGAGATTAAGAGGGCCTTTCCTGGCTGCTGAAGCCATTCTCCAACATCTGCCCTGTCCAGAGGGAAGCAAAGCTATGTTAAAGGAAAGGAAAAAAAAAAGGACACCACAATTGTTAGCTATTTGCTGGTGTGTTTAGGCCAAGAGACCAGAGTGGTCAAGCTGCAGAAAAGTTTGCTCAGTTCTGATCAAGAGAAACAAAAAAGCTTCTGGCACATAGGTTTTCATCTTACCGTAAATCAAAGTGGTCTCTCATGAACAAAGCCCTTTTCATATTTTACAAACTATAAAACACTCCAGTGGGTGTTTACTTGCAAATGACAAAAGGAATGACATGCAGATTTTGCAGTATGTTGGAAAACACTGGTCAGAAGTTAGTTTATATTTAAAAGCAGTTATTGTAAACTTGATTGTATAACATGCTGATCTTTAACAGCAAACAGCTGCTTATTCCTCTCAGACATTTATTTTCCCACTTTGCTTCTAAGAAAATGTTTTGAATACTGGGTAACAAAAGGATTTCCACACCATGTAGAACGTTCATGCACATGAAGTCAACATGTGAACATTTTCCTGGGACATCGCCTGAAAGTTCACGTGGTTTTACTACCAGCATTGTACCCAGAGCTGAGAGATACATCTGCCACACAGCGCAGCTAAACAGAGCTTCGTTTTCATGTCTGTGTTTCAAAAGGCTGTTCTTTAAACCATTCCATCTTGTCTGTAGCCTCTGGAATATTGTCTACCACAAAGAAATGGTGAGAAACATTTGCTGCCAGACCTGGCTCTCCAAGGCTGAAAACCGACAGCACGTACTGACTGCAGGCCGCAGTCGCCAGCCAGGGCATGACAGGAAGGATGTTGTCACCGTGCTGTCTATCTGAAAACCAAATGTATAAATGTCCCCGTTATCAAAAGCTCTCTTCGTCTTCTGTGGGTTGCAGGTTGAAAGCCCGAATTACTCTGAAAAGCTCCACTGGAACTTGGAAATAGAGCAAAGCCCAAGCAGGGCTTTTCCTTCCCATACTTAGGTCAGGAGAACCTGGAGCTGGCTGGCTGGTGTGGTTGTGGTGTCAGCGCAGCTTTCAATTAAGGAGAAACTAAACAAAACAAAACAAACAAGCAAAAGCAAAACAAAAAAGCACAAACAAACTTCAGGTAAATCATTCTTTGGGAATATTACTTGATCCCTTTACTGACCATCCCTGATTTCACACTCAGCTTTCACACATTCAGCCTGCACTGGTGCATTAGGACCAGCGCACTGGGCTCTTCAGAAGAGAAACCCACGGCAGCTCCTCAGCAGCTGTAGCAGCGAGAGCTGGGAACGTTTGAAAAGCAACATGTTCAGTCCTCGAGGGACGAGGAGCGGGAGGTGCCTCGCATTACTCAGCGACGACGTGAATGGATGAGAAGATGCCACAGCCAGGGGAGGCCCTTCCAGCTGCCAGCCACAGGAATGGCTGGAGGCAGGGCTCTCAGCCTGCCTCGTGCCAAGCTGGTTTGGGCACCACACCGAGTGAAAATAAGAAAATAGAGGCATCCCTACTGACTTACCCCTGGGGGTAGGACAAGGAACAAGTGTGACTCTGCCATCAATAAGTGGTAGGTCTCCTCTCGCTTGATGTTAGGCAGGGAGTTAAATTTATGCTGGCTGCCACATGTTCCCTCTCTAGTCAGCAGAGCTGTTTGCTGGAGTGACTGCCCTGTTTGTTTGTTTAGGATGGGAAGAATCATGTTGTGGAAGTGCCTGTTTCTCTCCTTTAATTAGAGATGGCGTCTGGAAGGCTCTCTCAGTTACAAACATCTACGCTGGTCAGATGAGACTCTTCTGAAGCAAACAGTCAGAAAGGGCAAGCTCAGGGTGTTTGGGTGACTTGGCTGGGGACCTAACCATATCTTTCCAGCAGGTATGAATCATGTGGCTGGGGAAGGCTGACATATTTCTGGAAAAAAAACATGACTGGGGTTTTACTTAAAAACAAGTAACAAACAGTCATTAAGCGATGCATATTCTCTGGCTGGTATGCATCATCAATGGTGTCTACCATGTCATTGACCCTGACAGTCCCATCTTCTAAAGGAGACACCAACTGATGCAAGTAGTGGGGGAGATGCAAAATCAGGGCCAAGGGACTGGTGGAAGGACAGGATGGGAGCTGCTGGTGTGCATGATAGCTGAGGCAGCAGAATATTCTTGGCTAAGTGCCTGGAGCAGGGGGCTGTCACTTGTTCCCAGCAACTGCCTAAAGCACATTTCTCTGCAGTTTAGTCAGCTTAAAAATTGTAAGATAAGATGCTTGATGATGTTTACCTGGAGCACCACATTGTGGAAGGGCACTTGGAAGGGAAGGAAGCAGAAGATCCAGGACAATGGGATGAGACAGGAGGCAAAACCAGGGCATATCCAGAGATGTCACCAGGTGAATTCAATTTCTCTTAGCTCTAATGTTGGATCACAGGAAAATCTGCTATATCATAGGGACACAGTAGATGCAAACCTCATCTGTACAGGCTTTTTAGATCTATTTTCAGTGAGTAATGTCATCTGTTGTACTCCTTTCCACTGTTTTTTAATGACATTAAAACTTGAGGTCTCCTATTCCCAGTAGAAAAACTTCAAATCTCATCTTCTCTGTTGCAAGTTTTTTGTTTGTTTGTTTGTAAGACCAAGTGATAGCCAAATGTTATCACATCTATCCACAATTGCCACTGAAGTCAATGAAAGTCTGAAGCAGGAACACAGTATAAGGGCTGCGTACATCTGCTAGGCTAGATACCACTAAGCAGATGAGGTGGTTATCCTGAAATGTACCTGTCTCGGTTTCAGATAGGGTAGAGTTAATTTTATCTGACCCTGCCATTCACATTCATATCAGTGTACTTGTGCCAGTATCTTGTGCAGTCTTGACATATGGTTATCTGATTCCACCATGGGTTTAACACCTATTTTAAAATACCTACCTTTAAAATACCTATTTTATCTGCAGTGCCTGAGACTGCATGAAGTGACACACAAACACGTACTTACAGAACAGATGTCTGAAGTCCATGGCAGTGCACCATGAACATGGCAAGTGTGAAACAGCTTTCTCCTAGCTTATATACTCCACAGAAACCACACTATGGGGAAAATTTTACACCTGGGTCTCATCTTGACACAGCTGAGATACACGGGGTGCCTACCTACACTGAAGTTAAGAAGTGCTCCACAATCATCAGTTTAAATGGAGCAAGAAAATCCCTTCTCAGATGAAAGTACACACTAACCCAACCAAGGAAAGTCTTCGTCTCTGCAGACTGACCTGCTTCATGCCCTCCTTAACAAGGACCCAGTGCACCTGTCTTGTTTATCTGTTGGATTCTGAGGTCTTCTTGCATCCAGGGCATGATCCTGACTGCTCTGCCTCCTTCTGCAATGTGTATGGCTCAGCTAAAACGTTGATGTAGCAAGACCATTGTCATTAGCACAAGTGTTGTTATTTGTTGCTACTTGGTATGGAAAAGGTCTGACAGCTAAGCATAGTTCAAAAGTTTGAAGGATGACTTTGTCTAAGTTTGTGAATAGAGAGAACTGTAAGTATGTTAACAAGGAGCAGGATAAAATTTGTAATCTCAAAAGTTAATTCTAAAAAATATTCTTGGTCTTACTTGACTTTCTAGGTGACCGCCAGATCGAAGAGTAAATGTTGTACCATTCAGAAAACACACACTGGGGATGGAGAAAGTTTTTCATTTGTTTGTTCTGTCTGTTAAAATTATACTGTGGTTTCTGAATCATAAATCATGGAGCAGAGCTGGAGCTCTATTAGCTGTACTACACAAACTCCATCCTGCGGATAACTTCCCTTTAATCCGTTTGTACCCTATGGTGGAGTTAATACATCCACCTGCGTATTCTCCAGCTGGTAAACACAGAGCAGGTGAAATCAGAAGGAAATTTAAATGAGATCAAAAGATATGTTCAAAAGAAGGGCTTAAGCCATCTGGAATCCCTCAGAGCTGCCAGTCACACGTAGGAGACCCGCTGGCATCTGAAGAGGAATTTCTTGCTTCCCTTTCTTCTCGAGCTGGAGGAAGTTCAAATGAACACTCAGCTAGCAGTTGGCACTCGCTTTGTGGGGGGGTTCATTGTTCTGGGAGGTGAGGTCAGATGCAGATTGCAGGGACGCCCAGATTCAAACCCTAAAAGGTTGCTGCTTTTGTTTAGGGAGCTCTTCAACACAGAAAAAGTGGATTACTCTTTGTTTTTTTTCCCATTGTTTCTTAACATACTTTAACTTGTCCTACATCTTTCTTTAACTGAAGCAGAACAAATCTAGGAAGGCCACAGGAAAATTTGTTTGGCTTTTTGTTTGGAAAGTCTATTTAAAAGAAGCAAAAGAAACAAAATAAGCCCCAAGCCTTTGATTTCAAAGAGGCTGGGCTGGCTACATGGTAAGTCAAGAAGCTATGGACTGCCCTGCTATGATTGGAATAATGTGTGCAGTTCCATGACAGAATGAACAGGATTAGAAATCTAAAGTAAACAAATACACATTTTAGTCCTAAAGTCGAAACTGCAATTACAGGGAACCAAGTGCTTCAGACAAACATCCAACAGCATTTACATATCGAAAAGAAACACTGTGCTCCTTTTCTCCTTTCCCCAGGCTTTTACAACAGGCTTGGCAAAGGGGTGCTCAATGCAACAGGGGATTTAACACATTCAGAAATGGATTCGGCTCCCACCTTTAGGCAAACTCTTTCTCTCAAACTTTATCTTGGACACTGCATTTGAAAAGACACAACCCAAGTGAACAGAGACATTTCTTTACAGAAGCTACCAGACATTTTTTGTCTTGGGGAAGGAGCTGGATACTTTTAGAAGTCTTGGGTGGAAGGGGGAGTTGGCTTTTCTGGTGGTCTGCCAAAGAAGGGCAGGTGGGTTGCCGGGAGTGTTTGCCATTTTACCTGCCTGCTGAGAAACCCCAAATCTAAGATAAATCTCTTTAGGTACTTCTGTGGTGAGTTTCAACCATATCTGAATGGGCCTGTGTTTGCCCTAAAATTTACCTCCCTTTTACGCTGCCTGGCAGCAAGACACACACTGCTCCACCTTCTAGGGGAGAAACATGTAACTCTTAGAGGAAACCAACCTTGCATATCCCTGGCAGGAGAGGCATAGCTGGGTCTGTATCTGTTCATCCAATGCCTACAAGACCTACCACAGTGCTTGGTAGTGGTACCTGGCTAACACTGACTCCAATACTGTGCTCTGAAAGACAATGCAGAGCACAGAGGCATCATGGCTGCATGGACATGTAGAACAGGCTCCTAAAATACAGGTCTCTAGCATGTTCCTAAGGACAGCGTAGATGTAGTCTTTAGTCTGTATTTATTTTGGCCTCAGCATATAAAGGCTGATATTTGCATGGGATATTAGAAAATATTTCATTATAGCAGTGCCTCTGAAGTGGAGACCACATTTTGGAAGAGCTCATAAAGCAAAGCAAAGTAAAAAAATCCTTTCATGTCTCCAGGAGAGACTTAAGTACACACATATCTATCATAACTGAAGCCCACAATAACCTGTGTGTGCTGAGCAGTGCCTCATAGCCTAGGAAGTAATAACTTCAGCTGTAGAAACCCAGGAAGTCTCTATCAACCACACACGTTCCTAGAAAACAGATACCTTCCTCTTTAAAATATGTTATAAACTCAGATAGACTTTCACTAGAACACACAGACACATCCTTCAGCAGCAGATTGAATTAAAAAAAAAAAAAGGACAAAAAAACCCAACACACACACACCTCACTGCATTAAAGCAACTCTTATTCTGCAGATTTTTTTATGGCTTTTAAATAGAGAAACTATATGCACTAGTGGTGTTCTGCTGGCAGTTCAGAAATTGTCGTGCTAAAGACAAAGAACTAGCTAGAAAAGCAAGTCCTTCAGCAAGTTCTCTAGTTCCCACTACTAAAACCACAGATACGTACAAGTAATTGTAAAAAGAATTGACTATATCTTCTGATATTTTGCAAAAGATATAACAGTAAAAAAAGTCAGAATTAAAGGGAGAATGAACAATGTTTGGGTCTGTAAACAAGGAGCCAGAGAAGCTGTGGAGTGCCTGCAAAATGAGCACTCAGTTGTACCTGGGTGGAAACAGTAATAGATAAAATGAGTTTGAACTAACCCAAGGCATATGGCTGTAGGTGGAACCCAAACACTGGTATCAGTATTGCTTCAATTCTTCTGTGCTTTCTTGCTTCTCGAGACATAACAGTCCTTTCTTTTCTAGAACTTCAATATTTTAAACTTCAGTGTTCAATGGTAAGGTTATAACTTTTTGTTCTCTACGTTTTTCCATGAAAAGAGGTCCATTTTAGCCCACATTTCACTACCACATGAAAGACTTACTCTTCTTCCAGTCTGAAGTGGGTAGGAATGGAAGAAAAGAATGAGGTCAAGGAAGTGGAGGAGATACAAGCCTGAGAAGCACTAGGTATTCTTCCGATCCCATCTGAGTGAAAGGTGCTTTTAGGACCTTTAGAGGGCATGTATTCTAGGGAAAACGCCCTACAGAAAAGCCAGAAGAGTGGGATGGCAGCTCAAGGGGAACAGGGGGTTATTTTGTGTTTGTTTGGACACATATCTTGGGAAGGGCAGGTTTCACCCCAAATATGCAACTACTCCTCACCTTTTTCTAAAATACAGAAAACTCAGTTTCTGAAAACCCACAAGAGAAAATTAACTCGGCCACTCTGTCAAAGATCACTCAGATTGGCTCTCTCTACGTTGGCCCACAGCCAAACAGCTCAGAAAAAGTTGCAGCTCTTCACCATTTTCTCCCCACTATTCAGACGTTGCACTTCCCAGTTCTCACTAGGTTTAGTGCTTGTTGCACAGATCTGTGATCTGAGTTTATTGACTAATCTAGGAAAAAAAAAAAAGTTTGCTGGCTTAGTAAATTGTTTCAGCTCACATATGTGTCTTTCAGGCTCCAAAGTGAGTGTTAAAGAGGGCTAAACAGACAGACAAGAAAAGAAAGAGACAAAACCACAGAATCACAGAATGGTTGAAGTTGGAAGGCACCTGCAGAGGTCATCTGGTCCAACCCCTGCTCCAGCAGGGCCACCCAGAGCAGGCTGCCCAGGACCATGACCATGTGGCTTTTGTAGATCTCCACGGAGGGAGGCTCCACAGCCTCTCTGGGCAGCCTGTGCCAGAGCTCCATCATGCACACAGCACAGAAGTGCTTCCCAGTGTTCAGACAGAACCTCCTGTGCTCCAGTTTGTGCACATCGCCTCTTGTCCTGCCTCTGGGCACCACTGAAAAGAGCCTATCTCTGTCCTCCATGTGTCTGGATATTTATACAAATTGATGAGATACTAATAATAAGTGAAGCAAAAGCTGTGCACACAAGCAAAGCTAAAGAAGGAACTTATCCACTACTTCTCATCAGCAGGCCAGTATTTAGTCTCCTTCTGTTAAGCACGTGACAGTTACCTGCTGGCAACACTCCTCAGGACACCATTAGCCTTCTCTGTGGCACGGGCACATTGCTGGTTCATGTTCAACTAGGTGTCCACCAGGACACACAGGTCCTTTTCTACAAAGCTGCCAGTCAGTATGTCAGCATCAGTAAAGCTGCCAGTCAGTAAGTCAGCATCACCAGTGCCTGGGATCTGCAAAACTGCCACCCAGAATGGCCTAATGAGAGACACAGAGCTGCAGTTTTTTTATCTAATGGGAGTGAAAGGGTTCATAATTTTCAAATAAAATAAACAAAACAAACAAACATCCCAGATACCTTGCTGGATACTTTCTGCTTATGGGGAGATGGTGACTGTGTGTATCAATGAAAGCTTATTCACAGTTTATGTAAAGGATTTAGAAAGCAGACTTACAGCTCTTGTCTAGACACTACATCCACAGAGGTTTCTACCTACCAGTATCACTAAAGTTCCTCTTTCAATAACTTCAGAGGAATTCTGCCAATTAGAGATCCTGAGAGTCAATCTCTTTGTGTCTAGCATGCTGTGCTTTGTTCAAGCAAATCCAGAGACCTACAAAAGTATAACATGCTTTGCTGGCTATTGAAAAATATCATATCTGATTTTCACATTGTGTGGATGGTTAGAAAATGTTTTATATTGTTTTCACAGCAAAATAACTCAAGCTGTGGTGAAGTTAGACGTCTGAATGACAATTGACTCCTACAGGTCCCATCTGCAATATTCAGGAAGGAAGAAATATGTGTTTCATGGATTTCATGCTGCAAATATGAGATTTTCCTTCATTTATGAGAATTATAGACAACATCTGAACTCAAATACTATATCCAACATGGGAAGGATTTATATTTAGCCCTTCTGTTGACACAGAGGCCATTCACAGAAGTGGGAGGTAGTGGAAATTTAGGAGCCAGCGATCATGATTTGATTACCTTTGTTCTGTATAACTAGAATAGAGTCCAAACCAGTAAACTATATACATCCTCGAGGCCTGAAAAGGGCCAACTTTCTACCAAGCTGAAAACAATTGACTAAAGTCAGTTGGGAGATGACTCTAAAAAGAAAAATGTTAATTAGGAGATATTTAAGAGTATTTCACTAGATGCTAAGAAAGCCACAATACCACAACTGGGAAAGAAGGCTGTACTGGTTACAAAATAACCTGACTTAGAAGGAAAGCAGAAGCTAAAAACATTTTTAAGAGAATAAATGAATGAAAGGATGAATTGATAACAACGAATACAGTTTAGGAAATAGGAACTGTAAAAAGATAATCAGAGAAAGAAAACAACCACCCAAGTAGGATTTTAAGGTTGGCATATCTGAGAACAAAAAAGTATTTTCCTTAGTAGACCAAAACAGAGAAGCCTAACAATGGTGTTTCTTTATTACTGAAGAGAAATGATGGCATTACTGCTTCAGAGGACAATGTTTTATCTCTATTTGGGAAGAGAACCTGTGGAGAGGAACTGCTTCCAAACCCCTTTAAAAATATGTTTAACCTTGAAGACTTAAATACTTCCATATCTAAATTTTAATCCTCTCACATCTTTTCTTGTCTTGTTTTTCTCTTTTCTACATTTAACCAGTCGTGTTCAGTTCTTTTCCACTTTCCATCTCAGTCTCATAGGCTGCTAACTGGAAATATCTCCTGCACTCTCTCAGGATGGTGTGGATGCCCTTTTGACAGCAGTGCCCAGGACTGGCACAGCACCCAGCTGGCTCACAGCTGGGCTACACAGAGAACATAATGGTTTTAGGGTGCAAAACCAGACTCTCAGGAGCAGCTGTTGGTGATACAGATCACCCGCCTCTCTCTGTTGTTTGTGCCTGTGCTGTGATGGTGGCTGTACCTTTACCTCTGTCAAAGATAGCTCAAATCCCCTCACCTGTAGAACAAGACAAGTTCATATGTCAGGACATAAACACAAAGCAACTCCTTGCCTTACTCACACAGCTTTCATATAGCTTTCTTGCCTTCAGAACATTCATCTTAGTCAGCACCCTTTCAAACGAAAGCTAAGCCCTTGGAAAGTGCCCACTGACAGGATTTCTTGCCTAGCTTCAAGAGACACCCAGAGAGATACTATGGCTCCCCAGATCCATTTTTCCTTCCCCTGACCATGTGGGACGTAGACCACCCCTTTGGAGAAGGTAGTATAATTACTAATGATCTGCATACGCAAGCAGAAAATAGAATCACAGAATCATAGAATATCCTGAGTTGGAAGGAACCCACAAGGATCATTGAGTCCAACTCCTGGGTCTCTAAAGGATCACCCAAAAAAACCAGACCCTGTGTCTGAGAGCGTTGTACAAATGCTTCTTGAACTTTGGCAGGCTCGGTGCTGTGACCACAGCCCTGGGGAGCCTGTCCCAGTGCCCAACCACCCTCTGTGTGCAGAACCTTTCCCTAACACCCAGCCTGACCCTCCCCTGTCCCAGCTCCATGCCGTGCCCTCGGGTCCTGTCGCTGTCCCCAGAGAGCAGAGCTCAGCGCCTGCCCCTCCGCTCCCCTCGTGAGGGAGCTGCAGGCCGCCATGAGGCCTCCCCTCAGCCTGCTCTGCTCTGGGCTGAACAAACCAAGGGACCTAGCTGCTCCTCATATGCCTTCCCCTCCATACCCTTAACCATCTTCGTAGCCCTCCTTTGGGCACTCTGATAGTTTTATGTTCTTTTTATACTGGGGCACCCAAAACTGCACACAGTGCTTGAGGTGAGGCCGCACCAGCACAGAGTAGAGCGGGAAAACAGATCCCAAGGCTGCAAAGTCACATTGCTTTGCTTTACTGACAAATGGTTAAGATATTGTAACAGTGCCAAGGGACCATGACACACCATAAATGAATTAGAAACTGGATTAAATAGATAGATGTAAATGTAGGTTGGAGAATCACATTCTAGTACTGCAAGGTTCTGTAGTCAGCCCTGCTCCAGTTACCATTTTTTTCAGCAATGACTAAAAGAAAGAAAACATGAGACTGGGAGCTTTAGAAACCACAAAGACAGCAGGAGGCATTATCTGAGTCTTGAGGGCAATTGCTAGATCTTTTCTCACATACCAGTTAGTGTTACTGATATTGTTTCTTCCAGTAAATCCTGTGGGAATCCAGGTTTCCAAGTCACCTAACCCCCAAATTTCTCATTTACGTGGCACAGCACAATTCACAGGGCAGATTAAGAAACAAATGCCTGTTTGGCTGAGGGGACAAGATCTCCTCAGGACGTGTCTGCAGGGCTGGGCCTCCTACAGGGCCCAGCCACAGGGCTTCTCATAATCACTTGAACGTTTTTTTTAACCAGTTTCTTCACATTATAAGATTATGCTGTACAACTGGTGTACAGGCTCCTCTGAACTGGGCTTCTCTCAGCCTTATTGTTGAAAGAGTTTCTATTTGCTTAAATTAATTACATCCTTGCTTGGCCAAGACTGAAAGCTTGGAACTTCAGAGAAGAGTTGTGAAAACTAAAGGCTATCTGTAGATAGTTTAAGGCAAGGAAAGCTAAGATTTTATGTACATACTTGCAAAACTACATCTGTTATTGGAAGGCACTTCTTCTCTGAGCCACTGTTATGGATTTCCATTTAGATAAACACAGAAAATAAGGCCTACCGTACTATTAGCAAAGATATTTAGCCATTGAAACTGCTGTTGTCTGAAGAGATTGTCCATCCCTGGAAATCAGGCTTCATAAGAAAACAATGCATAAGAAAACAAAACTTCTCCCTTTTCAGTTACAAATGGACTTACTAAAATGGAAATGCAATGACTACTTAATAGCCACAATGCTTGTTAACATTTAACAAAAAGAATACTTCATTTATGCCATTGGCATCACTTACAGAGTTTCAAGGAGTTTGAAAGCATGAAGAAAAAATCTTTTAATAATTTCAGATGGTGATTCCTACTCAAATACTCTCCTTTTCCATCATGCTTTGAAATCAGCAGGGAATATCTGCCTCACAGGAGACATAGTCAAAATCTCAAGTCAAAATCTGCATGTTCTACTCAATTTTACTTTTGAATTCTCAAATATTTTGGTCTTCTTATGACCACAATGGTGTCATGACAAGGAATGACCTTTCTTTGTTTTTCCAACAAAGGATTTTCAGTTGAAAAAAAATTGAAAAAGTGGAAACATTACAATAAAGGACTATAGGGCTGAGAAACAGTCTCAGGTGAGGAAAATTAGTTAAAGCTAGAAAAGTAATACATTTGAAACATTCTGTTTTTAGAAAATTGCACACAACAGAACAGTTTGCGTATAACTTACATTTCAAAGGCCAGGGACTAGAACAACAGATTTGTGTTGAGACATGCTCAGGAGAAATAACAAGATAGAGGACTATCCAGATACTGTGAAAAAGCAAATTATAACTGACATGCCAGAAGCGTGACTGAATGCAGAACTCTCGGGGATAGGGCACATCTTACTGAAAACTAAATTATGTGCTTTTTAAAAGTAAATAAACATATATAAAATTGATAGTTCCAGCTTTAGTATCCAGGCAAAAAAATGTACAATTAATCAGACACTGGATGGAACAAAATACCACAGTTATTACAAAATGGTAAAGGTCTCTGAAAGACAGTGCCACTTATGGACACTAGAGGTTACTAGCTTGTACCCAAGAGGAATGTTTTTTTGTTTTGAATTGGTTGTTTTTGAAGCAAAGAAACATTTTCTTATGGTTGTATGTGAGTCTGGAAATGACAGTGGCTGGGTTCTGCTTCTTGTTGGCTTTGGCTCACTGTGCCATCCAGAACAAGTCAACTAACTTCTCTGTGCCTGTGTCTCTCAAATGATAAAACTCCAGTAACTTCTATCTTTGTAATCTTCAGACTGTACTGTAACATCTTTTGTTGTTATTTACTATCAGTATCAGGCCTGACATAACAAAATGCCATTTTTGTTGATTCTTCTAGCGTACTATGGCATCACCAATAGTAAGGATAGAAATCATGGTATACAGAGATCACTCAACAGCTGTGCAATTCATACCTTAACAAAATAAAACAAAACACAGCAAAACAAAACAAACGAACAAAAAATATTGTTTATTTATTTCTTTACATTTAGAGTAGATGATATAATATTAATAACCATGAGTAACTTACTCAGTAATGACTGCCAATGATTAAAACAAAAACTGAAACAACCTTTCTAGCAGATAACTCTCCAGGAATACCTGTCTCTTCAAGAGGACTAAAATACAACAGCCCATCAAACATTCTGGTAAAGACTAGTTATAGCAGTTTGCTAATGAGAAGACTGACTAAGCAATAGTGTTATTAGAGTGAGTGACCTTCCTTCATCTATGAGGAGCTTTTTTGTTCATTGCTTCTATCATGTCTATTGTTATCTTATATACTTGTTATGCATTATTTAATTAAGTATTTAATTATAGGTTTCTATCCACAGCTACCATTAATCATAATACCAAGGAATGACACATGGTGAAGAAGCTGAGATGGAAATGGAAGAGTACAGCCAGAAACAGAGAACCAGGAGAAAAGGTTGTGAGTAGAAATCATGAAATGGAGAGTCACAAAGAAAGCTGAATTCTTTAAAAGCAGTGAACAACTGTAGTGGTTTGACCAAGAACAAGATCTCCACCCCTGCCTAGTGGCAACAGGAAAAGCAGGAAGAGAAAAGGAGCAAAAAAATACTGATCTTTTAAATGATTCTGGGTCAGAGGGAAGATATTTAATGATAGAAGAGAAATTCGTAGTAACAGCTATATTGAATTAACCCAAGAGTCCCTCTAGCCCAGAGACCAGAGATGTCTAGGGAAGAGTTTAAGAATGGGACAAACACAGTGATATATTCCCGGTACGTTCTCCAGGTGATCGGCAGACCTTGAGACAAAGGTGACATCTTCCAGCTCAGTTAGCTACAGAAAGTGAGCCTACCTACAGAATCTGCTGTAGAGACTTTAACAGGATTGTACTCCTGAAGAATAAAACATTTCAAAAGATATGTGTTTTGCAAGGGGGATAGAAAGGGATAGAAATATTAAGTTTTTATCTGAATTTGAATGTTTGAATGAGATATACATGATGGAAACTAGAATGGGAATCAAAAAACAAACCCAACCCAGAGGATTTGCTTGGGGAGCTGACTTAACCTTAAAAAAAAAATAAAAAAAATTTGCAATTACTGTCCTTGGAGGTTAAGATCCACTTGAAACCTTTGGAGAGGAAACTAGAGACTGCTGTAGTACACTGAGCTAGAAAACTGCAGATTCATAGAAACAAGAAGAGACAAAGTAAAACTAAAAAATAATCTGAGTAGTAGTTTACTAGAAGCAAAGTGACAGATTGCACAGGCTAGTGGAATAAACATAGTTCTAAGTAATATCCAGCTTTTGGAAGAACTGCCATTTTTCTAAGCAACAAAACCAGTTTATATACACACACACAAAATTATTCTCTACATAGTGAAGTGGTATTACTTGTAGAGATAGTTCAGAAGACGATTGCTTCCAGTCAACTGGAATATCACTGGGGTCTGTTCTCCTTAGAAATTAGACACTGGTGTACAAAATAACATCCTAGTAAAAGGCTTGAAGAGAAAATGTCAGCTGTCATATCTTAAACCATTAAAACTCAGGCATACATAGTGAGAAAAATCACTTCTACTGAGTGTATGTATGACTTAGGAAGGTAGAAGATGAGTGTCAAGTTTTTTCTTGGGAACTAAATTTGCTGCTCCAAAGATTCATGTCCATAGGAAGACAAGAGCCCGTGAAGACCAAAAGAAGAAATGGAGAAAAGTCAGGGCTGAGTATAAAAGTAGCAAAGGAAAAGCCATATTTTGGGAAAACGTCACCTTATCCTCAGAAGCAGGACTGGGGGAGGGCAGTTATTCACCCCAAGCCCCTTGTCACCACAAAGTGCTTCAGCCACTTTTGGGGGTGGATAGGCAATCCCATGCACTGGGCACTAGAGCCAGCACTCTCTGGCTCTGCATGTCCAAAGCAGGCTGGAAAAAGGTCAAAGCTCCTTTATATCTAAGGTAAGGATCTAGACATCTACAGATGGAAGGACCAAGCAAACAAGGATATCTGAAATATGAAGTAAGACCAATCTTCTTCAACAGAGGAAAGCTATAGGGGTGATCAAAGTCTATTGACAGACAGGTGTGAATATTTATCGGGTAGGGGCTCCATACAAAACTGAAAAGAGCCTTTTTATCAAAGTCAAGCAGTAATTGAAGATATGCATGGTTTTCTCTTAATTTTCTTCTGTCTTTGCTATTTGTATTTGGTACTTCTGTTTCGTATGTTCCACTTCTCTTATCCTGGCTTGTGCCAGTGTGACTTTGAAGTATGAGACTCCAAACATCAAAACTACTCTTTCTGTAGATGTGGGGGTCATGCAGCACTTCCATAATGCCCAGAACAACCACTCGTTTTTCTTCAGAACCACGCAGGAAACAAAATGCAGCTCTGCCTGCCTGCATGAGTATTTGTGCCTTTGTAAATCTGTGGGAGAGAGAGACAGAATAGTCTTCTGGGGACAAATGTTAAAGAAGTAAGTATCCTGGCAAAGCAATAGCAAAGCAAGGACCTGAATTCAGGAGGAGCTAGGAGAATATGCAACAATTAAATTCAGAAGGAAATTTTCTGGATGGACCTATATATTTCCAGCCTTGCAACTGGATCAAATTTCTTTAAATCTGATCCCCAAAGGATGCGCCCTAAACTTACAGTCTTGCTGCGCCTGCCCACCTGCCATGCAATTGCCACCTGGCATGCAATAGCAGCACATGAATGATGCAGAACATGTCAGGAACTTGTTCCCATAGCACAGACAAAAATCAACTGCTAAATCTACTACTCTATCAATTTCTTCACTGTATGAAACATGAGCCCATTTTGATGTAAAGTTAAGGGAGTCTTTGGTGTTTTAGCAGATGAACCTAAGAGAATATATGGGTATTATGCATATTGGTTAATGTGTTGATCCTTCTCTCCTGAGAGATTTAGAAATCCTTCCTGATACTCCAAAGAGTCAAGTGCATATCCCACATGGATAAGAAATGTCCCAAGGGAATGTAGTTAATAAAAACACACTTCCTTGATGCTATGTCCTACGGTTTTTCTGCTCATACCTTTGGCACAGTTTTGTGTGAACTTCAAAAAGCAAAAGGTCTTTCTAGAAAATTGAAAACTGTCTCTAAATGCCTCCAAAAACCCTTCACCTTTAGTCCTTTGTGACCAGGACACTGCAAATACACAGTAAAATTTACTTAAAGAAAAGCCAAGAACTTTCAAAGTTCTTAGGAAGAGAACTGTGGGAAGCAGAGATGCACTGATTTCTCTTCTAGCCATGGCTTGACGACCTGAAGATATCTGTGATGTGATGCTATACAAAGGCTCTTTTGGAGGCAGATCAAAGCAGCATAAGATAAGCCTTGCTGTTCACCATGTGATCTGCCAGCTTTTCTTGGTGGGAGCTTCAGGTCTAACTCCTTACAGCGGCTCCTTGCAGTTCATTTCCCAGTACGTATGTCTGAAACAAGTTGGGAGCCCAAGTCTGCTTTCTGGAGTAGGTGTCATCAGCTGTTGTTCTGGGGTACTTAGGAGCAAGGCAGCCATTCTAGAAAGGACAGAGAGAGAAGCTGTGCAATGCACACCATCTCCAAGCCATGTAACAGGGAACTACAATTGCTCTGGGCAATGATAATGGAGGATAAGCATCCCTAGATGCATATATGTCCCTGTCAAAGAGCCCTACACATAAAAAGAAGATGTTCACGTGTAGCAAAGACGCTCTGTTTTAGTCTGCACTGAGTCTAGGTGTCTGACTCAACAGGCAAGCAAGAGAGAGGAAAGTGTGGAAAAACTGAGTAATTTGTTTTCGTTGTTGCCTTTTTATTTTATTCTTCAGATACATGGTCATTCCTTTCCATTTTTCTTACTTCCATGTTGTAAGACACCTCCTTCCCTGGTGTAATCTTTCTTCACCTCCCCTACTGACGTTCCAGCTGTGCCTTGCAATAGCCTTTCTCCTCTCCTGTTTCAGGGGTGTTT
The DNA here is from genome assembly GCF_964211835.1 of Anser anser. Lineage (NCBI taxonomy): Eukaryota > Metazoa > Chordata > Aves > Anseriformes > Anatidae > Anser > Anser anser. The sequence continues at coordinate 36,876,079 of NC_139720.1, read as the reverse complement.
CTGGCAGCTTGTTAATTAAGTAGAGTCCCTGTGCTGATAAATTTCCTTTCGGTGCCATTGTGAAATACTGAATAGCATCAGAAACTTCCTCTAAACTGAGCAAACAGTTGGATCCAAGTCAAAAAGCTTTCTATTGAGCCCAAGATGCCTATGAGCAGGAAAGAAAAGAGAGAGATTGTTTTCTGATGAAGTCACAGCAAACAGTTGACTTATGGCTTACTGCAGAAAGGATGGGTAAAATTTAATGCAAAACGAGAGCTTATGTACCTATTCTTCCTCAGACTAAAAGCCACTCCATCCCTTCAGGGCTCCTCTGTCCTTTAATGACTTCCTTATTAATCTGTGTATTGTGTTCTTGCCAGTCACATCTCATTTTGGACATCTTTGAGCATCTCAACTTGGGAGACTTGTTCAATTCTGTCTTTGTTAGAAACAACAACAACCAACAAAAAAGTACAAGTATTTTCTAAGAAGGACCAAAATATGCTTCAGGTTTCAGCTGAATCAGAGTAGCTATTCTGCGGGCAACTCAAGTTTTTGTTGCGCTTAGCCCTCAGACTCCAGTTAGCAAATGCCAGAAGCCAGCCTGTTGTGTGGGTTGCTTATTGCTCAAATGAGTCTGCTGTTTACAGAAAGGCACTTGTGTATTGCATGCCAAATGGAGGGAAGGACAAAGTCCTCCTCCCTTCTTTAGGAATGAATTTTTGGGAGCAGAAAACCCCAACATTTCTCCAGAAATTAAAATGCCAAAATATTGGGATGTTCCAAGTCAACTGATCTTTTTGTGTGTGTGTGTATGTTTTTGGTGTGTGTGTGTGTGTTTTAAGTAACATGTAACATATGATTTGAGTTAGACCACATAATGTAAACATTGTTAAAATAGAAACTAAAAATCATAAAGTTTAATAAAAAATGTGAGTGTGAGGTCTTGTTGACACTGCTTGAAATTTTTTTTAACTTCATTTCACTTTCACTAAATCTAGCAAAATTCACCCAGAATGTTTCAACCACCTTCCTTATGAAATATTATTCCACTTTTCCTGTCAGCTCTATACTCCACTTTTTGGGATCAAATTGGTCTTTTTTCATTCAGTACTGTTCTTTTATACATACATCGATACATCGTCTGATATTGATTAACGGGACAGAAGGCAGTGCTCAAAATCATCCTGCCAAACCCCCCCTTTTTTTTTTTTTTTTTTTTTTTTTACAAGTATTAGAGTTTTTGCTACCTTGTAGAGACTTTTTTCTGTGTATTTCTTCAGCTTTTCTGCTCGGAGGTTTGTAACTGGCAGATAAAGGGATTTTGCTTATCATCTTGGTCATGTTTTTCCATTTAGCTCTCAACAGCAGCAAACAGTACTCCAATTTCTTCTAAACTTTCTGCTGTTTGGTACTCTGGTCACAGACTAAAACCTGGTGTGGTAAATCAGGGTGGCCCAAAATCAGCTGCCACTGGAGCTGGATGCCACTTCTGGGACATCCACTCCCCACAGGCTGTTATTGATGGTGATGGTTTCTGGCTGTCTTGATGCCGATGGGTTGCTCTTTCCCCATAAATCCTCCTCCTTCCTCCCTCGTCCTGCACAGCCTCCTGCGGCCACTGTTGTGTTGTCTAGATCTCTGGTCTAAGCCACTAAAGAACTTGGTGAGGATAAAGCTGGGGAGGCAGATTTCCTGTACTTCAGCCCTGAAGTCATGTTCTCTGGTAAGAACTTACAGAAAATGCAGGAAAGGGAGGTTCTTGCCTGCTAGGGCAGTGTTCCCAGCCTCAAGAGCAGCTCACTGTCTCCTCCAAAGAAAACGGCAACAGCATAGAGGGAGGCATCCCACAGACCAGTTGTCACAACTGAAGAGCTGTATAAAACCCACAGCTCAAGCTGGAAACTTGGACTGGTTTAGAGACACGTTATGCCCTGGGAGGACAGGCAAGGGGCATCTTGCTGTCATGTCTCAGCTCTCTTCGATAGCCCTAAGGATCTTCCAAACACCGGTGGAAGAAGGAGTCCGTCCTTCCTGAGCTGAAAGCACCATCTGAAGGTAGCTAAGGACCTAAACTGACATCCTCTTCCCATCCTGAGGTGGCCTGAACTTAAATCAAGATGCTGTGACACAGCTCCTGGATTGCAACAATGCTGTGTATGATTTCAAAAGCTGAAAAGAGAGCCTGGATAAAAAAAAAACAGGCAACACACTCATATTGCAACACTTCTTCTGAGAGTAATGATTTCAGGGCTACATTGTACGAGGCGTTCTCTACCCCAGTCCAACTCTGCATGGTAGTAGTGAGCAAAACAAGGTAAAGAATACATTTCATCTGTAACGATCTGCATCTGTGAAGGGTGGAGCTGGAAAATCATGTAGGCACATGTTCTGCCTAACAGAGGAGCAAGTGGGACTTACCCTGTGTTCTATGATCCTGGATGGAGTTTAAAAGCTGGTGAATAGTCATGATTCACTTTAGCAATCCCACTTCCAATTAGTCCATCCACTGGGCTAGAAAAAGAGAAGATAAAAGAAGGAATTCCTTTTTATTTCTACACACATGTGATGGCTCTTTTCATCATTATCAAAATACCTTCATCAAAGCTTTCCATATCCTCCAACACACCTCTGAAAGAAAAATAACTGTGCTTCACTCATTCGCTATTCACGTAGTCAGTTCTGGTGACAGCAAAGCCCCAGCACATCCATCTTCTCTGAGCCTGTCATTTGTAGCACTGAAATAAACCAACACTGAGTGATTTAACTTTCAAGTAGCTCTGCAGCGATGTTAGGTGTGTAGTAATTCCCTCGAATGACTTTAATTTTACTGGAGTGACTCTAGTGAGTGTAGAAATATAGTCTCAGATATGTACCTTGCTTCCTTCCGCCTTCTGCAGTTTCTGGCTCGTCTTATTTGAGAAAAGTTGCTTTCAAAAGGCAGGTCATTTATTTGCTGCCGTGTTTGACATCAAAATGTAAGAAGTTATGCACTGAGCCTTCAAAGACATCCAGGTTCGAAGTAGGGGTAGGAACTTTGGGAAACGCTTTTCCTTTCCGATGTCCAAATTTTTTGAAAAAAAAAAAACAATTTCTTGAACTTTTCTTCATAGGTAAGAGAGATGTAAGACAGCCATAAATAAGCTGGTTTTGGTTTATTTTTGTAAAGAAAATTGAGGTAGTTTATCTTCTGGTATAGCAGATGTAGCTATACATACCTGATACTAGCAGCTGAGTTTCCAATTAAAAAAAAAAATTATATATATATTTTTTCGCTGAGTCAGTATCTAACTGTGAGAGCATGTAACATAGCAGAAAGATATATATATATATATTTTAAAAAAAGGGGGGGCAATAAAACAGTCATGAAGTAAGAGAAGAAAAGCAAAGTAGTGCCTGGTTTGTAGCAGGAGTGTAGATGTCAACGTGGCCCTGTTCCTCACCAGACGGTACATGCAGGTCACCACAGCGTGTTGGTACAGAGGTAAATCACACAGCTCTTTCGTGATCTTCCCTGGAAACCTGCAGACACACCACAGACTTTGAGAAAGAGTAATTAAAAATATATATGAAAATTAAAAATATATATGAAATGGAAAGCTGGACAAGCAACACATCACATGCAGGTGGGACACTGCACTACACAAGTTTTTACCAGCTTTGGAAAATGCTGTTAAACCATTTGGGCATGAAAGGAGGGAATGAAGGGAGGAAGGAAATGAAAATTTCTTATTTTGCTACTTTCTAGTAAATGCTAAGTGGAGGTAACCCACACGGCCTCCTTCCAACCCCTCACGACACGAGGGAGGTTGGCGCAGGCCCGGCCCGGCCCACGTGTGGCGCGGGGCCCAGGTTGGCCCTCGGCCTCCTGCCCAGCCTCACGTGGTGACACTGTGACGTGAGGTACATGGGTGTCCTTAAAGGAAAAAATCTGTATACTCAAAATATAGGCCAAAACGATGTCTTCTTGTACTCCCTCTCTTACCCACCTGTGTTCTCTTTCCCGAGCCCAGTCTCAGCACCTGCAGCCACTTCAGCTCAGCCTGACCAAAGCACAGCCAGTCTTTCCCTTGACCAGAGTTGCCCAGATCTCATTTCTTTACTCACTGAAGTGGAGAGCAGGTTGGGAGACAACACAGAAGACTTATTAGGGGTTATCCTTAACGTAGAATGCATACGTAAATTATGGCATTGATATCTTTCAAGCTTTCTTTCGTTAATCTGAATAACTCCCCTGTTGAGATTATACCCCACCGAGGAGTTCAGTGTTCTTTTCATATAATTATATATATATATAGAATGTGTAGCATGCTATATATATATATGTAATGTATAATGTAAAATCTAAACATAAGCAGGTGCTGGGGCTCAGGTTTCCCTCTGCCACCTGCTTCTGGTTGGCAACCTTTCCAGTGGATGCACAGACCCCTTTATCTCTACTTTTTTAAACAGTAAGACTGCTGCCTGCAATTTTAGAAGAGGTCAATGCCTTCCACCCCTTTCACCCTTATGAATCCACAGCCCACAGGATGAAACCCGTTCGCCCTTCACACAGGGCACACAGCCGTGTCCCCATGTCCTGGAACTTGGCTGTGAGTCTTCAGTGGTGCCACCTCAATAAGCGACACAGAAAATACCCCCATCTACCCTCAAACAGACAACACTCAAAAGTTAAGACGCTGCTTACCAGGATGGGAACTGCTCAGGTTCAAGGACACTGGTGATGGACATCACTGAGGTATATGAGGGAAAAAATAAAACTAATGTTGGAAATGATGCCTTTTTTTGAAGCGTATCTCTACAGAGAGATTAAAAACAGACAACTGCTGAGTTTCCCCAAACATTTTTGGACTAATTGCACTTGATCAGATCTAGAAATGACCACACTTTGTGGCACATCTTGACTTACTGGCCAAAAGCAATCCATTTCTGGCTCTGCCCAGGCACATCAGCATCTGCCCTGTCTTGAGATTCATTGTTGTATGGCAAGTAGCAGAAGTCCTTAAATGGATCTAGGGTGTTTGTGTTTCAAGTGACATGCATTTCACAGGTGCTTTTTTCCTGGTAGTAAACGAGACAGAGTTCATGCAATAAACACGTGCCGAGCCTGTGTGTCTCTGCCTGTGTCTGTTCACTAATGTTTGCAACACAAGCTCCTGAAAAACTGAACTATAAACCTAAATGCTTCTCTCATTTTGCTAGGATGCTGGTGAAGGTTGTGCCTGGGGCACACGTGGACCTGAGAAAGTCCTAATTGCTGAGGACAGGCAGGTGGACTGCAGGTGGACAGTGGGGGCAAGTAATTCTTCAAGGCAGAGGATCCACAGGTGAGAAACCTGAACACAGAGGCTTGGAAATCACTGAGGGGTTGAAACAGTAAGGCCTTCAGGGTAGGGCAGTGAGTAACCGAGAAGGGATACTGTTAGTTTAGCTATGTTTTGTTTTTACAGAAATTTAACAACACTTTTTTTTTAACCATTAGGGTTGAACAGCTTCACACCAGCTATTATGATAGAAATAACCCCAAGGCAGGACCACAGCTGATTCATCGCTGACTGTATCTGATTATTATTGCTGACCCACTCTTAAGACAAAGTTTATATGAGGCACACAGTGAACTCAGCAGGCTTCCTTCACCTGCCTGCCCCCTGAATTGTGTTTGCCAGCTCCTTCCCCAGAGATAAAATATATTTTACCAGTAACTGAGAAAAAGCCTTTATTGGTGTTTTACTGTATTGCTATGGACATTTTTTTCAAAAGACACACTGCTAGGCTGTCTGTACTTTGGGTTTGCTGCTCATGCTCAATGTGAGGAGTCCAACAGAACAGAGAGGCTGCAGTGTGAAAACAAGGGTGGATGACTGGGTAACTGCTTCACACCTGATCGAGGATTAAAAATAAATTGTAAACACTAAGCTACGTGTAGTTCCCTTCCTCGGAATTGTAGTTTAGCGGCATGGCAGGCTTCGTATGGAGCAACAGTGGCATCTAGTGACCACAACTAGATTACCGTAAATTTGGATGAACACGGGAAGACATGGCATGGACCAAGGGCAGGGGACACAGCATGGACTTGCTGGTGGTATCTGCAGACCTGACCTAACCTCTGCCAGTTAGAGACGTCGCATCTTCACAGGCAGAAATGTTAGCCTTTTAACAGAAGATGCCATTAAGTTTTGCAAACTGTAATAGTGAAACCCCCACCAACCAACCCTCTGTCTGCCACACCGACCTCCAGGCTCAGCGGTGGCGTAGGACAGTTTGCCCCTCGCACTGTGGCAGAAGAAGCGGCTCATAGTCGTGAATGGAGCAAAGGCTCTCTGGTGGGGAAGGAAATCGGTGACTGAGAGCTGGCTAGTGGAGATGGAGAACGTGTCAGCCAACACCATGTCTTCTGTCCCTCTGCCAAACAGACAATAGCCTGTCTGTTCCCTCGGGAGAAGGGCCTCTTCTCCTAGAGTGCTGGGGGCCAGACAGCAGGCAGTGTTGTCACAACTGGGTGAAAAGTTTACTAGTGCAGGGGAAACTGTAAAAAAAAATATATATATATGTATTTACAGTAATCTGGAGTTCGGAAGGGCATAATATGCCCTAATATGACTAACGGGTAGTGCGAGAACGACCAGAAGGTGATCAGCTTTACACCTGTATTTTGATGCAGATAAAACAGAGCAATGAACCTACATTCAGGGGAAAAACAAAACAAACAAAACAAACAAACAAAAACTTTTATGTAAAAATGTCATTAGAAAGGTAAGGAAAACTGCAATTATAAATCCCCGTCGTGAAACAATTAAACAGTTATAAGATTTCTAGCAGCACTTTTGGTGTCTGGAGCTTCAAGTCAGCTCTTCATGCAGCTCTCCTCTTATTGAACAAGTGTGGCTGGTTGCAGGCATGCTATGAATCAATGGTCTTTGAAAGTTTTAATATTGCACTTCTATACCAGTGCTGAATGGCTGCTAGAGACCTCCTCTACTTTTCTATGAATAAGCAGGCTTGTTGCTGACCAAAGTTCTTCATTTCTATGGTGTATCTGCTCTCACTGTCTCCTGCCTTTAACTCTTGACCTGTGCTCACACCTGTGTGTCACTTGGAAATGTCACTGGACCCATCAGGAAGAGAAAGCAACACGTGCACACGGGCAGCAGAGAAACCACTACTGACAGAGAGCAGCAGCAGCATGGAAACACCTATTGGGTGCGTCCTAATAGGGCTGAAATAGGGGTTTGCAAACAGTGCCTGCATTGCCTTCACCGCTGCACAGGCCATCGGATGTGCCACCCTCAGTTTTCAGCCCTGTCTGACTCTCTGGTTTCTGTGGGACAAAAGTATTGATTTAAAATCCAGAAAGAGTGGAGAGATGGGTAGACCCATAGAGAAGCACCACCTCGCTAACACAGCGCCTGTGGCTCCCCTCCAGACACCATCACATGCGGATGACGCAGTCCCCTGGTCTGCAATGTCTGACCAAACCAGAGGCCCTTCCAGCCAGAGGTCTGCATCTTCAGTGGCACTAGAAGCACCACAAAGGTTCCTCATCTCCTCTACAAATAATTCAGAGCTTTATACCCTATGAATTGCACTTACCTTTCAGTTGTAAACAGGAAAGAGATGGCGGTGTATCTGTAGCCTTTCTCAGGAACGCTATTCGAATCTCACGTGAGTAGTTTTCACAAGACAGATAAATAACTCTGTAGTTCAGGGAGCACGTACATCTTAGAGCTTACATGGGAGTATATTGCAGCAAAAAGATTATTTAAAAGGTGGTGTTAAAACAAACAGACAAAAAGCCTAACTAAGTTCATAGTGACAGCAACTGGCACCGTGTAGTGCCAGAATCAGATGGCTGGAGGCTGAGAAGCTGCCCCAGGGGAAGGCTGCCTCTGGATGCACGCTGGAAGCAACTGCTGGGCTACAACGTGGGTGGACACCACCATGGGATCAGCTCCTCGCTGACCTCAGGCAAGGCAGCGACAACTCTGAACACATGAAGCAGGGAGCAGCACGTAGCTGATCGGATCCTTTGATTTGTTGCTTATAAACAAGCCCAAAAGAAGCACAGGCACGGAGCTTGCTTTCCCTCAAGCCTTTTTACACCTTTTTATGCTCTCATCCCTGTTCGCATGCATTGCCTCCCACGCCACCGCCACCACCGCCTGTCCTCCCTGCTTATTTGTGGTGAGCCGATGTGGTTTGATACGGTTTTATCAGAGGAAGACTTGGAAACGTTTGTGGTTCTTGTTAAATGTGTGGTAACTGCTGCACACTGATTTTAGGATTAAGCACAGCAGAAACTGCCTCTTGCAGGCTGAGGTGTCTGGGCCAGCCCCTTGTCTAGCCCAAAATGATCTCACCCTGCCAACACGGGTGGCAATCAACTCAGCACCGTAAATCTTAAGCATCTTATGTTGGTCAAAAATAATTGAACCCCTCATCAGAACCAAGCATGCAGACTTTTCATGCTGTAGCTTTCCTTTTCCACGTTTAAAATCACTCAAATTCCAGCCTGTGCAATCCACTGAGGCTTGGGTCTTCAGTGGGGAAGGGTGTGCAGCAGAGACCCTTCACACGTGTACTTTCCTGCCGGCTGGATCTGCCCTTCCCACAGTCGACCCCCCCAAAGAAGCACACCTTCCTAAGGGGGCCTGTCACCAAGGTGGCCCACACGAGTCTCAGAGCAGTTCCTGGGTGTTCAAGAAACCGGTCACCCCACCGGCTCTTTACGGCTGACAACCCCCAGGCTAAGGACGCTCAGCTGGGATGAGTCTGCACACCTTAGGTCACTCACGGGGCCGTGACAACTCCCTGCTTTGATTTTCTGCCAAAGCGTGCAAAAGTGGAACAAACAAAGCAACAACGAGGACACTGAGGATGAATTTTTGTCTCTTCATGCACCAGTGTAGCTGATGTCAGGTGATGATTTTGGCTCTGCAGGTGTGCCTGCTTGGCGGATGGCACCAAGTAACACATTGCAAGAAGGTCAAGGAAACTACAAAGTGGTGATACCACCCGCCTTCTTTCTGTACAATTTTACAAGGCTTAAAATACACGACAAAAACATTGCAAGATTCTCTTAAAATATGGAACTTGAACTTCAACCTGAATTGGAAATAGCAGGGTAAAGAGATGCATTTTATTTTTAAAGTAATTTTCTGTTACCTTTCTAGCAACGTAATATATTGAAGGGATTCTAGTAGGATTTTTGTTAAGTATACAGAACTAAATTTTCTCTATCTGCACTTGTGGATGAAATCAACTGTTTTCTGCCTGCAGTTCTGAAACACTGATTTCTACTATCTACCATTTCTACCCCAAAAGCACAGGCAATTTTGAATAATCTCACAATAGCTTCAGACCTGTTTCCATTTGCACAACTCTAAGTACTATCAAAACCAAATCAAACGCCCATCCATTCAGACCTTCCATTTGATGATGCAGAAGAGAGTTCTTGGAAATAAAAGTCAGTCTGACCTTAATAGAATAGTTTCTCATAAAAAGACTCAGAAAGGTGTTTCAGTTGCATGGAAAAAACCAATGAGACTGCACTGAGGCAACCTCAAGGAAAACAAAACACAGGTTTATGTAGTAGAGACTCCCACTACTGTGTTCCCAATGTCCTTGATGCTGCAAAGCCACCCTTACATCTGCATCCACAGACTCCACTTGATGAAGGGAATCTTTAGAGAAAAATAATTGGAAGCTTCTCTGGAGGCTGCTAGCTCTCTGGACCTCTCCTTCACGTTTCTGCTCAGTACCAAGTGACTAAATTGATTTTGCTGTGTGTTCAGCACTTACATTTCAGGCAGATCAAACATACTTTGGGGTATCACACAACTCAGTAGTGCTAGTTATGGGAAACAAGAAAATTGAACGCCATTTTAGAGAAAATTTCCTGCTGCAAACAGCACCAAACTAATGCACAGAGTTGCTGTGATTCCTTCGCCTCAATCCTAACAGTCCAAGTACAGTACAGTTCCCTCAAAGCACACTCATCAATTACTGATTAGATCTGAATCAATATTTTATTGGCATTTCTTTCCCCCGTTCATTATCTATGCGAAGCTTGCTCATTTTCCATTACCTTAATCACATCTTAATGTGCTGAAAATCCATGCATGTACTTGTGACATTTTAGCAGTTTTTTCAGCATGACAATCCTTTTATTTTCACTAGTTCCACATACAGCTGCATGATATGCTAAAGCTAGGTAAAAATCGGGAAAATGATTCACAGTAAAATTTTGAAAAGAAGTGCATTTCTTTTAAATCAAGGCAGAAACAATTCTCATACAGTCCACGGTCAGTGACTAAATCCTACATTATTTTAGATTTACTTAGTGCTACAAATGATCATTAGCAACACTACTACTTAACCTGAAAATAAGGCAGGGGCAAAACCTGATCTACAACTGTTTTAAATTTATAGTGTTCATACTTGTATATTACTTTATATGCATACACCTGTATAAAATACAACAGTGAAATAAAATCATCCGCACAACAATAAACAGGGGTATATTGTACAGCTAAAACTGGTATCACATCCTAGAGATCATGGGATACATTAATAAATAGACGATATATTACTTTGCAAATTTAACAAATAATTTTAACCAAGGAAGATACTACACACAATGGGATCGATTCATCATTACTGCCTTTACACCAGTTTGAAGTCAGGGCAGTTTCAAGTCATGAGGAACTTGGAAGTAAAAACATCATGAATCACAGTTAATGCATACAGTACTGCAGAGCTGTAGTATTTTAAGAGCAACCTGATTTTTTTTTTTTTTTTTGGAGTCAGAATACTTGATTTTGCATCCCTGAAGCTGAATTATCCACATTTAGGTTCTCTGCCTCCCTAATATATATATATCTGTCATTTGTGTCGCAGTATTCACCAGCTTTAAAAGACTTTAGTGGGGGACATATCAAAAATCTAAGCTTCTGAGAAAACGTTGTAAGAAACTGGCAAAAGGGACTGACCTGGAAGCAAACACTCAGCTTATATTTTAGCCATTTTTGTTTCACAACAAACCAGAACCATGCCAAGGAACCCCACGACAGCCTGCGTCCAATCCACTAACATCATGGCTGATATGCTGGGTTTTAATGACAAGTGGCACCCTAAGTATCTAATCGCTCTATTTATAGAATTTAAACTCCTAAACTACTTTGGAACATTCATATATTTTACCTACCGCTAAGCAGGCAAATACATTTTAATTACAAAACTGGTTGCAAACTAGATAGTATTTTTTTTACATAAATTAAAGCCAAGGTGTGTCATAATATTTAACACAACTGTATGTATAGTTGTTCTTATGCCTAATTTTGCACTGCTGCAATGCCCCAGCAGTTCTATGTAATAGAAAAGGAGCAAACCAGTGTTGTAGATGGGATCATGCCTGTTATTCTCGCACTCACTGATTACGTTTATATTAAAACCACTACCAGAGGACTGCCATGGGAAGAGAAGCATGACATGCTGTTGGAGGATGCCTGAAGCCAGATGGCCCAGTATAAATCAGTGGCAATGCTTGACACTGGAAGTGATACTGTAGATTGCTAGGGCTGCTTGTGCTTTTGTTAGTTGTGGCTTCTCCAGCTACTCATGGAGCATAATAATGAGGTCTAACAGGGAGGCTGCGTAACAGTCATAAAAACTGCTTCATGGTTTTGCTGCACCAGACAGACAATTTGTCCTTACAGCCTTGAAAGAGACAGGAGGCAGCCACGGGGGCCTACGGGGTCAAAGGCAGCTGGTGATTTCATGCCTGGATTAGATTTAAAGAAATAGTATGCTTCACACTGCAAATCAACGTTTATTTTACCACAGAACCATCAGAATCAACAACAGGGTGCCAAAGCGCATCTTCACTAATCTATCCCATGGCAACACGGGAGCACAATTTTCAAAGACACATATTTATACATCTGGTAACCACTTTTGTCCTCATTACTTATTTAAAGATCAGAAACTCTTTGGGACTCACACATACACAAACATAGTAAAATAAAATAATAAAAAAACAATGCATTTTTTCCCTGTCAGAAATGGAAAGTGCCATGGGGTACATCATCGTTTCTTGGTCCCACTGTTGCCACTGGCTGACTTACTGAAACTTCTACTCATCTGTGGGAAGTGTACAGTTGGCGTTCTTTCGGTGGGGCCATACAGCCCTAAATTCCTGGCTGTAGCTGACTTTCGAAGAGGCTTGACACTGGGGAAAGGATTGAAGACTTGTGGCTTTGGGATCCCAGGCTGGGGAGATTTCGCCAGGTGTCCACTGTCACTAGACAAACTGCTCGACTCAGATAAACGTGGCTGGCAGGACTGACTGGGTGTTGACTCAGCATCAGTTTTGTTATCTGAGACGAGTTCCAGTGCTTCCAGTTTTAGCTGAACCACTGACACGTCTGTAGTGCTGCTGTCTGTAGAGACGGGGTCAGCAGACTGCTGTTGATCAGCTTTTCGCGTAGTCCTGTCATCCAAACCACCTCCTTCTTCTCCAAAATCAGAACGTTTGGAAGTCTCCTCCTTTGCACCAGGACTATTTGTTTTACAGCTCTCGCTCTGCTCATCTATTAGTCCTACGGTATCCCCATGCCCCAGCTGGTCTTTAGCTCTAGCAATATTCTTTCGATGAACTCGTATGTGAGTGCGCCACGGAGAGTTCAGTTTTGATTTAAGATCTTCTTGGGGAATGGGAGACATCTTCCCTGGAGCATGGCTTGGGATGTGAATAACAGCATTCTTGAGAGACCTGTTATTTGATTTCATCTTCTTTCCTAAGAGGAGGTGGTTTATCACCGGGGAATGGTTTACCTGAGAAGGGAGGAGGCTGGTAACTGGCCCTTTGTCTGAAAGAAAAAGTTTAAAAGAAACACAATATTGTTAACATCAAAACAAATTAATGTTCAACGGATCCACCAGCAAAGAATTTGAAGCCTTTCTTGAGGTATAGCAAAGATTTGTTGGACTGACTTCTAGTAAAATCACTGAATTCCTCTTACATCTTGGAGTTGAACACAAAGCTAAAAGTGCTGTGATGAAGATTTCCTATCTTCCCTCCCTGCTTCTAAACTATGGCTAGGTCCTGAGCCAGAAAAATAAATAAATAAACTAACAAATACAGCTCCTCCATTTTAGGAATTGCACTGTAACTGAACGTTTAACATTAATACTGGCTTCTGATGTCTGTCCCCCTCCCTCCTTCATTTCTCTTCCAGCTGTAAGAGGCAATTCAGTCCCTGTACAAAGTCAGTCACATAAACCCCTCCTTGTGTGTGAGGCTTGGGTGACTGGAAAATGAAACAGTATATTTTTAATAGATAAAACCACACCCACTTATTTCTATTAGGTTCTCTAATTAAACCACTGCAGTAAATCCAGGATTAGGTAATTAGGTGACAGTTTGATTAAACCACAAAACCAGCCCTGAATCATGATTAGTAAAATTAGAATGGTTTTTGAATTATTATTTTTTTGGCAGTTCTTGGGAATCAACATCTTACTGTTTGCACTGTTTCTGCACGGCTGCTGCCTTTGTTCAAAGCAAATACCTTGCCACTATTGGAAAGAAAAAAAAACTTCTTACAAACAGTTGCACACCCATTAAAAGCCTTCAGCTGCTCTGTTCAGGCTAACCTCCACGTCCTTGAGTACCAACTGGGGAAGCAGACTCCGAACGCAGATGGCTACGTAACAAACTGATGTCTGGTCCAATTTTCAGAGCAGCATCATTAGGGCTAGATAAACTGCCAGCCACAATGGAACATTTGGGCCAGTTCCTCAGCTGCGCAACCTGCCATGCCCTGATGAACTCGGGGGAGGTAGGAGGATAGGTATCAGTTAGGAATCTACCTGCCCCTTGATCTGAAGCGTACTCGTTTCCTCATTTCACTTTTTTCAGTGCATCAGTATGTCAACTCCAAGAATGCCAAAGATTTAAACTTGTGAAGCAGAGAGATCAAGTCAAGGCACCCAGATAGCAAAGACACTATTAAATACCATTGCTCAGCTGGTCCCTGGGACCTAAAAATATCCCAGGGTCGTCATCTTCAGATCCTGACAAGAGAAAAAACAACATCACCATTTCATTTACAATTCGTGTCCATGAAGTTGTACCCACCCTACTACTAAGGTGTTACACACTGCATCAACCTCTCGTCTTCTCTGTTTGGTTTAAAGTAAAATAAGCTTATTTGCCTTGTCTCCTGATGAGGTTAGCTTGCAATCAATCAGTAAATGAAACACGCCTTGATATATTACCTGCTCTAATATACACATGGTGAGCCTGCTGTTGCTGTTTCTTCTTTATCCTGGAATATTGCTTTTTTAGTGCATTAATATCAGTGGTCATACGCTCCATCATCATGCTGTTAAAGGCAGCATGATACTCGCTTCGGCAAGAGTCTATTGCTCCTGGACTGAGCTCTGCGATGTTGCTGGAGCCCAGGCTTTGTTCTTCATTCTGGTCTGCACAGAGTGGGAATAAAGCGAAGATGAGGAGTTAATTGGCATACTGAAGAATACTGCAGATTACCTGCAAGGCAAGCCAATGTCTGGTTCCTATTGTCTTATTTAACTGTAGTCTTTAATTAAAGCTAAGATAATATACATATTTAACAAAGCTGCAGTATTTATAAGAATTACATTTCCAGAACTGCTGCTTAAGAATAGCAAGTATGTGGCGGGGGTGTGCACATTTCAAGAGTACATCAATTAACACAGCAATGGAAAGTTATCATCACAGTTTTTTAACTACCCTAAAGTACACCAAACCATCACTAAAGTAATTCAAAAAATGATTATTAAAACACTCAGTTGATCAAAGATGAGGCTAACAATGCAAGTTATAAAACACATTACAGGCAAGAAGGCAGGAGGTTAATCAACCGACCTAAGGGATAGGAGCAAGAGGCATCAAGAAACAGTTACAGCACCACAGGGAATAAGCTGCCAGTAGCAAGAGAAGGGATAGATACAGAGCAGCTGAGCAGTCAGGCAGCTTCAGAGCCTTGCTGATTAACAGCCACAGAGCAACAGAAGCAGTGCAATTTATTTTCACAGCTGTTTCTGCTGCATCACCAAACTGGCACTCCAGGGTCAAGGGGATAATTCTTTTCCAAGGGATGTATGTCTTGGGCTTAGTTTGCAATAGAAGTTTGATGTTCTAAGTGCTAGCTTGAAGCAGCAGGTAGACTTACAGTCCCTCAGGAAGGAAAAAACAAAAATCAAGAGGAAGATTCCAGCATAAAGGTCTCAACAAAACCAAGCCACAAGAACGATGATGTGTAATCAGGTAACAGCGACTGCTACATCAGTCTGCTTCCCCCTCTACTCATCCACTTTTATTTTTATTTTTTTCGTTTTTTAAAACAACAACTATAGCCTCTCCCAGGGCATCATAAAATCACCACTGATCATCATTTCATAAAGGCCACTGCGAGATGGTCTGCTCTTCTCACATGCATCAGAATTTTTTCCTACCTTGAGCATTTGCACGGTTGAACATGTAATTCTGTCAAAAGTTTCATTTCAATGGAAGGATTTGAAGAAATGATAGTAACATTTTGTCAGAACACCCTACACCATACCCCCCCCTTTATTTTTTTGTTTTTATGTGAATATACCTGAAATATACAACAGTTTGAAGGTTTGGCCAATAGGTTAGTGAAATTATCTGCAGAATTTACTCCTCACTGATGCTGATTACCTAATAGCTCTCTAGGAAATTAGCATGGATTTAGGGTAGACTTCTTTTTCACATACTTGCTTCTTTTTTTGTGTGTAGGCAACACTATGGTGTTTTTTTGTTTTGCTTTTAAACATTATTGCAGCAAAATCCATACCCCATGCTATTACTGATTGTATGCATGCAGCCTTCAAAATCGACTTTGACTTCCTCAAAGACTGCAAAATTGACTCTGACTTTCTCAAAGACTGCAGAGCAAATATCTGCCGTAATCCCTATGTGAATTCAAAATAGGATTTGCATAGCAGCTTTCATAGCTGAACATACAAATGATTTCTCAAGGTCACGCAGATTTAACCACATTTTTCAAAATTATCTGAAATACTTTTACCTTTCATCTGTTTCTGGTATTTTTGGAGCTCTGGTGCCAAAAATCCACTTAATGGTCCAAGACAGCCAATTGCATTGACAATTGAATCTTCATCATCTAGGTCATTCTCCTCGTCGCTGTCTCTGGTTCTGCCTAGCCTTCTGTCAAATGAGAACATAAGGGAAAAAGGAAAGAGGCATTCTTACATATGAAACATCTTTATGAAACATCTTCATCTTCTTTAGGTGCACGTAAGGGAAGATGCTACCCGTCATTTCACTATCTTTTAGGGTAAACAATGACCCTATATGCAGTAAGAAGCATTTGAAACTCACCCTGAAAGTGAAGTTGACTTTACTGCTGCAGGGAAAGGAGTAATGTTGTACGTGTATTTCTCCCTTAATTCTGCCAGTTGTGGAAAGGGAAACTGAGCCATGGTATAAACAGTCTAGGGAAAAAAAAATGCAGGTTTTAAAATTGCCCCTCTAATCAACAATCCCACAAAAGATTTCTCCCTGAACAGACTTTCAGTCTTGCTATAAGAAAATGTAAACAGTCTAGTTCTATGATTCAGTCAATGCTTCCTATAAGAAAAATTAAGACTGACTCAATAGAAAAATACAGGGTTCATAGTTTTAAAAGCATGTAAGATAATACGAGAGGTAGCATCCTTTTCAGCTACTGTGCCTATTTAATAATCATTACCAGTCCTCCCCTTGCCAGCACATCTGCACCACTGAGGCTTTAGGCATCTTCCAGAAGACCTATATTTCTCTTAAGTATTCAACAAGGTATTGACACTGTCATAAGACAGGGAGGAGCCAACCCTCACTTGCTGGGAATTGTTAACAGATCCCTTACATCACCTGAGTTGCAGTCAAACAGGAAGGATCCAACATTTTCCAGCTAATGGACAATTTTTATTTATTCGTTAATTGTGAGAGAAGAGACTTGTCGTATCATGGACCATAAAATGTCCTCAACTCTCTGAATGCATCATTGCGATGTTAGAACTTAAAATAAGAAACTCTAATACGATTTTATTTCAATACCCAGAGTTAAAGAAGATAAATAGTAGCAAATGTACTTGCTCTCCATATTAGTTTTGCTTTAATTCATTCTGTAATAAAAGGATGCGTGTCACCAGCCAACCTGGCATAAAAATACATAATATTCATTGCAGTATCATTGCTGATTTGTTCCTACTTATTTTAAGTAGCCCTTTTTCCCCCTACTTTTGCATTGAAAAAAAAAATCTGAAACATCATTACTCAGAGCTTCTCTGAAAAATCAAGCTTTTTGAAAATTAAATGTCTTCTGAAAGGCAGCAACGTAAAAAAAAAAATCTCATTAGCTATGAAAGGACATCGCTTCTTTTTCTGTCCTATTAAGTCAGTGACATTTTCATGTGAAGGCAAATAGCTTCAATTAAGATGAAAGGAAATTTTGAACAATTTCTATTTAATTCATTCATGAACAGTGCTTTGTGCTAAATACAGTGAGATTCAGGGCTGGACCTTTCCTGATAGGAAAAAAAAAAAAAACATATATACGTTTCTCCAGTGGCAATGATGTAAGCAATTAGGAGCAGGAAGAGTATTCCTGGATTGATTAGGCACAGGGCAATAGTGCAGCTCAACAGGCTTCTGCATGAAAAGAAGTTTCTTGTTTGAGCTCTGCAAAAAGGAAGGCAAGGAGAGCGCCTTCAGAAACCCCGAGCATGAACTGAGAGGCTTTGCCACTCCACAAAACTGCACCGCTACTGTGAAAGATAAATATCCTCTAGGGCCTGAGCAGTGATACGCCGGCAGTCTACCAGACGAAGGAATTTTATGATCTGGAGAAAGACCTACCTCCGGCCCAACGTGCCTGTCTGTTTGTTTGATCTCCATCATGCTTTCCTGTGTTTTTCCCCATATGTCTCCACTCTCTCCCTTCATGGAGAAGGAGGCGCGTCTGGAATTTATTTCTAGTTTTTATGTCAACAGCCTTTTCAGGTAACTTTTTCCATATGCTGGTTACCATTTATGTGAAACAGTCAGCTTGAGTCCTCCATTTACTCCTCGCACCTACTGTTTTAGATTATGCTTTCAGCTTTAGCATGTCTCTAATCTGCATCTTTTCTAGATCCTCTGCAATCTCTTTCATTTGTCCACATTTTTAACTTAATTACTTGTTATCAGATTATAACTAGGAGCCTCACTTGCTATCTAAGAGATTCACGAACAGATTTTATGCTGGTGCAAATTCCCCTGGACATTCAAAAATTATTCTCAGTCAGCACCTGTGAGCTCACAGCAATGCTTCAGAGGCAAAGAATCTTGTTCCTAGTTTGCACACAGCTCTGGATGCTTTTTGATTGATTCTGGTGAAACTGTGCCAGTGGGAAACAACCTACCAATAAAAAAAACATGATGCATCCAAACTCACTATCTTAGTTATGGCCATGAGGGACAGATTCTGGGAACACTAAAAGAGACTAGAAAAATACCCTCCCTTCTCACCTCAAATCAGTAGGACTTTCTCAGTCCCATAACTCTCTCTAAAAATGCAAAGCCATCTACACCCTCAGCAGAAAGCCATAAAAAAGGCGATAGACTGTGACTTCCAAAAGAAAGCAAGTGGTTTTGCTTTTGCAGATACCTCACAAACACTTCACTCGAGCTGTCCCACAACGGTTTAAGGCTTTTCTCTCTTTTCATTAGGAAGACAAAGCAAAAAGCCAAAGCAGAAACAAACCCAAAAGAAAACAGACTAAGTGCTACTCCAGCACTTACAGAGAATACCATCACATCCAGGTAACTGTCTACAGCAGTTAGTCTGAAACTGGGATAACGGAGAGGGATTAACCCCTATTTCCCTCCAACACAGTAAACGCACAAGGATGCCTCTCCTTTTCCTGGTTTCTTCTCATCTCCTCTACACTGGAATGTTTCTAAGCCTACAAACTGAATTAATTTAGCTGCTTGTAAAAACGCTCGCTTTCTGAGAAGGGATCAAAGCATCTACTCAAACTAGCCAGCACACACTGTTTAGAGAACTTGCAGACACCTGGCAAAAAGCCTTCTGTCTCCATGCGAGAACTGAAGTTTATTAATAGGCCAATAAAATGACATTACTGAATACCCTATTTGTTTAACTTCTAGTCCTAAATACATATGCAGTCTAGCATCTGAAGCGTGCAGCACTTACCCTTTATTTACCTAAACTGCTCACGATGAAAAAGGAGGAGGCTGTAGGCTTGCCTGCTCCTCCGATCCCTCCAAGCTCTCCTCAGCATAACGTGAGAAGAACTCTTACTATTTAAGGACCAAATCCACAAAAGCTGCAAGTCTTCAGCCCTAAGTATATTATTTACAGTCTGCACGGGAGGAAGGGAGGGGTTTTTAAATGATATACCTGCACCAACTATACATGCTGGTGGACAGAATAAGGACAGGAGTCCTCTGATATAATTTAGGTATCTGCCCTGTCAACACTTGCCCCTGAAGCATCAGCCACACCTCTCTCCTCCAGTTCCTAAAGGCAATGGGGCTTTGTTTTCCAGTGGCCTAGAAGTGTCAGTTACTCTTCACTGGCTTAAGCGAGCCTGGGCAGGTAGTTCAGATACAAATGGAAGCGTCACGCAAGCTTAAGAAAAAGTGAGATGATCATCAGCAACAACGTTTACTGAAATGTACCAAAAAGGCAGAGTAGGATATTAATCCTTTCCCATTGTAGGGTATTAATCCTTGAGTCACCTTGAAAAAGTATCAGATGCAAGTAAAATCATTGCTCTGATTACAGAAAAAAACATTTTGAAAACAAAGCAGTCTAAACACTCATCTCTGGCTAACTCCTCTGGAAAAAGTTAAAGCAACTTATAAAAATAATGTCTTCAAGCAGCCTGGATCCTTTCTTTAACACACTGGTTCACATTTCTCTATTTTCTTCCCCAAAAAGGAGGAAAAAAAAGTTCAAATGAAGCAGCCAGGCACATGGTGGGATTCATATCCCCTAACAGCAAACACTTAGGGTGCCTATTTTTCTCCACCTAGGGTAAAGAGAGTCTGGAGTGAACATCTCAGATGGAGATGGCTACACTGCCATTTCTTGCTAAAGCACAAAATGACTGCCAAATTAATATATTCATAATAATTACAGCAGTGAAAAGAAATATCCTTCCAACCCTCCAGAAATCTACCTATGCCTTATCTTCATTGCACACAACAGCAAAGAAAGAAATCCAACAAATTCACTGAAGCACCCTTCAGCTTTCCCAACATCACTATTTGTGGCAAATGCTACATCTTGATTTTGTGCTAACCCTTGAGACCAGGAACTGAAACATACTGAATATGAAAAGGCATCAGCTTGTGCTGCTCTCCTCACGTCTCCTCATAAGCTGGACTATACCATTAGGAACCTTAACAACTATTTAAAAAGCATGTGAGTACCTCTGACCAGCTATACTTCTATTTCTGAAGCAAAACAAAGCCATAGTAGTTACCTTTCCCATTCCCAGAGCTCCTTAATCAGACAAAACAACACCAACCACCACCAAAAAAATCTGAAAGCGATACTTTACTTCAGGACAGTACTTTACCAGGCTATGGAATCCCAGTCAACAAATTTGGCTTCCAATAACGGGTAAAAAAGTCACCTGTAAACTACATTAATAAATCTATCCAACTTCATGTACTTCAAACTTTTTTTTCCCCACTTAGTAAAAAAAAAAATCAGGTGAATTATGCGCTCTGTATTTGCACCTATTTAATCACCATTTTCTGACTCATCAAAAGTTGACTTGAGAACTGCAGCATGAAACCTTTATAAAACACCTAAAAAGGAAAAACCTCATGGATATTAGCAAAAAAAAAAAAAATGCAAGTGCAAATCAATGAAATTTAATCAGCAATACTCAAGGCCCTTTCCTTTTCCAGAACAACACCGATCTTCGTTCTTACACAATGATTGTAAGCTTAAGAATTCAATGAGCACAGTTATCTAAAAATGTCTTTGTTTATAGTTCACTGACACCGTTCATGGCACTGTCATTTATTTTTTAAATCATTTTTTAATCATGAAGGATTTTTCTTCCTTCTTACTTGATAAATTATTTCCTACTGTGTCTACAGAATGAAAAGGACACAGTGTAATAAATAACTGGCCAAAACAAAAACAAATAGAAAAGAAAACCCTAAAAATTATGACTACAAAGAGATCGTACATCTTGCTTGCATAAAACTGGTTAGGGCACTGTATCACTCCAAACTTTCAGCTGTCAACATATACACAATCTTTATCAAATGGAGCCTACTGGTTTTCTATTTTTAATGTATAAGATTTTAGCTTTAACTGCAAGCCATCTGCATTTATCTTAAGTTTTTACTCTTGGGAGAGTTTAGGTTTCTGCAGCATCTGAATAAAAGTATAATTCTTCAGAAATCAGCACCAGAAGAATGAACAGAAAACACAAACAATAATTATATCACAATTACTCACCTGCATGAGTTCATTGCTGTCAATCAGACTGTCTTCCAGCATCTCCTGGGTCAGCTTGCCCATGGTACTGTAAAACTCATCTGCAGTTTCACAACACTCTATTTGCCTACATCAAAACAAATGTTGTTGTTTCTTATTTTACTTGTACACATGACCATATGCCTCCAAACCAAAACTGAACTTTCTGTTATCATAAAATATGCACTTCCATTAGTCACCATAATTCGTATGTTATTGCAATCCCCCCTAGACTTCCAAATAATAAGACAGTGCACGTCACATTATCGTGACTACCTAAGATAAAGGATTCATGCATATATAGACAGGTTATTCACTCTACTCCTTTCACTTCTATAACACAAGGATAAACCCTGCCCCACTACTAACACAAGGGAGCTTACCCCTCAGCTCAAAAATTGAGTGTCTCTTGATAAATTCGTCTTGTAACATTCTGCATGCTTGCATAAAAAAACAAGACTGGGATGTTCTCTCTTACATACACACCTATGAGTTGGTCAGTTTAGCTGAACATATTATAAAGCCACTGTATAATAGCTTGATTAAGGATTACACTGGCTTGATTCAATTAGAAAAGCTTCCAGACTTTCAAGGCCCTTCTTCAGACCTCCAAGAATAAAAATTAACCTTGTTCCCACCTTTTTTTTTTTTTTTCTAAGAACCTTTGTCTGACCTCCAAACAGCAAACCCATTAAAGACAGACACAGGGATGCAACGCAGCATAATGAACCACTGATTAGATAGCTGAACACAATCGTATTTCTTCACACTTGCAACAACTTCCATTCAAAATACCAACACGTTTTGCAAAGGTTAGTTTAACTTCACATCACCTTCAAGGGGCAAATAAATATTACCTTCACCCCGTGAATGAGAAGTTTATAGATTAGAAAGACTTGTGTGAAATTCTGCAATAAACCTGAAAAAAAATAGAAGTAATCCACATTCTCAAGGTTGTTTGTCTGAGATGTATACACAAGTCAATTTTTCCTAAAAATACCCTGAAGGGAAAGAAACTCTGTCAGTAAATCTAGCTGTAATAGTTCTAGAAATAGAACGGATCTTTGATCCATCCAGGATGGATATTTCACTGGAAAAAATCATAGTTCTAAAATCACTTTGGCTGAAATCATTATTCTGAGAAAATATATTGAATGGCCTATTATTCATCCAAGCTTACACCAAGAATTTGAAAAGAGATTTAAAAAAAGCTAGAAAAGTAAATTGTGTTTCTTCTCGGGACTTCACCAGAACAGAGGCACAATATATCATCAACTTTGTCAAAAAGGAGCTCTAAAATTGTTCTTTGTTGATTAAAAGACCTGCGATTCTTTCCATGGAGCTGTGATGCAGAAAAACAAATTCAGAACAACAAATCAAAAAATGGGTGAAGGTAGACATAGATTTGTACAAACACACACGCACATCTGGACTTCTGCACACTGCATCTTAAAATTCTGGATTTCAAGTGTCCAAGCCACTAATCTCATCCTGCTTAAGTGGAAGTGTCTGCAAACACTGCTGAAAAAAATTCAGGTACAAACAGGAACGCATCCGGCACACAGAGCTACTTCTAGCCATCTATATGTTCCACTACTGACATTTTTCCTGTTGCTCTTAACAGACTGGGAGACGTAGGAGACAGCATCATGAGACCACCTAGCTACAAAAAGATGGTCATAATTTTCTGTTGAACCACTGCTTGGGGCAGAACAGTATTTCTCTGTTATGGCTAGCCCCTGTATGGACAAACTAGAGGAAATCCCCACCTGGGTAATATGACCATTGAACGTTTGCCAATTCCCCTCCCATTCCAGGTCTGTCTCCTGAATCAGTCTCTGCAACAGTCGAGTTTCCTCAGCATACCTTCTGCTTTAAAGGCATCCCTTTGATCTTTCAGAAGAGTAAAGCTCTCTTCCTACTACTGCCTCAACAAGCAGTTAGCTCCAGGTTGCTTATTTGTTTACACGACCATTGTACAACTACCTGCTTTTAATTACAAGAATCTTTACTGTTTTCACCCTCACTATTTTTACATCATATGTTAATGCACACATCAATTATGGCACTGTACTAAAACCACAACAGACTTTTTTTTTCCTTTTTTTTTTTTTTTTGAAACAAATCATATGTGTTGCCTATATTTGACTTGGAAAGCTCAAAGAAACGAGCATACTGTGTAGCTTCCTCTGTACTGTGGCCACTATCTGCTGGGATGGTCCGTCCGTCCCCCCCCCCAAAAAAAAAGAGTAGTCTTTTTTCTTAAGGATTAGAAGAGGAAGCTTCTCTTGATCTACCTTAGGGGTCTATGTTAGGGAACAACCATTGAAGTACTGAGCTGTTATCAAAATCTTGACAGACTTCAGCTAAAATATTGAAAAAGGAACAAAATAATAGGTACGTAGCCAATTACCACAAGCTTACTGCCTGTCTTCCCTAATAATTTCAGTCTCTCACAAAAATCCACATCTTCTCTATTGCCACTATTTTTAAACTGCTCATTCTTTAAGTCTCTTTCCATCAAAACCGAAGCATGACTGAAACTCCAGCATTTTAAGAGAAGCACTTCTCACCTCATTTTTATGTCTAGAAAAATAGTCATGAAAAACATGAAGACTTTGAGACTATCATCGTCTCCGGTCCCACTTCTTTCAATTCCCCATTTTACTTTTAGCAGAGAAGAGGAAAAAAAATCAGTCTTCTCGCATCAAGAACATAGTGCCCCTGCTTTACTTCCTTACCTTGTTTGGTAGTAAATAATCACATACTTACTGAATTTCCATGCTTGTTCAGTTTTTGTGACCCACCATATTCTGCATCTCTGGTTATCACACCACAGGTCCTTTTCTGTTAAGTGCCACAAAATGTATGCAGAGGCCACGCTCCCTCCCATTCCCCACAAGCAATAGTTTTAAGGTGTGAAACATGAATAGCTTATTCTGTTGGCCATATTCTTATAGGCGATTTCTTCATCCCGTTCCTTTCAGTTTTTATAAAATGTGTTTCATTTCTGCTTTGATTAGATTTTATAGTAAAAATCTTCAAAGCAATGACTTCCTTTTTTTATTTTTATCATGTTATGAATTGGAACATTTATAGTTACAGCTTATAAGAGCACAGAGACCCACCCCCACTGGACCTTTATCTAAAGGAATGGGACAAAGTAATAAAGCACAATAGGACTACATACAGCTTAATCCTAATGCAAATGACTTGTGAATGTTTCATTCATGAACTTAAAACAAATGTCTTAGGTAATTGAACTGAAGTGCTAATTCAGTCAAAAAGGAAAAAGAAAGAATAAAAATCAAACATCCAAGGACAGAACTGAATGTAAATCAGCTGGTCCAGCCTGAGGGCGAAAAAATGAAAGTGTGGATAGCCATCACAAGAAAAACTGACATAGCTGATGAAAAAAAGCTTCCAGATGAGCGAATATCTGCTTGTCCTGTAAGAGTTCACACCTCCTGCTGGAGTTGGTAACAAAACCTTTATTTCTCCAGGAGGACTGTACACTCTCTGGGACGCGAGTATTCGCCATGACAACAAAGACAGTTTAGAAGAACTAACCTTCTTCTGTGTTTTGCCCTATGTGGTGGGTTAATAATAACCTAAATTAATAGAAATTAATAGTCTAATAATAATTGAAATAGAAATTATTAATAGTGGTATTTTTGCTACAACGTGTTTAAAAGCTGAGAATTTCAAGAAAATGTGTTTGCAGGCTTTAACAGAAAAGAACCACGTAGCACTAAATCATTCTTTTAGTAATCCTCAACTCTTTCTCAGGTATAGCCAATGAGATTCCTTAAGTGAAAATATGAGAATTAAAACCTCTCCAGTTTCAGGTAAATTACGACTGAATTAACTAGTCACACTCAAGACTCTCTGTATAGCACCACCCACCCACCCCCAAGTACTTACTAACTCCCTCAGAGGTTTGTGTTCTGCAAAGTCCAACCAATATTTTAGCATACCATAAAGACATTATATACAGACAATGCAAATAACAAGAGACAAGAAGGATTGATTCATCATCATGCCCATTCTTCTGGCATCACGATGATATTCTCCAGCACACATTTTTTGGGGGAAGACAAAGACACACTGTTTCTGCTTCAAAAAAGCAGCACATTCTCCTGAAAGGTCGCATCTTGCTTAGATCCAAGAACATGCTCTTCAGAACAACATATAAATTACTTACATTGCTCAAACCGAAAGAAAAAGCAGATTAAAATGACCACTTACTCTCCTAACTTTGCCCAGATAGCCAAAGCGACTCTCAGAATAATTTCAGAGCCTTCAAAGAATACTGAATCCCAGATCTTCAGAACTGTGTGGTTAGGCAGGCACGTGGCAAAGAGAGTCAGAAACCACTGCATTGTGAAGACATTTGTAAGTGGGGGTTCATAGCCTCCTGAAATAAAAAATATAAATGCTTAAAGTAATTTTGCAATTTATAGTTACTTTACAAGGAGTATGAAATGCATAGAGAAATCCACCAGTCATTCTAGTAACTTCTGTTAATGCTCAAAACTTTCTTCACTTGCCGCTGTCTGAAGAGAAGCTGAGGAGAACAATGAGAAATGACATACTTAGTCTTCCTTCATTCTGCTGCACTGCCAAAAGCTCTAAGCAACAATGGTGCTTGAATAAACTTCTGAAAACACCATTAAACATCTGTGCTTTTTTTTTTTAGTATCAGAAAAAATGTCTGTCCTCCACCAAAGTGACAGGAGCTGGAAGTTTTTATTAAAAAAAAGTATTGTCTTTCTGCAGACACTAAAGGCTTAAGAAGTCTTTAGCTGCATGAAGGTGACTCTCATTGAAGTCTGTCTTTTCTATTGTACTGAAGTCCTGATGCACTGACAGCTTAGCAGAAGCAGCTGTTACCATATTCAGTTTTCCTTTTGGCTTGTTAACAGTTTCATTCAAGATTTAGCATTTCGGCCTGAAAACCTGTAGTTTTATGTTCTTGTTATTCTTAGATAAAACTTCATGCACTGCATCAATTGATACTAGGATGAAGGCCATGACCCAGAGAGGCTGTTGTCTACAAAAACACTTTCAAACAGCGAACGCTTACTTGATACCCTTTCTTTGTTTTTGTACAGTCTGGGCACAGTCATGATTTTATTTACATTGAAAAGATGTACTACCGTGTTCCAAGATGGAACTCGCTTAGATTCCAGACTTGGGGGCAGGGGGGAGAAGACAACACAATCCCAAATGAAACAGCTGTGTGGTTTTTATTATTATTATTATTATTTAAGTCTAGAGAGAATGCTATACAAGAAAAATTCACAGGTGAAGTAATACTAACCAAATGCCATCTGCTCTCAAATCATAATTCTTCTCAGAACTACTAAGTTCAAGCAACTACAAACAATGTGTGGTTAGACAGATATCTTGAGCAAGAAACCTTTCCAAGGTAGCTTTTGTACTATGCTGTACATTAGTGTTGCCACTCCATTCATTTTATGACCTTGTCAACATCATCATGTTTGCAGTTAACTGTGGGACCAAATGATTTTGGTATTTATTTTTCCTGAGACACCAATATATATATTAAGCATATCAATAATGGAAATGGTCATCTTTCACTTCGAACAACCTAATATATAAATACATATTCTGAACAATATATTCAGGTAAATACTTAGAACGCTGTTTTTTAGACCTGTGCTCAGGTGAAACAATAACAAGAAGGAATTTAACAGCATTTTCTGTTGAGTGTACCTCCACTTTCTCTGTTGGCAGCTCTCTGCAGGGTGTCTAAGTGCTGGGACAGTTCAGGAAGTTTCATTCTTAAAAGATCTCGGAAAACAGCCATATCCACAGAGAGAGCACGGAGATTGTTGACAAAATAGCTATCAGGAAGCACCTTATCAATTAGGTAAATCATGATCTGTGAGAAAATGAAATACAATCATGCGGGACTTACAGAGACAGTTATTTTCTAGGAATAACAGAAGAAAAAATATACAGAATTCCAGAATTCTCTAAATTACAGCTTGGAGCCAGTGGCAACACATGCCTCTGGCATCTCTGTATATATGGGAAGAAATCATCATTTTAAGTACCCGCAGGTACTCCAGGTAACTACAAGCAATCAAGGTGCAAAGGCTAAGACAGCCTCTTGA
Organism: Anser anser; assembly: GCF_964211835.1. Taxonomy (NCBI): domain Eukaryota; kingdom Metazoa; phylum Chordata; class Aves; order Anseriformes; family Anatidae; genus Anser; species Anser anser. The sequence goes on along the minus strand of NC_139720.1, from coordinate 36,848,379 downwards.
AGCTGGTCAGATTTTATGAACCATGAATGGCTGGCATCAATTTCACAGTAAGCTATGAGTAAATTGGAAGCACTACTTGAATCAAAGGCAACTTCTTGCACTTCTGATGCCATAGGTGTTTATGAGATTCTCCAAATTGTTGTAAAGTTCCATTACCCCTTGTCTGGTTGTTAACTGCCACAACTAGAAGACTTATCGTCCAAATAATCTTTTTTCCTCCCCAAAATGCAAGGTACTGTTCTTTAAAAACATTCCTCCCACATTTTACTGCGATGTGTCACTGTGTGCTGCACTTCATCTTGTCACTTTAAAAGGTGCTAAATTAAGCAGCATGAGACAGTTGAAGCAGACATCTGTTTCAAGTAAGACAGCTCAACTGCATGGGTAATAATGCTTTAACTGGATACTGCCAAACTTTTGAGAATGAACAAATGAAACAAATATACGGAAGGCAATTTATTTCATCAGCCCAACAGAAGACAGTGGCCTTCACTTCAGGATCTTTGGCAATCTCTATTCACAATGTCTGCTTCAACCCTCCATTACTCACTTGTTTTTTCAAGTGATTTCAATTTCAAACAAGCACCTTTATCCTCCGTTTCACATAGCATCTAATGCTTGAGAGGTACTTGGTACCTCCATACAGAGAAGAAAATCCTCCTTTCAATCCCTCTTTTAAGATGTCAAAAAAACGATGTCAGATACTGAACTTCTGAGGGTACTGCCTTACACAGTCGTACTTGTTCCTTGCTTTCTCCCAGCTGCCTGTGACTGCATGCTGCCACTTATCCTTGTCTACAAGATTTCTCAGGCAATAAAATGCTTCTGTTCCATATTTTACAGAACAGAGAGCAGCTACCAACACCTGCATGTGCCTCCCCACCTTGGCACTAGAAGGTTCTCAGCCCTTGCTAACTCCCAAATCCCCTCAGAGCCTCTTTCTCTCTCATGCCTCCTTGAGAACAGGTATCTTTCGTCTTTAGCTTGTCCCACAATTAAAAGTGACAAAAGCTGCCCCCCCCCCCCCCCCTCCTTCTGAGGAAATTCCATTCCTGCAAAGCCCACGCACTGAAACTGGAGAAAAAATAACTTTGTTTTCCATTCTCATTTTTGCCAGATAAGACCCATATTGTGGTGCTAACAGTTTTCAGTGATTTACCTCTCCAGGGCAGTCTGGTGCTATGCCATTGCCTCCTTAGCACAAGGAGCCTGATGCCACTCATGATTAAATACAACTCAAAAATAACACAGAGTTCCCAATAATCAATTTGGGCTTCATAAAATCTTTGGAGAATCGTACTCCCTATACTATCATAAGGTGTCCTAGAAGCTTCTGGACAGCATAAAATCACACAAAAATAATAGCTGAAAGTATTGAATACATTTTCAGCACAAACTATTCAGAGGAAAACTTACTGCCTGACAAAGTAAATATATTATCTTCTTAATATTATAGGCTGCTCTCTGGAATGAAGCATCAAATGCCAACTAGCTGGACTCTATTACCAAAAGCTTTATATTTTAGAGCTCTGAGCAGACGTAAGTATTTACCACATTTTTGTCAAAGGCAAAACAAATGGCTCAGAATCTCAAGAGTCACAGTAATCTTTTACTATCTTGACCCTGACACATATGAGCAAGTTTACTCAATTAAATTTGCATATGACTGCGGTGAGCTGGATTTTCATTTTTATGACTTATGAGCCTCATGAAGCCTTCTCTTAATTAGAATAGAAAAGGTCTAAAAAATAAAACACTATAACAGGTATAATAAACGTGTAATAAAACACTGGCTAACACAGCCCTGACAGTAGCTTCAAATCTATTCATTTTCATTTTAAGTATTTATTTTGTGTCTTCCTACAATTTGTTTTAAAATACAGTTGATTTTTAACTGCTATGTATGGGGTTGATAATGGAAACTGGAGGCGTTAGCCACATACACGGTTTGGAAGCAGATTTGGGATTATGGGTTAAAATCTTCTAAAGTCAGTAGCAACGTTCTCTTTCATTTTGTTACGGCCAAACCCTCGTTTGTTTGAAAATTTTTAGCAAGGATAACATTCAAACTGTCCACCTTCAGCTCAGTAAGGATAACAAACAATTCACAAATACAAATAAACTGAGTCCTCCGAGTCTTCCTCTTTTTGGCTGTCTACAGCATTTGCACATTTATTTATTCTGACGTTCACTAAGCAAACACATTCTTCAACACTGCAACAAAAGATTCTACTCACTTTCAAGGCATCTCCTTCATTGCCCTCCATTACTTCCAGAATGAGTGCAGCTAGTATGTTAAAACCTTGACAATAGCCAACAGATTTATTCCACCTGGCATAAGCCAGCAAAACTCGTTTTAATACCACTCGATCTTGCTCTGCCTCCTGGCCACAATAGGAACTGCAACCAGTCCGGTGAAGGTCCTTTAAAGAAGAAAAAAGGAGAAAAGCATACACAGAAGTGTGAATTTTCCTTCCCCTTTTAGTTCTCCTGCCTGTCCAAGTGTTCCTTCCGCCTCCACCCTCCTGATACATACTCCTGAAGATGATGAGAGTTTTTTAATCTGTAAACCTTTAACTTACTGAAGAGAAATAGGTTGAGCAAGGTCTTAAGTTAACAAGTTATGCAGAAGATGTTCATATAAAGTTGTCACAGAAGATATTAGATGTTAGAAGACATCTAAATTTCAAATACGCGAAATATAAAAGTTGCATAATTCTTTTTAAAATTTCCCTTCACAGAATAGCGATTTCTCTCAATTTTAAAGACTGCCAAAAGCAAGACTTCAGAAAAATGCATTTTGTGTATCTTAAACAGAAGCCTAAGGGAAAAATACCACATTTTTCTATTTCTGAATCGCTTTCGTTGCATGGGACAGCCATTACACCATGAGTTGGCTCAGCAGAATATCATGACCTCCTATTATTGCGCAACATGGAGCAAAGGATTAGAACAGATGCTTATGTGAAACTGACATTGCCAGCAGCAATTTAAAGGTCTGAAGCTAGATACAAAATTTCTAGCAAGCATCTGTCAAGGACTTCCCCTTCAAGACCTTTGTTTCAGAAACCATTAGAGTTCTTGACTGGGATGTTCTTGACATATCATTGAATTTGTGAAGCGGTAGTTTGTGCGAGGAAAGGAATACAGACAAGGAAATGAATACAGACAAAATCAATTTTTTTAAATGACCAAATAAAACAAGAGGAACTGTTTGTTTGTTTTAAATCAAACTATAAAAGAACTGCCAGGAAGCTAAGTTTTCAAAACACAAAAACAAACAAACAAAAACAGTGTCCTTGAGAATTTAATTTAAATGATTTGTAAAAGGCAAAGCACACTACAGTTTTTCATGAGTAATATCTGTAACCTTGAATTACCAAGTACAGACAACTATTGTAATAATCAGGAACATAAGGTACTTTGCTCCGTGTACAGTAATTACGGTGGCTATAGAACATAAGCAATCTCTCCTAGGTAAATAGACTAACATCTAAGTCATCACAGAAACATACATCTGTTAAGCCCTTCCCCAAAACTACTCTCTGCTTTAAATATAGTGCCAACCAGCTGAGAAATATATACAAAAGGTGTTTCACCACTGTAAAATAACTGAAAAGATGTTCAATTGCTTTATTATAAAACATAACACTGTTTAACCCCAGAAAATATTTGGCTTTATTTACAGAGATGAGGACAAAACCATATAACTGTCTCCATTACTCCAGTATTTCTTTTATATATATATAACTTGAGAAAAAAAAAGTTCAGTAATAGCATTTTTTTTTTCCTGTTACTGAGCCAAAAGGGAATTAAGGTGCAGCTTTTCCCAAAGCTGTTACAGACAACAAAATAAATCCAAACTCTAAAAAAAAGTCTTCACTTTTCATTAAAAAGTTGAAGTAAAATAAGTTGACTACCTTCACTATCTGGATGCCCATTGAATCATCATCAGGATTACTTCTTTCATTGAAGGTGAAACGCATTGTTTTATCCCAGTCAATGGCTATACTGTGCAAGTACTGATCAGCTAGGGTCAGCCAAACCTGGAAAGCCAACAGAATGCATTATTTCTCAGATAAAATATGAGCAGTTTTTATAAACATCGTGAGATGAACCTCACCAACTTCAGCCATCGATGATCTGCTGTTAGACTTGAAGTATGCAGAAGAGAACTATATTTAAAATAACTTTTGCATGATTAAAGTAATCCCTTAATCCCTAAAGCAGAAAGGAAGGAAACAGCATTAAGCATCCAAACCTGTGAAGTGCTTACAAAGGTGTAAGCCCATTGTCAGAAACTGAATTCACAGGGACTCTCCAAAACAGAAGCCCACCTACTGCAAGGGCCCTCCTGGCCGGATCAGCCCTTCTAACCTTGTAACCAGCAAGGTGTTTTATAAAAAAAATAAAACAGTTGCAGGCTTTCCTCAAACTCCACCATGGATTCATTTCCTGAAAACACCACGAGAGAAATCTAGTAGTGCTTCTCTCCTGCAGAGGTGGTCTCATCTGATCAACTTTGCAGAAAAGCAGCATTGACTATGAAGCATTTGGGGACGATCTGAAAAACTACTACTTGAATCAGAGTAAGTTCATTCTCCAAAAGGACTTCCTAAATTATTGGCACAACACAGAGTTCTGAAAACAGACACGTTGCCTATTTTTAAAGCCTAGTAATTACCAAAACAGATTTATGAATGTGTATTGAAGACTACGGATGGACCATGACAACATACAATGGCAGCAACTAACAATGAAGGATTCTTGTCTTCAGGATACTGAAAGAAAACATGAAAGCAAATGGGTCAAGTTTTATACCAGCTGTTAAGTCCCCCAAGTGAGAAAAGCAATTCAGACACTTCCCACAAATATAAACACTTAGGTAATCGCATGGTGAAGGAATTTATAGGCAATTCACAGAATTTGAGTTTTTCTGCATTTAAACCTGCCATCCCACTTTTGGAAAGCCACCCATGCAGAGGAATGATGCTGCTCTCTGCCTCCCAGCAACATTTGGCACTGCTATCATCCTGGTGATGTCCCTTGCCTCTGCCAGCTCTGGACACCAGATGTCATGTGCCACAGCAGTAACACAGATGTCACCCTGCCCCTTCTGCGGCCAGCAGAGCAAGCAATCAGCATGCTGCCAAACCATGAAATGCTTCCTTTGTTTTGGTATCAATCTTAAAGTTATCAGAAAGCCAAGGGATAGCAGTGAAAAGATCACATCCCTTTATGTAACGCTGATTCTTTGGTTAGGACCATGGGACCATGTGGAGCAATGACAGAGATGGGCAGTATAAGAAGGAAGACAGAGACCTGATGGGGCAGAGCGCACCCCCAGCAGGTCTGCAGGTGACACAACTCTGGGAGGAGTGGCTGATACCCCAGAGGGCTGTGCTGCCATTCACAGGGACCTGGACAGGCTGGAGAAATGGGCTACGGGAGGTGATCCTTCCCTTCTGTTCAGCACTGGTGAGGTTACTGCAGTGAGTTACCTGTAGGAACGTGTCCAGTTCTGGACTCCCCAGTACAAGAGGGACATGTGGACACGCTGGAGGGAGTCCCATGAAGGGCCAGACAAGCATCTCTCCCTATGAGGAAAGGCTGAGAGAGCTGGAACTGTTCAGCCTACAGAAGAAAAGGCTCAGGGGGAATCTCATGATGTATAGAAATACCTGAGGGTAAGGTGCAGAGAGGATGGAGCCAGGCTCTTTGTGGTGCCCAGTGAGAGGACAAAAGGCACTGGGCACAAACTGGACCACAGGAGGTTACACCTGAACATCAGAAAGCCTTCCTTTGCAGTTCAGGTTGACTGTCCACTGGCACAGGTTGCCCAGAGAGGCTGCGAAGTCTCCATCTGTGGAGCTATCCAAAAGCCATCTGGACACGGTCCTGGACAATCTGCTCCAGGTAACCCTTCTTGAGGAGGTGGTTGGAGCAGAAGGCCTCCAGAGGGCCCTTCCTACCTCAGCAATTCAGTGGCTTTGTGACCTCCGCCACTCGTGCACCACGGAAAAGCTGAAACAGCAGTTCTGAGAGACTTACTGAAGAGGGATAAAAGAACTTCTCAGGAAAGAAAAAGGCTACCAAATCGATGTAATAATTCACTGGAGCTGTAGATCAAAAATAAACTGGTAGTGGTGTGAGGAAAGCAATGGCACTCACGTCTTACCTTTCCTTCCCCATTTGGTAAAGAGGAATATTTCAGTTTGGAAATACAGCAAGAAGAAAACAGGGAAGAAAATTACCTGATACATCAAAAATATATGGAACCATGTATAATTTATAAAGCTTTAAAAATATTTGTTTTAGTAGAACTAAATTATTAAAGCTGAGATCATGTGCCTCACTTAGTTGTTAAGAACAATGAATACATACAGAGGCTTGTTTTTTAGGCTAGGGAACTTCAAATGTTGCTAAAGAAAGCAGTAAGGCAAATTTAGCATAATCCCACTGGACACTTTCCTACAATACTAACCAAGTGCAATTTCCCAGTGATGGTGTACTCTGCTGTCCCACATCACTGCTGACTCTGAACCCTCCCATTTAGGGGACCTGCCCTTACCCTGTCAAATGTTTCTATCAACGTTCTTGCCAGCACCAGCATCTGGCAACTTCACCTCTCCTTTCAGTTGACCTGCAGCTGCTGGTGCAGCTTTGCCAGCGCAGTTCTTTGGGACTGACAGACTGAAACAATACCGATGGCACTGGAGTAAGTGACCTAAGCCTCGATCAAAAAGAACCTTTAAATAGGGTGTAAATGCTGTGTTTACCTGTCTCAGCCTCTCCAGCTGCTAAATGAGGTTATCACTGAAGAATGGAAAGTACAAAAAATCCCAGCACAACTTACACTTAAAATTTCCCAATAAATAAATGGTTGAAAAACACTGATGAGATTGATGTCGTTCATCTCCCTCTCATGCGAGACCACAGGTGATGTGTCCTGCATCATGTACAGGTCTACCTACCTTTCTGCGCCATTCTTTTGGGATGCCTGTTGGCAGTCTGGCCACTGCTTTGAGTGCATCGTGCCACTAAGCAAAAACATCCAAAAGGGTAAAAGTCCACCGTTAGCTTAATGCAAAAATGTGGCAACATCTATACACTGAGAACATGCACGTTCATTTCTGTACGCATTTCAAAGTTTAATTGCTTAATCCACTTACAGGGAAAATATAGATTAATTACTTAATGATCTAATAAAACAATAATATTCTAGAATACAAAGATGTAGGAGATAACCAAGAAAACAATTAAAACCTATTGTGTTTTCCAAATACTAATAGAACAGCTCTTCATGCAATAGCGAATAACATGCTGACATGACGACAGATGCTTTTTTGAACTAGGGTAAGTATCTCAACTGAAGATAGCCCAGTCCTTCATAAGCACAGAGAAAAATGAATCAAATTACCTGCTGAAAACCATTTTGACCTAAAGATGGCTCAAGAGTGAATTTCAATTTCGTATCAACCCCTAGAAACAAAAAGGAAAAATAATCGTGATCATTATTTTCATTTAGTTCAGAAGGAGAAAAAAAAAATCTAGTTGAAATAAGAACATGAGATTTCAACTAGATGTGTTTGAATAATTATATTTTCACCTGTTTCTGCTAATTCTTGTTTTCACAGTGGATTCTAGGCATGTTTTAAAAAGTACACGGACAAAACATTTTTAAAATGCAGTTGTGCCCTGTTCAAATTAATGCTGTAGTTCAGCACAATTCACTTAACTAAAAAAAATAAAAAATCTGGTATTTCACTGTTCTGAAAATCATATTAGGACACTACAAACTACCATATGAAATGATATACAAAAAGATATACTGCAAACTACCACTGAAAAAAGATATACAAAGAGGTGCTTTCCATCTACGTCAACTTCTGGACCTTAAAACACTTGATATTAATTTCTGACTTTGGGGTGTTAAAACTATTGTATTGCTCAGGATGTCAAATATTTAACCTACTTTATTTTTTGGCTGTAAGAGCAGATTACGTTAGTTTTTACATAGAAAATTAGCGGATACGCTTTAAAATACGTGACTACGAGGATCTCAAGGCCCACGCTGGATGCTGACTAGGGCATCTGGTAAGCCACAGCACAAAGAACAGCAACACTTGTCAGGCTGCTTAACAGCACCCATTTTGCCTCCACAACCCCCTGGTCCTTCGGCTGCCGCTGTCCAGCACTCCGGTTCTGAACAGCGCGTCCCGCCGTTCCCCCAGCTTCTGGCATAAAGAATAAAGCCTGTCTGTATTTTCCCTCCGTAACTCAGTATCGTGCATTGCTCCATATTTATGTCATGCATAACTTACGGTCTTCCTAGAATATCAACCCTAACCATTTTTGCATACATATTTAAATAGTCATATTAAAAAGCAAACAAAAACCCCACACGACACCACGCAACAATACTTTAATCCTGCAAGATTTAAGTATATAAAATCCACGCTAATCAACCCACCAGTAATACTCAGTACTTTGAAGCCTGGGAGTCTGTGAAAACCCAAACTGTAGTGGCATTTGCTAGTTCTGGAATATGAAATGTCTTTCAGGATTTGTATACTGTAATTTAAAAAGTGGCAATAAGTAACGTAGAAACCTCACTGCCTGATAAATACAAAGACTAAGCTTTCTCCTTCAAGGCTGCTTTTGTTTTGGCATGGGGAAGAAAAAAGAAAGAAAATTCACACAAAAATAAGTATTGTTTAGAATTTCAGAGTTTTAGTTGCATCATTGAGACTTGGGGACGGGTGCTGTCATTTCCCTGCTTCAGATTTAGAAGACACGCTTGACAGATTTAGAAAAATAAAAGCTTCAAACCATAATAGAAATGTCTTGAAAAATATTCGAGTGTTAACAGTAATTCCTGGAAGTAACTGCTTATTAGTATTCTACCCCATAAGTCCATGGCACTCAGCAGGGACTCCTGATATATAAATCTCTTCATAATAATTCAGAACAGTGTAACAATGCCGGTAACCTACTAAGACGCAATCATATCACGCTTGCTGTAAATGTGAAAAAGTGACTCTCGTTCCCACGCAATTCAGTGGTAAGTACCAGAAATCTCCAGTACATACAAACCAGTGTCATGACCAGGAACTCCTTTCGTTAAGGTAACAATTACCTGACACTGCTTGGTAGCAAAGGAGCAAGAGTCTTCCACGTTAATCACGTACTCATTTCCAACTCAACAGCCAAATATTAATCACTTCACAGTTTTCTAAGACATCTAAAGATCTCAGCAACAACAACTCTCTTTGTCTTGCCAACTTTTTAAGGAAGATGCAAGCAGACAGCCCGATCTGCAAAAGGTCAAGCACGGTCAGATACAACCTCCCAGTAAGGTGGAACGTGTCTATCATTTACTTAACATCACGGCAAGGGAGCTCACCAGATAAGCTGTCTTTCTCTTGATTAAATCAGACTGAGATGAGACCCTTGTATTTCCATCCATGTAAGTTTATCATATCATTGCTGACAATTAAGACAGATGTGAAAATTACTAGAAATAAGGCTAACATCATGTGGTAACACTAGTCCACGTGGCTAGGTCTCTGCCGTATGATGAGAAACCTCTTGGTCAGGCCATGCACTATAACCACGTAACTCCACAAAGCCATGGAGTCTGTGGCCCCTTATTTGTTCCCAGTTGCTAGTCAGAAATATTCCCAAAATCAAAGCCCACTGCCTGTTACTTGTTTCTGACACAAGAGACATCTCTACATGTGCAATTTCTGCACTCTTCACTGGATTTGTCCCTGGACTTCAGAGCTTCCCCAAGGAAATGAATGGCTATCCCTATTCCAAGCTCTCCTGGTTTCCCAAACCCTCCTACCCTCATCATTCCCCCTCTCCTAACACATTCCCCACCCTTCATGTACTTCTTTTGCAGTCAGTCCCATCATCCTTTTCATTCCGTCCACTCTTAATCTGGGGAAAGGCTGGTGATGAGCCAGGCCTCCTCCTCCTCCATCCAGTCTTTTCTCTCCTAAATTCCCTCATGTGCTACATCTTACCAGTGAATCCCGTTATCTCTGCTTTCAGTTGCCCTCTCCCCACAAAACTGGATTCCCCAACACCTTCTCCCCCACTCAGCACCCCACACCCATCCAACCCTGCCACGGACCCTCTGTACCCATTTTCACTGGATTTGCACTTTTTGTCCACCCCCCACCTCTGTCCCATATTCCTCTCCACTACATAAGCAGGCACTCTTTGCAGAGAAGACTCCTGACCCCTTGGGGCTTTGCAGGAACTTTTCTTTCCAGCTCCTCCGCATGGCAGAAACGTACCATACATGCCGCAATAATTCCTACCCTCACGGACTGTAAGCACTGTCAGTACCACTCAGCCCTTTTCCACCAAGCCAGACGGTTTTCCACCAAGCCAGGACGTAGACAAGTCTACGGTGTCATCTGACATATTACATATCACCTCCAGGTCAGACACTTTCAATTGATGCTTCATACCTAAAAAAATTATTAACCCGTGTAGGCAGGAACACAAACGAATTAACTAGCTCCACAAACACAAGCATACACAAAGGTACAGTTGTTTGGCACCGATCATATTTCTGAAGGGTAGGAGGATGGCAAAATACGGCCTGTTCAATGCCCTTGCAGCCAGGTCACCAGAAACAACTGCAGAAAAGCTATTTGGAGAGAAATTAAAAAATAACAAAACAAAAAACACAACCAACACACACAAAACACAACAAAATCCAGACCCGTTAGCTTTCCCATGAAAAACGCACCATGAAGCCTGACAACAAAGGGCTAAAAGAAGGAACATTACACCCCTAGGATTCCCAAACCCTAACAGACATCCACTGCGTGACAAAAACAGGGCACATAACCACATAATAAGCCACCAAAGCAGAGAAAACCATCCAGCCAAGCACCTGGATGAAGAATCAAGTCCCTGATCCTCAGCTATGATAAAGGGATGGGGCTGAAGTCTCAGATATTTTTTTCAGAAATACTAAAACAGGAAAGTCATAGGGAGATGATCTGTCCTGATGCACGTATACGAGCCACAGTTTCCAACTTACAAAGCACATCGCTGCAGGTTCTTGGTACTTAAAAGCAGCCGTTGAAATGTCTCCCATGGAAAACCAATAAATATTTTATTGAAAACAAACAAGGAGAAGGGCCTAGAGCTGCTTCCTGTGCAGTGGGAGTCCAAACCTGGGGACAAAAATGGCAACGTGAACTACTACCTTATTGTTGCTTGTTTTAGAACCAGAAAGACTCCTAGTCTCACCCTGTAATTTTTCTCTAAATATACATTTTCACCTGCAAAATCAGAAATAGCAGCCAAAGCTGCCACCAGAGCACATTCGGATATATCAAAGCACATCCAAAATCTGCAGTCCACAAAAACTCACTGCAAACATACGCTGACACAGATACTAAGAAAACCTGAAGAAAATTTCATTAAGCTTATATATTTTTAAGGGCTCATTAGGTTCCCTCTCTCCAGCACTGTGAAAGCATGTATCCCGAATGATGTCATCCCTATTAACTTACACTGAACAATGTGGAAAGCCCAGCCCAGCGGGATTTCCTAGCTTTAGGACTATGGCATTCGTGGTTGTGCCTCTCATTGTCTATCCTAGTCTTCACAGGAGCATTTAAGAACATCGTTACCCAGATATCATTACCTGGAATACGGGAAGACTACTACAGGGGTCTGTGAGAATCAGAAGTCAGGAAATCCTTTCAGTAACAGCAGTGGTATAAACCTACACCAGAATAAACCTGAGACAATAATAGCATCCCAAATGAATCTCGAGCACAGAAGCAGTCAGCACAACACAATTCCAAAAGCCATCTTGGACACGAGTGCTAGTACAATGGGAAATGAACCGTATGTACCTCCATGCACTGCTCTAGGTTAGGTTTTAAGACCTCGAGCTCACATATTTCCAGTACGCCTAGGAATAGACAAGACCTGACAACGCTTTAGCTCCGAGCGGCAGCTCTGACACTATAAACCCGGATTTCCACTAAAAACCAAAGGATCCAACGCTGTGACAGAAGCAACCACCACCCAGCAAGGATCCCCCGAGCCGAAAAGGATCCCCCTTTGAGCCCAAAGCCCATCTCCCCGGGACACGGCAGCCGCTGGCAGGGCTCCTGCCCCTCACAAGCCCGTGGCGCTGAGGCGAGCCCGTCAGCCCCGCACCGCAGACAAAGGCTGGGCGGCAGGAGGGGGCTCCGCCATGAGGCGGGGACCAGCCCAGCGGCACAGCGGCGGGCCGAGGAGCGACAAGGGGGCAGCTGGAGGGCAGAACCGGCCGCTGCGGGACGGGGAGCGGAGCCGGGCGGGTCCCGAGGCCGCTCCGCCCGCTGCCCGCCGGCCTCAGCCAGCGGCGCCCCGCGCAGGCCCGGGGGCGGCCATTTGCCGCCGGCCGCCTCCCCGCACCGCGCCGCGCCTACCCGGGGCGCCCATCGCCGCCCGGCCGCCTGCTCCCGGCCCTGCCGCCCGCACCGCCGAGCCGAGCCGAGCCGAGCCAGGCCAAGCGGCTTACGGGGATTAGGGTCGCGGTACCTGGCTCTAAGGTGCAGAGCAGGCGCGGCGCCGTGCGGGAGATGCAGCTGCGCTTCTTGAGGACGTTGCTGAGGATGGTGCCCACGCCGCCGCCCGAGCTCTGCCGCTTGAGGCATCGCCCGCCGCGCCGCAGCGAGCCCGTCAGCCGGTCCTGCCGCATGGGTGCCCGGCCCGGCTGGGCTGCTCCTCGCCGGGGCTTCGCTGGGCACCGCTCACGGCTCCCTCAGCCCCGAGCGGAGGGCTGGGGGCATGGCGAGGGCCCGGAGCCCCGGGCCGGGCTGGGCGGCAGCGGCTCTGTGCGGCGCGGGCCGCCCAGCGGAGGTGCTGAAGGGAAAGAGGGAGGACGAGGAGAGGAGAAAAAGAGGCGAAAAAAAAAAAAAGGAGTTGCTCCCGCCCCCAATCCTAGCATCACTGCGTGAAAACCGGCAGCCTCTCCTCCTTCTCCTCCTCCTCTTCCAGCAGCACCTGGGCTGCAGAAACAAAGGGCGGCGGGGGGCCCTCAGCAGCAGCACTGCAGCCCGGGGGGCGAGCACCCGGCAAGGGGACCCCGGGCTGGGGTCGGGCTGGGGACCTCCTCCACCCAATTCACGGCCATTTCTGGGAATCTGAGCCGCAAGCCTCACCTAATGCTAGTGACAAGGCGCCGTGTGCCAACACACTTCAAAAAAAAAAAAACACCCCAAACTAAATTATGGGTGCATTCTCAAGCACCTGCACTCGACCTAACAGCATCTTAAAAGGGCTTGGTAGGAAATCATCAAGGAAAATATTTGAAATACTGACAGCTCTGATGAGCTAAACCACTCGGTGCTGCTGCAGAAGGCGAGTAGGATTTATCACGTCACGCTGGTCAGGCTCAAAGAGCGAGCTGCCACAAGTCCGAGTCCACCCGCCGACAGCTGTAGCTGTGACACAGCCCCTCGCTCCTTTATTAAACAGATGTTTATCAGCTGCAGTACAAAGGCAGGAGAAAGCTGGCAACAGATAAGCAGTAAAGCCAATTATATAAAAGACACACACACAAAGTTATATCTATATTTAGAAGCTACCGTTAATTTTTCACAGAAGTGTGATTTTGATCATGCCTCTTTAAATATCTGGTTCAGTTCTGCAGAAAAGCCACCACATTGGAGCTGCTAGCTTGCACTCTGAATAGATAATTAAGTCTGTGTGTCGGTGGTTCTTTTTTTAACAAAGGTGACACTTCCCTGCTGATGTAGATGATGCAAATCACTTTGCTTCAGTGCCAGCTGGAGATGATGATTTAGTGGTTAAAGCATCAAATTTGAAATAAATTAATCTCCCTTGGTGTACAGATTGTACCAATGGGACTGTAACAGAAATATTTAACTACAGAAATAACCGTGTAATCTAATATTTTTCTCCTCTTCCTTGGGCGCCATACACAAACAGCCCCACATCAGTCTTTGATCATTTCAAGGCTGGGTAACTCAACACTACGCACCGCTGGCCAAAATCTCAGCAGCCATGGCCAATGTTTCAGGACTTGCCCAAAGAGGCACTCTTGTTATCCAGACAGTGACTTGGTCATCCCACCAAACCGAACACAGCCATATCCTTCCTTCAATTGTTAAACAAATCAGCTCTAAGAAAGACATCCATATTTAACTGATGAGGATAACCAGCTGCTTTGGTACAACCAAAGAATTCAGTGTCCTCATTACTGCTGTTTCTCCTACTTGTCATCCTGTCAGTCTTTGAAAACCAGAAACAAACAGGACAATCACTCCGTGACTGAGGACACGGATACCTGCAAGGACCAGCACGCCATTAAGGACAATTGCCCACATGCCAGACAATTAATGCAACGTTTCTTGTAAGAAAAATGCAAAAATGCACTTTAGTGCACAAAATGAACAAGCCAAAACATACTAATGGGTTTGATGACTCACTGGATCATTAGCACAAATGGATTTTGGAGACATGGATAAGTCTCCCATTATGTATACATATGCATATCTAAAGAGCAAGAACCTAGCTTCTAGAAAAGTGGATCGCATCAGTTTTTAAACCACCCATCAGCCAAAGCCTCTAACTTGCCAGCGGAAAGGCATGCTTTGTCCCACTCCCTGGACTTGCACACATCTAAGCATGACACTGCATGTCAGCAGCTTGTATAAATTTGCCCTATTTACCACTAATTTGTAAACAGTCTTCAACAAGAAAATTTCAAAAGGCAGACACTGCAGCTCACAGACAAATCATCAGTTTCAAGCTGAGGAAAAGGCAACAATTTGAACCCAAAGATGTCACGAGCCATCATGCATCTAGTTTGATCCACCGAGGCAGAGAAGGCTGGCCACGTTCACAAGTCCTTATCTATAATTACTGGCAGAACAGATGGCAAATTATTAGAAAATACATTTAAAAAAAAAAAGAGAAGAGTTTTGGGCAACCCGGATACTTAACCTCCAGATATTTTATAATTATCAGCCTGAGACTTTGCTTTTCTCCCCTGCAGTTCATTTCTTCCCTCCCACACAACACAGTCACTTTCTGAAAAACTTTTCCTCTTCATTTGGTATCTCTCTGCAGTCTTATCACCACCTGCTAACTGTGCCTTTTTAGGGCCTGAGCATACTTCATAAGAAATCCTCGATGACAAGTATAACTCGCGTAGTTGTCACAACCTGCCTTCTGGTGATTGGTCCTACGATCACCACCAGGTTTCGACACAGAAAAAACAACTCTATTTACCCTACACCTCCCCATTCACCAGCCCACTTCTATTCTGTCTGCTCTGCAATGAGGTTCAAGATGTGCAGCAAGAAAGGAAGACAGCGTCAGCAGATGCGGTGGTGACAGGAACAACAGCACAAATGGGGCTGCAGAGCAACCTTGTGATTAAAGAAAAGGACGCAGCTTTGTGCACAGAGCTTCAGCTACCCAGATCCAGGACTCCTGGAAAGCACACGCTTCACTGGCTCTCTTATGATCTGCACAAAGAAGACTAAACATAACCAAAAGACTAAAAATGGTAAAATATCTCCCCTGGCGCAACTTTAGCCCATTCCCCCTCGTCCTGTCACCAGGCACGTGGGAGAAGAGACCCATTTCCACCTTGCTACAGCCTCCTTTAAGGTACCTACAGAGAGCGATAAGGTCGCCCCTGAGCCTCCTCTTCTCCAGGCTGAACAACCCCAGCTCCCTCAGCCGCTCCTCGTAAGACTTGTTCTCCAGACCCCTCACCAGCTTCGTTGCCCTTCTCTGGACTCTCTCGAGCACCTCGACGTCCCTCTTGTAGCGAGGGGCCCAAAACTGAACACAGTACTCAAGGTGCGGCCTCACCAGAGCCGAGTACAGGGGGACAATCACTTCCCTAGCCCTGCTGGCCACACTGCTTCTTATACAGGCCAGGATGCTGTTGGCCTTCTTGGCCACCTGGGCACACTGCTGGCTCATATTCAGCCGACTATCAACCAATACCCCCAGGTCCTTCTCCGCCAGGCAGCTTTCCAGCCACTCATCTCCCAGGCTGTAGCTCTGCTTGGGGTTGTTGCGCCCCAGATGCAGGACCCGGCACTTGGCCTTGTTGAACCTCATACAGCTGACCTCAGCCCATCGGTCCAGCCTATCCAGATCCTCCTGCAGAGCCTTCCTGCCCTCGAGCAGATCGGCACACGCACTTAGCTTGGTGTCATCTGCAAACTTACTGAGGGTGCACTGGACGCCCTCATCCAGATCATCGATAAAGATATTGAAGAGGACCGGCCCCAGTACCGAGCCCTGGGGGACTCCACTAGTGACCGGCCTCCAGCTGGATTTAACTCCATTCACCACG
Source organism: Anser anser (assembly GCF_964211835.1). NCBI lineage: Eukaryota > Metazoa > Chordata > Aves > Anseriformes > Anatidae > Anser > Anser anser. The sequence goes on along the minus strand of NC_139720.1, from coordinate 36,832,010 downwards.
ACTCTTTGGGCCCGGCTACCCAGCCAGTTTTTAATCCATTTATTAAACATCACAGAAAAAAGAGCAAGAGCCCATACTTGCTTACCAAGGTGTTCACTGCAAATATAAACTGTATCAAGGATAGGAAATAACATCTATGATTATCAGAAACGGAAAACCAAGACTTAAATGATTAGTCTCAGGAAGTGTGCAGCAGAACTGAGAAACTAATCCAATTTTAGCCCAGTCCTACCTCTTCCTTTAGACTGCACACACCGTTCTTACTTATTTTCCCCTTCAACAACAGACAACACAGTAAGGAAGTTTTTGGCAGTTAAGTATGCCCAAGAAGTATGCCAAACTTTTCCATCATCAGTGAAAAGACCTGAAAGATCACCTATCTGTAACGAAGGCACTTGCAAACCAGTTGTGAAAGCACTTCCTAGAAACTTCTAGGACACCAGGATGGAACTGCGATGACCAGTCTCCCATTTAGGGAGGCACCACATTCACGGGCAGTGACTCAGTGCAGGTAAGGTCAGCTGCAAACCCCTCAATTCATATGTTGTTCTCAAGGTGGCACGGGAGATGCTTATGCAATAGGATCATGTGGGTGAGAATGTGAAAGCATCACAGGTTGCTAAAAAAAAGTACCAAAAGTACTGACACAGCTGTAACCCCCTTGAACCTGCCTTTAACCATCTCCACTTGTAAAGACGTAGCTGTTTTCATGAACAGGGGATGCACAGGAAGACATCTGTACGGTACCAGGGCTCACTAAGGCCAACAACAAAACTGCATGCTCGCGTCTCCCCAGACCCATGCACAACCCAGTGAAGTACCAAGACCCTACTTTCCTGAGCCCTTCAGGAAACCACACAGCAGTAAGGTTTTCGTGAGCTTGTCCCTGCAACACAATCACATTGAAAGCCATGGATATGTTAACATTCAAATGCTATACACCACAAATTATTAACTCTCCTCGCTGTGTAACCATCTCTCACAATCACGCCATTAAAAAGCTCATATTCTGCAGCATCTGCAGCTTCTAGGCAAAACTGTTTGAGGTGGAAGAATTAAATTTGCTGATAATGCAGGAACACTGAGCAAACAAATGGCAGCAACCAGTGCCAATGGGCCAGGTACAAAGAGCAGCCTATTTTGTTCCAAGACATGACTGTTCCCAGAGCATAACAGGAGAGAAAACTGAAAGAATTCCTGAGAAGTAGGAACCGACTCATGCTCTGTAAACAGCATATGCCACAGATCGAGGACACCTCAAATATTTTCAGGAGAAAAAAAAATAAAAAAATCAAATGTTACAAGCTAGATGTGATTTGGAAACCTCTACCTTAACACAGTGTTTCATGGCTGCACTGAAAGGACAAGGCAAAGATTTTTAGCTCAGAACCATCCATGTAAGAAACAAAAGAGTTTTAAATATAACACTAGTTGATTACAGGACAGAAGTAAGTTAATTCCCCTTATTATGCCAATTACAGAGGCAAACAAACTTGCACAACTGAGTAAGCCTGATATTCTATTAAAGCTGTTTCTGTTCACTCCAATGCCCATAAATTCTAATTCTGGGCTGCAGCATTATTGTAGTAGGTGCTGTACAAGCACAGCAAAAGACAGACTGCCTGTTTTAGAAGGAAGAAATAAGAGAAAAGAAAACATATTAGCATATGGAGGAGCACATGCAAACAGCAAGACTGTATTGGTAAGCACGACGGAAGGAGTCTTAATATAGGAGCTGCTATTGCATTTCTGTAGACTTCATGGCAAAAAGGACTACCAAGGGACACATCTGAAAGAAGACAATGACGTAGCATGAGGCCAGTAAGAGGGCTGAGGGATTAGGTTTTAATGAACTTCAACATGGATAAACACCTACAAGTAAATACCAGCACAGGGAGAAATAAGAAGGTACTTGTTTTAAAATGCTAAGTGTAGGATGCAGGGAGGAGGCATGAGCTAACCTTGAACATCGAACAGGAAATGACAAGTATGTGATAACGGAGAAGAGTAGGTTGTGAAGAGCTTTCTACGTTAAAGCAATGGAAGCAAGATATTGACTAGGTCTCTGAAGACCATAAGGGAAGCGTAGGCAACTCACACACGTTTAAACACCTATGTACGAATACTAAAATGTAGACGGGTTAACCTCTAACTGAAATCTACTGTCACAATTAATTCTTTGTACAGCACGTATGCCATCTTCCAAAAGGACACAACTATAGCCAGCAGGAAAAGAGCTTAAAGAAGTGTTGCATGTCCCAAATGCTTCTGACTAGATCTTGATTAGAAAAAAAGTGACAGGTAAATCAGTGGAAGGTTTTTCTCATGTTGTGAAATTACAGGGTGCTGGAATTGAACAACAGCATCCAGATTTCCTTTTCTTTTTTTTTTTTTCTTTTCTAATTAGGTTCAGCTGTATAAATTAATTCTAAAGTCCTCCTTGCCATTTCAGGAACACAGTGATCACTGTTGTCTTGATGAAGGAAATACAGAAATACAGTGGGGGGGGGGTGGTGGAAGACATGGAGTGAACGTCAATTTATTTCACTCGTTTATGCACTGACTATAGCAGTAAAGGGGATCACGTGCAGTTACATTAAGTAGATATTTGCATGTGGTGAGCAAGGTAAAAGACATGTCATGAAGGCATTGCTATAGCAACAATGTATTTAACCAAGTAGTAAACTGCATAAATTCTAATGTTAACAGGTGGAACAGAAGTCACAGCAATGCTTTTATGACCAATAAAATATGTACAGAGGAGTGTGTTTTAAATAAAACCCACATTAATTGAAGTGAGATCTCAAATAGCAAATACCTTTTTTTTGTCAGAGGAATTACCTGTCTCCACTGAAGTACAGAATTAAATATACTATTTTTGTAAAGGACACAGTAAGAGAAATCACTGAAGAGGCCTACATAAAAATATTATGTGTAAGAATTAAGAAATGTTCCCTTACCTTGCTAAATGATGGAAAGTAAATGCACGTCTTGGCCAGCATTCACACACCAGAATCCTGCTTAGATGCCACATGGTCATTTTAAATATCAAATCACCAAATCAGCAGAAAAGACTAATGCAATATATGAAAAAAAAGAATAACAAGAACTATACTTCTGACAGTTATTGTTTGTAGTCATGTTTAAGATAATATTTGTAGAAGAAAAGAGGTCACTTGATTGCAGGCTCCCAGCCCTCAAACAGCTGCTCTTCCCTTATTAGAATTTAATTATTTGCTTAGCATCTAGCATAGAAATTGAATGTTACAGTGCGGATTGCCAGCTTGTTTGGTTTGAACTGCTATTTCAGAAACAGCAAGGTTTTAACGCCCCTAACATAACTAATGAAAACTAAAATACTGTGTTCCCCAAGACAAGATTTATCCACAGACAGAACACGTAAATGTTTTTGACTGAAAAGTAATCATCAGTTTGAAAACTGTCTAACTAGAAAATGCCTTTGCTTTGGGCTGGGAAGCACTACGGGGGTGAGACCATGTTTATAAATAAGTTTTTACATATCTTTTACTACTTAGTTGCAGTAATGCTTAGGACTTCCATCAAAGACCAGGATCAGGAGGTACAAAGCTTTCTACAGACACGTAGAAAAAAAGACATCATCCCAGCACTGCCCAAGTACAGGAGTCCTGCTTCCAGCACAGATCCTCCCTTTCTCAATTCACGTGGCCTCCATGGACAGAGCTTCATTACAGAGGAATGGAAACAAAACCCTTTCTGGGGTTGTGGAGGAAAATGGTGTTCACTCTAACAGAAGTTAATGGAGCTTTTGGGAGCACAAATCTTGATCAGTCGCTATGGAAGCCCTCTACCAGCACTCAAGATCTTTGATCCCATATACATCAGCCTCTGTTTGCAGATGCCACTAGCTCTCTAAAGAAACTGAAACGTTCCCATTAAGTTTTGTTTGTAAATGAAGGTATTACAACTCTGAGTCCAGATAATTCTCTTCTCCACCTATCAGCTGGGCCATGGCTTCACAGAGCAAGTGCTCTGCAACCTCTTCAAGTGCTGAAAAAGGAGGTGACTAGCATAAGGGAACCTCAAGCTACCACCTCCCACTTCCTGAAAAATGAGAGTACATCAAGCATTTAGACAAGACTGACCAAGCAACAGGCTTTTACTGATGTTTGAGTGAAATGAGAAGAAAATAGTTACCAATCATGACCACATTACTATTCCAAGCTTTTTTATTCAAGTTAAACAACAAAGTTTCAGTTTATAGTCCACTCTCACAGGACAAGTTTACTGAACTGAATATGATTTGAATATGATAATTTATGGTTAATGAAAGCTTCTTTTAGAACAGAAGCCTGAACCATTAAAATTGTTTTTTAATATGTACAACACTATACAACTGTGAATTTTGGTAACACACAAACTCTGATTGTTTGCTTACTACTATGCAGCTTGGGACAACCCACTTCGCTCCTCTGAACTTATGCTGCTCCTACCAGCTTGAGTGCCCTGCTCTCACTAAAAGTTTATTTTCTAGAGAGTCTCTTACCAAGTGTTTGTCCAGTGACCAGCTCATTAGATTTCTGACTTCCCTGGGCTCCTCTAGGCATTACCACAAATATTATTTAATTCCTCAGATTAGGATTCCCATTAAAAAAAAAAAAAGAGTAGCTATGCACACTGATTACCTCCCCATTCCAACTTCCTCTAGTCTCACTGAATAATTGTTTTTCCTTCAGGATCTAAGGCCCAATAACATTTGTTGACAATGATGACTGGATGAGATGCAACCCAAGAACCACAAACTGCTCGTACTTCGGATTTTGGCAATAGTATCCTGTATGGATGACAGGAAGAACATATTGATTGGTACAAGTTGCTGTAATTTTTAGGGAGGTACATCATTTTAGAAAAAGATTTCACTGCTACTAAAACAGAACAAGAGGTTTCCAATTTTCACTAAGAAAAATACCAATAATATGCTTGTGTCACTTTTCTTTTACAAAAGTGTTTTAGTAAGATGATGTAACATGGAGATGTAACACGGACTTCACTTCCTTGGCAAATTTCAAGTGTTTCTGAGGAGCATCCACTGAGCATCCACTGCTCAGCAAGTCAAACTCAGGTTATTATTAACTTCAAGTAGCAAAACACTGTAAAATCTGAGGAGATTTCCAGAGCTGCTTCAGCACAGAATTACATGCAGGAGTATCGATCCAAATAGACTAAATTCACAGCTCGCTTTTCTAGTATCTTGTGTTTAAATGTCAAACTTATTTCGCAAGGCTGCAGAAATGTAGCTGCTAGCTGATGCTCCATAAACCGGTCTATTCCTAGGACTAATTATCCCAAGCAGCTGTTATCCTCCATTTGATCTTCAGTATCCAGGAAATCTCTTCGTCAAAGCCTAACATAGCCAAAGAATGTTTTATATGTCATATTCAGAGATAAAATGCATCTATATTACTTAAAGGCCACGTACTCTGTAGGGCATTTCCATAGAAGCTCCATTTCTCCATTTACCCTCCTGCAAGTTTACAAAGATTTAAGACAAAAAAGAAAAAAAAATGGCATTTAATTAGGAAAAAGAACAGCAAAGTTAATTGTACTGAAGTATAATACCTAGGAAAAAAAAAAAGAAGGTAGTGCTAAGCTAGACAAATGTGAAAGACTATGCATAGTCTAATTGCACACTTTATTCTCTTAGGCTATTTCCACATCCAAAAGCTTGTAAGAGAAAGATTAAAGATTGTAACAACTGTATTATGGTTCCAGAGCTCATACAGCCAACCATCCTATGAACTTATACACACAAACACATCTTTACATCTTGAATGTTCAACAATTCCAGTAAGTGCCGTGGGTTTTTACTACCTGCAGGTGTCAGAGCAGGATCTATCATTGGTTCAGAAGCGTCTAAATGCTTTGGGAAACACGAAGGTTGGAAATCTCCATCATGTGCACTCCTCACACATCACTCCTCCATGTATGGCCTTCGGCAGCACTGGCTGTACGGCCACATTCCTCTCAAATTCTCATTTAAAACAATGAACTTCTAGTTACATCCTGGATATCCTGGATACTGATGAAGTCCCACAGCAAAGCCCACGACTACTTTTAATTCTGGTTTTGCTCACGTCATACAGAGCTGCTGTTTGCTTGGCCAGCCTGCACACTCCGCTCCTCCCTTCCCCTGCCTGACGCTCCCCTGCCCTGGGCAGACTCACTGGGCTGGAACAGGATGAGCTCAGTTTCACGCTGTTCCTGAACCTGTACAGAAAATCAGCACGTCAACTCACTTAACCCAGTAATCCCAGCATGACTTCAGTAAAAGCCTCGCTTTTGCAGTTCTTCAGGCAAATAGGAGGCTAACTGAACTTCACTGTGGATCAGGCATCCATCCTGATGACTACACGTGTGAAGAGGAAACTGTTGTCTGAGAGATGTTTCTGATGTCACGACTGACTGACAAGGGACTGCAGATAGAGAACAGGTTGTTCTGATTTTTCTGTTGTTATCATCAAGCAACAGCATCCTTCCTTCAGGAGACTAAAGCGTCTCCTCAGTTCAAGCTGATTCAATACCACCTCTCCAGGTTACTGCAGTACTAGAGAAATAAGATGTCACTTATTTGAGAACCACTTTGCTCAGGGAAATTAGCAAATAACAACCACTAAAGCATTACTTGGTAAGGAATCCAAAAAAGAAACCCACGTGCAATAATCTATCAGATTAATCCACATTTCTAATACTCAGCAAGCATTTTATGTAACAAGTACTATCCAATACATCAACTTTTCATGGCACAGCTGTTGTGAAAAAGTAGTTCAGTGCATTCAAAATTCTACCTGCATCACAAAACTAATCCCATGAGGTCTGCTATTGCTTTGTAGCAGAAACAGGACCACCGTTACACAGAAGAATATGGAAAAGGCAGCAGTCAGTCAACCCAAGTTGTACACGTATACAAAATAAGCACAATCTCGGGTGTAGCACTAACTCAACTATTTCTCTGTTGTCACAGCTGCTAGCACGCTGACAAAGAATATTCACAACACGCTATAACAAACACTGTACAGATTACAGGATCACCACCAAGTTCTTGTCACTGAGTTATATACTGAGCAACCTGCACTTTCAATTGCAAACTGGGCCTAGGTTCAGCAGCAAGATTATTGATCACAGAAAGATTTACTGAATTCACTCTTCAGATCCATGATAAGCAATGAAGTATTTATTCTGGTAATTTATTTCATACCATAGCCACGTTCAGCTGTTAATACCCCATCGGGTGTCTGCACAATACACAGCTGTTGTAGAACTGCTTCACTGAGGACGCTGTAGTTAGATAAGCAGCGGCTGATGCTTTCACCACCTGAGGTGGTGAGCATTACAAGATGGCAGTGCCCCTTTCACCTCAGAGACCAACTACTGACCATGCCTGTCTGACACTGCTTACAAATTCAGCCCCACTTCACCCTCACCCCAGATGTCTGCCATTTCCCAAGGCAAGTATTCAAAGTGGGAGGAGAAGGCAGCATGCAGGTGCATGGTTCTCAAGTTCGCAGGGCCTAGAGTCTGTGGAGAAGTGGGACATCACAGCTGGTTGACCAGGGCCTCCTAGGTCTCACCACACTCCTTTGGGTGAAGGCTTGCTGTCTCCCAAAACATGCTTGACACAATTTACCACCAAACAGCTGGTCCACAGCTCCTTTATCACATGCAGTAATATATTTGAGGGTCAACAGGCAGAAGAGAACAGGAAGCTGAAGGCTATCTCCTCTCAGAGGAGAGCGCCTGAGTTCCCCTGCCCATTTCGCTCAGCACCCACCCGTCTCTGAACGAACCCCTGCTGTCTCCCTGCCCCAAGAAAATCCCACCCCTCGAGAGACAGCAGCTCTCACTGAGCTGGAAAATGAGCAGCAGCAGGGAGCCAGGAGGCAGTACCTCCCCCAGGGAGGTAGCAATCTTAGTCAGCAGCCTTCAGTGTCCCCAGGAAGCTACCATCAGCATCAACCTTCAGCTCTGACTGTAGCCATTCCCCAATAAAAGTAGCAATGGAATGACACCTACAACAACAGAAGTGGCAGTGGGGTATATCTGCACATCCCCTGCTGATACCGAGCACTGCCCAGCGTCCTCTGAAAGTGTGAGTGCCTAGACCCTGACCAGACTCCCAAGGTTCACAACAAAAGCCATCCTACCTCTGGATCCTGCCACTAGTTGAAGCAGCAGTCAAGAAAGTTTGCCTAGTTAAATCCTGAAAAATTCAGTTGAAGAAGCCCATGATAAAAGCCATTCCTGAGAATCCTGCAAGTTTTAGCCAATGACAGAATATGTGACAGCATTTGTTCGGGTGGGGCACTGACATATTTGCAATGCAGGCAAGACACTTCGGTGGCAAGGGACACAGAGGCATAGTAGGGAATATCTGACACAGAAAAATAAGGATCCACATGATCCCCAAAGAGACAGAAGAAAAACATATGCCTAATTATGAGTGTCAGCTCTGCAGCTCCCTAAATCAGCTTGGCAACCCCAGAGTCGAGCTGCCAGGGAATGAACTGCAGAGATGGATGGCTGCGTATTCCCAGGAAAATCTCAAGTTTGTTGGAAACACACTTTAATGGAAAACTCCATCATAAAACACCAGCTTGTGGAGAGCAAAGTCCTTCGTGGCAAAGTATTATCTTTGACAAAAAAAAAAAAAAAATGCCAAAAGCATAATTCAATTTTTACTCTTTTTAGGATTAAACATTTTAATGTCTTAAAAATGGCTCATTATATAACGAGAAATGAGAAAGGGCGAGGAGTGTCAAAATCTGAACAAAGCATTTTAGCTCAAAATGTAAGCTTTCAGAATTCTGCTTCATAAGCAATTGAATTCTGTGAGTAGGTGTTTTATTTCATGCTGGAACAAGATATTTTTGTTGCTGTACTCGAAAATCGGAATTTCCCTCCAAGTGAAGATTCCAGGTTCTGTACTGCTCTAAGCACTAGTTCTTGCCATCTTTTCAATTTGATACTCTGCAAGTGCACAGTCAACAGAAACTTTTCAGATGGGCTATGACCAAATCAGACAGCAAATCCAGCCTCTCATTTTTTAGAGGAGAAAAAAGAAAAGATTACTTCCTTTTTTACTTTAGAAAAGGAGAGAATTCTTACTTCATTTCAGGAGTCAAACTGAAATTAACCCTGAAGTGGTCTTCTGAGTGATATCAAGTCTGTACAATCACACCATTTGCTAAGTTTGTAAGGAAACTGACTGGAAAGTTTCCCAATCTAGAACTTATATTACAGCTTTAGTTCTACATTGGAGAATATCAGCAAGAGAAGATGGCAGTCAGCTGAATTATTTTGAATTAGGCAGCCAAGGGCTTCTCTGGCCTCACACCGGTCAGCTTTCTGGGGCTAGCATTAGTCATCCTGAAGAACTGTCTGGGGACAATGAAGTGGGATGGTCTGAATTCTCCATGGAGCTTACCAATACTACAGCTTGCCAAATGACCAAAGATGTCAACATTCATCGCCTACCTCAATTACATACAAAATCCATACTCTGTATGCACATCCCATCAACCAGTTACAAGATCCTATTCTCATCAAAATGAAGTAACCATGGAATTCACTACCTAAACAGTCCCCAGGATTATTCAGATACCGACTGTCAGCCTTTAACACAGAGCTGGTACTTTTTGTGTGAATAGCTTCCATAACTGCATAAAGTACTAAAACAGCAAACTTTGAATAGTGTTTAAAAAACAAAATTATTGCCCTTTCAACAATCAACATCTTGTTCACTGTTCCACACTGCTGGTATTGTGTATGAGATCAACATCTTGTTCACTGTTCCACACTGCTGGTATTGTGTATGAGAACACTCACTCTTCTGTCTCAAAGACTCACTAACAAATACCAAGAATACACAGCCTGATGTTCATTAGCAAATACTAAACATGACACACGACTATTTATTGAAACTCTTCTCCATGACCTGTTGCACACTGATGAACGATGCTATTTGCAAGTAATCCTCAGACCAGGCTCCTGTTGCACTGGAATAGGCTTTCAGGTTCCTCAGGATCTTGGCTGGCTATAGCTGAATGAAAAATGATAATGAAGTGTCATTTAGTTTTATAGAGGCATATTCACCACTACAGTTGGCTCTTTCTAAGGGTTCTCGCAGCTACCTTCCACAATGAGCCAAGCTCCAGCATCCTTAGAAACAGGTTCTCTTCTTTCCTCTCCTTTTACTTCACTCCCTACAAACCAGCACAGGACATAGAACAGATTATAAAATCCTTGCTAACCAATCCTCAGCCCACCTCCACATCCTGAGTCATAAATAATGGAGAAAGTCTTTGCTCTGTGTAGCATAGGTAACAGTCTGTTGACAATAACAACAATTAAAAATCAATAGCAGTATTCCATTTATTTGTCGTAGCAAATATGTATTGCTACAAGTGGACAACCAACTGTAAAGGTAATTCAGCATACCTCTGGCCTCTGGCAACTATTTAAAAAGCAGCTGGAAATGATCATCACATTTTCAGACTCATGATTCTGTTTCTTTCCATTTCCCTTTCCCCACCAGAAGTCTTCCCAAGGACAAAAGACCAAGTAGAATAAATTAAAAACAATTCGTTAGGGGAAAAAAAACGCAGCCATAAGCACTATTTCTTAGATATAAATTTCAAAAAGTCACAGCATCAATTTAAAGTATCAAATTCATTAACACCCATGAAGGATAGGCTAGTAATATAAACAAGTACACAGAACCAGATGAGATAATAGGAAAGCTACTGAACTGAAGTATACAGCCAGCTGAGTCATTTGAGGATGACTCATATGAAATCAGACTCCATGAGAAGCAAACCTCCTCTTTTAACTGCATCAAAGCAGGAATGTATTTGATAGATCAATTTAATAGTTATTGCTATAAAAAACAAAAAAAGGTATCAAAGCAAATCCATCTGGCTTCAAAAATCAGAGCTATTTAAAATTAGACGATTAAAAATGGAAATCTAAAGAAGAGTTGGAGATGAACACAGCAAGTACACAACAGCTTCTCTTTTAATTGCAAATGGAAATTGCACTGACAATATTTTAATACGAAATATCCTCTTCTTTACTAAACATTTCAGACACCAAAGTGACAAATGTGAATTGCAAATACAAGTTTGAAATTTGTACCACAGTTTATAACAATGGAGAGTCAGTGGGTTTTGTCTGGTTTTTGGAGCAAAACTGCCACAGTAGCAGCATCTGCTGAATAGCTCAGATCTTCATAGAGAAAGAAAAGAAATGAAACCAGAGCAATTGACATGTTCCAGCTTAAATGACATTCATACAACTGCAAGAGCACCTTCAACTACTGGGTTTTGAGAAGTATAAAGACAGGTAAGGCACACTGACCTGCATGAATTATTATCACACCAGCACACAACCCCACGTTAAAAAAAAGTACCCCACGTTAAAAAAAAGCAAAAGATATCTGATCCAGAGTGACAGTCGAATCAACATTAGCTGTGTTAGCAGTACACAATATGTTGCATTAAAGCTGTTCTCACACCTTATCAAACTTTCACCTTCTGAACTAAAATTTGCGAATGTCTGTCTCAGTCGTATAGCAACTGAGTGAAGAGAAGGGAGGGGACTGAGAGGTGAGCACATAATTAGTGCACGCAGGCAAAAAGACAAGGAAGAACATATGAAAAAGACTGAGGAACAACATGAAGAAAACTCAACACTGAAGAGTAGACAAGATGTAGGAAGGGAAAAAAAAAGCAGAACAAAGCTGAGAAGTCTGATATTTAAAGACAAAGATCAAATGGGAAAAGCTAATAACGAATTAGGAAGGGAAGAAAAATGTGGGAGATGGGACAGGACACGCAGATGAGGCAAGACTGAAGCTGAAGAAACAAACTTTGGAGGGAGAGAAAGAGAAGAGAGATAGCAGAAGTTTAATCTGCTTAATCAAGTTGAAGTTTAATCAAGAACTTTTGCATATCTAGATTACACTTAACCAGAGACACCAAATGAAGATGATCTTGCTCATTCATCTCCTAACCACCTCATACTACCACGACCTCAGACAGGGCTTTCGCACTTTCCCCCAGGGGAGCTCGATAACCTGTGAGCAGTATTGATGCTACAGTGAGAATAACATTCTCAGCAGTCAAAGAAACAGGCAAGCAGTCCACAGCCTGGTCATCTCCCAGGGAACTCTGTCCATCCCCTGGGAACACACAGGGTACTTCTTTGTGGACAGGTAATAGCAGTTTGTGCCGGCTTTCTACCTAGGTAAGATGCACTCAAAGAGATCAAAAGTATTGCTAGTAAGTATAGATATATAAACCTCTGAATTTCTATAGACCCCAAAACATTCAGCTTGCATGATTAGGAGCTTCTGAAATAACCTCGGCAGCCATGTGGGAATTAATAATCTCAGTTCTAATTAAGAAACCATCTGTCACCATTTTTTCCAACCGCTTCACACATGAAACCTAATACTTTCCTGAGGAGTAGCATTTATTCGCTAGGCTGCACCTGACTTCAAACCTTTTCACCCAGTTATTGCCTGAACATGTTTGCGAGGCACTTTACTTCATGTTTAAGGGAAGTATATGAAAGCCACCAACCTATGAAAAGCAGAGAGAAACCTCATTCTCTGCACAAAATAAAACATACTGTCTCCCTCTGCTGGCCCTGCATTAAATTAAACCAGGAGGAGAAAAAGGAAACAAAAAAATCTCTGTGAAAGTTTCTACTGAAAATATTACTTCATTAAAAATACATGAGAATATTAATGCACTTTCTGTTAATGTAACTTTGACTTATTTTATACTGAAACAGATTTAAGCATCCTTGCTTGCCAGCAGGAAGACTGAGCAGGGTAATTTTGCTTATAAGTGTCAAGACAACACATGCTTTTTTATTAGAATGACAGGCAAACAAAATTTGTGATTCTAAGAATTTCTGATTACTCAAAATATATTTAGTAATATAAGCTTGCTGTTACTATATAAAAACAGGATGAAAGATAAGAATGGGATGTCTTTTGCATTTCCTTTAAATGAAGCTGAAAAAAACTCGATTTTTTTTTTACTGTACTCTGCTTTTCTCAAGTGATACACTTCAGCGCATGAAGCACTGTGCTTGCTAAGATGGATTTGAAATAGTTCACAATGCTCCAGAAGAAACTTAATTCTCGTTATTCCGAATAAATCAAAATTGCAAAGGTAAGAGACTTTGTGCCTAGAAGCCGTATTTGGCATCAGGCCACCACTGTTATTTCTTTCTTACTGATGTTCTTCACTGGAGTGTTTTTGTTTGTTTTTAAATTGGGGATGAAATACACATTATTAAAATGTAACTGGTGAGGCATGTATCTTATAAACAGTCTGTAAGAGTACTGCTTTCAGCACGTATCCAACAGAGCAATTGATCCACCACCCAGCAGAGCCATAGCTATTCACGTATCCAACCAAAATGCATTTTACTCTGCTGTGAATTTTGTTTTCTATGGTAATATTTATTTGTATGCAAAACACACATTTCTTACAGACACAGAACTTTCAGATACTGAATATATACAGTTTTAAACATGCAGCTGTTTAAACAGTGCCTGTTTTCCTTTTTTTTTTTAAGCAGACTAATGCATGATAGACATTTCATCATAAAATAAAGGATAAATTTTATCCTTTGTAATTCCCTACTTAACTGAATTTATCATGAGGAGTGAATTCAACAGCATTCAATAAAGAGTCTGATATAAATCCAAAACTGAGGATGAAGGCACAGTTTCCATCTTTTTCTGAAACAGTCTTTGTTTGCAATTTGTTCTGCACAGATTGTTTAAAGGTAGCATTCAAACACGTGAACGTGACCCTAAGGTTAATTTGGCTTTCTACCTCTACGCATAACTTTCACTATGTCAGGAAAAAAAATTGTGTGGCAGTGGTATTAACACACTGTGAAACCCTACTGAAATCAATTGAGGCACCTCTGTATTATTATCTCTTTTGCAACATTAGAATTAATGATAACACAGGTAAAAGATTTTTTCTTTGTTTGCCACTAAAAATATTCTTTAAAAATGAAAAAATATTTAACAATTTCTTAGTTACTTGAGAAAGATTTTAGTATTACAGAATATTGTAATGGTAATGCTGTACATGAAAGCATATTATAAAGTATTATGGCATGTAACATAATATTCCAAGCATATAATTTCATCAGAAGAATCCGGAATAATAAAATCATCTACAAATCAATGTTTTCAATATTTTAAAATGAGGTAGTAGCTGCTATTTCAGGTGTAGCTAGCAAATTAACGGAAAGAGGCATTATGCTTAAAATGTAAATGTATCTGACATTTATAAAGACACGTTCATATTTAGGATGAAATCCCATCTCTCTTCAACTCAACTTTTTACTTAACAAATGAGGTGAGGATGTTCAGACCTTCACACTTGATAGTCAATCCTCTAAATACTTAAATGCATGCGAAATTCAAATAACATAGTTTCATTTAAAAGGAGACCACAGTGTATGCTCAGTGCTGAGGACTCAATTATCAAGATGATGTTGCGAGAGAAAAATAAAAGATGAGAAGAAGAAATATGCCTAATTAGTGGGTGTAAGTCAAGAACTTTCATGCTGCATTTTAAGTCAAACAAAGTAATAGTTATAAATACTAAAAAATTAATAGACCAACCCTTAACTAAATTAAATTAGCACATGCCACTATGGTAAGATTCTTTTAATAATATTGTTACATGCACCTCAAAGCTCCTACAAGCATTTTTGTGAAGAGACCATGCTTTATTTACTGTACCTGAACATTTCTGTACCTGTCACGCAGCATGTTAATGAAAAAATAAGACAGGAAATAGGTTATTCTCAACATGTCCGTTTGACAAAGGTATAATTTCTACTTATTTTTACATGTGACATTACATTCAGTTTCACTTTAGCAGAACAAACAAAAGCACTACTGTGCGTCTTTGGAGGACAACTTGGCCAAGGTAAACAAAAGGTTTCACTGGCTCAGAAGAAAAGGCTAAAGAATTAAAGAACAGCATTTCCCCGCTTTCCCACACATTCCCCTTAAAAACCAAAATACACAGGTGCTAATAAAACGGTTTGAGGAAAGCGGGTTTGTTTTTACCAATAGTCTTCATCTTGAAGCAATTCAATAGAAAGGAGCTACCTACATGCACTACTAGCCATGCTCTGGGAAGACAATTACATACGCCATCAATAGCTGCCAGCGAGCAGAATTTCCAATTCCAGCATCTTCCTTACGACCATATGAAGGTACACGGTTAAACACAGCATGCACAACCAAAAATTCATCTCAGAATTTTTGTAAACTAAAGGTGAAGATGTCTGGCAGACAATCTACAGTAAGGGTGCCGCACCAATATACAAAGCTGAGGCTCCAACAGCCTACCTAGTCAATTGTTTAAATCAAAGTGTACTTTGCCTTTTCCCAGGTGCCATAGACCACTGCAAGCTAGTCCTATCTACGGGATAACACAGCCTTACCTCTTGATTTTAAATTAAGTGCTTAATTGAAATACTGCCCATATTAATGAAATAAACTTCTTATACTAATATACGCATACAAAGAACAGTACTTACATCGTTTCTGGGAAACGGCCTGTAAACAAGCTGTGACAATATCGCAGTTCTTCTGGACTTTATGTACAAGCCTGTCTTTCTGCTTTAGAAGACGAAGCAACTTTGCTGACTGGACAGAAATTCTGTAATTCAGCTCCCGTTTTATAGTTGTCAATTCATCAACATCTGCCAATAAGCATAGAAAATAGCTTCAGTCCAGGACGAAACACATATAAACAGCCTACTGTAATTGACATGCGAAGGGATTTTCCCCCGCAGACATTTACGTATACAAACTTTCAATAAATGACAAGTTCTATTGAATGGCACAATTCCCAGTTACAACCATTTTCAGGATCCGAGCCAAAGACTTTAATTTTCATTTAAACTAAAGTACCTCAACTTATTGCATGGTGTATTAAACTAATTATACTTCTGTAAATTGGAAATTATATGACAGATGTACACAGAATTCATCTAGAGTAGCAAAAGCAGGGGGTCTATTTTAAATACTGAAAGTTGCCTATGGAAAACGTGCATGGGCAATAAGCAAATGATAAGAGGCAAAGGAACATGTTCAAAAAGCTGCCTCCAAGACCAGAAATGCAAGTCCAGGATGAACTCTAAATGGGAAACCCTTTCCACTAAGAGACAAACTACGTGGCTTCCGTTTCTTTTCATCAGTCAGTCACTGTTCCACCACACCCCCTGAGCTCACCCAAATCGTTCTGCTTAATTCTAATATTCCTATTAGCCCTCATGTGGTGAGCCTTGGGTCCAGGAGAAAAGGAAGTTGTGTGGGAGATGCCTTAAGTCCATTAAAATTTGGAATTCTATCCTCTGTCCTCAAAACAGCGCATCCCATCAGTGAATGCTTGGGTCTTGCTTATCGCACACTGACCTCTTCAGGTCTTTGCTGTAACAGCCTGGTGAAGTTTGCCACTAGTATCTGAACAGCCTTCTTCCTAAGGCTGTTATCAAACCTTACATCACTTTCAATCCAATCTTGCCTCCCCGATGCTGAAAGAAAAGTCAATCAAAAAAAAAAAAATCCATACTGTGGTAATCTGATCCAGTGAGCAAAAAGTTCATGAATCGTGGAAAACCTACTGTTAGTGAGATGGTGACCAGCTCAACTCATACAGAAAAGCCTTCCCCAAAATTCTGGGGAGCCTAGAAAAAAGGACAAAGTAGGCTAAAATGTTAGTTAGTCATGGGGTGACAAAGAGCCAGGTACAAGGCAAGGCAGGGCAGCCACGGGTACAATCCTGTATTTTGTAGTCTCCACCCATTTTGGCACCTGCTGCTCAGCTGGCGCCTCCAATCACGGGGATCAGGCAAGGCGACTTCAAATCACATTTATGAACCTTGAGGGGAAAAAAAAAAAGTATTCCTATCAATTTGTATGGTCACCACAAAAGCAGTGAGCTGAATTTTATTCTTTCTTGCTCATTCCAGTTAGCTGTCCCTATAAAAACAATGAATCAATTTTGCAGCAAAATTCAAGAGGTTTTATTCTCTAACACGTATTCCCAGGGAAGCTGATTCCTTGCTGAGTCCCAGATCGCCATGGGACATACGGACCGTGAGCTACATCCTGTAACATCATCACGTTAAGAAGCCAAACACGGAAGCAGAAAGCTGTTTGCACCGCCTGAAAAACAGGCACGTTTCTTCACCTCCTTTCTTTCCTTGCCAAAACCAAGAACATTTTAAGATCGGGAGACCAGAGCCCTTTGCAGAGCCTTCTTCGTTGGGTCAGCCTGGCGCTGCAAGCCCCATCTTCTCACAAGCATTCACCGCCACGGCCGCTTGGTTGTCATTAGCGCTGTTTGGTGGCTTCGTTTTGATTTTAGTGGTGTTTGATGGCTTCATTTTGATTTGGGGTAGTTTACGCGTTGTATCATTTTGCTTTCCCCTGGAAGTTTACCTGCAGGTGAGCTAAGCCTAAAAAGGCAAACCTTAAGCCTGCCAGAACAGAAATGACCTGAGAAGAGCAGCTGCCCTGCGAGAAGAGCAGCTGCCCCGCGTGATGCAGCACCTCTCACAGCTCCCCCAGGTTAAAAGGGATGGGGTGGGGGTCACACGGGGAGACCCGGCCGGTACCAGAGCGGCTCCTGGCACCTCAGCGCCGTGCCTTGCTGACAGGAGCCCCTCGGGGAGGGCTGTCCCGGCTGTCCCGTACCTTTGAGCCGCAGGTACCCGCCCTGGCTCGGCCGCCGCTGCCTCTGCAGCTCCCTCAGGACCCCGGCGCGGGCGCTGCCCGCCTCGGCAGCGCTGTAGAGCTCGGTGAGCAGCCCGCTGACCAGCGACGAGGTGCGGCTGGAGCGGCCGCTGCGGGGACCCTCCTCATCCTCCTCATCTTCCTCCTCGTCCTCCTCCTCCTCGGGCAGGCTGTCGGCGCTGCTGCCCGCCCCCCCTCGCAGGCCGCGCTCCGCCGCCTCCATCTTGTGGCGGCCCCGCCGGGTTCCGGTGGGCGGGCGCGGCCATGGCGGGCGGGCGGTACCGGGCTGCACGACCCGCCCCCCGCTCCGCCGCTCAT
The DNA here is from genome assembly GCF_964211835.1 of Anser anser. Taxonomy (NCBI): domain Eukaryota; kingdom Metazoa; phylum Chordata; class Aves; order Anseriformes; family Anatidae; genus Anser; species Anser anser. The sequence continues at coordinate 36,813,865 of NC_139720.1, read as the reverse complement.
CTGCCGGGGGCGGGGCGGGGCCGCGCGGTGCTCCCCGGGGCTCGGCAGCCTCAGCTCCGCTCCCCTCGGCTCCCCTCAGCACCTCGCCGCCATGTCCCCTCCTGCTCCCGCAGCAGCGGCCCGGGGGCTGGTGCTGGCCGCGCTGCTGGTGCTGAGCCCGGCGCCGAGCCCGGCGCAGGCGGCGCGGAGGCCCAACGTGGTGCTCGTCCTCACCGACGACCAGGACGTCTTCCTGGGCGGCATGGTGAGCCCGGCACGGCGGGGGGGAGCTTGTGGTAAACCCTGAGGGGAGCGGGGCTTCGGCACCGTGGGGCAGAAAACGCGGCGTCCCCCGGCGGGCTGGTGTCACCCGCGTGAGGGCAGGGGGAAAGCGGGCGCGGGGCGGCTGTGGGAGCTGGGCCCGGCCCTGTCGGCGTCTGGTGGCACCCGGCTGCGGCCTCACGGCGCCCTCACCTCTCTTGCAGACCCCCCTGAAGAAGACCAACGCGCTCATCGCGCAGATGGGAATCACCTTCGTGAACGCGGTGAGTGTTTGCGTTACCTCTCGGGGCCGCTCAGGTGTGTGTGTCTGTGCTTAACCCACAATTTCAGAGCCTGTGAACTTCTACAAATCCGTATGTACGTGTCTGGTTTCTTTAATACCTAACTACTCGTACGTCTCAAAATATATGTAGCTGAAAGCCATGCTCAGTCTTACAGGGGAAAATTTCACTTCCTAAAAGTACTCTGGGTTAACTTCCTTAGCCAGTGAAGTAAAACTGCCTAGTAAGTATTTTTATTATAATCTAAGAAGCTTTAAAAAAAGCTACTTAAAACTTTTACCTTTCTGTGCGTTGATAACACGCTTCAATATTCAATATTCTAATACATCATGGCTAAAGTAATGTAGTGAATCAACTGGTAGGTAGTATTTGTGATACAGGGAATGGGGGTGGAGGCCGTATGCTGGAGAAACAAAAAACTGGTTTCACATGCAGCGTTTCACTAGTGAAAATAGTTGGGGTGTAATTCTTTGCCTTTAAAAAGGAGAATATAATATCTTGTGCAGTTTTAAAGCCCTTGAACTTCTTAATCAACCTATTGTCTGATGTTTCAAACCTGTAAATTTAAAGGAAAAAAAATATTCCACAATATCAATCATGTATCTTTTCATCCTGCTTTTTTTCCAGTATGTTCCCAGTGCACTTTGCTGTCCCAGTCGTGCTAGCATTTTAACAGGAAAATACCCTCATAATCATCACGTTGTCAATAACACTCTGGAAGGAAACTGTAGCAGCAAATCATGGCAGAAGATTCAAGAGCCGTATACCTTCCCAGCCCTGCTCAAATCTATGTGTGGCTATCAAACGTTCTTCGCTGGAAAGTATTTGAATGAGGTATTATGTGCTTATGTTTCTACTGTTTGTATACATTTCTAAAATATTCAGTGATTTTTGTATTCATAATGATGTATTCCCAAAATATTTAAAATGGATACTTGGATAAACAATTTTCTCTACTGAAACAGGGTAAATAAGATGCAAAGTTCAAATCTGGAACTTAACTTAAAGTCAGATTCTTAGTTCCCTGAATGTTTTTAAAAGTTGATTGTGAAAGGATCCAAAGGTTTTTTTCAGTGTGTTCAAATGTGTTAATTGCTAGAGATGATTCATTTTAGACTGTAGGAAATAAATGACTGTCATGTAGTATCTATGAAGAATGCTATCAGGCCAGCACCATAGGTGTTAGAACAGTTTTACTTGAAGACAAAAATAGGTCTGTCTCACTGTTCCTGATGTATCTCCTTGAATCAGGACTACTTTCTTTTTAGCAGTTAATGTGCTATTTTAAATATTAAAAGTTCACTGAAGTAAACTCACTGGGATTAGTGGAGCTCTCTGCAGAGGTTACTCCACACTTTTTATTAAATTACTTGTGTGTGCATGCACTTCTTGTATTTTTCCTGTGAATTTTCCTGTATTTTTCCTTTGAACTGTGGTTCACAGTAGTTTATGGTAAGCTTTAAAATTCATCACTAATAATCTAAGATGAGGTGTGGTTCTTGTGTGATGGAGTTGTATTTGGAGCTAGATGACATAGAGTTCTTAACAGCATTATTTTCCTTGCATCTCTTGGTGGAAAACGGTGGTATAATAAAATAATGGAACGTGAATGTTCATTGCCAGGCACAAGTCTACTGAACTTACTGATGTGACTAGAGGAAGGAAGGCTTGTTTGGCCTCCTTTGAGCATCCCTTGACTCAGCATAATCTCCTGTCCCTGCAGTAAGGGGAGCCATGTAGATGGCAGAGGACAGCACTGAGAAGACGTGCTGTGTTGCTCTGAGGCATCTTCTGTTTTAAATTTGGCACTGGTTCAGCCATTGGTTTCCTTTTTGCTGGCTTCAGGGCTGGTTGTTGTGGATCATTTGGCACTAAGACGACAGCAGCTAGCACTGCTTTAAGTTCACACCAGCTCTTCAGGCAGGATGATGGAGGCTGTTGGTTTATGTGAAGTCATCTTTAATCTCTTCTGAACTGTTAGCACAAAACCCGAGACTGTCTCGTTGCATGTTTTGATCATATCTTATTACATGGTGATTTATTGTGTGTTCTGTAGGATTTCTGCATACATTCACGTGCAGAGTAGAAGAGGGAATAAAGTTTAAATTTTATTGGTGAATCCCTAATAGGTTAGTTACCTTAACCCTTATCTCTTTAACAGGCTGTACATACACTCTTATGTACGAGTAGATATATTCCTTCTGAAGTTGAATTTGGCTTATTTGGATTTCTGACTAACGTTGAATAAAGCACATGAATATGAAATGTAACTCCTAGCTTTTATTCATGATAACAGAAACTGAGTCATGGCCTGTCTCTTTTCAGTATGGAGCAGAGGATGCAGGGGGAGTTGGCCATGTCCCTCCTGGATGGAGTTTTTGGTATGCTTTGGTATGTGACTTGTTTTTAATATACTTAATTTTGGTAACTTTGGAATCCAACTCCTGTTCTAACTTTGCTGGTCCTGAAACAGCAGCCACAGCATCTAACAGTTTAACATAAATCTTACTGTCTTTTCTCTACTTCATGTCAGTCCGTTGGCTTTCACAAGGACTGCTCCTACTCAGATGTCTGGGGAAAACCCCCAATTTGTAAAGCCAAAGCAGTGTAAGATAACTGTGATATGTGCTGTTGTTGGGGACCAGTTTTGAGAATTCTTGGGCTGTCCTTGTGACAAATGCTTGTAACATATTTGATGAATGCTTGTTGGGAGTTCTTCTTGATTATTCTAAGTAATCAGTGTTGCTCTGTAGAAAAATGCGTGTAACTTTTCTTTTTTCACAGGAGAAAAATTCCAAGTACTACAACTATACTCTTTCAGTAAATGGCAAAGCACGAAGACATGGTGAAAACTACAGCGTAGATTATCTGACAGATGTACTGGTAAGAAATTTCACAACGTCTGTGTCACAAAAGCTACTTATGACCAGATAATGTCTCATGCTGGGGGCTTGAGGGGGGCTGGGGATGGCGATTCGTTAGTTCATAAATACTGCATGATTGTGCGGTCATGGTCATAAGCAGACATTAACCAGCAAAACAAGATTCACACGAGATTGTGTGAATTTAAAAATGACACGTTCGTGCACATGAGGTGTGAAAAGGAAATTGGTTTCAACTGTCCATTTGCTACCAGTAACCTCAGTGCGAGGTTACTAATGACTGCTGTGGTACGTGAGGAACGTGATGGATACAAGCCATGTCTTAAATTACTTCACAGAAGGATGTATTTCATTATAGTACTCAACTTCTGTAACAGATTAATTGCACCAAAATTTCAGTAGGAAATTAAGCATGTAAAAGTAACTTCGTGCTGTTCTGTTTGGTAGGTATTACAATGTGTCAGTGTCTTGTCACCCTTAACTACATCAAACAGATAACTTAGGCATATCAAAGGCTAATTAATGCACCATGGACCGTGAGGGCAACTTTTCTGCCAAAATGTGTTGCCAACCAGGGAAGCCTTTAGCCTTTTTGTCCTTTTGAGACAAAGAAAAGTAATTAAGAAAGTTAACAGAGATAATAAAATACTTAAAGGAAAGTTGTAAGAGTTAGTTTTAGTTCTCTTGAGGCCCTGTTTAGCAAGTACCTTGGATTTTGTTTTGTTTTTTTTCTGTTGCTTCCACCCCCTCATCTCCCTGCAAAAGCTGGAGTCTTAAGTTAGTGTTCTGTTACAGTTATGTTAATTGGCATTCCTGAGAGCTTGCATGCTCAGGAAAACTCTTCCCTGAAGTCTCCTGAAGAAGTAAGTTTGTAGTCTTCTGTTGAGACTCTGAGGTTCATTACCAGTTTTTTAAACCTAGACAACTGCTTACTAGGGACAGAAATGATTGATGTTTCTTAGGGCATGTAACAGCTGTCTGATTAAATTTAGATTTACAGTGGCTAAAGCTAGATTGGAATTGATAAGCCAGAAGTGAGTTAACTGTTCTGTTACTGGCATTGTATCAGTCTTACTGATCCTTCAGTAGCTCATAAGCATTTCAACCGACAGATTGCTCATAAACTTCTTAGCTGTGGTGGGTTGCCTGTCGATACAGCAGTATATGATGATTTTCAGTGTGTTGCATTCTAACTTCTGCCTACAGTTACCAAATATGTATTCATCATTTCAAATTAGCGTTTGAGTTCAATTCTCTGTGTGGGTGTTGCACGCCATACCTCTGCTGCCAGATGTGTGGCAATAGAGACCACCAGGAAAAAGCTTAAGGAGCTTATGCGAAGTTCCTGTGTTGCTTGATGGGATGAGCAACCTCCTTGTCCTAAGGACATCCAGGTGATGAAGTCCAGTATTAAGAATCTGAACACCTGGATCTGTCTACTGCAGTTTAAGCTCCTAACTAGCTCAGACTAGTTCTGAGTTTGCCTGCTTCACACAGTTCTTATCCTCCCTTAAGTCTGTAGTTACATACTTGAAGTCCAGTCCCTGTTGCTTAGCTGTGGAAGTTAGGAGGAAGGAAGAGGAGGTTGTATTAGCAGGAAATTCCTAGTGTTTCCTTTATTCTAGAGGATGAGAAGGAAATCTCAGGGATATACTAATCAGACAGGAAAAGAAAACGTTGCAGGATCTGAATAGTGGAGAACTCACCAGCAAGTAGTATCTTTGAAGCCTTCCCCCAGTCAATCTTAGAAATTAAAGCCGAAATGAAACTCACAGTCTCCTCGAACTGGCTACTTGAAGTTGGACATAGACTGAAGTGAAAATGAAAGTACAATGACTTGGCATGAGTGGTAGGAACCTGGCACTGTGCTTCACCGTAGAGCTTCTGGTTTCACCAGCACAGATGTGGCACCCCTTCGAGAGTAGGACTTGACTGCATCGTGAGCATACACTATAAACAGTGGAGCAAAATAACTTTTTCAGAACTTTTGCTACTTCATAAGACAACTGGATCTGACAGACTGTGATCTGTCAGGCATGAGATGGCATTCTGAGAGCCTCAAAGACTCAGACTATATTAAAGCTGCAATTTTACTCAGTGACAGGAGGCTTCAAGTGGATTTCGTTGAGACGTGGAGTAGGTGCAGTGGCATGAGAAGCTGGAGTCGTCCTTTGCATCCTTTTGAGCTTTCTAGGCCTAAATAATGTAAAGGTCTAAAGCAGAATGCTGTTCAGAGATGTGGGACAAAGAATTTAGCACTTGGTTTTATTTTATCGGGAGCTGCTGTTTTGGATGCTTGTAGATGGGCAAGTAATAAGCTTCTGAAGTGGCGTAAACGTTCCCGGTGCTACCAAGCTCTAACTGTTTTGCATGCCTAGTTTGGGTTTTTTGAGTACATTTTACCTTTGAAGTTACGACTTATTTTCTTCAACAAAACTCTTCACAGGCCAACATGTCATTGGACTTCTTGGAGTACAAATCTAATTTTGAACCTTTCTTCATGATGATCTCAACCCCAGCACCACACTCGCCTTGGACAGCTGCGCCACAGTACAAGAACAGCTTTCAGAACGTCAGTGCGCCAAGAAACAGCAATTTCAACATTCACGGAAAGGTAAGCTACCCTGCGAGGTTGTTCCACTAGTTTGTGGGAGCAGTAGGCAGTGACCCTGACTTGCATGTTAAATTTAAACAGAAGAATAGGCCAATGCAATGACTACTGGTTGTTTGGTTATTTTAATCACCCTTTATGGGTAAGGTATGTCTATTGTGACTTAGGTTTTGCATATTGATATCTTGTAAATAAAAAAAGTCAGTGGCAGAAATAACATGGTTTAATAGAATAACGATTGGTAAGTGGGGGAAAAAGTTAATTCCTTGTCCAGTTTCCAGATTGTCCTGAAGCACTTCATGTTCTTTCATTGCTCTTCAGCGTGTTCAGGAGAACACATGGGTGGTGTGCTACACAAAGGCTCAGAGGAAGAATGAGAACACCGTCTTCTGCGCGTGCCTGCTCGTGTGGGTGGGATGGTCCTTTGCTTGCGCTCATAGCAAAGCTGCCCCAACTTGACAAGCTTATCAGGCCAGCCAGAAGGCTTTGTGAAATTGTGAGCTGCAGGGCCCAGGGTCATAAAGGTCTTTGAGAATTTGGCTCTAGTTTGCTGAAATAACTTGTAACCAGAATTGCTCAGCCTAGCGTTACAAACTCAGACAGGTTTGTCACAGGCCAGTACCTTCCACTGATGGGAAACTTAGCCGTGTGTAGTCTAGTTTACACTAATCTGCTGCTTTTGCTTCCGCTTATTGGTAGAGTAAGCCACAAACAGTTAATCTGGTGAGATATTTAATTTGTGGGGTTTGGTATTTTTCTGGTCCAATTAGTCTCAAATGCAGACCTTACTGCACTTCACTGTTTAACTTACGTCAAGATTTCACTTGGAAAATACACTTAAAGGGCAGAAAACACCTCCCAGGCAGGAGAAGAGGAAACTCTGAGAAACAGCAGTGTGAGCACCAAGGTCACTGAAGAAGGAGGGGAGGAGGAGGTGCTGCTCTAGGCACCAGAGCAGAGATTCCCCTGCAGCCTGTGGAGAGGCCCATGGTGGAGGAGAGAAAAGCATGAGGGAGCAGCAGAGACATGCTGTTAGGGACTGACTGCAGCCACCCGTTCCTCATCTGCTGAGTGGGGGACAGGGGAGGTCGGGAGCACAGCTGGGTATGAGGAAAAGGGCAGAGAGGAAGGCAGCAGATGAATTTCTGTCTTTTTTATTGATCTTGAAGTCTTTTTTTCCATTAAAAAAAAATCCTTAACTTTCTTAGCCTGTGTTACCGTAATAACTGAATGCTTTCAAAGGTGTGAGCTAGAAATAACTTGACCAGTGAAGTTAGCACCTAGCCAAAAAAATACAATTTGGGATGTCGCTTATGTGAAGCAAAAGCTCTGCATGTGCTTATATAATACAAAGCAAAATGACAGACTCATTTCATGTTTGGTAGGTAATACCCGTGGGTGCAGCAATCTTGCTAGGTTTCATAACAGGAATGGACTAGCACTGCCTATCTTCCTAGACATAAAAGAGCTCTGGTCATTAACAGCGTGCATCTCTTTAGGTGGTAACGTCATAATCTTCGAGCCTAGCTCTTTTTTGAACTTCGCTGTTTTCTGGGGCAAGTGCAATTCCTGCCATAGTAATAAATGTATGCTTTGGCTCAGACCCTCAAGTCGCTGATGTAATGTTTGCTGGGCAATCTCGCATTGTGTAGTCTTGCATTTTACAGCCTTGATACCTGAATCAACGTTGCCTGGCTTCCTTGTGTAGTACGTGGGCAAGAGGTACTAAAAGGAGCAGCGTAGGTGGAATCTCTGCATAAAGAGTAGGATTTGAGTTCTCATCACGCTGGCCAGTGATGTGTACTCTGCTTTCTGCTTAGGATCCTCAGCAGTGAACTATACCAAGTGGTAGGTCGCTGCCTGGTTTCCCAGGCAAGGCTCTTGATACTCTGGGTGAGTGGTCTAAGAAAGCTTTTTCTGAGAGAAGTTGACCGAGATGTGTGTCAGGTATTTCTCTTGCTTGGATTGTTGTCCCTGCAAGCTGGAGCACAGCTGTGTCCAGATTCTGCTGCCAAGACGGGGTGTTCTGTCTCAAGGTCTTGTAAACTTTCTTTCAGAACGGGACACAGGGAGGCAGCAGGACAGGTGGACAGCTTTATGCATAATCTGGTGAAAGAAACTCGACAGGGAAACAAATTTGAGGGCAGTGCATCAGTATGAAGTCTGTTGAAATCCACAAAGGTGTTAAGGTGCTGTGTGAAGTTTCTGAAACTTAAAGAGAAAGCTAGGAATATCAAAATACTCCGGAAAAGAGGGGTTCCTATTTCACAGCAATAGAAACAAAGCACAGTTGTGCCTTGGGGAGGACCTTTCCCAAGTCCACCTCCTGAGAAAGGTGTCCGCACAGGTGACATTGCTGGATCCTTCATTTCCTGAAGAACTTGTGCTGAGCTGGGGATGGGGGTTGTGATGTCTGTCCTTAATTTTGCACTCCTGACCAACACATAAGCCCTAGGCGTTTGGTCTTGATGATGCCATCAGTTTTCTTGCCGAGATGGATGTAGCATCTGTCCAGAGAACTGCTTTACAACTGCCACAAGCAAGGTCTGATACAACTGAGTTAAAATAAACTGGGCATGATACTAGTTCTCCATGCCAAAAATCTTTTCTTTGGTCTGCAAAACACAGAACAGGGAAACTGCAGAAGATGAGTCACTTCATTGTGAGTCCTTAAAGCCTTCTGAACCCTTGCAGTCATTCACTTGTGACAGGAGGGAAATTGCATAACTAGAGGCTCTGGAGAGGAGTGACCAGCTAAATATAGGCTCAAGCTGGAGATGAGGAGTGGGTCATGTCTCACTTAGTAAACAAAAAAGTGTAAAGTTGCCTTGACAGGACTTTCTCCTTTATTCTGCTCCCCACTAATACTAACCTTCAGCCTGCTCACAACAGCCCTTCCCATGCATTTATACAGTGCCTGACCCAGTTCAGGCTGGTGCTTCAGGATGTGCAGCTGTAACTTTTCATATGAAGAGTTTGATCATCTCTCTTACTTGGGGAAGGGGGGGGGTGAGGGTAGAAGGGAGAGGGCTGTTTCTGAAACTTGGGGATGAAAAATAATAACAATTCAGCAAAGAAACACTCTTTCTGGAATAAAAAAAATCCAACTAAATTTGGGATGTTTTTTCCCTCAAATTTGGGATGTTTTTCTCTCAATAGTCTCCAGCCCTGAGTTCATAGGCTACTGAGAATCTGATAGTGGCCGATCTTTCTATCACCTGTCCATAAATTAGGTAGTCTTAATTGCAGGCATTTCTCCCCACTTCTCAACTTATGCTAGGATGCTCCCAAGTATCAGTCCCAAAAGAACCTTACTTTGACAACCATATCCAATTTTATAATGCTGCACAATCCTTCAGACTTTTTTTCCTATCAGACCTGTATCAGGCTTCTTCCTGAATTTTGGTAGCTATTGAAACTTTGTTTGGGAGAGCCTTCCCTAGCAATTTGCATGAATTCTTTCCTGGACTGCTTTGCAAATATTCACAGCTATTTTTTTTGTCAAAGGACCAAGCACAATGGAGCTGTAACATGTTCTCTCTTGCAACTTAGGTCTTACGTAAACCAAAACTGGAGTCAGGTCATTTTGATAGTATTACCTAGCTATTTCACAGGAATCATGTGGATGTTTTACCCTAAACAAGATTTATTTTGTAATCAGCCTAAGAAAGGTTTAAAAGCTGATACAAACCTTTTCTTGTTCTTCTCTTCTACCCTGATCTGTCTGTCTTTAGAACAAGCACTGGTTAATTCGACAAGCAAAGACTCCAATGACTAACTCCTCAATACAGTTTCTTGATGATGCTTATAGAAAGAGGTAAGAATTTTTTTGTTGTTGCTTAAAATTTCTGCTCAAAACTTGTCTTGTTTTTGGTTTCATGTTTTTTTGTTCCTTTTTTTTTTTTAAAGGGCTGTAATAAGTCTGACAATAAATGTTGAGTTACCTGTAATAGTTGTGTCATTTGTCTCAACACATCTGACTTTGAGTTTACTTTTTGCAAAGAAAATTGTAATTGACTTTGGAAATATTTTTCTCCTAAATCATAGAAAGACATCGTGCTTGGTGTCTTTACTTCTTTTCTTTCGATGCACAATACATTTTCAAAAATAATAATAAAAAAGACACAATTCTCTACTTTGGAAGCACTTGAATTCCAGATTCTTATATGATGTACATGAAATACCAATTTATCAGCCAGCTAGTCTCATTAATGTTGGCTCTGTCTGTTTCTTAGTCCCATCTTTTCAGGCAGGATTATCTGTAATAATTCTGACCGTCTAAGGCAAGTGCTCGATTCCCTTTTTATAAGGGGTTAGGGAAAGTGGGGAGGGAATGTGAAGATACAGCTTGTTCTCTTACTATAAAGAGAGGTGTATTTGTTTACATTGTAGGTTTCTGAAAGAAATGTTAGCTTAACTTTAAATGTTAAACTTCATTTTGAGCAGTTATCAGGCATTAGCTTATTGCTTTGGAGGTGGAAGACCAGGCTTTTTTTTTTTTTTTAAGGCTCTTGCTTTATAAAATGTGAAGGCAAAATTATGCAGCAATCTTAAATTAAGCCTGGAGACAACAGGATCTAAGAATTAAATAACTCCAGTTAATTCAGCATAATACTAGTCTGAGAAGAAGTCTTATTGTTGACCTACTGGAAGCGTTCTCAATGACAGACCCCATGACAAAGGAAAGAATAACCTGTGACTGTTCAAGGCTTTTAGATATCCTGGAATAACAGACCCTGATACTGCATAATACAAAATAACTGACGTGCTTTCCAGGCAGAAAGGATCCCTTAGAGAAAATCAAAAAAAAGACTTGTATTTTAGTATTAAAAATTAGATATAAAGAACTAATAACAAATGACCTTGTAGGAGATAACTCTGACTCTTTGTTACTGTGTTGCTTCAAAGTTGGTCCTGGCTGTCTCCAGATAAGATAAGAAGTAATCATCATTTTGACGTCTTTCTCAGACACTGCAGAATAAAATCAACAAGAACTGAAGACAAACAGTCCGTTTCTATCTTAAGCTGCAGCCTCAAAAAGTACAGAATAGTAATCTTTGAAGTTTGTTGTTGTGAAGTTTGAAGCAAATAAAATAATCTGTTTACAGTGCATACACTACTAATTTAGAGCAACATGAATGCCCTAAGAGCCAGAATTATTCTAAATTTTTCATTTTTGTGTGAATTGCTTTGTTTCTGTATAGGTGGCAAACTCTGTTGTCAGTAGATGACCTGGTGGAGAAACTAGTGAAGAAATTGGAATTCCATGGAGAACTGGATAACACATACATCTTCTATACATCAGACAATGGCTTCCATACTGGTAAGGTTTTCACTGCTTACTGAACGTTTGTAGAAGATCCAGAAATCACACACAACATGTCACTCTTGTGGCCACTCCAGAAAATGGGAACAGCAGCTATGGAAATCTGTAGACATGAGAAGTACCAATGTGAATTGCAAAACGTTCTGTAGTTGCAGTGTGGAGTGTTTGGCGATATTTCTTGGTTTGTTTGGGTGTTTGTGTTTTGTTGGTTTTCAGCATTACTGTCTACTGCTAAAATTAGATAGAAATGGAAGAAGGATCTCTGTAGAGTTGACCAATAAATATCTGTCTCGAAGACCTATCTCTACATCAAGTTGCACAGCTGAATATGTGGTATCTAAGCTGTTAATCCTTGAGATATGTCTTACAGAAACTGACAGCTTTAAAATATCCTCTACTTTGTTAATGTAGTTGATGTTAAGAACCTCTCCTGACTTCTTAAAATCGGTTGCTGGAAATTGAGTAACACAAGACTCTTTCTAGATATAAAACAAGAACCCATTTAACTTTCTCCCTTTTCTAATGTATAGGCCAGTTTTCTTTGCCAATAGACAAACGGCAGCTGTATGAGTTTGATATCAAAGTTCCACTGCTAGTTCGAGGACCAGGGATAAAACCAAATCAGACAAACAAGGTAGGTAAGAAGTGAAGACACAATACTGCTCTGCTTCTGTTGTTTCACAGTTACCCATTTTATATCATTTAGAAATTATTGCCTACATGGGGTGGTAGAAAATGCAAAGACCTTATTTAAAAAAAAAAAAAAGCTCTACAACCTTGCTTGAATCAGTAAAATTAAGTAATTGCAGGCTGTAGAAATAAATTAGGTGTGGAGATCACTTTCTGAAGACCCTAGCATTGCTTGTGAATGTGGTTCTGTAGTTCTACAGGTTCTATTAGACAATGAAGATGAAATTAAGTACTTGTGATTTTAGATACACCTAAACACTAAAATGTAGCAGTCTCATTATTATATCTGTTAGGTTCTGTTCTTCTGAACTAACAGTTTTCCTCACCCTGCAGATGCTTGTTGCAAATATTGATTTGGGTCCCACTATTCTGGATATTGCAGGCTACGACTTGAATAAGACCCAGATGGATGGAATGTCACTATTGCCGCTGTTGGTAAGTAGGTGGACAGGGATTGTAACCAGTAATTGTTGTAGGGGTTATTCAAAGTGCGTACCGTTCCCTTCAATGGACTTGTGGTTTGTATTCTTCCCTTGTTTACTTTTACAGATTATTCATAGCTTGCGGGGAGGGAGAGGGGGCGTTGGTATGCTGTTTAAATGCAGGTATATTGTGATAAGCACTACAGCTTTGTGGTTGATTTGTAACCAAAACTTGTCATCCTTTGGCTAATCCTGCCGTACATAAAGAACTTCCTATTATGAAGGCTGTATGGTATTTCCAGTTTGCACCATCGCTTGCCTTTTCCTTAGGATTTTTCAGTATAGATATAAGAGAAAAGCAGGCTGTTTTTACTGACATCTTTGGTTTGCCTCAGTTTTCAGCAGAACTAGTGGTTCCCCCTAAAACTCTGCAAAAATGCAGGTGGTTTCATAAAGTGAACCTGACCTTTCCACTATGCGAGCAGAAGCCTACTTAAATAAAGCTGCTTGTAGTTGATCCTTTTAGTTTTAATTAAATTTAGTCTATAAATTGAAGACAGCTTACTTGGAAATGTAGGAGATCATCTAGATTTAAAACAGTGCTTTGCTATTAAAACCTTGTATCCCAACCTTAAGCTGTTCATTAGATGGAAGCAGATAAAAGGTATCTAGTTTAAACTCCAACAAGCAAAAATGTGAAACTCGTTGTTTCACTGCTTATGTCTGTGATGGTGCTGTATATTAACCTTATAATTCTTTCCCCCACTCTATCTTTTAAAATACGTCTACAAATAGAGCAGCTTAAAACTTAGTTGCTTCTTAAAGCTGTTTATCTTTTATGCTAAGGCTATCTGTTTCCATCTGTTGTGGTCATCTGATATAAATCAGAGAGAAAGAGAAACAGCCTTGTTACAGGGATCTTGTCTGTAATACAGTAGTTTCTAGCCGTGTGGCTCATGTTTTGTACTGCTGCATGATTGATCCCTTTATAACTTGAAGATGGTACTTTAGTACCCTTATTATAAAGGTTCTTTGATTGAATCCTTGTCCTCTAGCTACCCAAGGCATTCTAACCTAAGACTGAATATTATTTTAAGATTGAGTCATGGTCCCTAGTTTGAGTCAAACTGCCTTTTAAGCAGTGAATAGAATTTATTTTCCCAGGCATGGAACATTTCTTCTCTTTCACAGTTCAGTGAATATTAAGTCATGTTAACCTCTTGTCCTAGAGAGGAGACAAAAATGTGACATGGAGATCAGACTTCTTGGTGGAGTACCAAGGAGAAGGATATAACGGCAGTGATCCTACCTGTCCTGGCCTAGGACCTGGTGTCACAGTAAGTAGGGCAAGATTTGTTTAATATTAGAAAATAGCAGCTGACTTAAAGCTCTGAATGTTCTGTGGGCTAACCTGGTTCTAGAAGCAAGCTTCCAGTGTCTTGGTAAGCAGGGGCTAGCTCTGTAGGTGCTGCGCAGCATTTAAGAATCAAGGAGACATCCAGCCATGCGGAAGTGATGTGTCCACATGACCATACAGAACAGTTGCCCTTTTAGTGGGAATCTACGGGGCCTGTGGGCGGAAGAAATATCCAGAAAGGAGTGGACTGGACAAAATGGCTGGCAGCGACATCTTCCTTCTAGAGTTCCAGTGGCTTGTCACACAGTACAATCTTACAGCTTTTTAAGTCACTACCTGCTTTCTGAATCAAAGTTTCCTTTAAGGAAAGCATTCATTTTGTGGTGTATTTAGTAGTGGGTTTTGTGCTGTACTCTTTAGTGTGCATACACAAGCTTCCCAGACAAAATGCATTTAATCACAGTGACTTCATTAACAACACTTCCTCAAGAAGAGCTGACCTTTGCTTAACATCCCCAGTGGACACTTGTTAGGCTAAGATCCAGGTGCTCATTAATTAACTGCATTTGGCTTGAGCTGGTATAGGCTCTAGGGAAAGGATTGCTAGTTCATCTTTATTTTTCCGTGACCTCAAGTATTTGTGAACTGCTTACTTCACAGCACTGCTTCCCGGACTGCGTCTGTGAAGACTCCTATAACAACACATACGCTTGTGTAAGGACGATGTCAACTTCCTGGGATCTGCAGTACTGCGAGTTTGATGACCGGGAGGTGAGTCTCTAACAGACCTTAGCTGTTCACAGCTGTGCGAGTGATTGCCCACAGTCCTGTCTGCTCTCAGCATTTGCATAAAGTAATCTGAAAAGCAGATTACCGCTTGCCCTGCAAGCAGTGCTAAAGTATTTAACTACTGATGAGAATGTTTGACCAAAACTTTGTGGTGAGATGGGGAGGCAGGTGGGAGGGCAGCACGGGAATAGCCTAACTATCACTTTTGCTTCCTGGTATTACTTAACACCCTATGGGGGAGCTGTTTTGAGGCTGGATTCAGTTCCCATTTTTGCCCTAATTCCATGTGACAGATTCCTCTGTACAGCATTTTCTGTTGCATTGTACTCTGCTGTTCTTATGTTTAACTGCAACTCTTTTCCTTGAACAGAAGCCTCAGGCTAATTATCTCTTCTGTTGCTCACGTGTTTGCCTGTTATGGCCAAAAGTCTGTTACAACTCTGAGAAAAGTCTCTGCTGTTAGCTTAAGTTATTTGGTTGTATGGGACGTAGTTGTCTGTTCAGAAACTGTTCACATCTCACTTGCGGAGCACCAGCTGTATGTGCTAAAGCTGGTGAGTCTCAGGGCTGATTGTTACTTGTGCCCATTTGCAAACGGTTGTTCCAGAGAGCACATTGAGTTTGAGGCAAGTGTTAGGATCACAAATTCAATAAGTTGCATTGTCAGCAGATGTGCAGTAAATCAGGTATTCCCAATATCATGCTGCCACACGTCTGGTAATCTGCAAGAAACAACTTAAAGCAGGACAGCCAATTCCACAAGGTGTGTTTTTGCAGGCAGACAGCAAAAAAAGACTGTATAGGAAATAAAGATAGCAGATTCTGCACTTCATTGGTGGCTGAATTTCTGGGTCACTCAGCTTACCTGGGTCAGCTAAATTAAGGCTAACAATATTGGAAAGATGCAGTGAAGTAGTGTTTGAGACCTTGCAGTGAACCTTATAAGAAAGCTTGCAACCAGAGTCTGTCCTGATGCATCTTATCGAAGTTAGACACAACTGAGTCAGTGTTAATAGTTATCATCTGCAATCACAGCTCCTACTGCAGCACAGACAAAACTCCAGCTGAATTTTTTGAGATATGTTTGACTACTGTTTGTCCCACAGACTAGTTTAGAGATTTAATGTACCAAGAAACAAATATACCCCAAAGTTGTCTAGACAAATGAAGTTCTCAAAGTACGTACACACAACAAAAGCTTTTTTTATTAAGGTTATTATTTGTATTCAGCATGTTTTGTACATGCAGTTAAGATGTGTCTGAGCTTTGACAGCTGGAAGTACATGATGAGCATACAGTGGTGATATGATTGTCAGGAAATCGTATTTTGAGATCCGTTAATGAAAAAACAGCCACCTTCTCCATGGCCTTTTCCTCTGGAATTGTAGGCTTAAGACAGGGTCCTTCAGGTGTTAAAAAGATCTGTACTGTAGCAGATGGTTTTGCACCCACCTAAAATACTCCTTTAAAAAAAAAAAAAACTCTAACAAAACTTTAGCTTTACATACACACTGTCCTGTCTATATTCAACAGGTGTTTGTGGAAGTATATAACTTGACTGCAGATCCACACCAGATCAACAACATTGCTAAAACAATTGATCAAGAAATTCTAGAGAAGATGAACTATCGATTAATGATGCTGCAGTCCTGTTCAGGAGCAACTTGCCGTACACCTGGAGTCTTTGATCCTGGGTAAACACTGTATCAACTCATAATACTTTTAAGTATAATAATGTACTTTAAAATATATATACGAAATTCTGCATAGAAGGTATTTATGATGAGAGAGAATATCACCAACATACATGCTTTTGTTTAATAGAAATGGCTTCTTGATGCTTATATTTCTTAAATACTTAACTTCTATTGTAATTTAACCTACAAAATATAACTTTATGGTATTAATTCTACTATTCTAATCTTGTCAGCCACTGACTTAGCATAGCTGTAAGCATACAGCTATTCTGGGTAGTCAGACACAAGTGACTTCAGACTTGCCTGCAAGCAATGAAAAGCTCTGCATATTTCCATAGGCAGGAATTTTCCAAATACTTACTTTGATTATTCCTGGAGGTACTGTTAGCAAAAAATATTTTATTGCAGGACCTAAGCTGTATGTATTAGACAGCTGTGGTAAGTAATTCTTGCTGCTTATGTCAAAATTCAGTCAGTACTCATTTGGACTGAAGCTTTTCTAAGCACTGTTTAAAATGTTCTTACAGTTGTGCCACATAAATCTGTAATTTGAGGCAGCAAATGCATCTCGTGAATGCTTAATGTTATACATACCAATATGCTGTTGGTATGTTGTAGCTCGTATTTATTTCTTTCTTATCAACTCCTTAACTACGCGTCGTTATAATTCAGCATACGGTAGAGACAGTCTCTCTACCTATTAGATACCAGCAGAGGAACTATTCGTGTAGCATGATATTGGACCTATTTTAGAGATCAGCTATTTCTAGAAATGACTGTTACTGTAGACTAAGTGTAACTCGCGCTGTTCCTTTCTACAGGTACAGGTTTGACCCACGGCTTATGTTCAGCAATCACGGTGTTCGGGCTCGGAGGTTTTCTGCACAGTCCTTATGAAGCGTTTAAGAGCCTCTTGCAATCAGCTCCCACTGACCAGTTTCTCCAGTGATTGCAGCAGGTCTGTCTCTGAAACTCTCACTGATCGCAGCTGGAAGACTTCTGATGGGCTATTCAAACCCTGTTTGGAAGAAAACCCTTGTCTTTAGCTGGTTGCCTTGTGCAATATGTATATTTTACAGCTGAACTGTAACTCTAAATCATTAGACACAGCTAACCTGTCTTGCTCAGATATTTGATTACCACCTTTGTCTTTTAAGTACCTTTTCATATCACAGGCACAGAGGTGAATCTATGGCCTACGAATCTGAACAGTTTTTGTTCTAAAAGTCAATAAATGCATATTTGAATTGGGTTAGATAGGCAGGAGCTATTGCACAGTAATGCTCACCTATATTCAGTGTCACACACTTTCCTGAAGGCTATGTTCAATGATAGGTTTCCTGTGTTGAGCTCAAAGCTGTTAATGACAATAGCAACCTAGCCCAAAATAGCATAGGGAAGGCATTAGTCAAAACTGTAGGATCTGACTAGCAAGTATCTCTTGCAGTCTAAAATCAGTATGCAAAATACCCTCTTTCAATAAGACCACTTTAAATGAGACCAGTGAATTTTGTAGATTTGCTTTGGTAGCTTGCAAACAAGAATGTAATTTCAGCCTCCTAGTTTGAAATGCTGGAATGGGTTAATATGTACTACTGAAAAAACTTAGGGTTTAATATAGGTTTCCTAGTGTGTTAATCAAAACAGAGACTAACAAGTATTCAAATAAGCGTGCCTGTGTTTTGAGCTGTTAAATCTATTTCAGTACACGGAAAGAAGTAATACTAAAACACAGAACAGGGCACCACAGTAGAGTTGATCTCTAACCTCCAAATGTCTTGAATTGTCTAACAAGTCATTAGATTCTTGAAGGTAAATTATTCTGAGAGAAAACTAAAATCACTGTTCGCTAGAAGTTAAGGTAAGAGGGCTATTTTAGGCAGTTTAAGTTCTTTGTAGAGAGCTGCTTTTTGGTTGAGACATAACTACGCAATCTGCAGTAAGTGGCCTTCACATCAAAGGAGTGCACAGTAGACATCTAACTGTAGTGTGTTATCATTTGGTTTCCCTTTGGAAGGGTGGTGTTGACTTTTCAACCTTCTGATTAGGCTTATCTGAAATGCAGCTGGCACTTGTACCCAAACTTGAGTATCTTTCTGAATCTTGAGAAACACCTGAACTTGAGTTAGTGTAGAACTTCTGTATAGGTTCATTAGTGAAACACCTTCTAGAAACATTGTGTTATTTGAAACACAAGTTCAAAGTTCATGTTGCTTGTGTGCAAATCAACTGTATTATCAGGCAAAATGGTCTTTCCCTTGTCAAACAAACTGTGGCGCAACTCTAGTTTTTAGCCAGCTATTTTAGATCTTCTAAAGAGAGAGCACGGTGTTTTCAGTTTCTGTCACACAAAACCTTTTACCAAGGGGGCAAAAAATGATCAGGCAACAAGTATGACAATATCAGAACTGCGGAGATACCCTGACACAGATCCACACACAGGACAAAAACAGTGCTACAGTAAAATCATATGAGCTTTCCTTGCTTTTGATTCTGAAGCACAGAAGTTGCCTTTCATGTAGTTTAGTTGCAAACTTCTGTGATGGTAAGGTTTTACTCAAGCTTTTAAAAGCCCTACTTAGAGCTTTTATTTCAAATTCAGCTCACTGTTTCAAATCTTTAAAGTGACCAAATATTTGGAGAAAAATTACTGGAAAAAGGTAGTTTCTCAGCTGAAGCATCTGTATCAATGCTGAGATTTTTGGATACTCAAACTATTTGCATGCTTTCAGCTACTCAGGATGTTTTTTTTTCCTCCATTACAATTGGTAGCTTTATCCTTTTCTCTTTGTTTCTCAAGCCTTAGTATCGCCCATCAGTTTGCTTCAGACTCTGTTTTGTCTTTAAAAACTAAACCAAAGTTTTTCATGCTCAAGTATTTTCTTGTATCCTGAGCTAAACCTAAAGTTCATTTACATAGTGTTTTGCTCACATAATTTTGGCAAGTTAGACTTGGTCTTTGTTTAAACTTCATATTGGTAGCTGTGTGGAGGCTGGTACAAAATACACTGTTTATGTTAAACCCTCAATAGCTCTATCAAATCGAGGAGATCGTATGTAAAGTTTATACTTCTGTTAAGTTTCAGTGCAAGTAATGATTTCATTATGATGCTTCTGAATAGAAGAAAAATCTTTGTTGTGGGTACAAATACATAACATACACTCACTTTTCTTAAAGTGATCTAAAGCCATAGTAAGCAAACTTTTCCTTTTGAAAGTTTTACTTTTTGGCTAATAAATGACATGAAAGTTGACAGTAGAATTGATATAGACTATTCAGCATGTGTGATGAGACAAATTAATCACAGGTTTATGCAGATAGTACAAGTGCTAATTTGGGTACGACTTTATCTGTAACTAGACTCAATAACTTTCCTTCTGCACTCAGAACCACACTATACCTGAAATCTGTTGTAGGTAATATGTCATACTATAAACTCAATTTTAGAATGAAATTAGGCCTTTCTTAACCAAAAAGAATTAGCTATTCAAGAAAATAACTTCACTCTCACTTCTGATAGAGGCTTAAAAACATACAATGAATTGAAGGGAGAACAGGAACCAACATCTGCCTGGCTTCCGTTACTTTTGGAGGAGTTTGTTGTGACTTGTCTAGTGTTTATTTCCAGGAATTATTAATTCTAAGTATTCTAACAGTTCTGAATGAACAGTATTAATTCTTATCCCTGACAATTAAAAAAATACATATCATGAAGGAATTTTAACTTGCAGCCAGATCTAATTCCCAACCAAATGGATTTAAAGCTAAATGGTCTTCCTGGATATTCAATTTCTTATGCTATTTGATCGTAGCTGTGTCTGTACCTTGTTACGGAAGGCATTTGTGTTAAATGAAGGGGCCTTACCAGTACAGAGCTGTGTTTAAGTAAAATGTGATTTATTTTTTTTATAAGTCATTATTATCAAAAGCAGAGCTGTGAACTTCAATGATCTGATGCGGTAAAGCAGATACTATGCAGGGAGAAATACAGTTAATAACTTTGACGTTACCCTGAAACAAGAAACACATTCTGTATCATCACTTCAGCATAAATCAATACAGCTAGTACATGTTTACCCAGCATAGGCTCAGTAAATTGGACTTCTGTTTGGGGAATAAAGCTGTAATGTGGACATGCATGGAAACACACAAAACAGGTGCAATACCTCTTCAAGCAATCAACTTAAGTTTGAGACTGATTATACATTTCCTCATAATGAAACAGCTGTCAGTTTTGTTATGATTCAATTAAAGTGAATCTTATTCGTATTCCTTTTCTCTGTATGTGAGCATACTTTGCTGTAGCATGTTGTGAGCGTATTTAGTTTCTGCTGTTTGAACATTTGTTTAGAAAGTGCCCTTCCAGAGGACCCTGTTCACTGCTGCACTTTTGGGAAAAGAAAAAATAAACTGCCTATCAAACTTCTTATCTTTGTTACTGAACTTCAATTAAAGCTTTCCAAAGGATCAGGCTGTGTCACTTTTCTAAAGACGGACTTCTGAACTGATAAGCTAATTCTGTGCTTACTGCCCTATTACTTTAAAAAAAAAAAGTCTACCAGTGAACTTCTACAGAGTCACAGTTGATCTCTATGTATAGAGTCTAGCAAGACCACGCTTGACTACTGCAGGAGGTAGGAACACTGAGGTGAGTGAAGTCATTTAAATGCAGGTTGTACTTCCCAATATTTCTGTGGAAACTGATGTAGCTGAATAGATGGAAAATTTTAAGAACAGACAATGGAGAAACTTGTTCATAACTAAAAGCAGATCGTTCTAGCTCTGCAAAAGAGGAAGAATACAATCCCGTGTAAGGCTTTTTCCAATAATGGGAACTGTGTGCAACAGTTAAATAAGTGCTGCTTCACTTAAGTGCTGCCCTCACCTCAAAATCCCTGTTACAGAATTTGATTCCTTGGATGATACTGTGCAACTGCTTTAAAAGTATACACATAACAAAAAAGTACATACATAATTTTCTAGACTAAACAGTAGGTATGTTTAACCTATTTAAGTCTGAGGATTTCCCAAGCTTCTAAAGAAGTATTTCTGCACTGTATCTTCATTTCTGCTTCAGTGATGTAGCAGTCTTTCATTAAGTAGAGGAAAATGTCTAACAGCTTCTTGAAGGATTTTTTTTTGATTCAGGTTATGAAAACTTGAAAGTTTACTGTAGCACCACAAGAAAATGCATCTCTGTTACCTAGGTGCATCTTCCCATTGTGCTTAAAGACATAACTGATAGCCCAAGTGACGTTTCCATATGGGTCATGGAAGCTTTCCACGCTGTCTCCTTTTGTCGTTGCTTTCTAGGAGCAAGTCACGTGCATGAAGAAAAATGAAGAATGATAAAGGACTCACATTCATTCAAGGAAAAAAAAAAGATGGTAATGCTAATACACAGTTTTCTAGATGTTATTCTATTCAGATTAAGCTGTCATTTAATCATATGTCGATATCCACTGGACTGTGTCTGAAGTTGGCAGTCCTGTAATAGCTCATTAATCTTAAAATAGAGTTGGTGCCTCCTTGCTCAAGGTGTGGATGGTACTTGAACCTAGTCCAGCTGCCAAAAGAAACTCTTTTTCTTAAAAACAAACACACATCAAAGACAAGAGGACTAAGAGGTACTTGATGGAATACAACTGCATCACCAGCCTCAGTTTTTCCTGTACAAGCTCTGAGGAAAAGGCAGCAGGGTTCCTAGAAAAAGTAACGTGTTTAATATTAACATGGTGTGTGACTCTTGCTTGGCAAGAAGGACTTTGCAGATTTAGATTCCTATAGCAAATTCCCCATATTTTGTGTGAAGGGTTCTTCACCTACATTGAAAATAGGCTGCTATAAACAAAGGGATGAGTGCTTATGAATGTGGGCTATTTTTGTTAATGCTGATTTTTCTGCTTTAGAAATAAGTTCTCAGTGTTACCGCAAAACTACGATGCTTCAAAATATAAAAAAGATACCAATCCTCAAGTATTCCAGAAAAACTGAAGTTAGTTTGTGTTGGGATACTGGCACACTGGTTGATAAAGCTCAAGCTATGTCTCTTGCATTTCATAATGAAAAATAGCAAGTTCTTTCATACTTCTCATGCTTTAAAACAATTGTGACTTCAGGTGACACTGATAGTTAATGCTATACAGCATCAAAGTTACTTCTGCAATAATCTCTTCAGGATTAGGTATGGTCCTGAAGCATCAAAAAAAGGAGAAAAACTAAGAAAGGAACTAACACGTATTCCAACTTTGTGTAAACCTCTGTTTAGTAATCCGATGTTGTTTGGATATCCAGGCAGGTTGTTCGCTAAGTTCTTTCTTTCCTACATTAGCTCCACTCACCCAATAGCCCCCAAAAGGGAATTACATGTGAGTTGTAAGGTCTGCAAAATACAGCCAGCTTATCAGCATGGAAGGCTACCTGTTCTGCCTTGCCTCCACCCCCGGCCACCCCCCCCAAAAAATAGCATTGCAATTCTTACAAAGCGAACAAAATGAAGACTAATATTAAATTTGGCTTTTTGTTGTTGTTTTGTAGTTTTGTAGAAATGGAAGCTATTGAGTTCCTTTAGAACTATTAGGAAATACAAAACTTAAGAAAACACTGACTCCTTTTAAAATGCGGAAAAATGGAGCATTATGCTATTATAATCATACAGTGACACTTGTCCTGTGAGGTCTGTAATGAGGGTGTAATGAAGATAACTAATTGAGTCTAAGGGAGTCAGGGCCCAATACATCAGTAAATAGGTATAAAAATATTTGGCAGCAGACAGAACTGTTCATCCCTACCTAGAATTAACTAAAAGTATTTTAGTCTGAGTTTCCAGTAGGAACCCTGTTAACTGCACACCTTCCATTTGCATTTTAGGAAAGTAAAGAAAATAGGGCAATACAAATAAGATACATCTTCAAATTGATTAAAAATGTATAGTATAAACTAATGTAGTATTTTGTATCCAGGAGGAGAATAAAGTTTTATGTGCTATATGATTCTACTTATGCTGTTTTCTGCTATTAGTATGTAGTCTTCCTAGGAGACAGTACAATCCCGTTTGCAATGTACAAGCCACCAAGCACTGTTCTTGCTGTTCCTGCTAGAGGATCATAGCCCAAGAGGAGACCAGGATGGTTTCTTTGTATCACCTCCATCATGAATCTAACGAAAGATGAGGTTATCAAAACACCTGGTTTCAATTAGAACAGGAAACATTCAGAAGTTGTGTTCACCTAAATTATTTAAAAGCAGACTTGCCGATGGCATCCTTATAAAAACAGAAATCTCACAGCACTTAAAGGAGTAGCAATTTCGTTCACACCATGCAGCAGTGAGCTACAGCTCTCACGGGCGGAGGAACGTGAGTGCTACAGGCCCTCAGCTCCAGGCGCGTCGTTCTGCAGCTCCTGCTCCAGCAGCGCGCTGAGGCCTGCGAGGGCCTGCGAACAAGTACAGCCTCTTCAAATCGAACTGGGAAGCGTTCACGAGTGTTTGGTTAAGCAAGAAATCAGCTGACGCTTTACTTTTGATCAGCAGGCAGCTTTGAATTACATAAACACAAGCCTCGTGAGGAAGAAATGGCTTTTGTGTTTGCCATGTGTACGGGCACCCTCTTGTCAGGCTGAGAGACAAAGTGGCGGATGAGGTAGCCACGATGTACTCCCAAACAGTAACTCTGAGTGCTTTAAGAAGCAGCAAGATATCCATAAGGGGTTTCAGCTAGTCTTTTTTTCCCCCCTCTTTTATAACCTGGATCTTGAGTCCCACCCCTTATTAAATATATTTCCCTTCATGTGACTTTTCTCCTTGCTTAATTTTACCCAGAATTCTCTGTAAGTAAAGAAGACTCAGTGTACACTTTATGCCTGGGACCTCTCTGAATTTCAGCTTTACAGCCAGTCCATTCTGGATAAACTTTTGTTCAAAGGGTAATGACTACACAGAAAAGACACCTTCAGGTACACCAGCAGTTTGCTACCATGCTCTCATTGCAGCGCAAGAGCACGCTGGTAGGCAGATACCACACGGAAAGCACCACACTGTAAGGACCCAGACACGACAGTTTCTTCTGGCAGTCTCACCCTGAGCTTGCTTCAGCCCACAGGACCTCAGGGCCTCGCCAGGCCGCATTCAGGGCACGCGTCTGCCCTGTAGCGTGGTGCACGGTGCTGCCGGCACAAAAATGGACAGGTGGCTGCGAGGACATCTCATCTCACCTCATATTTGTGCTGGTGCCTTTCCCACTTGCTGCTCGAATCTGTAAACAGAGCCAACCTTTGCTTTGATATTTCTAGTTCACTGAGGGCTTTGCAAGGAAGGCCATCCACACCTAGTTAATAAGCGTGACTGGTGATTAAAATAACTACAAATCCTCCAGGCCATCAAAATGATTCAAATCCACACAAGCTTAAGATTTCAGCCATTTCGATTCCAAATCTTATTGTTAATGCTATCCTTAATTTGTCCCAGGCTAAATTCCAAACTCCATATGACTTTTGTTTGTGGGGAAAGATGTTCAGGTTGTAACTCGACATAACACATACCAAAACAAAAGCCTATGACAAATATTGCTGCTTTTTTTCTCCTTCTATTTCTTAAAGAAGTCTTAAAAGTAGAAAACCAATGGGCTTGCCATCAGTCCCAATCCCCACCATGACTGGTACTGATCTCAACTGATTTAAGCGGTTTGATCTTCCAATTTAGATACAATCATGCAGGCCAAACCCAAGCTCAGTCTACTCCCTGTTGGCTGTTGCATCACCTTTTTCCCTTGATAACAGGAGTGTTTTGTCTCCTGTCCCTGGATTGACTTTGTACAGGCCAAATTAAGAATCCACTACAATCATGTTGCCATCCCAATCCATTTGGGCTCTCTGGGGCCAGCCGCAGGTTGGTTCATGGTCTGGAGGTCCTGACACAAGAAACAATTTGTTCCCTACCTTCAGCAATATTCAGCACTACTCCATTTCCCAGACAGCTTTAAAGGTGGCCGAAGAACTGGTAGGATTACTGAATCAGTAAACCAGTAAGGATTACCTGCTGCTTCATTTATATTACCAAGAAATAGATCGGGGAAAACTGCTTTTAGGAAAGATTTAACCAACTGCTGTCCTTCAGCTGAGGGACCCAGTTCCCCAGGCTCCATGAGAGCAGTCCTCAGCCATCACTGCAGAAGCCAGGTACACAGTGCTTGGTATTTTTGTTGTGAATGATTTTTTTTTTTTCCCTGAGAGCAATGAAGTTAGTGAAGCTTGACACCCTGCACTTTTCTGACCTAATGCCCTCTACCCCACGTCACATATTTTTCCCCATCATGGCACTTAGCTGAGCAGGGGACACCAGCATATCCGTAACACGAGCTGACCGACCGTCTGACAGCTGCCAGAAGTTAACAGCTGAGCTCTGGTCTCATTCTGAACAGATCAATCTTTTTGGTCTCATTTTGGGCCTCTTAACTTCCACACAGCCAATCATTTTCATGAGATTAAAAAAAAAAAATCAGAAATTGATGTCTTCCAATTTTTGAAAGGGACTGAGGCAAAAAAAAACATACAGCCTACTTTTTATATAGTTTTATATTTTCACAAAGCAGAAAGAGTAATAACAAATTGGAGATTAGCACAAATATGAGTTGCTCATATGTTTGTTTTAAATAAACACAATACATGTAAAACTTATCGTCAGACTTTTCTGCGTTAGCAGTGACCTAAGGCATCAAGGACAGAACTGCACATCCTCAGAGATGTTCTCCTGCTATCGATGAAATTCAGTGAAAACATTAGCAAAACTCCCACAATCAGCATTTTTCTCCTTGGGTCCTGCAACATTATCAGCTGGCCAGAATAGACAGGAGATAAAAGAAAATCATCATAATTACTGATCCAAGACAAGAAAATAACCCTTCTCCTAGGACATTAAAATCTTAAGGAAAAAATAATAAAAAAAGGAAGTTGTGGTGTTCTGCTTTGTTTTTCTTCTTTCTTCTTTTTCTTCTTCTTCCTTCTTTTTCTTCTTCTTCTAGGTCCGCAGAGAGGGTTCGGGGGGTTCTGGCTGACAGCAAGCTGAACACGAGCCAGCAGCGTGCCCTGGCAGCCAGGAGGGCCACCCGCACCCTGGGGTGCATCACGCCCAGCACTGCCAGCCGGGCGAGGGAAGGGATTGTCCCGCTCTGCTCTGCGCTGGTGCGGCCTCACCTCCAGCACTGTGTGCAGTTCTGTGCACCACAGTACAAAAAGGACATTAAACTGTTGGAGAGTGTCCAGAGGAGGGCGACGAAGATGGTGAAGGGCCTAGAGGGGAAGACACATGAGGAGCGGCTGAGGGCACTGGGCCTGTTCAGCCTGGAGAAGAGGAGGCTGAGGGGAGACCTCATCGCAGTCTACAACTTCCTCGTGAGTGGGAGTGGAGGGGCAGGTGACCTGTTCTCCGTTATCACCAGTGACAGGACCTGCAGGAACCGTGTTAAGCTGAGGCAGGGGAAGTTTAGGCTGGACAGCAGGAAGAGGTTCTTCACCGAGAGGGTGGTCGCACACTGGAACAGGCTCCCCAGGGAAGCAGTCACGGCACCAAGCCTGTCTGAATTTAAGAAGCGTTTGGACTGTGCACTTAGTCACATGGTCTAAACTTTTGGGTAGACCTGTGCAGTGCCAGGAGTTGGACTCAATTATCCTTATGGGTCCCTTCCAACTCAGGATATCCTATGATTCTATGATTTTTTTTCCCTCTAACTACCAGAATGATATCAAAATGTGTGAGTTTGCACTGAAGGACTGGGCACTGTTTTTACTGTTTAGCAGCTGCTTTCTCTTCTGCTTGTAATGCCTATAAATTATCAAGGTAAAAACATTGCAGAAAGTCTGCAGATCTTACGATGTTGTATTGTAACTCCAAAAACTTCTGTTTGATACCCGCCTACTGTAGAGTATCAAAGGAGAAACACCAGCATGGATGAGGCCACTCCTTCCAAAAACAGCGCAGGTGCGTCTTGCTCTCTTCTGATGAGCGCAGGTTGTGAAATAGCACAGCGCACATGGCCAGTCCTAGACTGACCCTTCAACAACATACACATTAGTGTGAGGTCTGTTAACTCTCTGGGAACATTCCTCTGATTTCTCCTTAATTCACACAGGCTGGAATGAGGTAGACATTATTTTCTTTAAATGTGACCTGCATTTTCAGCTGAGCCTTGTTCATGTTTAAAAATGTGCATTGTTACTTGGCAGCAGGCATTAAAAGATACTCCGTAAGAGTTATGCTACCTTCCTGTCCCAACATTAGTAAAAAACACCAACTCTAACTTTGTCCAATGAGCACGTATACCAAAGGATATAAACAGATGCAAAAATGTCTGGCATCTGCTCGCTCACAGATATGGAAAAATGTTATGAGCAGAGAGGAGAGATTCTCAAGATATCGGCTGTCAGATCTAGATTAAAAGAATTGTCTAGGATTACTGGCATACAGAAAGCACCTGTTTATCCCAACGGAGAACTTCGGAGCCACTGTTCAATACAATAATTTTGCCTAGGAAAAAAAAAAAAAAAAAAAAACAGGCTGAACTTCTCTGTCATCAAATCTACTGGTGCCCTAATGCCTCCCTGGGCATGTTGGAAATAGCTGAAATCTCTGATCACATACCAGATTCTGTATTTAAGGAGAGAAATCTTAGCCTTGTACTGCTATTTTCTATCATGCTATGCACTAGGCTATGATGTTATATTTAGGCTTATATAGCTAGTGCAAGTGATGTTTGCACTAGACTTGTCTCATGGGTACTTGTAGTAAATTCAAGGCAAAACAGAACTGCTCTAGTTACCCATAACATCCCATCTTATTCATATGGAAAGCAGCATTTACCTAAATCAGGCAACATCACTACAATCTTGGCCATACAGTATGATTTCACCTGACTGAATCCAAAACCATCCCAAAATTCAGGGATGACCCATGGTAGCATTAACGCACTCAAATATCACCAAAGCAGTTTTATACAGCACCATGAAAGAGGTTAGATTTGGCAACATGGAGCATTTGCAGGATTAGTCCTCATGTTTGAAATACAGAATGACAGATTGGCTTGGGTTGGAAGGGACCTCTAGGTCAGGTTGCTCAAGGTCCCATCCAGCCTGGCCTTGAACGCTTCCAGGGAGGGGGCATCCACAATGCAAAACTCCGGTCACAAACACAGCTTTCTGAAAGCTGTAGAGAAAGCAGTGGAGAACAAAATGTGCAATGCAAAAACTATTTAAAGTAACACTTTTGAGGAAAGTGGGAAGGAACCAGCTTTGAGAGGACGTGGTAGGAATGGTTGCCTCAACGAGAAGCGCTGAGCTAGGTCCCTTCCCATCCTATGTTCCGACAACTGAAAACACTTATAATTTCAGCTTGCACAACAGCAAACAGTGATTCAGATTATGACCTCTTAGCTCTGCAGAACACCACACAAGATGGGGTGTGTTAGTCACAGCCTGAGCAGTAGTAGGGTGAGCAGCTGCAACAACCCCTGAGATGTTTGTCTGATCATTTTTCACCCCACGAATAGGATGCATGGTGCACCCCAGCACAACGCATGAGTCCACAAGGGACTGGTAATATTTGTTCCCATGTTATCAAACAATATTCTTGGACCTGATGTTAATGATCAAGTGGGGTGAGGTGAAGCTCATTGGCTCTGTCTGTCCATAGGGGTTTCCCTAACTAACCCCACAGGAGTTAGTTTGTTATCTCCCTTCTATAGCTCGGTATCTCCCCTAGAAGTTGTTGCAGAGGGAGGCAATAATTAGGCAAATAACTGTATGAACAGTTGGGACACACTAGCACACGTGCCCTGTATCAGCATGCAGCAGGACAAGGTAGGCCAATTACTAAACAACAGGCAGTCCAACTGGTGAGCACTTGTGGATTTTGTAATGAAAATGAAGGATTATCTTGTCAGAAGTCAACCACAAGCAAACCTTAGGGAAGGGAAAGTCCTTTGAGGTACTCGGTATTGGACATGTGACACATACCTCTGAAGAACGGATTCATTATGATTGGAGTTGAAATAGTGAGTGGTTTGGGTAATGTTTACCCGACACATACTGCATCCAGATTGGCATCTACAGCAGAATTAATCCCGTGGTTTGCAATGCACCCAGTGCCAGAAGAGGTAGTCAGATAACAGGTCACATTTTTTTTAAATAAATAGTACAGGAATGGTGTTAAGCATGGAGTTATGTGGACTTTCCACTTACCCTATGGACATCAGAGTAACAGCATAGTAGAAAGATGGAATGTTAAACAACTCATATGGCAAAATTATAATGCTAACTGGGGAAGGAACTTACGGGAGGCCATACAAATGCTGAACCCATGTCAGGCTCCTACTGATAACCCACTAGATAGAGGTTTCGAACCATCACCTGTGTTGAACCAACACCAGCAGGACGATTTGAGCACCTTGACGTGGCACATAGGAGATCAGGTGAGAATTCAATACCAGTCACTGGAAAAACAACGTGTCAGACAACGGTAACCCTTGCACTGGGAAATCTGGCACACTGACCCAAATATTTATGTGCGTTATAGTAACCAGGTAAACCCACAGCATTTGGTAACTTCAGCCTTAACATGAACAGGTGAGACCCAACACATCCCAAACCCACCAGTGGGGTAGAAAGAGCCAGTGTATCCACCTGACCACCCACACCAACCTCAAGTGCCAGTAGTCCCTATCCAGGAACCTGGATGTGGGTTGGACAGACTAATACTTTTACTGTAGATGGAGGCATTGTGCCACAATATGATCACAATACCACAGAAGGACCTATTCATTTCTCACATGACTGCATGCCTGTAACAGTATCTGCTGTTCTGACATCTGCAGCACAGAGCAAAGGGTCCAGCCCAGGCAAGAAAGGGGGCTCAGAAAGGGCTGTGGGGACGGGAGCACCTCTGTCACCACCACCCTCACCTGCATCGACCTCTTTCCTCCAGGGAAAGAGCCCCTGGAGGGCTCCATCACCACCAAGGCCAAGGCATGACACAGTCATGGAGAAAGACCTGGGCTGCTGAGAAGTATGTGACACTCGCTCAGCCTTTCCTCCTCTTTCCCAGGAGGCCTGGCCTCCTGCCTGGCAGGGGTGGAGAGATGTTGGCTTGCTGGAGAAGGCTCTTCCCAGTTTTTCCTCCGAGTGCCATGAGCATGCCACACGGGCGTTCAGTCATGGCCAAGCAGGTTGGAAATTGCTGGGTTGTTCTGTGGAAGAGCCTGTGTTGGCCTTGGGCACTGCTGGTCTAGACAATGCTTGCGCCACACACCCTGTGTCACATGGCTAGGGTGCGAGAGCTGGCTGATGGCCTCTGAGCATCTGGGGACTTCCATGGTCACAAAAGGTATGTAACAGCAAAGCCACATCAGATTAGTCTCCACTGCGTGACCATGGTGAGACCACATCCAGCCCACCATGGGAACTGTCAGTAAGCTGGAGCAAGCCTGACAGAGCCTGTGGAGCTGGCCCAGGCTGGAGAATGTGGCCAAGGAGGGAAGATGGAGGTAGCTGGGTTTCTGCTGTCCGGGGAAGGGGTGGCAAAGGAGGATCCAGTGCAGTCACCCTGCACCTGAAGGGGGGGTGTGGGGCAGTGAGCCAGGCTCTTCTCGGAAGTGCTCAGTGCATAGTTTCTGAGGGACAAAGGATGGCCGGAGGCTGTTGGGTGCCTAGTCCTGCAGGTCTCCAGCGTGAGCTCCAGGCTCAGCACAGTGCAGCTGGGGCAATACACAGGCCACGGGGAGACATTGTCACAGCAGTGCTTGTGTGACCCCATGTGTGTATGTCCTGGTACAAGTATTGGTGCGACCCCACGTGCCCCATCCTAGTGTCCCCTGCCCTGAAATTCACAGTGAGCCCCAAGGCCCACGAGGTGATATTGCCAACACAACACTTCGTTGCATGAAAGGGACTGTGGGGATGCAAGCATCCTTGTCCCTGGCCAAAGAGGATGTCCTGTCACACATCCTTTGTCAAGGATGGTGATGCCACAGCACCAAGGCATCATGAACAGCAGAGGGAGCCTGTCAATGGAGGTGAATCTGGACTTGAAAACCAGCGAGGTAATCAGCAAATCCTGCTGCTCTTACAGAAATCTATTACCGGAGTATCCCTGAAGAAGGGTAAGAGCTAGTCAGACGGTGATTTGTTTCTGGTAGTCACAGCACCTCCAACACTGCTTTAATTCACCCTTTCTTGTCAGCCAACTTGGAGCGCTGGGGCAGCTTCACAAGCTCTGTACCCTTAGGAGCACCTTTACCACTGTGGGTATGGCATATACACATTCACCCTGCAACCCCCCTCTCTCTGGTTCCCATACTCACCTCTCCTACACTCTGCACCAGAGGTTCTCCAGGCAGTCAGGAACAAGGACTGATCTTCATCTATCTTGGATTCACACCACAGTCAAAGGGGAGCTGTTTTTGCCTTGGGCACTAATAAAAACTCCGGAGGAGCCAGATGAGCATCATAGCGCACAGCCATCCCACAGAAGTGTAATCAGGCTTACGTACTTGTGTGATCCTCCTCATTTCCATTGCACAGATGCCATCCTGACTAGTCACAGATGGAGAAGCAAGAAGACACAGCTCCCATTTCACTCATGTTGCAGCTCATGATGATACGCTACCTATGAGACGCCAGCTCCTCAGCTGATGGCAGATATTGGGGGCAGAAACAGCAAATCCAGGAGAGGATACCAACACTGCCCCTTTGTTGCACACACGGATGGCTGATGAGTGGCAGGTCCTTCCTGATGAAGCATCGTGTCTAGAGCCTGTCCAAGCATGTGATTTTGGGCACAAGGCTAAATACCCACAGATTACCTAATGAACAAAAGTCCCTGAGCTTCCACTACAGACATGGCACAGGAAACAGAGCCAGGGAGACACTGATACTTCTTTGAACATCTCCACAGCCCATTTCTTATCGACACTGCCCCTGGCTCCAGGTGGGGAACTCTAGGATGGTCTCCACTCCTGAGGATGGGCTTTCCTGTTCGTTGCCGGTCACTGGGCCTTCACCTCTTCCACCAATATCAATCTGCTACAGCCCACACTCTCAGGAGTCTCCTGGTGTGTGGGGGAGGTCTTCTGACTCACCAAGAGCTCACCAAGCACCTCCTCTGAAGGATAAGACAGGATTTAAGTTGGTTGCCACTTCTGACTCCCAGGCATCTGCCCAAGGAATGTGTCAGGAGACGGACAATATCGCATTAAATGCCCACCCACCCATGGATCCTCCAAGGCAGGGGCCTCTCACAAATACACTCACTTATCATTCAGTTTATTCAGGGCTTTAAGATTGAAAGTCAAGTTTTAGCCAGGTATTAAAAATAGCATCTCAGACACACGAATTACTCACAGACTTATCAAAAAAGCCCAGCTAACAAAACGAAGTCTGACAAGCACTGTAATTTCCTGACTAGGAAGACAAATTGTAAAAACAGCACAGAAGCATCTCCTTAGAACTAACATCTCCTACGGATTTTTAAGAAAATGGCATTGGAAATATTTCTATTATTCATATTGAGTCAGTTCTTCAATAGAATTTCAAAAAAGCTAAATTTCAAGGTGTGTGCCAGTTCCATGTATTCTTTACTGACTGTCAGGAATTTAAATAGTAGGTTCTTAACAACCACCAGACACCTACTCTGAAGAAGGCTAACATGAGGCAGCCACTGTGGGAGTCTACTTACTTTTTCTTGTTGTACTTGGAAAAAAATAAATCTGTTGGTTTAGTTTTTCCCATACTCTTTATCAAAAACAAGAGCCAAAATGAAAATGCAACCACGTACTTCCATACACAAGTATGACTGGGACACACGCATATACAGACACTGAAATTTACCGGCTGTTCCAGACAAACTTAATTTATGCTTACAGTGAGTGCATCTCCTTTAGCATGATCGACAGCAACAAGGAAGTCTCATCAAGTATTCAAGTATCACACCATGAACTCCAGATAATGGTAAAATAAAAACATACCACGTAGCTAAGTATTGCCAACTTCAACTTTAATAATGGAACCATCAATTGCCATTTCAGTAATAAATTTTAGGGGAATAAAAACTTCCCTATAAAAATAAAACTAAGCTTGTCAAAATTATAAATAATGTTTGCTTACTTTTAAAGACATACATTTTAATGTTTCCCTGCAATCCCCCCTTCCCCCCCACCCCCCCAATACATCCCTCCTTTCCCCCATCATCTAATCATTCTGGTACCATCATAGAATGAAATGAAAACAGTTCTGCAACAACAGTTTTGACAGTTTAATTTGATGCTAAAACTAAAAAGAGAAAAACTGGCCAGGCATGACCATTTCTTTTAAATTAAAGCTGCTGTAATTGCCAGTGTGTAAAAAAAAATAATAATAATTAACCCCACACACGACATCTTACAATAATTAACCGTGGACTAAGACAAAATTAAAACATAGTAAGTTTGTTTTGGTTCCTGCCTCTCTTCCCCCAATTTGAAACTTGTAGTGCATACAACACTGATTGAGGTTTTTGGCTAAAGTAAATGCAGATGTGCCTACTTAAAAGACTGATAGTTTAGTTCAAGTAAAAACAAAATTCACATATTTTTATACTCCACTTTTAGACTCAAACAGTGTTTAAATCTAAGCAACAAATGGTTCAACATTAACAGCGATTATGTAATGATTACATAGCTATGGGCAGGCATATAAATAAGTAGATGTTAACAGAATACCCATCAACATGCTGCATTCACAGAAAAATAAAATTAAAAAAAAAAAATGTAACAAAACATAAAAGCATTCCCTGAACCATTATAAAGTGTCTCACTTGAGGATAATGTTACTAACTCACACATGCACTACAATGTTACATGTGAAATTAAAAAACAAACAAGATATGCCTTATATATACTTTATAGTTAGTCCTACTTTTAATTTCTCTTAACACTTTAAAACATTATGATTGTCTCATTAAGCTTGCATTTTTTTTTCCAATTTTTTTTTTTTTTTTAACCAAAAAAATCAACCTGTGAAAAGTTTTAAAAAACCTAAGGAAAGGAAACAAAGGCACAATTACATCAAATTAAGGTGGTGAACAGAAGCTTGGAGTTTCACATAGTATCCATTAGATGTCACCAAAGTTTTAACAATTCCTTGGGAATTTAAAATGAACATCCTAAGAGTGGAGGAAAAAAAAAAAAAAAAACACCACCAACTTCTCCTGCTCTTAAATCTTTAGCACTTCCCTCCCACCCCAACCCCCAATATATAACTCATTTCCTCTCGGCTTGGTAATGACTAAAGTATTGGTTACTCAAACCTGCCTCATGCTTCTATTGCACACCCACTTCTTTGGTTTCTTTCAAACGTGCTTTTTAGATAAATAACTCTGAAAGAAAAACAATTTTATTTACATTAAAATGTTTTCTTGCTACATTTTCCCTACTTTCAAATCAAGTAAATCAGCAGTCTACAGAATTTGGTAATCAGTTGTTCAATTAAGAATTTTAAAAACATAAGAAAAAAACTTTCTGAATTACTTAAAGCAGGAGTTACCATGCTCAGTCACCAACACTGATGATAAATTTTAATTTTCTGTTATGCTGGAAACATGAATAAGTTCTACTTTCTTTGCCCGACTGAGCCTTTAACAAACAAGGAAGCAGAGGAAGCTATTTTTGTCTTTCAGATATATGACAATTTAAAAGTATCCAGCCTAAAAAAGGATTGCTGAGCCAGAGGAAAGATCCGACTTACAGTAAGACCAAATGTATCTGCAGTTATAGCTTGGATCTGAACACTCACTAGCTGGGCATTTCTCACAGGGTTAGCTGAGACATTGTCCGCATTTCAGAATTCAAGTAAGCTGCCACTTGTTAGCTTTGCTGCACTTTTCAACCCCCCATTATAGGTTTCTGGAACCAGCTTCTCCAATGGTGACCTGTTATGTGCAGCTCCATTTCTATTCTTATTCAGCTTTCGCCTCTCATTCCTTCCCAGTATTTCTATTATCTTTATTTCTTTTCCAGTGTGGATTTATGCAATTAAAAAACCCTAAAACTTATTCACAATATTATAACATCCTAAAACTTTATTCTTGTAGAATTAGTATTTTAACTTTCCTCTGTATAAATACTATTTCTATTTAAAACCAGTCCTCCTCCATCAGCTACTACACTTTTCCTTCCTCAACTCTTACCCTCTTTTCAACATTCTCTTTACCTTCTCCAGGAAGACTGATTTAAAGCCTTCCACAAATTCACAGAACAAAAGATCTCATATGCCCTCCATCTCTAACAGTTTCCTCACAAATTATACAGTAACTATTTGAAAACAGAAAGGTAGTGCAAATCAATTTCATCTCAAAGATAGTGCTCCAACTAATTCTTTTCCAGACAGTTTCATTCATTTTTTTTGTTTTTTACCAATTAATTTGCACCTCCTTACTTGAAAAGCTACCATTAAAGCAAAGAAGAAAAAAATAATCTTATTTCATAGCATCCTAGAAAATTGATTACAGTTTCACAGCTTGCACCAAGATAACTTGGAAAACTCTCTAGGCACACAGAGGGTTGCAAACTGATGTACAAACATGCAGAATCCCTTACACTTGTGGGTGCAAGATCTTAAGTGACCTGGCTTATGGAACTAAGTCTATAGCAAAGTTCAGGTACCCTGGCATCACAAAACAGTCTTCTGAATAAAGAAAACTACTCCTTGCTGCTCTTTTGTACATTGGGTTTGGCATGCTATACTGACATTTGGTAGCGTGCGTTTTTCCTGAGTGTTCTTTGGCCCCCTTTTAACCAGGTTTCCACACCCCACCAAGGGCTTCTTCAAGTTTGTCTCTGTAAGCTGCATAACGCTTCTTTAAGATTTGAAGTTGCTCGTTTTCCTCTTTGTCCAGTATACGCAAGAAGTTTTGCAGTTCAGGAAGACTAAAAGCTTCCCACTGTAAGGAGAGAAGAGGAAAGAACGGATGAGATGAACAGGAAATACACAAACCATTTATATATACAGCATTTTTAAACAAAACCTCAGACTCTCAAAACCATTTCAACACTGAAACAGCATCAGGCACCCTTCTTGCAAGTCCTACGAATCTGAAAACACTTTACTCTTTTAAACTTTTTCTTTGTTCTGCAAGTAACAGGAGGTCAAGCTAACTGCAGACTAAATGTTTACAAAAAGCACAAAATAAGTAGCACAAGAAAAAAAATGCTTCCAAAAAATGGATCAACATGCCAGCACAGATCAAAGAGGAGCTTTAACTTCACTTGTGAAGTTAAACAAACAAACAAAAGCATGAGTGTAACATACCATAACTTCTCCAGTTTCATGCTCACGTAGAACAAAACTAAGCATTTCCGTTCTGGGGCCTGCCACCAAACGCAGGTAGAGGGGATGTTCTCGGTCTGACAGCTTGCATGTATAAACTGCAAGAGAAGAAAAGACAGAAATTAATCATTTTTAGAAATAATGAAGTGTTTTGAATGGTTAATGCTAGCCAATGTTAGAAATTTTCAGAGATATGCATACGTAGCCATAAATTTCCACATTCTACATACTAGTTTTGAACAGATGAGTTTCAGAGAGGGTAACTGTGCAAGACTACATTCGAATATGAATGAAGTGGCTTCCAGTCAACACAGTATCTGAGTACTTGTGGGGGTTGGGGGAAGGAAAAGAAAAATCCAACACAGCTCTGTTGCTATAAATAAGTATTGAAAACATCACAGCTGTGGTGTCACCATTCTGAAACTTTTTTTTCTGACAGCCAGAAACATCTGAGCTCCTGCAACACTGTCAGTGTACACAGAAGAAGGCAGATTCCTAAGTGCACAAACACAATGCTGGCAAAACACATTTTTCACGGAAGATACCTTTTGCATATTCTGGTATTTCCAAGCACAATAAACACCAAACTTTAACAGTAGTCATGCAGAGACAGAGCCACGTGAACCAAGAAGCACATATGAAAACAACACACAGCCCATGATGGTCATCACCCCAACAGCTGTCTGCCAACGCAGGGACTGCAGGTATTGCTGACATCATGGTTTCTCTTCAAAAAAAAAAAAACCTGTCCCATAATTTAATCTCACAAATCTGCAGTGTTTCAGCCTAACTGAAATTTAGGGCCTGATAAGGGGCATCTTAAATGAAATACAACAGACTGAACAGCGGAGCGGACTTGTGCAGATGGTTCAGTGGGTTCTCCTGTCTTTTGCGAGCTATCCTCAAATCACTTATAGTCTTATGCACGCTGCTTTTCACACGAAAAGAAGATAAAAGAGAGCAAGGCTGTCACGTCCCTGTATCTTTCTTCTACCCTGCCCATTTCAAGTATTCCTATAACGCAGCTGCCCCCCAAAACCACTTTGCCACCGAAATGCCGCAAGTCTAATTTCTACCTTGGTCTTCCTTGTGACAGCGTTTGTAAAGTGCAAATTTCGCGGGGTTGTCGGTCACGAAAAACTTTTTGAGCAAGGCCTCAATAACTTCACGAACAGTATTGGTGCTGCTGATGTGAAGCGTATTCACACAGTCGTTCGGCAAGTAAAAAGCAGTTTCGTTATTGCTGTGAGCACACCTTCCCTGGCTGGGGGAAGACTGCACAGTGATCGGTCTGCATAGTTCCATCTGAACTTTGATGAAGCCAGTGTAAATCCCATTTGAGTTCTGCAACAGGAAGAAAGCATCGTGAAGTTAAAATTAGTAATGACCAACTGTGACATACTACGGGAGAAGGCAGACAGAAGTGGTTACAGAGAACAGAATTTAAATGCCATTGTAATATGTGACATCTCCTAGGAAAGACGTTGTTTCAGCATTTCAGATATTTATTCTTTCTGCTATTTCTGCTGAATAACAATACCAGCCTTAATAATAACAGCCAAATTCTAAGGCTATTAGGATCTCACCAAGCAAAAGGTACTATGAACTAGTGGTAAGTTTTCACGTTAGGAAAGAACTATGAAGTGAAAAAAGACCAGTGACACGCGTCTATAACTATGCCTCTATAACTAACTACACATTTTATGCACAAATGCAGAAATTACTCCCCACATTTCAGCTGCAAATTAGCCTACAGTATTTAGATACTCAAATCCTCTTTCAATTCAAAAATAATTAGAATAAACATTATTCTAATCAACATTTCAAATTATTTATTGATTGGTTCTGTAAGAAAATATCGAAATTGATCAACCATTACTGAGCTAGAGAACTTCAAGCAACCTGGTTTTAGGCATAAGTCATGACCCACATGGAAATACATAAAAGCCTTTTAGTAGATACTCATGCCTATATGGTTTAGGATATAGCACAATTTCTAAGCCTGCATGTACTGTACACCCAGAGGAATGCATAAGGTATCAGAAAAATCTAGACAACGAATGACAGCTTGCTAGGCAGGTAGACGTGAATATTATTAGTATGGTCTGGAGTAGGTCAGACTGAGTCTCAGACCTGGTCCAAAGTCCTTGGAAATTAAAAACCTATATGGGTTTTATTGTCTGCATTATGTTTATGGAGGGGATTGTGGGAGGAAGTCTCCAAATGCTGAAAACCAGTACAACTGCTCTGAATATTATGTCTCCTATAATAAATATGGCATGTTTTACCTTTTCTCACTGCTGAAGCATCTTTATCAAAGAGATAGTTGACAAACATTTATGAACCCAAACAGGATGAATATCTTCACATTTACCAGCTGAAGGGTTTTCATCTGATAAATTGACATCTTAGTGTTGAATTAGAATTTATCTTTTAAACATTTTAAATGACATCTGTATTTGTTTCAATCCATATAAAAAAGCTACGTGGATAAAAATATTCCAGATGTAAGATTTAATTTCCAGATCTAAGAGAAAGCCTACTACAAAGTCGTTAAACCAGAGACAGTTTCATATGTGAGATGCTAAGAATAAAATGATTCATAATTCACTACAAAGTTACCACACAGTTGCTCCTAACATAAGTTACAGTAATCATATGCAAAACTCACCAAGGTCATCTTTAATTTATCAGTGACAGATGAATTATAGCTTTGTATTTTCTCTTTAACTTCTTCTTTACTGAGATAAACATGAGGTTCTCTCTCCTTCTGAACATCCTGCAACAACAAGAGAAAGAGCGGTTTTAGAAAACAAAGCGAAGAGCAATCTTTTTATGACTTTGGATATGAGCGTTCTCAGTCCAAGTAATAATTACTTCACAGAAGCTCAATGGATATTAATTATCTGTACAGCAAAAGAAAGTATTAACAAGTTAGGCAAATTGAGTAGCGCACTTGAACTGAATAGAGACAGTCAAATCAACACACCCAAAGACACTTGGGTCATTTTTTTGCCAACTGTTTCCATTCAAATATTTATCAGCAGTATGTAAAACAGCTCAGCTCGCTTTATGGCCCGATTCGCTCATGTCAATGCTATGCAATATTGTTAAGAAAACAGTTGCAATTTTTCACCAGATATTACTTAGGGCACAGATGGGTATTTCTAAGCAAACAGAAGAATACATATAAAAATAGCAGCACGTACCGACAAGTAACACCAGCAATCCCCAAGTGTGCCAACAATGCAGGAGCATCCCCGCATTCCAGCCTGACAGACCGCACGCTACGCACTGGGCCGCTGACTACTACGTGAGCCATCGTGAGTAACTCTCTAGCTGTATCACGTTACACCAAATTCATGGTTTTTCCATGGGGAAGGCCCCGCTCGATTTTTGACTGCTGCTTTTATGAGCTTGCTACGGATTTTAATGCAGCAGTAAAACCAGTCCCTGGAGCTGGATTTTATCCAAACAAACATTTGTTCCCAATCCACGTCGCTGCAGCAAACCAGCGTTATAAATACACTCCGATTTCCACCATGAGCACCAAGGCCATATATAGTATGGAAGAGGTTCAGCTCCCAGCTTTAATGACTTAAGACATCGCTCGGACAGGGGGAAGCAGCGGCTCGAAGCTTTCAGGGCACAGCCGAACACAGCGACACGCGTTCACTGCACGAACGAGGGGCCAAGCGGCAGCGACGCGGTCTGTCCTCACGAGCGCATCCTCCCGGAGCTTACCCTAGGAGAGGAGGTCCCTGCCTGCCGTGCCCAGCCCCGTACGTCTTTAGGACAACTCGCACGGGAGCTACCCCAGCGATGACCACAGCTGGCGGGGAGCTGAAGGCTGCCGTTTCCCAGAAAGACTGTGCAAGACATCTTTCCGTCTCCTAATTTAAAAGCGGCTGGTTTTAGCTCCTTTGGGCTTAGGGTTGCTTTTCCTATATGGTATTTTACTAAATGACATGCTGGAGCTGACTTTTTTTCCCATAGCTATAAAAAAGAAAGGCGTGGCCTGAGTGCAGAACTGGGAGCCAGAAACCTTGAATTCTGATCTGGACTCAAATGCTGA
This sequence comes from Anser anser, assembly GCF_964211835.1. Lineage (NCBI taxonomy): Eukaryota > Metazoa > Chordata > Aves > Anseriformes > Anatidae > Anser > Anser anser. Next base: position 36,773,128 of record NC_139720.1, on the reverse strand, counting down.
TTTCCTGCGTAACACAGAGAACACACCTTTATTTCACAGATCAGGAAACTGAGGCAAAAAGGAACACAGCCAGACAGCTCTCCTATTCAGTCCTCAAGCACAACTCTTACTAAGCATGTGCAGCATCTTGCACAGTCGCCAAACCCCACCTAATCTATTACAAAACAGCAAATTACTAAATGGCTTCAGAATCCAAGTCTTCAGTCTCAGTAGAGAAATTAATCTCTCTTACCCTTCTATTTGTCATCTTTCCCCTTCCCCCAAACTGCCATAATTATTACAAATACAACTTCATCTCAACTTCTCTCTTCATCTCCTCAGGGGCTCTTACAGCTTTGTGGTGCTCAATTTGGGAGCAAATGAGTAGATAAAAACCAAAACTGTAAGTGTGGTTTTTGTTGTCGGTTTTTTTCCTCTGACATCAAAGTAGATATCTTTGTTTTTTTTAATGCTCAAGATGAGTACCAAAAGCAATGACCCATAGTCAGAGTCTGGACGTATAGGTGTTCTGAATGCCGTCTTCAAACACTGTTGTGAGAATGGGCCAGCACTGGCCATACAAACTTGACAGAGCATTTACCATCTATCTGACTGCTTTCACGAACCCAAAGATTAACTCAGAAAGTTCCTGGCCTCTGCAGCCAAAGACGAGCCCCTAACCATAGATACTTGCCAAGACTCATTTTTCTGACAGACGAGCATGTTGTGGAGTTCACACCAATCTGCTCATACTTTCAATATTGAGTTTCCAATAATGGACACCTCAGCTTTAATATTTGTCATTATTTCACTGGTGATTGTTCAAGCAGGTACCTCTCTCCTCTACCCTGTCGGAGCTGTCATCGTGATTACCACAGTCATCCACAGCAGCACCATCACGAGAAAACACTAACCAGGAAACAGACCTTTCCTTTGCTTAAACCTCAACCTTTGTTTCAGTAACATCATCACATTAATTTCTGGGCACCTTAAGAGGCTGAATCTGGCAGCAAGGTCTTGTAACTGGAGATGACAGAAAGAAGGTGTTGCCTTTAATGGCAACAGGAGAAGTTCCCAGGGCTCACAGCAAGTAAACAACCTGTCTACGTTGCAAAAGTAAAAGAGGGATGAAGGAAAAAAAAAAAATAAAAACAAACAGATGGGAACACAGGGAGAGAAAGAGGTGACCATCTTCCCAGGGGTGGCTCCCTACAGGGCTGCGCAGAGCCTGGCGACACTGGGGGATGCATCATTCCCTCACGGAGCTGCATACCATTCCCTGCTTGAACGTGCCACTGCAACTCCTGGCTCCTTGCATTGGGGCCACGCGATTTTGGCAAAGTTTAATTCAGCAGACAGAAAACATAGAGCCCTGTTTACGCAAAAGCTGAGAGAACTTCACTCTGTAGTACACTGGCAACAAACTTCGCTATAACTCATTTTCTGAGCCACCAGAGTCTGTGCCTCAACTAGTCTTAACAGCATGTATGTTATGCAAAACTATGGACTGAATACAAAAAAAGACTACTGAGGATTTAAACCTTAAAGAATAGACTTGAATCCTTTCAAGAAAAATCATTACACATAAGAGACAGAGACCCTGTTTACTTTAGTAATCATTTTCACCCCGATCCGCCATCCTTGATCAAGGCCAGAGAGTGCGAGCAGTGAGGACATCAGTCACAGAAAAGGAAACACGCCTTTAATTGCAACGGGAAACCTAAGCCCGAGGTCTTCATGAATGAGCCTTGAGATAGTCTCCCACTCCCAAACAAAAGCTCTGGTGCTCTGGCTGTGCATGCAGGGGGGAATGTGCTTCAACCAAGCAAAGAGACCTCCTCGCCTGCCAGACGCACGAAGAATCACTCCGCTGTCACACGGACTGAGTAAGCCCCACATGGCTGCCGTCAGGAGAAAGCCCGCAGAAGCATACCTCACCGAGCCCATCACGGACACAAAGCCTTGGACCGCTATGATTCGCTGGGTCAGCTGTGCACAGTGCTTATCATTCAATACCACACACAGACCTGAGGCACCCGTGTATTTTAATTTTTCCTAATTACACTTAACCAACACGCAAGTAAAGCTTCTTGGTGAGATGGTATGCAGTTTTTCCCAGAGCTGAATCGCTCTCAGTGGCTCTGTGACACTTAGCTGTTGCCACACAGCTGTCTAGCCATGTCTTGAGTTAAAACAAACAAATCCTTGACCAGTATGCCTATAGGTGGGTGGGGAAGGACTTGGCAAACTCAAGGACTCTCTTATTTCCTCACTTACGTGTCACATCGTAACAAGACGCACCACAGGGAAACCTCCTCTGATATCTCTGCATAGGTTCAGCAGATCAAATTCCACCTCGCTATCGCAGCAGATAAACCTGCCACCTGCAGAAGACCTTGAGGCACCCAACAACAGCAGAGCAGCAGCAGTAATAAACACATCTCCACCAGGCTTCGCAATACGCTCACGTCACGCTGTTCCGAAATGGCCGCCGAGTGGCTCAAGTCACACCCGCTCTGCGTGGGACTGCTGCGAAAGCAATTCCTCCGACCTCAAGCATTTCAAACGAAGCTCAAGGGAAAGAAGGCATTTCAGAGGTGAGATTTAGATGTTACAGCTAAGTACTTACGGCCTCGTCTTGTGATGGGTTCTGCCTGGCCTGACGAGAGCCGAAACCAGTCCGTGTCGCCTGGCGGCTCACCCAGCCCAGGACACAGCCGCCATTTCCTCCACAGCCCCGTGCCCCGCAGGCACGCTCTGCCAGCCCCGATATGGCTCCCGGAGCATCCCAGCCCCCTGTGAAACACCCAGCCCGCACACCTAGCAAAATCTGAACGTTGGGAACTGCAAAACTGCCTTTCTGCAAAAGTTAGGCCTGGCGATGAGTTTCCTAGCCACAGATCCGTGTGCGTATCAATCACTGCGGAAGCGCAATCAGCAGAGCAGTTCATGTGTGAAAAAAAAAAAAAAAGGATTTTCCATACAAACCAATGCACAAACATTTCCGTGTCATTCTGGTCAAAATCAAAAACCAAACCTGAGGTAGGTGCAGCTCCTCCATCACTTAGCCAGATGATATTCTCAGCAATGGCTGCCATGTCGTCAGCGCTTCCTCCTCCCAGCCCAATTAAGTGTGTTTTCCTCATCAGAGCTCCTGGTCTCCTTCCATTCCCTGCTTGTCATGCTACCAGGTATTTCCTCAGCCCAGCACAGATGTGAAAGATAAAAATCTGATCTCAAGAAGACAGCTGAATACATCAGAATCCGTACGGATTGCGTCTTTGGGTCCAAAACACTACTTCCAGTACAGGCTGTTAACTTCCTGGGAAAATCACGCTGTACGTCCCAGTGCTTACAGCGCACACCACCGATGGCCACTCGTATTAAAACCATTTCTCAGGTCACCAAAGCAGCAGTTCATTCGCGAATGAAATTCCTAAGCAACAGCTGCCAGCAAGAAGGAAATGAGGCAAGTGCTCTTGTTTTCCCAAGGGAAGTAGCTGGTCTTTCATTAAAACTCATGAGGCAATGCCTCTTCACAGTTGAGCTTCCTCTCCACAAAAATGGCAGAAAATGTTTTTTTTTCTTTATCCCCTCCACACCCCCCCACATCTCATTTATTGCATGACAGAAGTTTGGAGAAGAATCACTCTCTTTCTTACACTTATGCCCAGCACAAAGCCTACAGAGACCAGTTCATCACGAATCCTCAAGGAGCACAACTAAAAGTGCACAGACTACAATTAAAATGAACTGCAAGTCAAGTCGTGGTCCCAGGAAAGAATCACACCACATCTGGGACTTTCATAAAGTCCAAGTCCCACGGTTACTGCCAAAGCCTAGAGAAAGCTCTAACTTCAACAACTAGCAAGCTGCTATGGAATTAGGCTACGATACAGTTCTACAAACAAAAAAATACCCCAAGCCCTGAAGCCTTTTTCCTCACGATCCTTGACTTGAGACAGATGCACAGCTTCCCCAAACTGCTGCTATGGACTTCTATTTATAGGGTGATACAAGAAGCTGCCTCTCCTCTATCTAACCTATTTCCACAAAATTTCTAGGAATTTAGTACCTTTGAGGAATGGGAAATCAAGTTCCTCTTAACTTTTTGGCCTGATAGACAAAGGAAAATAGAATGAACAAAAGGTAAACCTATCCTGGGAACATTACAATAGTTTTGTAACAAATCTAAACAACTGAACACCTGCGGCAGCTCAAGCCAACTTTTAAGCAATAGCAGTCCCTATCCCCTGTCCTCACACATCATATTAATCCCACACATACAGCGAACCATGATTCAGTCAAATGAATGAAGATGCGCTGATCTTGCTGTAAATCATGGCTAGGAATCATTTCTGAGTTAAAGCAGTAAAGCTTTTTGTCAAATGAGAAATGCAGCCAAATCTACATTAAAAAGAAAAAGTATATTTACATCTCCTTTAGTAATAAAAAAATGAAGCTAATGCATAGTATTTACATCCTGTTTGCATTTAAGAAATGATTTAACTAACATACATCATACAACAGAAGCCTAGTAGAGAATACAGGGAAGAAAACACTGAAATTACTTTTATCTCAATAGCTTCTTTCACAAGAAAAAAATGCTCCTTTTCCTACAATCTGCCAGCACTTCCACAGAAAATAAACCTTGCAATTACATGGTTTAGAAACAAACATTGTGTTTTTTCCCCATCTCAACTCTCCTGAGAGCAAAGCAGGTTTGCCAGCAACAGCAATTTCTCCTTCTATCCACACTCAGAAGACGCACCCTTCATTAGAAAGCCTGAGAATCAAGGTGGATACTGGTCATCTCCATCCACAAATTGTCAGACACACCAACATCCAGAAAAGCATGGAGGAAACAGCCAAATTAAAACAAAATACCCCACCCCAAACTAAAAAAAAAAAAAAAAAAAAAAAAGGCAAACAGACAGAGCTCTAAGCTCAGCACCTTCTCACGCAGCTGCACCTTGAAACGTTTGTGTCCTCCTGAACAGGCTGACACTGTTCTCTGGGTCAGGGAATGGGGCATTTTCTGACAGGATGGATGATGTAGGCAGAATAACCTCTGTATCCTGTTCAGTACCTTTTTCTTTCCGCACACAGTGTGACCCAGTTCCCACCCTCCATTCAGTGGCACACCGGGCAGGGAAGCAGTCCAAAACACTTTTGTTTTTCGGCACAGGCTTTGCTGACTCAAGTCTTAAATAATTTATCCTAACAGAGCAAGTAAGAACAACCTGCACCATGTCTTCCTGAGGCAGCAACAGCAGAAATGCCCGCCTGGGTCAGGTGTAGGGTCCATTCAGCCTGGTATTCCGCCTGCAATGGCAGCAGAAATGAAGGCTATTTCGAGAGAGCACGTGAGCCTTTCCTGCAGCCTCTCTGCTGGCATCCACAACTGCTGCAGCAGGAATGCAGAGGGTACCTCCCTTCCGAGTGCTTTTAGTCTCCATTTATGGACCTGCTGCCTATGCAAGCTCACAAACCCTCTGTGAACCTGCCGATGCTGCCCGTCCCTGCACCTCCTGTGGCAACCACTTCCAGAAATTCACAACTGCAGTGTGAAGGACTGTCATCTGCTTTAAACCGATCTTCTGTTGAGAAAAAAGGAAACTTCTGTTATGAATACTGGGCATCCCTTAATCCTAATACTATAGGACATGGTGAACCCAAGTTTCACATCAGTTTATATATCATTTTTTGTGATTTTGTAAACTGAAATCATACACTTTTTTCCCTCTCTCCAAAATGCAGCGCCCCAGACTCCTTAGTCTTCTCTCCTGATACAGCTGCTCCAGTCTCTCGGTCATTTAAGCAGGGCAGCTAGCTCCAGCGTGCCTCTCCTGAGATGTGGTGAGCAGAGCTGCATGCAGGACTCACGACAGGTGCACCAAAGCACAGGTGATCTTTATTTAATAACCTGAACACTATAGATCTGCCAGAAATCCTTAACTAAGATACCTGTGATGCACCTTGGTGCCTCTGCCAGGGCACCTTCACCATGTTCAAAGAGAGCCACCAGCAACTACCACAGTTTTGGCATAATTTTACAGGGTACAGGCATTCCAGTCAATAAATGCTTGTTACTTTCTGACTACTTCCAGTTTTTCCCCCCAAGTACCAGCACACCATGTGGTTTGGCATGCTAATGAAAGGGCAAAGCGAAGCATTTTCTTTCCTGCCTGACCTCCCTGATGTAAACATTCATATGTTTATATGGTGAACGCTTTTAATCAGCGGAGAAAGAAAACACGAACTTTAACTAACTTCCTTTTATTCATTTTAACAAATTATTTTCCTTTAAACAGGGGCAATATAAACACGGTTAACGTTCAGGCATTGTGAAAGGAAGGACAGCAAAAGAAATCTATTTGTTGGTGACTTTAACATTACTGAAGTTTCATTTAAGTTTATCATGACCTCACCTCTGAAAACCCCTAGTTACAAAGCCTGCCATACCCTATATGGCTGTACTTTAACTACTGGCACGCAACCCAGTTTTTAAAAGGCGGTCATTTGTTTAGAGTGAAAACCAACCATATGAAGAATAGTCTTCAACAGCTGGCATTAGTCTATCCACAAAGACACAGCAGGTTTTATGCAGATTTGCACTCTTTTTCTCATATTATGACACATTTTAAAAGCAATACATTACATGAGTTAAGTAACATTTCACAGCTGCTTCAATTCTGCAAATTACATCTACTAAAATTAGATGCAGGAAACATCAAATAACCTCCTTCCTTCGGGTCTTCTCTACAGAAAACGTGCGAGTTGATTGCTGACTATTTAAGCAGATAAGGAGTTTAATGAAGTAAAATGGATTGCCAGCCTCTCTGAGACCTGTACAACAAAATCTAGCTTTCAGCAGGCAGTTAGGAAACAAGCTTATACAAGACACTGCGTAGAAGTCTAATTAGTGTATCTTGAAAAGAAGGTTAAGCATCGTCTGAAAGCTGAGCTATTCATCCAGCTAGCAATCAGACAATGAGGTAACATTAGGACCCTCGGTCACTGCCCCACAGCATCTACACGTGAACCTGAAAGGAAATCCAGCAGGACCCATCTAACAGGAGGCAGGAAGAGGCTGCTTGGAGCAACGCCCCCCCGGTTTTCAAATGCAGCTATCGACATTGTACATCAAAACTGGCACTGGAAAACAACCAGCGGCTCCTGGGGAAGTACTGTGGGGGAAGAGCCAGCCCGACGGAGATCTGCCATCTTCTCCCCATGCCCACTCTCCAGTCTGAGGCCCGCTGGGCCGTCAGCCTCCTCCGAGCAGGAGCTGGGTGCTGGGCCAGGCTTTTGAGCCATTTTACCTTCAGAGCAGCGATCCCCTCCCAGGTTTGGCTGGGTAGTTCACAGACTGGGTCATCAAAGCATTTTTTAAGCCATATGACAAAGCCTGCCTGTGTCAAGAAAGAGTCATGGCTTCCTACCTAGGCCCGGCTTCAGGGCTTGGGTTAGAAATGGAGAGTCTGCACATGGTCATGTTCCCAACAAGCCCATCATTTCTGTTTGGATTTCTCCTACTTGAAAGAAAAATAACACAAGCTCTTAAAAAGGGCGCAGTAGTCACTCTGACTGTGGAAGCATGATGCAATACATTGCCTCTTCTGATACAGCACAACCCTGACAGACAGCTTTCCCTGACCAAGGCCACTGCAATGAAAACAGTGCTGTTCAAACAGACCCGTGGTCTTCCCAAGCAAATGCTGACCATGAGGGTGAGTTCCTCACTGAGGAACGTACAGCTTCCTAAAAAAAATGAGGAAGCTACTGGGTCTCTCTTGGCTCATCTGCTGCTGACCTCGCATTGGAAGCTTTTCTGAACAGAAAAAGCCCTCCCCGACCACATGTGCTTCTTAAGAAACCCCACGAAACTGAGCAAGTACAACTGAAGTCCACATTCTGAAGGCCTCAAAATCCCACAATAATCTAGGGGGAAAAAAAGTTGCAAGCAATCACTGTTGTCTTTAACAGCATACATCCTCTAGGCCACTAAAAAGCTTAAGCATCTTCTTAGTATGTTGAATATGATTATGACAAGGCTTTCATATGCATTTACAGTCAACCTACGTAACCGGTGCTTTATACCCACACATCAGATGGTAAGAGACAAAAACTAACACCACGCCTGATAAAGTTTTCAGTGACTGCAGCTCTTTTTCTCTTTTTTTTTTTTTTTTAACAGAAAAAGAGAGATTTTCATGAAATAGCACACGGGAAATATCTTTACTCCAATACTAGCTTTCTCACTGTACCTTGTGTGATTAACTGTCTACACAACTTTCACAGAAATATTAAAAAGGAGTCTCTTCAAAGAAGCTACCAGTCTCTTCAAAGAGGCATCCAAACGAGGTATTTCACAAAAAGCAAACAAAAGGAGACACCCCTGCAGACTAGCTTGTATGAAGGATTTTTCTCCCTTTACACTCCAGAAAATTTAGATCCCCTGGTATACTTCATTAACAACTAATTGTGTAGTGACTGCACCCTTCTGTACAGCCTCATGTCTTATTAAAAATAGGATAGTAGCCCAAAGACATTTCTGAAGAAGCACAGCACAACCATTAGCTTCACCTACTGCTGCCAGGTATGATCTGGCAAAAATTCAATTCGGTATTACAAAAAAAAAAAAAAAAGAAAGGGGTGGAGGGTAAAGCGGGCAACCATCTCAACACCACCACCATGTACTGCTACGTTGCAACTTACATTAACCTTAATGATAGGATTTTACACCTTTCCTTGACATCTCCAGCCTAAAGATGTCAAATGCTGGGAGGAAGCAAAAATAAAAGCACCCAAACCCCTTTAGTCAATGATCTATCTATCTAAAGGCTGCAGCAAAAAGATTTTTTTGTTGTTCTTTTTCCCACCTGGGTTCGATTTGACTCAAGTTCCAGCTTGAACTCACTGAAGCTTCAGAGCTCAGGTTCAACTGCAGTTCCAGCAAGAAGGAAAAGAAAAGGAAGAAAGAAAGAAAGGGCTCGAGGCAGTCTTTCACACTGCTGCAGCTCCCTGGTTTAAGTTATTTTCATCTTGCAGATGATGAATGCAGTCACAGGGCTCCGCTGAGAAGTAGGTAAAGGCAGGAGGTATCTGGACCTCAGATGCACATCTCAACAGGCTACCCAACACTTCAGTTGTGAGCAGAGTGGGGCTGAAAAAAGGACAAGTTTCTTCACAACTCGTACGTTCTCTAAGGAGAAAGACAAAAAACACTAGTACCATTACAAAAATGGAAATCTGCCACAACCTTATCTGACTCAGCCCTTTTTGCAAAAATACACTTGCTGAATAGTAGCCGACTGCCTAGTTTCAGTATGAACTTGTTTCTCCACAATACACACGCATTTATTTCTCACAAATGAACCCAGATGCCTCAACTTTTAGAAATCCACTCTGGGACAATCTAAAACAAAAGAATTAGCATGGGAAAGTGTTTTTGTGTCTTGGTTCTTGTAGCAAGGTAACAAAAAGGTTACAGTTTGTGCAATCAACCACCACTCAGGTCTGCAGCGAAGAGAATCACAGGGCAAGAAGAAGTAAGGAGTAGGAGGTCACTATGAGTAGGCTTTCACAGGAGGTGTGAACAGAAGACCTTAAAACATGGTTAATGAGTATCCCACTGGAAAGCTGGATAAACAAAACTGTTCTTCTGAAGAAAGGTCAGGAGAACCGCACTAAGCCTGCCCTGGAGAAAAGGGCTTGCTGGCTTACAACCTGACTGCATGGCCCGACTCCAAACGCAAGTTATTTTGCCATGCTGGAGAATGGCCACCAGGAAACCAGAGAAGGGGAAAAAACTTACAGGCTTTGTTCTTAAGCAGCAAATGGGAGAATGTGTTGATTTTACAACAAAGTTCAGAAGTTGTTCTCTTTTTTCTTTCCAAACAGCTATTTCCCTGCTTTTATGGGCAGGATGTTACAGGCACAAGGAAACGCTGCTGTTACTCCACCTTTCCTTAGCCTCAACTTCTGTTTCAGGAAATGTAATTACGAAGCTCATGAAGACGTGAGATCTGTTAGCACTGATACCCATTTCAGGTGGAGGGAGAAGAGAGTCTACTATTTTTTTTTCCCATTAAAAAAACCATACTTGTTAAAGAGCACAGGGAGAGTCAGGACCCACCACAACCCCCAGCAAACACCCTCAGAAGGCAGGGCACACTGAAAAGCACAGGTCACCACCTCACAGGCAGGCACAGGATAAGCTGAGAACAGTAGAATCAAAGATCATTTAGATAAACAACAAATCCTACAAAGCAAAACCACAAACGGATTTTTATTAAAAGTCCCCGAAATATTGCCATTAACATTTCCTGTACTCTAACAGAAAATACTGTCCTAACCTAAAAATCTTTGTTAAGTAATCAAAGAATGCCTTTCTTAAAGGCATTACTTTATAAATACACGTGTACTTCAAAAACAAATAGTCAAGGGGAATCTCTTTAAAGCTGGAAAAAAAACGAGAATATATCTGTAACTCCTGACAAAGACAGAAGCGTTGGGCCTGTGAACAGACCAGTTGGTTCATACTGATTCTTCTACTGGGAACGTGTAACGCAGTCCCGGTAACAAGGCCCCTCCAACTGCAGGCTTGCCACGTGTGAGGGACCTCAGCCTTACATGTCCAAACCAAACCTGTAACAATTTTAAGAAATATATTTATTTTTTTTCTTCTGTTCCAAACTCGTTCAGTTTGGCCAGAAGACTGAAATTGATCAGGTTTCTACCAGCAGCTCCCTTGTGTAACCTGACTGCAGAAACTCTCCAAATTAGCAAAGGTTACAGGTTCACGTGAAAACTTTTCCGTAACGCCTAATCGCATGTGGGGAAAGGAACACATTGTCGTTTCCTACCCAGCGTCTTGGCCAGGCAATACCATATTATAAAAATATGGAGCAGGGAGCAGACCTGCCTGCTGGAGACAACAGAACAATACCAAGTATTCAGGTAGCATTGGCTGGTATTTTTTGGTTTTGTTTTAAAAAGGCACTCATTTAGCATCCAAACAATGATTTCCATCTCAGTGACCTGTATTATGAATGCTATAAGTTACAGTAATATAGTAAAAATTGTCACATTTACACATAAATTACAAGGCATGCTTGGGCCTAAGAAAGTTCTCTCAAGATGGCAGAACCCGTTCCTTGACTATTAGGACCATTCATTTGTAAGTGCTAATAAAATCAGTAGATTTTTCACGCAATCGTACTTTACTAAGATTATTTGTTAGTAATTAAGTATAGTCACTTACACAGGCTCCATAAACATCCCAAGGTGACACACACAGAAGCACATGTGTGCACACAGGAAAGACATGTTTGTGTTTTGTTGTTTTTTTCAAAAAATAACATGCCAACATCAAAGTGTGGAAACAGTGGGACTTTAAAGGGAGTTTATTACGTGCTTTTAATCAAATGTTTTTTATGAAGCGAAGTGGGAAGAAGCCAGCCGCAGCTGGCTGTAGTATTATAAAATCAGCATTTCAGAAAAAGAGCAGAGGTAATATAAACAAGCGAACTACAAAGGATGCAAGTGATCCTAAGAAAAGATAATGCTGTGGGGAGTACAACTTGCAATGCCACCACACCTCCCGGTTTTGCTTCAGTAAGCCACATTCTGTATGCAGTTTCTCAATGCAGTACGTCTTAGTAATTTACATTATTGGAAAAATAACAAGAGCCCCAAACATACTACAGGCTTCACCAGACTGGGAAATGCCACATTTCTAGTAAGCCATATGAAGCTTACTCCTATCCCAAGGAATGACGTTGATCAAACCCAGCACCATCCTGACACCGCTGGTGCTACGAGGAGACTCGTACTCCCAAGCAGCTTTACACAGCCGCATAATTATACTCGAAATGAAAGCACACCTGCTCCCAGCCACCCTCCCACGGACTCACGGTGTCATGGGTGGTAGCGGTGGTGCCCAGCAGGGCCTGCTCCAGGGCCACGGCCTCCCAGAGCACCCGGAGCCACGAAGGGTAAGTCTAGACAAGAGACGCTCACCTTTTCCAACAGAACCGAGCCAGCCACGGAGCTATGCTCCTTTCCTGCTCAGGACACCCCAGGTGTCCACTGACGGTGGCTCTTTGCTTTCCCTGCCCACGCAGGACACCCACACCCCATTTGATTTTAAAATGCTTTGAGGGGAATTCCTGTGCGTGTGAGCAGGCAGGCGTGCTGCTGGGGAAGGAGTCCCGCCGTCGTTTTTGTTCGCTCAGACTTTGCAATAACACAGGTAACAGACTGTTTTCCACCGCAGAAGTGGATTATTTTATTACGTGCTAGTAATACATAATATTGGTGATAGGTAAGCGGCCAGCTGCCGGCTCCAAGTGGTGATGTGCTCTGCAACCTCCTGGGTGGGGCAGAGGCTGTCCTCCCACAGGTGCTGCCGTACCAGCCCTCTTGGCCACGGACTGCGGTCATCAAATGCTTATCGGGATTCCTCCCAGCCAGTGCTCCTACCCTCCCTGCAACCTTTCTGCATGTTTCTGCTGGTTGAGAGTAATGTCAGCACAACTGGAGATTCCTGGGAATGTTTCGCAAATCAGCTGTACATCGCAGGCTGAGCAAACCCTTTCCGAAACGTTACACATAGCACAGAAACACTACCTCTGCAACCATCATCTCAGCATTCTTGCGCTTCGGTTTACATTAAGTGCCACGTATCTGCTTAAGAGGATGTTTTGAAATACCGAATTATCAGGAATGCTGGCAATAGGATTCTAGATTTTCGCATCAACTTTTCTAACACTGTGAGATCTTCCAGATCTGACTGCTTCAGTTCAGAAAAACTACTCCTGCAGAAGGGCTACGGCTGCCTTCCACCACAACAGCTGTTTGCAAAACGTGATGTCTGACCACGTCCAGCACCTCGCTGTTAGCTGTGTCTTGATCCAAGCAGTTTAAATCACCGCATGATCCTGGTAGCTCTGGAGCACAAAAAGCACTGAAAAAATCCTCTGTAGGAAGATTGAAAACTAGAAAGTAACATAAGAAAGAGGAGCTAAGAGAGCACAACCATCCTCATTTAGGTTTATAAACAGCACAACACAACTCTCCTCCCCCCACCCAGACAGACTTAGAAACTGCAGCTTGCTTATTAGAAACAAGAGCCATCAAAATGCTGCCAAGGGACACCTGGCCCCTTCAGAGGCCTCTGATTTACTTTCTCTGCAGCTGGATGATGGGGAAAGTCAGTGTTTTTCACTCCTGCACTCAAATCGGGAATGAAGACCATTTCAATTTTTGCCATGAACACACACGTAGGTTCAAGGAGAAGCGTTTAATCTAGCAGTCTTTAATTACGTGCTTGGAGAGTGAAGTGCTGAGCAAGAGCAGGCTATCACCTGTACCACGAATTTGAACATGACCACTAAGTGATGGGTTTAGGTACATTTCATTATAAATAGGGCTATGGAAAGCTACAAAAGATGCTTTCTGTGGACAAATGCAAATTTGACACTTGGGTGTGAGCTGTAACAGTGATTTGAGATTATTTAAAAATCACAAACCACTACCTCTATGAATGAAACCAAGTGCATAAATACACATTGACTAAAACTGTAGCAGACATTTTTCACTTGATTTTAACTTCGATCAGTGCTAAATGCCTGAGCCAAGGTTCACAATACTGCATATTAATACATTTTCTCCCTCTCAAAACTTCAGCCAAGACTGCTCAGCCACAGCGGAGGGAAAAGCTGCAGGAAAAGGCTATTTTGTCCGCAACATAAATTCAGTTTAGTGTCTCTGGAGCAGCTGTGACCAACAAGGGAGAGCTACGGAGTCCAGAAGGATGACAGGGAACCAGTGGGGAAAGGTAGCACAGGCACAAGAAGTCAGGACTGTATCCTGAAGGAGATGTGTACAGCAGTGGTTTGTAAGCGTTGCTTAATTCAAGGACCTCCTACTGTTTAAATAAATCAGTAAACGCACAGATCTTTCTGAGCAGCACTGCTATACTTGTTTTCATTAACAGCCAAACAAAACCTCAGAATAAGCTTATTCATTTACGGTACTGAGAAAAACAGTATTGTTTTTCTTCACGCTCCACATAATACTGTTTTCCTCACGCACTTGCAAACACAAGCATTTTAAGTATTTTGTGGCAATTCTTCATTAAGCAACTGTGACTGTGAGGTTGGGAATAAAGCCCGGTCTGCAAGGTCCCTTACTGCAGAAACTGGAAGCAGTCCAGCGAAGGAGGCAGGAACCTCTCGGATAAATACTGCTCAGCAGAAAGGGATCCCATCTCTGGCCAGAAATGGAGTTTTAAGCAGAAAAATACTCACGGATGATTGCTAATGGCAGGTTCTCTCCTTCTAGGGGAGCTGACTTGTGACCTAAGTCAGAAAGCACCAGATCAGAAGACATTTTCCCTATACAGAGGAGGGAACAAAACAAGGGGAGCGCACAGATCTGTATCAAAACACCCCAAATGTTTCCCTTTCATTCGAGCTGATGCAGTGGGCAGGAGGAGACACCTCTCACCCACGTGCCGTAATTCAGAAATGCCTTTTGCACTCAAGATGCCTGCAAGTCACGAAGTGGCACCCGGAGGCCTGGCAGGATACCCATCCCACAGCACCCAAAATGGCACAGGATACCTCTGCTTTAGGCAACTGAATCCAACCCCATACACGTTGACTTGGTGCCGAGCTGCATTTCTCCGAGCTCCTCTGCCAGCAGTGCTGCTGAGATGCACTCACACACCTGCCCGTAGGTGTTCCAGCTCAGAGCTGAATCCTACCCAGTGACGACAGCAAGAGGCAGGCAAAAGCACAGAAAGATGGGCTGCTTTTAGTGTGTAACACAGTTAACCTGTGGAATCCCATGCCACAGAACACTGGGGGTGCTACAAGTTTGCACAGACCTTGCTTTTGTGACTTCGCATGGCTACTCACACGTTCCCTATGCTTCACCTCCCAAGACGGAAAGGGAATTGTATCGCTGCATCAGGCACAGCGGGTCCTGAACCGCGGCTGGGCTAACCAGACAGATCTGCGGGGAGGAACAGCCAGGAATCACATACTTCAGCCCTAGCGCCAAATGGACATCCTAAAGCCAGAACCATGAGTGGCAGTGCATTTGCAGATGGGAAGAAACTGTTAATGTGTTATTATTGGAAGGCATGTTCACAAACATTTGTGAAATACCGTAATAATAAAAAAATCCACGTTGAAATGATTAATTCTTTTAAAGCAAGCTCTGAGTGCTTTGCAGGAAATTTATGGCCATATGCCACCTTTTCCACAATAAGGAGAAGGGGAAAGACTCATCAAGATCAGCACCACACACTCTGCGTCCTGGATGAGGGAAGGAGTCTGTGGGAGGGATGCTGGCAAGCAATAACGTAATTAAGAGCTGTAACCTAACTCAAACAGACAAGGAGGAGGAATAACTCTGGCTTTTCCAAGCCAGTGACAACTTGACTTAGTTATCCTGTGTTTTTAAAAATAAACAAACACATGCTTTAATGTGGTCATTTATACTAAGAATTATTTTATTACCTAGAATGTCCAATCCAGGGTAAGAGTGCCATGGAGCTAGGATTTGTCAAAAAAACTATGAAGACTATGATGAAACTGTACACTTAAGGCCACTGAGAACAGTTATACTTGACTGTACATGACTAAGCCCTGGCATATATATATATATATCTCATACCTCAACAAGAATTCCTCTAAACAACTATTTATTCTCACAAGATTTATGATAAACTAAAAGACGTGGGAGTTTGGGCTTGAATGAAAAAATAACCACAGGACCAGATGAAACACTGCAAACAGAGATCATGATTTCCCCCCCCCATCCCCTTTTAAAATAGACTGCAGCAGACCAAACTGTTTTAAACAATTCTTTCGAGAGCGCCTCTCTTGGGAGAAGAAGTTTATTTAGCTTTTCCTCACAAAATGTCTTGAAAACGTTTTCTTGCTTTACTATATACGTCTTAGTTATTACTCACACAGTTATTTCTGATGAAACATCTAGTAATTGCTTCCTTATCCTTGCTGATGCCTTCCTCTGTTTTTCAGCATGCCATCCTTCAACCAGCAGACACGATGGGAGATACCTCAAGTTTAGCTAGACTTGGCCACTCTCCCCTCTCCCGTTCAAGTTTCGCCAACAACTTTCAGGTACAAGTCTTGAATCTGAAGTCATTGTGTTTTATTGTTAAAAAGCCCCCCAGCTTGTTTCAAAGCTCTGTTAGAAGGGCCGCAGGGAAGGCAGCGGCACAAGTTTTCTCAGGCCCTGTCTGGGGAAAGTTGGGCAAATCCACCACGCTTATGGAAGACATTTTAGAGAGTAACAGTTCAGAGGTCTTAGTTTGAGACACACACAAAAAAAATGGCCAACGAGACCTTGACTGTCTCAAAGAAAGCCTGGCACTCCAAGTAATATGACAACCTTCACAGAAGCCAGATCTTGTTTCAACCCAAGAGGCAGATATGAAATTATTACAGCTGGCTCTCATTTTGACAGGTCAGGAGAGATCTGCAAATCCTACACGCTTATGGAACATGAGAATGAATCTATCTGGCCAGGGCAAAATGAAAAGCAAGAATTACCACTTCTATTCACAGCCTTCTAGGAGGACAAATTCATCTTTCCTAAAACCTGCCATTCAACTGCAGCAAGCATTAGCAGCCTTCTATAAAGAGCAAAAAATAATTAAAGGCATCGTTTCTGTCTGAACACACAGAACAGAACAAAGAGAAATGCAGGAGGTTAAGCCTATGACATATATGACCTTATCCAAGAAGGGAGACCAAATAAAGAGTGACCTCAAAGAAAAATTGGTTGAACTGCCATCCATCTTGCTGCACGGGATATTCAAAAACAAACAAACAAAAAACACCACCACTTAAAAGGATAATAAAGAAAAGCACGAGCAGATAAGGTGTCTGGTCAAGAGTTCAAGACCGCATTCAAGTTTCATGGGGTAATGAGATACTGCCCGGAACCCAACAGCACAGGATGCCCTTCCTGAGCAGATGAAAGATTACTGGCTGGAAACTAACGGGACAGCTTCTGTGCTCCTGGGCACTGGGAGGACCAGAACCTGGCTTGTGGGGCAATCCTCAGACAATTCTTCAAACATATAGCCTGCAGCTAAGCAGCGGAGTTAAACCCCTTGCAATACAGATCTTTTCCTCACTGAAAGGAACACTAATGAGAGAAGAGAATGCAGATCCTACAACATGCATTGCACAAGCTAAAAATACGCAGAGGCTCCGTAAAAACCCACTTGCACACTTGCCATTTACAACATTTCCCTAGCCTGGGTAATAGAACAGAGCAGTACTGGTAGAGGCAAAGCTCTACATCTGGCACCACAGAGCTGAAGTTCCTATGACCTTTCACTTGAAGCTGCAAACCAACCCAACAAAAAAAAGTTAAACTTCCTTTGTCATTTTCACATTTCTTCCAGAAGCTTGCATTGATGAGGAGGCTGGAGGGGAAAAAAAAAAAAAGTTGTTTGAAAGGCCTATTGGAATAAAATTCCACCTCAAAGAGTCCCACTGCCATCTGTTGCAATTTATAGCAGAGATGTATTTTAAACCATACAATCCCCCAAGGCATGCTACTACTCCTCTCACTGGCCTCTCTTGTACGATTCAGAGAATTCTGCCTTGAGCAGCACGAACACACAGCTACATCCCGGGGAATTAGATACAACGGAGGAAACGTGTCCTCCTGTATCTTGCAGAGCCAGTAAGAGTTTCTCAGCATTTTGCAAGTCCTGCCATTGCCCTGATTTTGCTATTTTCCCACAGAAAACCCTTGGGCTGAGGCATGCACGGGGAGATGATGGAACATTAACTTTTCCCGAACTGCAGCGAAGTAAAAAGGGGACCGTGCATGAGGATATCGCAGTCCCGGGCACCTGCCAGCCGGTCAGAAAGGCAGGGCATCCCGCTGGCACAAGGCGAGACGCAGCCACCACCCAAGTGACAGCACCTGTGGAATGACACAGAGTTTCAACGCATCTCCTCCTCCTGGAGCAGGAAGGAGTGGGGCGCTCTGACAGCCTCCTCCCACGGGAGAGGCTTCTCCTAACACATTTTGCTTTACCAGCAGGGCTGTGAAGGCCATCTCTCAGCCACCCACAGAGCAATCGCCTCTTCGCCCGCCTCCTTGGGGTAGATCTAGGGAAGGTGGGAAGCCCAAGTGCACGTGCTCAACCTACAGTGTGGCTGCACCAACGCTGTACGTGAACGAAGGGTCCCCCAATTCCCCTGGTTGCAAAAACCAGCGGCCTCTGATGCAGAACTTCAGAAAGACAGACTCCCCGCACGTAAATTGGCCGGTTGTCCCCAAAATACCTTGTGTCAGAAAGAAAGTGCAGATGATCATCTGACCTGCCCCACGGGGAGCGAGATGGAAACAATGGTGTTTGGGGGGAAGGAAGCAGCTACAGGGAGTACCCCGGGCAGCAAGTACCTGCCCGGGAGCCAGGAGCGGCACGGGGAGCGCCCGAGTGGCTGTTATCTGCCAAGGGAAAGGAGCGGCTGCGGGAGGTGCCGGAGATCACAGGGAGTCAGTAAGCAAGCAGGGAGGAGATGAAAGGGCTGAGCTGGAGACAGGCACCCAGCCCAGGCTGAGTCAGGGCACCAGCACCGAGGGGGAGCCCCGGTGGAAAAAGCTGAGGGCTGCTGCACCCGAGACACACGCGAGCAGAAACCATTGTGGGGAGCACGAAAACAGCCAAGTAGGGCTGGGGAGGAGTCGCGAAGGCTGCTGCTTCGAGTTGAAGGCAAGCAGAGCCACTGTTCCTACGGCATGGGCACTTCCCAACAAGGAGCTTCACCGCTGCAGTGCTCTCATGAAACTGCAATGGACACGGTCCGCCACGTCAAACAGAACTGCCTGCTAGCACAGTCAAACCAACACAGCCTTAAATATGCGGTCAGGAAGCCATTTCTGTCGTGTCCCACTGTAAATGCTCAGTAGTCACACAGCTAGTTCTCCTCAGCTCTGGGTAAGGGCTCGCTACAGAGAGAAGGCAAAGAAACGGAGCACTACGCCTCTGAGCTGCAGCTCTCCGGAGCCCAGCCCCATCGCAGGGAAGGCTCTGCCTTTGCTTGCAGCTTGCCCCGCCGTCTGGTTCAGCACAGCGTCCTTTGATCTTCCTCCAGCAGCTGCTGTCTTCCTGCCCCTTCGTGGGGCACTCTCAGAGCGCACAGAAGGTAAGCTGCAGCAGCCTGCAAAACCAGCACTCCGATCCTCCGTTCTTTAAAGATACTATTCACGCTGCGTAAGGAGCAAAAGAGGAAACAGAGATAAAATAAAACTGATTGCAACAAGTCAGCAGACTGTCAGGTCAAGCTGTAGAGCTTTTTCGGTCACAAAATAGTCCAAGCAAAAAGAAAACCAGAGGCAGTAAAGCTTGGTGACCTAGGGTACCAGAAAAACAGCAAAGCTGGTTGCTGCTAGCTAATAAAGACAGAGCTGAGTGTGTCTCTCCCCACTTGGTGAAAGCCAAGGAAAAAAAGAAGCACTTCACTCTTCTGTAGTTAAAAACCTGGAGCGATTTAAACTGCATGGTAAGAAGGGAATGGAAAGCAGATTCTTTTCCTACAAAGGTGTGCTTTAATTCACCCAACATCCTCAAATACCTGGAGGCAGCCACCACCTCTAGACTGCACATACTGTGCCTGCTAAATGCCTCGGAGGAAGCCATCAGGTGTCACTGAGGAACTTCTTATTAAAGGACAAGTCACAAGTGAGGTTGTTTCTATTGCTACGTGTGAAACATGTTGAGAAGAGAGCACTGCTGTCAAGTCCATTTTGTTTGAAAGTACCTGTCCCAATAGCTAGGCCATTTTAGGAGGCGTTTTAAAAAGAATAAGCTAAACAGAGTGCTAAATTTGAGACTTACAGACCTCAAATGCTTTTTTTCAAATAACCTTTTATTCTAATATCACCTTCAACAGGTCAGAATATGAAAAGGCTCTTCTGAACTTAAAGGATACGGAGCCTGATTTTCATAGGTGTCAAGTGTTTGCAGTTGTCATGAACTTCCTCGGAAGGCACAAGACCACAGAGAGCTGTCAGTTACACTGAAGAAAAAAAAATCCTTTAATCCCTTCTATAAAAGACAAACCAGTAACAACATTTATTTGCACAGCAAAGTCTAAAAGAACTCTGAATTTGAAAGTTAATCCTTGAAATCTGGCTATGTTTAACGACATGGTGTGCCTGCAACAGTGCAGGAAACAAACCCTGCATTAGTTGCTGCAAGTTTGATACTAGGGTGTACTTCACACTTCACAAAACATACTTAAGCCAGCTTTGCCTGACAAATTCTGCATGCCTACGAGTGACTTCTGCATAGCGTAGATTACCTGCTAATACACATTTCCTGGGTACTGAGCAGTGAATGGTTAGATTTCAACAAGGAAACACGTTTTCTCTCCGATCAGCTGCCACTTGCAGTGGCAAAAGTGAATGTGAATACATGGAAAACGTGGTAGCTTTACCTCGATTTGTGCTTGGTTGTGCTTTAAAATAAAAAGATAGATTTCCTGTTATTTTCAGTATGTTACCAACTGCTAGCTTAATTTTGCTAAGAGTTCTCCTCTGTCTGACTAGGTGAGATGACAAATGCTTCGATGGATCCGTTAGGTATGCATTAGGGCGTCAACTGAGGCGTGCACTGCAAGTCACTTCTGGAAAGGACACGCTCTCACTGGAACTTTTCAAAAGAAAGAGAATGCTTGCAGACCTGAGGATCCCTGATCTTACAGCCTTCCCAAAAGCCATACTGGCGCAAGCGAGGGGTTGAAGGAACCGGTTTTACACTGGACGACACAGCCCCTGATTCACATCACACCATGCTCTTAACGGCTCTTATTTGCTTTATGGAGCAAACACTACAGCGTTATCACCCAGACTTGGTCAAACAAGAGTGTAAAGTTTTCCTAGGCGGTGCGACACAACCCCACAACTTGCTGCTCTTAAGGAAAAATGAGGTATGTCACCCCCCTTCCCTTTAACCATGAGGTCTCACCTCTCGCCCAGCTCTCCGCATCTATTCAGTCCCTCGGCTCATGAACCTGTTTGGAAATTAAATCTGGAGGAAGAGAAAAAATGAGCGCAGCTTCCCACTAAGTTAGCAAAACAAGGTCCAAGCAGCACAGGAATTGGTTCACAGACAGTATGTAAGATGTTTAAGCAGCTTCACGCTGCTCTACCCAATCACTTACTTCCTGACCTACTCACGCAGTGTGAGCCAAATATCCTAAAGCAAGGTTTATGGATACTGGGTTGGTTGCTTCAATAACAGCAAGAAGTTAAAGGCATTTCCACACAAAACTGGAAAGACAACACACCCTAGTTCGTGTTGGAATCCTTTACATTACTGTGTGGTATGAGAAGAGTCCATACTGCACCTAGAGAACATTTTTAAATGTTCTCTGAGAAAATTAGTGAGGCAAAAACTCGGCATATATAAGTTTAAATATAAGGGTCAGCTCCAGAAAGGAATCCGGATTTCAAACACAGTTATGTGGGTTTTGAAAGAGGACATCTGACAGCCTCAGAAATTCAACATGCACCTTCCAACTTGGACAAACACACACGCTTTAATTTTTTTTTCACCCAGAGCTGACAACCTACACAGGTTACCTCTGCACCGAAGTGGAGCCAAGCGTGTGTGCTTTTCCCAACGCTAGTCCATAATGCTCCTGCAGTCAGAAGACACATCTCCTCTGCAACCAGAGCCAGCTAACACAACGAATCGCCGGCTCTCCTGCAAGGGTCAGCTGTCGTATCTATGAAATAAGCACCAGTCGAATTTTGACTCGGAGCCCACAGTGAAGAACGGTAGTATGGGAAAACCCCTCCTCGAAATGACATGGATGACCACGTGCCTTCATGGCGTTACAAAGTCACAAAGTCCCAAGCATTCCAAAACTTTCATATGCTTACTCAGAAAGGCACTCTTAACGAATGTAAATGCAATCTTACATGTCCAGTCTTTGACTATTAACATTAAAAACAGTTGCTACTGGGAACAAGTCAAGGGAGATGCTTATCCAGGGAGTATTTTAAAATTACAGAACTGCAAGTGTCAGATTGTGCTTCGGCATTCACAAGTATTGCCTTTATTAATCTTTCTCATCAGACTTAAAGTTTAAAATTTTCTACAGTGCTTCACGCATTTGCCTATAAATGATGTGTTTAAAAGCCACCCTGCAGTATGAAACATATTGCTGTAAAGGATCAAAGTCATGCAACTGACTGGATGTGACAATAAAGCAACACATCCTCACTTGGAAAGGAAGTACGGCTATAAAGGGCAGGCGTGCAGAAGATACTGAAATTCAGCTGGATGACAAACTTGAATATTCTATTATTTTATTCAAAACTGCTTTCCTGTTTTGAGGTATTTTTACGGATACTATAAATCCAGCAGCTTTCCTTAACAGCTTCTCAGTTTACTGCTACCCCAGAGTACAATTAAAAGCAAGGTAGGAATTCAACTTGCTTCCTAACATCTCGCTGCGAAGAACAAACATTGTCATTTGCATGATCCAGCTAAGACATGTAACCAGCCTCTTACAATAACAAAGAACTCGAAAGGAATCCTGTTTTCCAAAGATGGAAGTGGTAAAAGCAGCAAAGAGGAGGAAAAAAATAGCATCCTTTGCTCTGACACAGTGGCTGTTGCTTACAACTAAACTCTAGGTTATCCGTGAACTTTAAAATCATTTTTTTTCCTTTTAAAACATAAAAGACTGCATTAAACAGAAGAACATTTTGTATATTTGCTTATAAACCGCAAAGTTCTCAGTCCCGTCACTCTTACATAATTGCTGGGTGAAAAAGAAAATAACGATGAAGTTTCCTCAGGTCAGATATTTGCAAAGACCAAGACATTTCATTCCTTTCGCTTTAGACTAGAAGAGACTGGCATGATTAGGAGGAAGATGGATTTGATCTGTTCTTCCTAACACAGGCTTTTCCAAGGTTTGCTTCACCTGGAGGTAAGTGGTCTGATGAACAGTCCATCGGTCTCTGCCACACACAGAGAAAAGGACCTGCACGCAGGTTTTTCACAAAAGGTACTCGTGGCTTGTTCCAAGCACAGAGGACTGCCAGTCTGAGCTGTTCCAGAGAATTACTTCTGTAGAAACAAACCACCTTGCTTCCAAAAACCATTCCTAAATCCCACTCCTTATTGGAAATCAGCTCCAATATCACATAAAAGAGTCAGGGAGGAGTACGCAACGAAGGAAAGCCAAAGCATGGAATCAAGAGCCAGCTGCCTGCTTTAAAAGAAAGCAGGATCCTTTGAGGTTTATAAACTCATTAAAGATGTATCAGTCCATTTTTATCTTTGCCTTGTGATCTGAACGGTCAGTGGAAAGCAGGCATTCATACTCCTGCCAGAAGCAGCGTGCTGCTGAGGACAGCTAACCCACGAGCTTCCCGGCCAAAGCAGCCCAGCACAGGGTCCTGCAGCACCCCAGTGCAGGGGAGAGGGGGAGAGGGGTAACCTCTGCACTGCACAAACACACAAGCCTGGGGGAAAACGTAACATCAAGACTCATTTACCACGAGCATTTCCAAGACTGAGTTCAAAAGCAGGCTGCCTTCTCTACTGGGCAGGCTCTGGACTGTCTGGGGCAAGAGCTAGAAGCGTGCCAAACGACTGTGCTGCAGAGTACCTCAACACCTGGGGGATGCTGGCTCTTCCCTAGACAAGCAGCGAACCCAAAGCAGCACGGCCTCAGGGGCAGCAGCGAAGCCACTGGCACCCACAGGGCGCGCCGGCATCCAGCACCAGCAGGAAGCAGAAGCAGGGGCCACCGGAGCATAAATTTCAGGTGGTTCTCCTGCTGTGGTCCCTTCCATGAACAGCCTGGGCTGCTGCTGGCCACAGAAACGCAGGGTTATTTACAGAACTTTTCAAAACTTTCAGGTCCTCCTTTGTTCTAAAAAGGCAAGGCTGTTCTAAAACCGTTTTCTGACTCAAGTGACCCAAGGTCAGGGATAGCATCAGCTCCATTTAAT
This sequence comes from Anser anser, assembly GCF_964211835.1. Classification (NCBI taxonomy): domain Eukaryota; kingdom Metazoa; phylum Chordata; class Aves; order Anseriformes; family Anatidae; genus Anser; species Anser anser. The sequence continues at coordinate 36,749,101 of NC_139720.1, read as the reverse complement.
ACTGGAAAGTCCTCCAGTATCCGCTAAAGGGCAACAAAAAAAGCAAGCGGTTTACAGGCAAATGAACTGCTGAAGCCTGGTTTCCTATGGTCTCACACATGACCTCGTCATAAACTGCACGAGACTTTCACGTGGATGGCTACAAAGGGGCAAGTCAGGACTGAAATTCTTTCCCGTTGTGTAGGGCTATAAAGCTTCTCTCGAATGGATTCCCTGATGCTGACGATGAAGTTGTTCTAAGCTTAGGAGAAGGAAGGGAAGGACTGCAAAAGTCTTGCTTTTGTAAAAAACAGAGCTAAACATGGACAGCCTTGTTTTGAGATCCTACCACCAGCAGCAAATTGGGACACTTTTTGTGTTCTTCACCCAAGCAACAACTGACTTTGAAACAGCTGCACACCACAGTCAAAGCTCTGCCTGTCACAGACAGAGACAGCACAAAACCAACTGTATTTCTGCCATCCATGCTTGTACTTGTTCCATGCACAAACAGCTTTCAGCTTCCCCAGGCATTAACCAAGGACTCTCCATATACGCCACAGATCTGTTACATCAAATGACTTTGTTATTGCTAGAAAAAGAGAATTTCAGATGGTCAGAAACACCACTCTTAGCCGCTTATTGTAAAAGACTATTGTTACATCAGTAACGTGGACACAAAAGAACAAACATGCCTCATAAACCTTTGCAAATTGTGGAAGTATTCAAACAAAAACAGAAAACAATTTATTTTGTTCAGTGAATTAATTTTCCCCTCCCAGAGACCAATATAAGATGACAGGTCACCTCAAAAACGAGCAAGTCGTATAATTATCATAGAACACTTGAAACAGAAGGAAAAAAAAAAAAGACACCATCAAGGCTCGAGGCAAAAGAACAAACAGAAACTGAAGAACAAGACCTCCTTGAAAGGAGAGCTTTAGTTTTAATTGCATATCTTTTGCAGCACAGAAGAAGAGAGAATTTGAAACGGGACACAGAGCTATGATTGCATGGGCATTTGCTAAGTAGGTCTGTGTATCCAGTTGCGCAGAATAATAAAAAAAAGCTCAAGAGATAAGCACTTCAGCCTGCCTAAGGCTTGGACACCTTCCCAGAATTCAGGTCATAAGCAAAGACTCTCATAAGCAATGGAGGGTGCCAGAGCAAACACTTCCACGCAACTGGTCTGTGTTTGCCTGTCTAGCCAAAGTTAAACGATGCACTTTATTTTTCTTTTTTTAACTGGCAAACAAGCAATACAAAAGTGCAGTTAGTGGACAGCAGCTTTACAAATTTCTCTCACTTTCACACAGTATCATTGGATGTCAACATCCAAGTTTTAAATACTGCTACCCATAAGGTACTCTGTTGGGTTAACTCAAAGGAAAAAAAGTCCTGCTTTCTACACTTCCTTTCCAACAAGTTCTGCAGAGGACAGCCAAAGCACCCTGAAGCCTGCTGGAGAAAAGCAGCTGGGTTCCAGCCTAGCCGTACTCTGATAACAGGCACTCCAAGGTCTCTGTGAAACCCCATCTAAGCTCTGAAGAGTATTCCTTACATCCTTCAAATATAGTCAAGGGACTACCATCAGACAGGGGTTGCTACACTTCAGTATGGGCAAATATTTTAACAACCTGTCCATTATCAGCAACAATCTTCAAGCATCATAGACAAGCAGTCAAAAATGAGGGATTTACAGTTAATAATTACCCAACATATCGTTGTTTATGAACAGGCTTGCTTAGTAAACGTCTGGTTAGTGGTATTAGTAAATACCATTTGAAAAGTATTTGTGTGCAATGAGTGTTTGTTTTTTTTTGTGACCTCTTTAGGCATCACAGCCATGAAGACAGATTTCAAAGAACAAAATAATAAAGGTTGAATTGATGGTATCAGCTCAAAGCCAGTCCAGCCAGTCCTGAGAGGGAAAGAAAACAAAACAGGCAGCGGAGGAAAAGATGACAAAAAACAAAACCACACCACCACCACACCTTTCCCCATATGTAAGCTGCTCTCGTACACGCTGCTGTTTGTGTAGCACAGGCTCAGGGTTCCCACCGCATCAGGTCACCATTTGACCTCCCTGCACCCCTTCAGAGCTCTCACCAAGCCGCCACCACACCACCACCACCTCCATCAGCCTGGATGAGGCTGATGGCCCACAGTGTCCAGTTTCCATGCAAACCTCCACTCCAGTTGCCAGCAGGAGCTCCCAAGCCACCCTTCTGGCTGCTGCTCAGCTCCTAGGCCTCCCCTCGCCACACGGACAGGGCCCTGCACGCTGCCTGCTTGGCTCCCTGTACCGCTAGCCGGAGCGCCAGCAGCGCCCAACCTACACAACCGGCTCCATCCTTCGCCCACCCAAGGGTCTCGCCCCAGGCGGCTCGCTCTCACAGCACACCAGAGCCCTCCAAAGAGCAGGGAGAGCAGCCTTTCCCTCAAAGCCATGGCAGCACATCCCCTGCCGGCCTCTCCCCTCGCTGATGTTGGCAGGATGCACGGGGCTCGGGGCAAGAGGCCCTGTGAGGGGAGGCTGCGCCGGGCAGCCACGGGTGGGCTCCGGGCTGCATCCCCTCTGCTCACATCCCCTCTGCTCACATTGTCCCCTTTGCCCAGAGCGGGTGTTTTAACTCCCCACATCGTCACTGCACTGAGTAGAGCTTTGAACCAGGACAAGGAAGAAGGAAAAGACAAAGGCCAGACCATTTCCCCCGGTGTCCTCGCCCTGACCGGGACACGCTGTCTGTCCCCACAGGCTAGACACTCACGTGCTCTTCCAGCCTGATGGCTGATGATGATCCTTGCCCCATTTCTCAACTCTCAATAAAACACCAGGGCCTTCACAATTAAATTCATCTATGGGGCTGAGTTCAGAGACTATTAAGAAAGAGACTGCCTTCAAACTGCCAAATGTTCTCATGTCTCAGCGGTGTCAGTCAGGGCTTGGTCCTTCTGTTCCTGTCGGTGTCACCCAGTCCGCTGGTAGCAGTCCGTACTTGCTCCCTGTTTGTTTTAACAAAATACGTGGGGCAGACTCATGCATTTGTCAAAGAAAGATCTAAGAGAACAAGGAAGGGAGGGAACATCTCATGTCTCATACAATAAAAACAACTAAAGTAAGAAACTAGATCTAATCTGTGAAATAATGAGGTATCACTTGGTGTGTTTTTTTAAACTTGGTATTATTCTTACACTGATAGTATATGCAGCTACGATATTTCCCATGATCCTGACAATATCCATGCCTTACTCGTCTGAGTCCTGTCCTAGTTTTCATCTTCAGTCTTCCAGGAAAAAAAAAATGAAAAAACAAGTGGCAATGTTGCCTTACAGCTCGACCAGAAGCTCATGAAGTGATGCTCTCCCTTTTGAGATGAGCAAAATAAATGATTAAACAGTCGGGGTCAACAGGCTCAAATATTGTGACTAGAGAAAGGCAGAGGTTTACACAGCCAGTCTTGTCCCCTAACAGTGGTCCGACAGGAGAGCAGGACCTCTGTCCCAGAGGAGCTTCCTCTTCTCTCACTGTAGCTTCTTTTTCATTCACATTTCTCTTACATCTTTCATTCAGGAAAAGATACTTTTTTATTCCTAGAGCAGTAGTGATGTGCCAAAAAGCTGCCACAGAGCTATATTTATGCTTGTGAAAACACCACTAATTGTCGTGCCATAACCAATAAAGTCCAAAACAAGAAAGTAAAATCATGGCACCAAGTTGATTACTGTAATAATTACCACAGGCAGACAGTTTCAGCTGTGTAACTTTTTATGAATTGGCATGAAAACAGATACTGATGATACTTTTGTCAAGCAGATTAAAAAAGCCCTGCCAACCTCCCAAAACTGACAAGCAAGGGAACCTACCTGAAGTTTTCAAAGGCAGAAGAAGACCAGGAGACTCAATTTTCACTAATAGTTTTGTGTTTGCAGTGGTGAAAAAAATAATTGCTTGATACTGAAGTTATTCAAGGTACAGAAGAGTGCTGCGCAATAAAAAGCCACCTTTTGGTGTTGCATAACATTTAAAATGTATTTTAGTACATTTAAAACAGTGCCCTCAACTTTACTCCTTAAATGGATGAACTGGCCTGTAAAACCTGTTATAGGGAACAATTAGGAAAGGATTCCAAAGCCACAGAAAATATGAAGAGCTAGAAATACCCAAATACATTTATTTCTAAAATCAGAAATCTGCAAGGAAATCCATGCTTTACATTGCAATCCTATTTGGTGCCCTACTTCATCACAGACTAAAGCACAAGCCATTTTTTCCCATTCAGTAAATTCTACTGCTTTCTCCTTGCTTACCCCCTTGCAGTATCTCCTATTCATTCAAAACAAACAAACAGACTTTTCTACCTGCTGCTTACCTGCAGCCTTTCTACCGAACATCCAGTTAAGAAATCTGCCCCAACGCTCCAAGGCACGTCTTGCCTGTGTCTTCTGCTGAGGCTCTTCCTCTGGGGGATCCCAAAGCACAGCTCCATGAGGCAAGCCAAGCCCAGACAGGGCTTCCCGAGGTCCCACCCTCACTGCCAGCCTCCCCACCTGCACATTCCTGCACCCGCTCTTGCACCAGTGCTGCTCCTCGTGCAACCACACAGAGAGCTGGTTCGAGGAAGGCATTTGGCTTAAAACTAACTTAATTAAGCTAAAGCTGCAGTGAAACCACACCCTCTGCCCGAGTGATGGCAGCCATGCTCTAAAACAACCCGAGACCTGCCACATTTTGGGTGTGTTGTTGAGGTGTTACAGGACACAATCAGCAGAAGTAGGGTGAACTGCTCCACGGTAATACTTCCATGTTCTGTCCTGTGAGACATCATTTGTTCTTCTTGGTTCATGGGGTGAATCTTGGAGACTGGAGAACTGGCAGTACTTAGCACCCTTTACAAAATGCCCCAAAAAAGAAGAGTACCATGTTTTACTGAAACATTTTGTATATGTACGTTTCAACAAAAGTAGAGCTGATAAACTAGAAAGAAAATACTATATAGCGAATTATAGATAACCCGTGCTGACCAGCAGTCAGAGTTGGAAGACTTCTTTGTGCGAATGCGTAACAAGCCATAAAACCCTACACGGACTGTGTGAAGAAGAGAGAACAGAACAAGCGCTACCCAGGGAAGTATGTCCTGGTACGTGTTTGAAAGAATACGGGATCTCATTCTGGCTCAGAGTTTCAGTAGGGCTTTGCCACCATATTTCAATTTTTTTTTTTGCTTACCTTCTAAGTACTGGCAACAGTCAGGTCAACATTTGTATTTCTCTAGGAAGGCAGTATCATTTAGCAGCATGTACTGACAGGATGGGGAAGACTGAGAAAAGATCTCCAAAAGTACCCAAACTAGCAGTTATTTCCCGAAGTTATTCCCAGAAGTTATTTCCCAAATTCAGGGAAAGGCACTGCATTTCTACTGACTGCACTTACCATGCCGTAACGCTTCATGCCCCCAAGATAATGAAATGCCAGTGCTAGTACCGACACTACTACTGTAATAATCCTTAAAATAATTAATGTCGCTCTGCTGCCTTTTGTTTCTGCCAGTTACCACCAAATGTGAAACACCTGCAGAAGATGTTTTTCTCCTGTATCTTCCATATCCATCTCTCAAGATGAAAACATATTGATTATTACTTGTATGAGCGAGATGTTAAATCCAGAAATACATCATGGAGCACCTATCCTAAGTTCCTCCTGTGATGTTTCACAACTGGATAGTGCAGTAAAAGCTGTGTGACATATTACGAGATTTTTCTGCCAGTAGCCATAAAAGCCTAGCTAAAACCAAGCTCATTTTAACAAAGCTCCCTGATTAAATTTTGAGGCAGGGGGGAAAGAGTCTCATACTAGCATCTTTAAGCATGTGCTTCACCAAGCTGCTTCAGGAGCTATTTTGAGTTATGAGTAACAAAGGAGTTTGACATCAACTTCGGCTCTTACAGGAAAAATCACCGGGTGTATGATTTTATATATATATATATATATATATAACATCTATTAGAAATACCAGGCTATTTCTATTTTCACAGAACATGTCATTTTATCATCTTAAGAGGCAAACGCCTACTTCACTAAAGGCCTATTATCTTCACAGCTCAAAGCTGCATCTTCATCTTCCAGTGGTAACCGGAACTTCAAAAACGCCTCGGGGAAGAAATCACCAAATCATTAAAATCAAATATGCTTTGAAGAATACTTGGGGTCTGTTTTAGTGGGTGGGGAAAGATGTTGCTTTTGATTATTTTTTTTAATTAAATCAGCTGTGAGTTTTAAAGTTCAGAGCACCGAAAACTGCTTTGAAGTTTCGCTGCACGTAATATCCACCTTTTAGCACAGTAGAAACAATCATGTTCGCCCATCTTGAGATAAGCTTCATATCATGTGAACATGTAACTGAATCAAAAGCAGCTGTCGACTTAGACAAACCCACCAACTCTCTCTATAAAACAAAATAACCCGTGACATAATTAATCATATCTAATTATATTGTAATAAATATATTTCCCTAACTAGGCGGACACACGCTATAAGCAGAGGGCAACTAGAAAGCGACTAAAGGCAGTTTGTAATTTCTGTTCCATTGCAATGACTTGTGACTTACTTAAAACCTTTGCTATTCCTACCAAGGCACATCTTAACACCTCTCAGTCTTGGGAGAAGCAATGCAACAACAGACCGGGTATCTGAAATGCCAGAAGCCTTCCTATGATCACCACGTTAAAGGTCTTTGCCAAAACAGTCCGGCAAGCCAAAGCCTGGCAAGAGGAATGACCTGTTTCAGAGTAACCCATTATGGGGAGAAAATTAAGTTTTCCCTAGAATCCAACTCAGCAGGAGCAATGCTCCTGCGCAGAGGCTTTCATGCCCACTATTGCCATTAGGACACCCAGCCACGGCAGCTGGAGAACAAACCAAAGACTCCCAGCGGGACTGAGCCAAAACAACAGGGTGCTGCCAACAACTTCATTGACTGAAAACCCAGTTCACGAATTCATCCTGGGCACAGGTGAGCACAAAGCATTTTGTGACAAAGCACGGGATTAGCCTCCCAAGGAAGCTCATTGTGATTCTGTGATCAAAGAGAAGTCAAACTGACTTGCACTGCACCACCTGCTATGTTTCACAAGATCTTGCTTGATTTTCTGACAGCTGGGTGTTTCTATGCGGTCGTTGTTTAACAGACAACTTAATTCCCAGTCAGAACTTGAGAAAGGTGTATAGCAGGCATTATTTTCTCTGTATGTTATAACAAACCTGCCGTCACAGTATCAAGGCAACCACAAATGCCCTGTGATTTAACAAAAGAAAGAGAAAATCCTGATGCAACGTGCTCTTCGAGCATCCAAGCCGCTTTGTATTTGACATCCAATGACTTAAGAAGTGTCATTGGTTTTCCTCTGTGCCTAAATATCTGGAGTTTAGTTAGGATAACGTGCATGCTGTGATCAGGCTTAAGATGGGGGGAACTGCCTATACCATGTGCTGGCTAATTAGCACCAAACCTAATCCAGAATTTAAGGCCTCACCATGCTAAGTACATCAGCTGTCTGCTTCGTTTTACAGAAAATCAAGAATTCAGAACCAGGGTGACAAAAAACCTGAGATCCCACAGCGAAATCCACCTCGAGAAGCCCCCTTGCACACAGGCTTGAGCTAGTGATGAGGGCATTCTCTTGATTTTTTCTAATACCCTGTTTTCGCAAGAAAAAAAATTAAACTACAGTACAAAATTTAAAATCTTGTAGAAAATATTTTCTTTAGTCCACTTTAATTAAAAAACAGTAGTTTTAGATAAGTTGTATTTTATTTTGCCAATAGCATTCTCTTTGAAAAGCTGTAACATACCTCCTACACAAATCAGGGACCAGCAAGAGTTCAGAAGAGTGGATGACATGGTCAGCTGAACACTAATACCGTTTTTCAAATTCTATGAAAACAAACTTGTTCCCATGAAGGCCAAATCAGACCCAAAGCAATACTTGACAGATGAGATAGGGAATGTTGAGAGAAGGTATTTAGATTTGTCAGCAATGCTGGTACAAACCACAGCAGTGCAAGTAAGTCTCAGACTAAAGGGAAAAGGGAAAGTAGGTTGTACCCAAAAGAATAAAATGGGTTTTCACATGGCCAGGACCTTGAAGAAGAAAAAAAATAAAGATCAGTGCGTTATGTAGAGGAATAATTCTTTTTATACTGTCAGTCATGAAGCCCTAAGAAAGAAACTTAGGCAAGGCCATTCTTTCTTTATGTAATTCGTTCAACTTTAGATTCAGTGGGAATAGAAAAATGCAGTTGTGGTATCTCCTCACACTGCCATATGTACATAAGTTCGTCTCTTACCACTTTGCTGAATCAAACGATAGCTAAAGCAATACAATGGTATTTTAAGAGTCACTTTCCCATGGAAATAGCTAAATCATATTAGGAAACATAAAAAGGTGGTCCAGTCTTTGAACTCTGTAATGGTCCAACTCCATGGGAATACCTTTTCTAGCTACTGTGAACCCATCCTCTCCTATCCTGAGATCCACTTATCAGGATCTCTAACAGCAGTTAAATGGTTTTCATTACATAAAGAGTTGATTAAGGCTCCTGTCATTAGTCATCACCCCACACTGCATATTCTTCGAATGGAAAAAAGGTGTGCTCTGAAGTTAAGAAATGGAAGGCCCCTGGATTCCAAGTTAAATATCTGGGTTATTTTAACCTGGCCTGCTAACTCATGCAAGAACTACAAACTGTCCTTTCCATTACATTTCACATCCAAATCCACTCACAAAGCCTTATATTTTTAAACACAGAAAAGAAGGTTTGAGTTACAAGGTTACAGTTCATGTAGGAAAAGCAATGCAGTGCGAAGACGCCACGCAAGCTGGGAGCATCATGACAAGAGGAAGATTTCTTTAATGAAAGATTAAGTTTTCATTTCTAAGTTCTCTCCTGTGGATTACATGGCAGTCTGACCACTGCTCACACCAGGCTGCCTGCACAAGCGATGCCCCCATGACCGTGCACTTGGTGTTCTTCCTGTGCCAGCCTTTGCATACGTGATGCAGCAGCTGCTCCAAGCAAGAACTTTTGATTAAATTGTCCATTTGCCCCAATTTGCTTTCAGCAGCAGGTAAGCGTTTCTATTTATCATCCTGCAACAAACAGAGTGAGTCTTTCAGGCAAAAGTCTCCTTCCTCCCCCACTCCTTAGCCATAAATATGAACACAATGCCCATCTCCAGCCTCCAGCTGCAAGGGCAAAACTGCCAGATCCACACTTCATGGAGGATTTCAGCAGTTTTGGGGAGCACCACCCATGTTAGCATGTTGCCCCTGTGCTGTATCACAAAAGAAAAATTTATCATTAACTTCATAAAGTGTAACAAGAGACATACCTGTCTATGGCTATGCTACAGAATCCTTGCACATATCAATAATAACCTATTAAAAATCAAAATATAATAGTTCAAATTACATCTGTCACAAAAAAAAGTTCCGCTGACTTATGCTTATTTCAACGGCATTGGGCTTTGAACTTCCTCATTTCAGGCACTGGACAAACAACACAGGTCACTTCTCTCATCACACAACATGCAACCACCACACTTTTACTCTTTTAAGCAGAGCCAAAGAACATGGCAGCTTCTGAATACACAAGCACTGGGTCGCGCTGAAATCCCTAGCGCAGTTGCTAGAGTTCACACAGCTTTCCCAGATGCTTCTCAGATGAACCGCAAAGATGCTTTGCAATTAAGTGATTAGCTCAGAACAAAAAGACTTCACAATCTCAGCTGCTGTATCTATAAGCAAACCCACTAAATCAAGCCACTGGTGGACCAAACAGCAAGGTCAGCATCTTTTGCTCTCGGTGAGCAGAATTCTTCAGCAGAGAGGAAGCCAGTAAAAAGAAATAATAATAAAAAATTAAACTTCTAAACCAAACTCTTCCAAGCTGGCAGGCTAGTGTGATCCTAAGCACAACTATCTATAGGAAGTGACTGAGAGGAAGGTCTCTACAATAAAGGTTATGATCCATCAATAAAGGTGTTAAGCTACTTTTGCAGCATTAGCAAATGCCATCTGTCCCAAACTTGTCTTCAAAAGGGACAAGCCAAATCGTGACACCCTCTGCTTCACTGGAAATAAGATTAAGCACTTACTTAGTTATTAAGCAACGTATCATCCCCAGCCAGAGCAGAATTTGATCTTCAGTTTTTGTCATTACTAATCTGGCTTCGAAGAGGCCACATTGATCGGGTACCGCAAGTAGAAACCAGGGGGGCTGTATTATGGGGAAACGTACAGCACGGTCAGACTGCACACCCAAGTACTTGAACACACCTAGGATCGAGCACAAGAAAAGCAACCCTAACTGTGGACAACAGGGACGACTATAAAAGATTACAGACAATAAACTTACTTTGTAATTTGCCCCTGAACAGAGAGCCAATGATTTTCTACTCTATTATTGTATATAATTTCTGAAAGAAATGCACTTGCAAACACCATTTTTCACAATTACTTAGCGTGAAGTCGTCAGCATCTGCTATGTGAAGAGCAAGACCAAGCAGTGAGTAACACCACGCGGTCAGCACTCCCAGGGAGGCAACGCTGCCACTTGAGGCTTCCTCTAAGAGGCAGAGGAACCACTGCTGCTTTTACTATTATTTTCAGCACAGCACACATTCCTCTGTGCAAGGGAACACAAATTCCTCTCCGGCACACACACAGATGAATAACTAGAAAATGATCTTAATTGCTACATAAATCACATGTGGCTACTTTACATAGCCAAATGTACGTCCACATAGGAAGTACTCTCCTCAAAACTGTCTGCAGTATTTCATCAACCTTGCAGAAGAGCGAGTATGCCAAAGAAAAACAAAATGAAAGGAGCAATTACTCATCCCGAGTCAATTCATACCTGCCTACAGAAGTGTGCGTGCTTTATTACAGGCACCCAAGCAAATACAAAGCCATGACAATGGTGCAGTTAGGCAAGTGCTGTGCTGAGACTGGACTGGATGAAAGCACGCTGGGCTAGCTTTAGTCACACCAGGGCGTTCCCCTGAAGTCCGTGGGATACGCTGGTTTTAAGGCCTTTCCTGAAGGTTGGTCTCAAAAGGTACAGAACCATCTCTGTGTGTGTAGGAATATAAAATATGTATTATGTGTGTATATATTATATATATCATATACTATACGTTATAAATATTACGTATTTTATAATAAATATATTAAATAGTAAGTGCTGTTTGTATGTAAATATATCTATACATATTTTAAAACACCATTATGTCTACCTGGGAGGAAAAGTGCAGCATGCATTGAACAGTCCTGGCCTGACTGGCACATCCTGCTGAAGTCAGCGGAGACTCAGCTGCCTGTCAGTAAGGGGAGAGTTTAACTACGGAGATTTGTCACTCTGATTTATCTCTTCCTGACACTTACGTTGCTTGGCTTGGTTCACAAGTATATTGTCACTGGCAAATGCTGCATTACAGATCTATTGCTTCATCTGAAATCCTCTGTTAATCGGTTTACTCAGAGCTGTTAATCCAACACTGGTGCCACTGCCATTTTACACAACAGACAAAATGCAGTATCCAGTTTTACTTCATTTATTCTTCATATTTTTGCTCTTGCAGTGGCTAAATATTAGCCACTAAGTACCTCTTAGGTTATTCTGATATTTTTCTTATACACAAGTCTACAGCTGAAATAAAAAGTTACAAAAATGAGGTACCAAATCTTCTCTTTCCTTCCTTAAATAACTGCTGGTTGTTTTGTTTTTAATCTACTTACTGTATTCAGATGATCCTGAGCTCAGTTGCTCTGCAGAGCATTTCCCTGCATTCACCAGACTCCCCAGCTTAAACAAAATTCCTTGCATCTTGCGCATCCATTCATATGTCTAAACAAGCCGAAGTCTAAATATTCCGGGCCGTAAGGTACACAGGTCCCCACACTTCCTGACGTCAGTGGAAGTTCAAAGCTCCAGCAGTTCTGCTCTTAAATAAAACCTCAGTTTTAACCCAAACTCAGTTACGTTTCTGAAACTTGAATCTCCAAGCATCCATATGTAGCTGCTGCCCTCCGAAACTCTGGTGAATCACAGGCTTTTTTTCCCCAAAGACATTGACAAAAAATTCTCATGTTTATCTGGTGATATTCAAATGAATGTCAGCAACTAAGCCGGCAGCAGATTGCTGGTGCTCCAAAACCTTACGTTGGCAGAGAAGAAACTGCTTGAGACGTGCCTAATACAGTGTTAACACAACAGACTGAAAAAAAAAGTGAAAAGAGTCACCTAGCCCGAATAATACCTGCTGGTGTTGCTGTACAGGGGACACTGAAATTCCTCAACTCGTGAGATGTTTCAGTGACTTTAACTCCTCCGGGGACAGTACAGCACGTCAAGCCGTCTCTCCTAAACTTGTATCTTAATTTTTGGGTTAGCAGTTCACAGGAACAAAACAGGGACTTTGAGTTTACTCTGACAGTGACGTAGCCTTAAAGCAGACACAATCTCTACCCTGCTCATTCCCCCACAGCCTTAACTTTCAAGTATTTTAGCTGCAACAATGTTTATCCCATAATATCCACTGACTGCCAAATGGATTAAAAAAATAAGAAGAATGAAACACATTACTGGATATTTTTAGCTTTATTTTTTAAATAAGCTTCATGACTACGCGTCAAACACAACCCCAACCTTTTTGGCTCCGAACAAAGCCTATAATTAGAAAGCTCGTTTGTTCTGGTCGTCAGGAGAGCCATTTTCCCTGGGGAATGCTACGGAAAGGAAACCCAGAAGGAGTTGTAATGGCCAAACAAGATGAAACGTATTAATAATGGACATCGGTAACACAAAACTATCCCAACTGCACTTGAGCAGTTACAAACAGCATTTAACCGATTTCTTCCAAAATAGCATGCTTTCGCCTCTATTCTTCTCAATGAAATGCCTCAAGCCATTGTGCAACTTCACATCGGACAGACCTAAAAAAGGGGTTTCTGGACGCAGAAGTTGGCCTAGTTTTTCACATGGACACAAGCTCACCCAGAACAAAACGCAAACCTCCTCATCCAACAGCGGAGCCGCCTTGCTGGGCTCGCAGGGACAGGACTTTCACCCACTGCCTCTTGCTCTCCCTTCACATTCCCTCTGCCCGTTTATATCCAGCTTCCGTCTCCAGCTTTTTTATTAATTTCCTGTCCCACCCTCATCACCACACCTGCAAATCCCACTGAAACGCAGACAACTCTGGCAAGGCAGGGGGCAGCGCATTAAAATGAGCAGCACCAGACGTGGGTGCAGGGGAAGGAACCAAGAAGGTGGTATATAAACTGTAAAAACATAGAGCAGAAAGGGGAAGAGAGAGGAGAAATTGGACTTCAAAAGGGGAAGGACCGGTGCTGAACATGAGGCAAGCAGCATGGTCTGAGGAGCAGGAGGAAAGCGTGCATTTCTGGAAACCTCCATGAGAAGACATTACATTTTTCTTGCAAACACTTCTAGAGTCCTGTCTGAAGTGGTGAAAAACACGGCATGATGAACAACAAAGTTTCTTTCTTTCTTTTTTTTTTTTTTTTTTTAATTAAAGAGAATAGCAGCTTTCAGGGGCCAAACTGTGCATCTCCAAGCTATTTTACATTAGACTTCAAGCAGAGCTCTCATGTTCTGCATGCAAACCATTCGGGATTCAGATGCCTCAGGATTTGCCCTCTTCTAACAACTGAGGGCCCACGACCTTCACAGCACTGCCTGCTCCCGAAGCAGCGTTTCCCAAAGTGCCACCATGTCCTCTCTCACACGAGTAAGGGCACAGAGCCTGGGGTGTCCTCGGGTATTTCTGTGACCTGGATGGAAGACAGGAGCTCAGCATGGCTGGGAACTAACCCAGATGCCCAGGGCAGCACCTGAAAAGCCGCCAAGCTTCCTAAGAAAGGAGGGGAAGTATTGCGAGGACTTACACCAACACTACTCAAAGTGGGAGAGCATGGGGAACTGGCATGTGGAAGGGAAGTGCCGAACAGGCAGGCAGGAAGATGCATTTCCCTCCAGCACATGGCAGGGCTTGCAGGGGCAGGCTGAACTGTTTTCACTTTTCCTGAAAGGATGGGGGTGGGCGGGAGGAGAGAAAGGGGTCGGCTTTCAAAAGTTTGCAAAACATCTTCTTTTGGTATTTTCTCTAGAGGGAATGGACCATTTCCAAAGGCCTGATCATACAGAAGCACGGGTCTGATCTTGCTGCAGCCCATGCGCATGGCTAACTTTACCTCACAGGAATAGTCACTAGCAGGTCAAAAACATTTGCAGTTCCTCCTTTCTCATTTAGTAAATGAGTCACTGCAAACATGAAACGGGGCCACGCTGAGCTAATCCAGCCTCCAATGCTTAAATTTACAACAGCCACAGAAGGTACAACAAACCTTAAATAAAACTAAACTTCCAGGGATGCCACAGAGCAACCTGCGCTTTAGGCACTTTGCCCTCAGCTTAAAGCACTGCTTGCTTAATTTTCCTTTCACAGAATTTTCTTGCATCGACCTCATCATTTGTATTAGAAAATTTGTGTTGAGTCTCTTGCCTAATGAACCCCAGATTTCGTTTACTTCTTTCCTCCCACACGTTTCACTGGCAGAAGGAAGGGGCAGGGATGGAGTACGTACAAGTCACCTACTGCCAGGGTTACACATTCAAAGGAGATTTTTATTGGGAAAGGGAAAAAGTCACTTGTATTTGAAGTGATACAGACATGGTAATTCAAGTTTGAGATCCATCTGTTTCAAGTCTGTGTCTTTAACTGGATGAGGCTACAAACATTGGATTCCTAACCCTAATTTGTCCTGGAAACAAAGAAAAAAGATTTGAGGAGGTGTGTGAGTCCACTGGACTCACTGAACTGCCAATAAAACAGAATTCAGCAAGAGGACAGCAAACAGCACACCTCAGCCCCAAAACACCACGCTGCCTGTCATGATTGTGTCACACCACAACGATTTTCATGCTTCCCTCTTTTCAGAAGTGGTGGAGAGAGAGGAAGAGACAAATCTTTCAACACCCTGCAGAAGATTAGGCTTCTTTGGCAAAGCCCAAAGGCACTATTACCAGATATTTACATCAGAATTGGTATCAATCCACTCATCCTGTCTCAGCTGTAGGAACTGCAGTACGTAAGTAAGACCAGCCCGCCCCGTTAAATGGAAGACGAAAATTTCACAGAGCTACTTAATTTGTTTTTTTCTCTTTTCTTTGGAAATCTTTACGAAACAAGTCCAAAAGCTACCAGCATGTTTTTCCACAGGCACAGCCACAAGATGTAAGTTGTAACCAATTTTTTCCCCTTTTAGAAAAGGGGAAAGAGGGAAATAAGACAGAGAAGGATAAAGTAATTGCCACCACTTTGTCTTCTGCAGGAAAAAAGAAAAAAAAACAGCCTGCGAAACTTGGTATCTGTGTGGTTGAGAAAGACACAGAAACAATAACTAATAGCTCCCCTCTTTTCTCTTTGCTCAAGGGGACATAGTATGCATTTTTTGACTAAACCTCAAATACAAACCAAAAGTAACATCCTCATACATACAAAGAGCCTTATTATGATTGTTATTGCTGGAAGGGGAAACTCACTCTTACTGGCCACATGACTGTTGAAATCTACATTCAGCATTGTTTGGGGGATTTTTTCTTTCTTCTGTAACTCAGCAGCGCAGCACAACCGGCAATAACTTTATGACTAGAAACATTTAGCTGAGCGTTTCTGACGCTGCGTAGTCAGCAATACGGATGAATTTGTTCCAGGCTACCCAATATGTACTTAAACGCATACCCCGCAGCATCTTACCACAGTATTCTTTTGGGAAACATTACTGGAGCAGAATATCAAATTTTAGTTTCTTCCATCCCCCTTGACTGAGAACGTTAACATCACACACAGCGATTCACGTTTGCACAATCCACCACTTACCTAACTCGTGTTTAGTAAGACAACTCGTGTCACAGCATTACAAAGCAAAGACACGAGTATGTTTTAGGATCTGAACCAAGACCTGGGCCCCATCACATCCCTTTGTACAACAACCACACAAAATATGGCAGCAGCTAGCTATCTGTTCGCGCAGTAATGAGACACTGTGGTCTTCCTCTACAAGCAGAGGAAACTTTACTGCAGCTTTTTAATAATTAGTGGGGACTTATAAGGAGGATAGAGAAAGACTTTTTACAAGGGCTAATGGTTTTAAACCAAAAGAGGGGAGATTTAGATCAGATTTTAGGAATGAATTCTTTACTCAGAGGGTGGTGAGGCCCTGGCACAGGCTGCCCAGAGCAGCTGTGGGTGCCCCATCCCTGGAGGTGCTCAAGGCCAGGCTGGATGGGGCTTTGGGCAACCTGGTCTGGTGGGAGGTGTCCCTGCCCATGGCAGGGGGTTGGAGCTGGGTGGGCTTTAAGGTCCCTTCCAACCCAAACCATTCTGTGATTCTACATGGGCCAGGCGGTGGCCAACCATGGCCAACCAGATCAGAAGATGGAGTTCAAGGATGCTCGGCAGGACTTGCCAGCTTCCAGTCACCGGGATTCACAGGAAGCTGAAAATCAAAATGGATGAGAAAGAGACGGCCTCGAGGAAGGCTGCAGTGAGAAAAGTCCTGGGGAGGCAGCACCGATCTGGTAAAGCTCTGGCCCCGGTCTGTTTGCACAAGGCGCCTGGCTCAGGTGTAGGCAGAGGGTGTGCCCAGGCTCTCTGCCAAACTCTGCAAAGGGAACTAAAGCTCAAGAAAGCTCCGTGCACTTCCTTGAATGGGAGCAGGAGTTTCCTGGGGGCTGGCCAGAGGGCTTAAGTTTTAAGCAAATCACAAACAGGGAATAAGTTGGAGAACCTTGGAGAAACAAAAACTAAGGTCGGCTTTCTGCAGCACAACATAACCTAGAGGAAGGGCTGGGGGCAACAAAGAGTCTTGACAAGCCCCACGGGTTGACCAGAGGGAACCAAGCTATCCAGGCTTATGCAAGGAAGTTTATAACGAAGTCTCCATGGTTGTAGACCAATGCAGTGAGGAAAACAAACACGGAGTTTGAACAGGGAAATAAACGCCGATCAGACAGGTCACAGCCCGCGGTGGGAGCAGGGGAAGGAGTGCCAGCATACAGAGCACTGGCTCGATAGCTTGCAGTTTCTGAACACCAAGCCCATCTCCAGAACGGGATCCTGTGCTTGGGGAAGAGAAAAGCGAGAGGGGCCGGGCTGTTTTAGCTACAGAAGCACCAGGTTTACCCCAGCTGGTTTCGCTACCGCTCCCTGACAGGAGCCCGACCCATTTTGTGCTCCCGAAGCGAGCTCTGCTCCTGCCCAGCGCACCAGCACTGCTCACCCCGCCTGCAGCCCTACAGGTCCTCCCCTACAGTTTCAACACCGACCACGGAAAGGTTTTGGAGGTTTTTTTTTTTGTTCAGCTTTTAATCACTTCTTCACTTCAAAGACCCCTCGCAGCCCATCTGCGGAGCCCGGACGCTTAAACCGAGACACTCCAACGCGGCGGGGGCCCTTCCCCGCCAGCAGGAGAGGCTGCCAGCCTCCCGAAACCGCCACGGACACGAAGGGAAGGGCAGCGCCGAGCCGCCAGCACGGCGGGCAGGGAAAGGGCCGGCGTTTTCCGCCGCCTCCCGGGGCCGCGGCGGCCACGTGGAGGCTGGAGGCGGCGCGGCGGAGCCCGGCACTTACTTGCGGGGCGGCGCGGGTCTTGCCCGGCGGCCTCCTGAAGAAGGAGGTGCGGGCGGTGAAGAAGAACTCCTCGGACTCCTCCTCCTCCAGGCTGCTGTAGCCGCTGCTCATGCTGCTGCTCCAGGTCATCGGCGGCTGCCGCCGGTACCGCTGCTGCTGGTGGTGGTGGTGGCGGTGGTGCTGGGGCCCGGCGGCGGAGAGCGCCGTGCCGGCCGCCGCATGGGGCCCCGCCGCTGCCGCTCCTCTCCCAGCGCCGCCGGGCCCGCGGAGCAGGAGGAGGAGGAGGAGAAGGAGGAGGAGGAGAAGGAGGAGGAGGAGCCGCCGTGGAGGCCTCTCCCTCCCTTCCTGCCGCACAAGTTTCCGCGGGGCAGCGCCGCTCCGCGCCCCGCCAGCCGGCGACGCCTCCTCCCGGCCGGCCGGCCGGCCCTGCGGCCCCGGGGGGCTCCGGCAAGGGCCGGTGCTCGGGGCCGGAGGTTGGGGCCTCAAAGCGGCGAGGCCGGAGTGAGGCGAGAGCCCAGGAGCGGGCTGGAGGCAGCTGAAGCCCCGCCACCATCACCCAAGCTCTTCTCGGCCCCCGGTGTCTTAATCGCAGTGTAATAAACGGAGCGGTGTAATAAATAATTGCTGAATAATCGTCTTTCTTGCTTTATTCCCCCGGTGAAATTTGAGTTCAGACTTTGCAAGCGGTGCTTGAGCAGCGGTAACCCCGAGCGGTGCTGCGGGCGGTGGGGATGGGCCCGCAGACCTTTGGCAGGAGGAATGCATCGCCCCGGGACGCCATGAGGAGCGATGCCTGTGAAGACTCGGCAGAGATGAGATAAGTGTAGGGGTGGCAGGAATATCCAGAACCGCGGCTGGAAAACATGTTTAAAAACACAGGAGTTCTGGGACGGTGCAGGGCATAAATCAAGCTCGGTTACTGGCAGGGGGAAGTGGCAGACAATGCCCGAAGGCCACGTCGCTCCGTAATTACCTGTTTCAGGGTTTCTCATATCTTCCATTAATTTATCTAGCGCTGGTCGCTGTCAGAGACAGGATACTGGCTTTAAGGTACGGCTTCCTAAGCCCACGCAGCTGCCCAAAAAAGCAGGCTTGCCTTTCCTGCAGGCCCTCGGCCCTGAGGTCCCGGTGCCTGCCCTGTGCTGGTGATCCCGTGGGGGGACGTGAGTCATGAGCATGGCCCGGAGCGGGGTCTGCAGCCGAGGCAGGGCAGGCTGCACCTTTTGGCAGCAGTGCAGTCTTGGGTTAGTTTAAACGGGTGTGAAAGTGCGTGTTTGCCAAGCCCTGGTCTGCGCCAGCGCTTCAGCTCCCATGGCCTCGGCACTTGGCCATGGATGCGGCTGGGATGCCGTCGGCTGGCGCCTCCGTTCCCTCTTCCCCTGTCCCCATCTCGCTAGCCCTTCTCAAACTCCTCACCAGCTGCATGCGGCTGATCCTGTCCCTGCTCTCAGTGGGGACAGGGTTGGTTAGGTGCTCTTCCCACACTGTTATGCCATACACATGGATCAAGTCACCTCAGCACCAGCAAAAAAACTCACACCCAGCACTAAAAGCAGTTAGTCTGGCTGGGGGTGATGAATCCTTACTTTCTCGTCAGCTTGGATTGGTCTTTGTATTGAGTTTGGCATCTAGCATATTAGAATGTAGCACAGCTTTTAAAAACAACTAATTAAGTTTAACAGTGTAGATGTAAATGTGTCAGATCTTGAGCCTGCTTGTTGGCACTGGAAAGCTCCACGGTATTCAAGATAGCTTTGAGTTGAATGCCAAGTTACTTGAATGCAACTGGTATTAAAATGCTTGCTTTAAACAAATGAGCTTTGTGCTATCTGGCTTGCTGAGACCATACCCATGCCAAAAGGCAGTCCCACTAGGGATCTGCTGGACTTGCCTCTGAACCTGTCCAAAACCCACTGACCCCAGTTTTCGGAGCTTTGGGGTGTAAGGCCCCTAACTATGATCATGATCAAGGTGAAGGTTTTAAGTGAGTTGGGTACACTGCAGAACAGGATTTCTGTTTTCCATCTACAAAGGTGTTTTTAAGTGTTATCCGCTGGCACACTTGACCGACACCCCAGCAACAAAAGGCATTGTGTGCATAGCCTGTTTGCTTAGCCACCGCCTCAAAACCCATCGTGTGTGCGTGGACCGTCGAGCTCGAAAAAAGGGCTGGTGAGACAATAAGCTGCCGCAAGGGAGCTTCAGTCCATCTGTGCAGTATCAGTTGCAAGTCCTGGGCTCCAATTTATATGTTCTGGGGCAGCAGGGCGTGACATTCACCTTGTCTGTGAAGTATTGTTTCTGTTGATGACACTGAAAGATTTACAGTGCAGTTTTCTCCAGCTGCAATGAAAACTGATGGGGGAAAAAATATATAAGTTCTTTTTTGGTATATCTTCCTATATGAATTCACTCCTCAAATAGAGCTCAGTTTTTAAACCTACTAATTTTGACAGCGTCCTCTTATTTTTTTTTCAGATGTGACACTGAATCAAAGAATTTATATGAAGGTCCAAGCAGAACCGATGCCTTTCAAATTTGACTTGCTTGGTGCTTGCAATAATTTATGCAAATCCTATCAAGTATTTTGCAAGACTGCTACTTAAAAATTAATTGGTTTCCCTATTCTACTGTACAGGTATATTTCTTGTAATGAATTTTAAACTAATCTAGGTGTTCTCAGTTTGCAGAACTGTCATTTCAGTATAGTGCTTTCTAGTCAGAACTAAAAGACTCAACATACAGAAGCATAAATATGACCCCACAGACTGCATTACTAGGACAGTAATTCAGCTTAATGAAGTTCAGATAAAATCTGCTAATTTATCAGGCCTATGTTTTATTTAGAACAGCACCAACAAGCACAGATTGCCCTCCTAAAGCACAACAATATGTTGTCACTTGATATACTACTGCCTGGGCCACTCTAAACACCACCTACATTATAATCAATGCCATATACCCACTAAAACTTCCAGAAGCTTTAAAAGAAGAAATAAGTCCTCCTTGGGCATTTCCTTTCAGCTTCCATCTCTCCATGGTTACTATCCTTCTACATTGCAGCATGGACTGGGTAGATGTTAAGCACCAAGGCTCTCCAACTGGGAGCTGGAGGGGGCTCTGTCTTCTGCTGGTGGGACTGGAAGGCCATGTAACACCCTGATTCACGGTTACACTTCCCCCACGGATTTTACTGTTCCCAGGCTACTCGGTCCATTTTTTAAGGTCTCTCCCCAGATGAGTACTTTTCCACTTTCTCAAAAGGATTTCTTGACCTTACTTAGGTGTGATTCTTCCAAGGCTCTTTGTTTGCTTATTTGGTGCTGCACGGAAACCTCTAGACTACAAGCCTTGGATTATTTTCCTTCCCCTCTGACAGGCCTCTTAAATAGTCAACCAAAGAAATAACGCTGCATGTTGTAAAAAAAAGACAGCCAGGTCTCAAGATAAAGTTAGTAAGAAGGTTTCTGAATGCATACTTGTTCTTCAGGAGAATTAATGAAGCATTAGGTAAAAATAATGAAGTTAAAAGCCAAGAAATGTGGCACAGGAGAGAGATTTAAAACACAGACAAGCACTATGAAGCCCTCGATCACTCATTCCAAGAAATAACTCAATTGAGTGAGAAATTAAGCTGGCAATCAGCTACCGTATGATCACAAAGGCAGCTGGTAAGAAGACGAAGATGCTTTTTATTGAAATGAACAATGAAGTTCAAGTAGCAAGCAGTGCTACAGATGCACCTGTGAAGAAAACAAGACGAAACGTTTTTTGTTTATTTAACGAAGCTTGGTGACGCAGATTGAATGTCAGAATGTTTTTAAACTCTAGCCCATTCAAGCCACTTGAAAGTGGTGACTCAAGTAATACAACCAAAAATAGTAATGGGCACTCTGTGTTCCAAAACACGATTCATGTGAATAAAATATTAACAAAAAGCAATCACAGGCGAGTATAACCTGAGTGCTAAACAATTATTTGTTATGTAAGAGGAAAAACAATATTTAATATCACTACTACATTCAAGGATAAAATTCAGCTTTAAGATACTTTGTAGTTTTGGAGAGTCGGTTTAAAGAAATGAAACGTCGGGTATAGCTTCCAGAAATTGGAAATTAAAACTAAGCTTCCTAAATGGCAAAACGGGTTTGAATAATTTTATTAATTTGGCAAGGATTAGGACTTTCCACCACCACAGCTGAAATAACCCTTAGAAGCAGATACTGAATTTTATAAAGGTGGACTGCGTCACAAGGTTTTGCAGCTTCATTTATTTATTTTCATTAAAATGTCACTGTATGAGAGCGGTCACAATACTGTAGGGAAGTATGGTTGAACAGGATTACAAGGGGAAGTTCACTAAATTCAACCCCTGCTCTAAGAAAGAAGCAAGGTCTTTGCAGCATCCCTGCAGACCTTGGCTAAGCCATTCTTCAAACACAGCGTGGTAGTGTAACGTCTCCCTTGTAGGTCATCCGTCCCAGAGTTTTTTAGCTACCTATTGGAGTTAGAAAGACTATCTCAACATCTTATTTAAATCGTTGACAAGAGAGAGAGAGAGAGCAATCCATCACTGTTTTTATAGCAACCTTTTGGGTATTTGAGGTCTCTCATTGTTCCCCCATTCTCCTCTTTCCCAGACTAAACAACAGGACAACTGATAAAACATGCTATAGAGTTTACATTAACTCCATCAGTGACTGCATGATGTTTACATGTTTCTAAAACATCCCCTCAGCCCTCTGACTTAGAAACTCGGAGAGCTCATTAAAATGGGAAATTTAGCAAACACTCGCTCCGCCGCTATGGCTGCTGTGGCTGCCAGGGCCCAAAATGATCCTGCCTGTACACAAGCCTTGGTCTTTTCACCAGATTTTGGCCAGGCTGTTTCAAAAGGCAATGTGTCAAAGCACCAGGAAAGCTAAAAGCAAGATAGGGCATGGGTTTGGAGAGTCCTGTAACATTTCACGCTGCTTTTCTATTAAAATACAAACAGTAGTGCAGAGATCTCAAGAGCTTCTCATTTGTTTTTTCTTGGCCAGAGGACAACAAGGAATTAAGAATATGCCAAATTTTCAAATATTTTCAAAATCTATTAGCCTATAAAGTACTAATATGTGACCTCAGTGTCAGCAAAAAAGCTGATGACTTGGCAAGTCTCGTGGCCAGGCTGGATTCAGCTTCAGTGGCAAGGGAGGAGCCAGATTGCCTCCTTTTCTGCTTTCTGCAGATTGCAGAAAGATTACAGATTGCATTGTTTTTACCTTTTCTGCTATCACCAGTGTTTTCCAGGAAGATTCCCATTAATGACCTGCGCAGTATTTGTAATTATAATTGCTATGAATTTGCAAGATGCCTCTAGCTCCTGGCTGCTACAGGAACCCTTTTGGTCACATCTGGCGTCCTGTGGTTCTCTCTCCCCCTCTCATTTTCTGTTTTCACATGTCTTTGCAAGTGCTGGTCCTGATCCTGTAAAGGCTTGACCACGCGCATAGCTTTACCTATGATTAGTCCCTGTGGGACATACTAAAGCTTCAAATATGCTTTAGGACTGAAATCAAAGAGTTCCTACCTAACAATGTTTTGATTTTGGCTTATCTGTAACATTTTTGTAGCAAAATATAATTATTCCATGATATTCATTATGCAAATTGTTTGTATAGCAAAAACAATGCAAAGACAAGTCGCAGAGGAAGAAGTACAGTTTGTAACAGAATACCCTTTTAAAATCAGAATAATTAATTCAGAAATCATGTGTTTTTAGTTTGCCTAAATTCCAGCTGAAAACAGTGGTAATTTCAAATGATCAAAGCAGAGCAATAAAGTTGAAATACAACCAGCACAGAGCATCCACTCAGGCCTGTAGTTTCCACAGACCAGTAAACTTTCTGTTTACTCATTTCTCCCATTTGTCTTGAATTAATAGCTCAGGTCTGTTTAGTACCACAGGCAGCAATGACAATTACACTTTGATTCATACTTGGTGACTTGCTAATTCAAACAAGGGCATTCCAGCCACACAGGCGCATGAGTGCAGGCTGAAAACAAGCAGGAACCAGTTCAGCAGCCTCCCTCTGCTG
Organism: Anser anser; assembly: GCF_964211835.1. Classification (NCBI taxonomy): domain Eukaryota; kingdom Metazoa; phylum Chordata; class Aves; order Anseriformes; family Anatidae; genus Anser; species Anser anser. Next base: position 36,725,322 of record NC_139720.1, on the reverse strand, counting down.
CCTTGTGAAGAAATGTGGTGGGGATGTGCATCTGCCATGGACAGATACAACCGTAGGCAGCGTTATCAGGAATCCTTTTGCAGCTCTCAAAATGCTTAGTTCTGCCCAACCTGTAGGTCCCCTTAGTGCAACTCTTTCATCAAAGTCCTCAAAACGAAGGGATACCTGGAAACTAAAAATAACCCGTGTGATCTCTTCCATCCTTACATGTTCACACACTTACAGTCATGCACCAGATCTTGGTCTTGATCTCTCTCGCTTAAACCAGTCACGAGATAACAGAGCCCAGAGCAAGCTCCCCCCCGTCCCATCTTGGCGTTGTGCTGGGAGCAGTCAGACTTCACGCTCTTTTGAAGGGAGATAAAAAGGGAGCGGAAAGAGGAGATTGTGCTTGTCTTCTTCTTTTACGATGCTGCAAACATGTGGCCACCTACCCACACGCACAGTCTTACTGAAAGCAACAGAGCTACTCATGATTTTAAACGTGGATATTTTAAATTGGAGGATTGGGGACTTCTGATGGCAATGTAAAGCTATAGAGATAAACCTGCTCCCTTCCTGACAGTTTTGGGATTACCATCATCCCCTGGTTAGAGTTTGACGGTTTCCCAGAATATTCGAGAATTAACTCTTTTCATCTCAGAGAGATGTGAATGTCTCTGATCCAGCTTAGCGAGATGACGAAGGATCGTCCAGTACAAGACTAGAAGTGCAACCTTCACTTGGGGGTATTTCTGCCATTTGAAGACACTGCTGTGGGCACCCATCGAAAGGCTCACATGGCCTTTGAGGGGATTTGGATGGGGCTCATAAAGCAATTATCAACTGTACTTGTGTGCATTTTACTTACAGGGTACATGTGTCCCTGTTAGGCAGAAGTGCTCTCCAAAACAGAGACATTTGCTAGCAATTTTCCTTTCTTACTCTTCTGCTGACTATAAAAAGCGTTATCATACAGGCACTTTCTTGTCACAGATATAAAAGGGTAGATCTCACACTACAAATGAAGAACAAATATTTCATATGTCTGTCACATGTTTAATCAGAGGGTTTCAAAGAGCTGTGTGAATGTCAGGGAGTGAATCTTGCCATCCCCCTCACTCCCCTTCCCAAGGCCGGATTTCTGTGGCATGGACAGATCAGTAGACGTGCCAATACCAGGGAAAGCTGAGAGCTGAGAGCCGTGGTATTACATCTGGCAGCCTGTTCCCTGCAGCAATGGGCTTCTTAGCTTCAGCTGTAGCCAGCCCTAGCAGTGTCAGGTCACAAGTCTGTCAACATCCAGGTGTGGTCCAAGAGCCCTGGCTCAATAAACAGGTGAAGAATTCATCCTCGCTCGCACCGTCCCATTGGTGTGAGTAGTCAGACACAAGTATAACTAAAGGCTGGCATAAAGGAAGCTTAGAGGCCTGGGAGCGCTGCCGTCTAATTCCTTGTAAGCACCAAGGCCTTGCCAGGGTAAGCGGTAGAGCTGCTATATGAGAAAATATAGTATTAAGGAAATATTCTATAATAAAGTGCACAGAAAACAGGCATTCTCCGACTTTTAATTTTCTTCCTAATTGTTAACAGTATGTAAAAATACTTGGGGCAGTAAAATTAACTAGGACCTTCTGTTTTAAGTATAGAAACCACAACTGTGGAAGCTCAACATGTTTGTGAATACCACGAAAATGTGAGGCCTAATGCACTGTAGCTGCAACCCGACTCCCCGCATCTGTCCCCTAACGGGTAAGTCGCTGGGGGAAGGGGCCTTCTGATCGGGGAATCGAGTCCACATTGTCATTTCTTAGACAAAGAACAAGAAGTTGGCCTGTCATCTTGTCTAAGAAATGTCATTTTACTCTGTTTAATAGCACGTCTGAATGTGACAGAGAGTAGAAACCCCCTAGAAACTGTTCCCCCAAGCTGAGGACTTTCTAGATCTTCCTGACAACCATCCATCGGGACAAACATCCCAGTGTTGCTTGACAGGACAACAGATCCGGAAGCTTGCTGCTGAAATGCTGGTCAAATCCAGCCTCAGCACGGAGCCCCACATGTGCCCAGCCAGCCAAAGCACTGGGGACACATCGGGTCTCCCCCGTGCCTGCCCGCCATCCAGCAGCCCAGCAGGCAGCAGAGGAGCTGCCAGCTGCTAATGCAAGGTAATTATTATTTTTCCCCTTATACTTACGCAGTGCTGCACAAGATTAACATTTTTCACATTTTCAGGAGGATGTGACCACCTTTGAACAACGTGTCCTAGATAGAGCTTTTTTTTAGCCAAATCTTGCCTTTCACATTTGGTTCATGTCCCATTCTCCAGCCTAAGAGCTTCCTGATTCCCACCGTTGCTGTCATGCTCTTCCTCCCCTCGTGCAAGAGACAGGAAGGGGTTCAGGGACCATTAAGAAACAAAAGTGAGAAATAGGCAAGTTGGCCAGAATCGAAAGCAAAGAAAAAGGTAGCATTTTGAAATAAGAATCAGACAGATTTTTCTATCCAGAAATTCTGAAAAATCCCAGAACAAATGGCCAGATGCATTTCTGGGTAGAAAAAGAACACATGTCTAGGAAAGCTGGGATGTATGTTTCTAATTCTGAAGGAAGATTTAGAGAAAAAATATACTAAAAAAAAAAAAAGAAAGTTAAGGGAGAAGTACACTAGATGAAAGGACAGCTAAGAAAAGCATATGTATCAGGGCGGAGAAGATGTTTCTAGAAAAGAGAAAAAAAATGAAAATATGGTGCTCCTTTTTTATATCAAAACTGTGGAATGGTATACTCAGCATCTTGAATCCATAATTCAACCGATTTAAAGTCAGCCTCCTGGCTTCATGTACAGAGGGAAGAAGACGTGGGGAAGTAGGTGCCTTACGTCCGTGAGAAGCCCAGCAGAGCCATGGGCTGCATGGGGCCACGCAGCGGTGAGAGGATTTTGTACAGCTCTTGCTCTCCTCTACCTGCATGTTATCACTCAGGTGTAGCAACAGCAGTTTGGGGGGAAAACCAAAAAGAGATGACCAGGGAAAGAAACCACATTTGCACTTAGATGAAGCAGGAGCACCTTCCCACCCCAAGGGAAAGAAGCTCTTGATGCCTTTGCCTGCTGCCATCTCGTCAGGCTGCGGGTGAAGAGGTCAAAGCCTGAGCCCTGGGCTGATGCGGGACAAGCTGGTGTTGCTTACTTTTAGCTTGTTCATTAAGAAGAAAACGTGATAGTATAAACAACAAAATACAAAAGGGACATATTTTGGTCTCAAAGAGAAGTGCTTCTCAGCTGGGAAATGCCTCAGGGGGCTGACCACAGCCCCTCTGCCTTGCATGCAGGACCCGACCAAGACCCTCATTACTTCTCTGGTCTCCAGCACCAGCTGGACACAGGTCAGTATTAAGGTCACAAAGGAAACCATAAGTCTGACATTTGATATACTTCTGCCTATTTGTTGATAGATAGCCTTTTATATATAATATGCATAATATCACATTGAATTTATAGGAGCTGGACCTACACAGTTGAATAATTCAGCTTTCCCATTCGGTCTTTAGTCTGGTGCTCTGATAACAAGTTTTACACATTAGTTATTTCTGGGACCTCTTTTACAGTGAATCCATGCATTCCCTTCCAAACAAACCCAGATATGCTTCCCGTTAGCTCCAGAAATCACCCTGTCATGGCAGCGTGGACACCCCAGCCTTCCTCTGCTCTTCACCATCCTCTCACCCTGTCCCAGCAAGTATTGCCTCACAGCCTCCTCTCTGAACTGTCAAACCACAGGCGTCACATTTGGCGTCCACAGGTATGGGTATGTGGGCACACAGCCCGCTCTTGGAGGGGACAGCACTGAGAAAAGGGGACCAGAGCTGCTTTGCTCTGCCTGGTCGGAGGCCAGGGACCACTGCCTGGGCTGGAGGCCTTCAGCAGCACAGACGGAGTCACATCTGACTTAGAGGCTGTGCTACATCTGCTAATTACTGTTCAGTCTTACCTTTAAAAGTGAAATATGTGATTAATTAAATGTTATGGTCAATGCTTATGTTTATATTTTTAAACTTGTTTTCCAACATCAGGGGGAAAAAAAAAAACACAACAACAACATTATTCTTACAAAATAAAAGTCTTTTCCTATTTTATTAAGTCTGGGTGATTATTCTTCATTGAGGATCCAAAATTTTGATGTTGTTATCATTTGGGTAGAGAGAAATAGTGAAATAAGATGCAAAAATAAGTTTTACACTGCAGTGCTTTTAATGTGAAATGTTGCCAGTTGCAGGATAAAACAAACCGTCGAGAGATCCTACAGAGCGAGCCTCTGGTATTTTCCCACCACAGCGATGTCCAAACTCTGATGTCATGGCCATAGATTGATTTTTTAAGGCTTTAGAGAGGTGTAAACGCTGAGCTTCTGGAAACTGATATAAAATCTTTGTGGTAAAGGAACCAGACTCAGAAGCGAGTTTGTAATTTTTATCCAGTCCTTTTTCTTCCAACACGGGCACAGGCTTGCTAGGAGAAGTCTCACTGGCACTGGCCGCTGTTTGGGACGTGAGAAGGGGGCCAGCGGGACACGCGGACAGGGGCTTTGCAGAAGGACGGCGCGTAGCTTGGCACCACCTCTACAGACTGACCCCTATTTCACAGAATCTCCTAGAAAATCACAGAAAACCTCATCTCCGAAGGAGAAGCTGGGGGGAGGGAGGCGGCGGAGGTGAAGCAGATGCGTCCAGCCCGGGCTGTTTTGCAACCTATGACTCCGGCGCTCGGCGCAGAGCATGTGCTGTGCTCCCTACTTGAAAGCCACTTCAGATGGGAATGGTTCCGTATGTGCTGCGCCGTCAAATTACCCAGGCGCAGAGGCCCGCGCTAACTAGCTGTTTACCTCTGCCTCCTACCGCAGCACATAAGTTATAATCAGAGGAAGGAAACTCCTCGGAGATCTGAAGGCTTTAATTGTTTCAGAGTGCAGATGGTTTGGATTACAGCACATCAACACAGCTCAAGGTCAGTTCGTAGTTCAGCAAGAGCTGCTTTGGCAAGTGAGTTTAGTCTGCTTGGGCTTCTTCTGGGGAAGCTTTAGCTGTTTCGTTACTTATTTTACAGATAATTCTAGGCTTAGGAAACACCACAACAGGTGAAACCAGAGGAGCATAGGTTGCCACAGACATTTCCTTTATGTCTTGCACTGGGCAATTTTTAGAGCTGCTAAATATAGCTGTTTTCCACCAACATTTGAACATTTTGTTTCAACATGTTTACTCTTCTTCTACTGACATAAAAATGCTCTGTACAGACTCACAAGGACGCTGCCCACAGCTCTGATTTTCTTTACCACATCGAGATCTGCCCCACAACCTCTCTGGCCGGAGATGTAGGCCAGACACAAGCAGTCATCCTCGCCTCAGCCATCAGTCCAATCTGCCCCTCTCCCAGAGGTTCCTCGTCCCTCTGCAGACAGCTCAGCTGTTCACAAAGCAGCTGCTGAACTGCCTCAATTTAGGGCTTAGATTGTTAGGATAAACTGGAACCAATTTTGATACTTTTTTTTTTTTAATAGCACCAGCCTGAAATGTGCCACAGCAGAGCAGCTGCTTGATGTGCTGAGCCATCGCTCGGAGCAAAATGGAGCTCCCCAGGAGGAAAACAGGCTTGGTACTGCTGCAGCCCTACCAAGGTGGATGTCACTGGCTGGGAGCTGGAAACCTCCCTGGAGGAGAGGAACACAAAGTGCTCGGGGGAGCCGCCAGCACTGCCTACTGCCAGGTGCCACCCGCACCGCAGATCTGCTCTGGTGGCGCAGGCAATCCTGCCAAGGCCAGCTGTTAAAACACTGCACCCAGCAAAAGCAACGCGTGATTTTTGTTTTAGAAGGGATGGCCTTTGTTTCTTACACCTTGTCTTTGAGTTGTGCTGACCAAGTGCTCGCTCCTGTCAGCAGCATGCTGCCTCCTTCACCACCTCCTCAGCCTGCAGTTGCAGGGCCAGACCCCCAAGAGGCCAGGGGGCATTGAAAAATGGGTTGTACTGCAAGTTTGGAAAGCAACCAGTGAGCATATGGTCTATTCAAAGACCTCAGAATAAGTCAGAAACTTCACTGAACATAACGCCACAGCAGAACAACGCTAAAGAGCTCTTTGATGCAGGCATTAGGGCATCCACCTCCTTTTTATTGGGATCTGGTAGATTTTTTAAAAAGTATGTGTCTGTTTCAAATACCTGCTTTTACGTTAACTCAGGAAAACTCTGCAAAGCTTTTCAAAGGAGGCTTGTGGCAGCAAGGATTTGAAACTGCCAGAATTTGTGGGGCTGCCAGAATGGAGCAGAGCGAGCTGCCGCAGCAGCCCTGCCAGCAGGTTCTGGGGGGCAGCCTCTGACACGGTTTTCAGGTCAGCATATTGTGAATTTCAAACGCAGACATTTCCAGAAGACTGCGGCAAGAGTATTTGTAAAGAAGGGGTTGTTCTTGGAGGAAAGCAATTTCCTAAGGAATCTGTTTCCTCATTAAAACGCCAGAAAGGTGGAAGGTTTTCCTAAAGCTGGCACTGAGGGCGTATCTGCGACACAAAGATAATTCCTGGAAGTAACGGGCGAAACTGCCAAATCTAACTACAGCAGAACTGCCAGATTTTTTTTTTTTTTTTCCTTCTTAATTGCAGCCAAAAACCACAGGTGACTTAAAAGAAATGAAAGTGTGAGGAAGAGTGTGGGATGACCAGGAAATACTGCTCTTACACACTTTGCTTTAGCACAGTCTGGAGGACTTGCCTATGAAATGCTGCCTCAGCCCCCAGTATTAGGGACAATTGCCAAGTAATCTTCAGATTAGGGTAGTCTGGGGATGGGTGGGACCGAGGCAGGCCCATTTCCCTGGCCTCGGAGGCCCCGTCTCTGTTAACCTCTCTTTCTGGCTCAGGATGCAAGGTGGCTCCTGTTCCCAGCATCAGGAGAGGCCTGGGGCACGCTGTGCTCACTCTCCAGCAGGCAACCTCAGGCTAAAGAAGGCTCCAAAATGTGAGCTGGGGACACTTTGAAAAAAAAAATAATAATATGGTTAATAGGTGTTTACAAATTGGTATTGAAACTGGGTCTGTTGCAGCAAAACTCTGGTCTCACAGACTCTGCTGGATCCCACATCCCCTTTTTCACTGTCTACTCGAATGCAATGGTTCTCACACCCAAGAGTGGGGTTGCCCTGGGAGGTCCACCCTGTGTGATGAGAGCTGGAGAGAAGAGGAGAAAATCTGGATGGCTTGTGCCTGACTCCTTGTCCCCCTTCTGTTTCTCTCTTTCGCTCCTCTCTCCTGCCCCACCACCCAGAGCTGCTCTTTCTGCCAGGATTCAAGAAATCCGGAGGAGATGGGGTCGTGCATGTGGGATGAGCAACTCCTAGGTAGGGTGGATGGACCTGTCAGCAAGGGGGTGAAGCCCAGCGGCTGCGGGAATGTGGGGCTGGTCCAGGGGAAGCTCTGGGGAGCTGTGGACCAGGCTCAGGGTCAGGTCACCTGCTGGGAGATGGAGGATCTCAGAAAGGTGGTTCAGCCAAACACATGCTGGCTTTGCCGGAGTATACACTGCAAAAAATATCTTGGGAGGAGGAGGTGGTAGGGGCAAAGGGAGAGCTGCGGGCTGCAGTGCAGGGGCTGGAGGAAGAGGAGGAGAGCAAGGAGGAGGAGAAGGAGAAGAAGGAAGGGGTGAAGAGGAGGAGAAGGAGCAGTAGGAGGAGAAAGAGGATTGAAGAGGAGGAGGAGCAGGGTGAGGAGGAGGACAAACAGCAGCTGACTAGTTAAGAGATGAAAATACAGATTGTAGGTATTTCCTGAACTTATTTCTTGTATTTTTTCACTCCAATAAATCGTTCCAGTCCCTAGCTATGTCTGATAATTGTGTAGAAAAATATAAAGTACTCAGTAAAATCATAGTTTACAAATGCAGCTGCTTGTGATCTTACTCCTTCCCCTCTCTTGTACTGTTACCTCTGAGCTTATCCTGTATGGAACCCCCAATGTTAAGAATTAATCTTTGCCTTCCTTCTTCAGATTACAAATTCTTTAACAAATTCAAGAATATTCTGTGATAAATCACTCTGCAGTACATGATTTCACAGAAGTATGGGTAAAGCAGAAACAAATTAAGAAATAGTCAAATTCTCAGAAGAGAGCTCTGCTTGCTGCTGACTAACAGCCATGCCACAAACTGCATTTATGTGCCCACAATGCTTCACATCAAAGAGTGTGTCCTCAGCGTGACTTGAGAGCAGCAGATAGGCGAGGACCATTAATCACATCACCATTTCCAAAAACTTTTTCTACTTCTGACTCCCCAGACTGAGACATTTTTGAGATAGAACAAAATATGAGGTTTGCATACCGTGAACACCTCCCTCCTCCTAGAAGAAGGAAGAAAAGAAAGCTGGAGGCTAGGGACTAAAAATTAAATCAGTGCATCTAAAAACTGAGGCCAAATTGACTTGCTGAAGGCCATATCTAATCAGTCATTAGGAGAGCAAGGACTGCAAATCTGGTTTCCTCAGTCCCAGTTTCATGCTCTAATTCCTACCTCCAACAAATTGCTTTATAATAATCATAAGACCTTACTGATTAGTCATATATGCAGATAAAGAATCTCTCCAGGGTTACTGTAAAGGAAAATACCGTCAGGATGGCAAAAGAAAGGTTGCAGGGAGAGTGCAGTGCGAACAGAAAATGCAGTGTGTACTGAGAGCAATATTCCTCTAAACATGAGTTCAGGAGTGACAGGAAATGTAGAAGTGGTCAGCCTTGCTGTACACAGGTCTTCCTTCCCCAGAATAAATGTTGCAGAATAGTTTGATAAGGTTGCTGTGACACAAAAGTGTAGCGAAATCAAGATAGCATAATTTTATCCTGACGTCAGCTAGGTGAGGTCAGCCCTAGACAGGATGTTGACCTCTTCCTGCTGCCCCATGGCAACTATCATCGTGGCTTTGTTCTCACTGAGGATTGTAAAGCAAAATAATCAATGATCATACTTATCTTGCTGTAAACAAATACCCTGCCAGACAAGACAGAACCTTAAAAGGGGATTGACCCTGGCTACATGCACGCTTGCAAGCACTGGCAGAGAAAGAGGTGGAGAAGAATAGGATATGATGGAGGCAAAGCAAATAATTTTATCCAGTTATCCAGCTGACTGCAGCACATCAGTCGGCAAAACACTTTAAATGGGCATTTGTCACTCTCTGTTGGTTCATGGTATTGGTTGTGGCATATGTGTCTGAAGAACTCCTGGGGACCCGTGATGAAATTGTTCCTCTCAAAGTTAAAGGGCAGATAAGATTTTCTCCATTTTCTTTGTTAGATTATCCATCCAGGGCAGGCCTGCAGAGGTTTATCTTCTCAGGGCACCATTCACCTGCCAAGCAGAATGGCTCCAACATCATCTGGTCCAGGTGCTGATCCAAAATTTCAGAGAGGCTGTACGCACACAGAGAAAACAGTCATGTAGGCTGCTCTGTGTCAGTCCGTCTGAAGACTGCCGGGAGACAGTGCACAGAAGATATGTTTAATAAGAGAGGCTTTAATGAACAACTACTGTACTTGCCAAGTACATCAAGTCTCTCAAACATTTTCTTCCTTATTTTCTTTCAGGTAGTATGTGAATTTCTTCTCTTGGCAAGACAAAACAGATGTAGACACAAAAGCAACATGAGTCATAAGAAATCGAAAGATCACAAGTGATAGGCAATCAAGATGCAAAGAGATCTCTGGATCAAAAATCTGAAAGATTGATTCAGAATATCACAACCATAATGTAAAGTGTATATCTTGAATGAAGTGGTGATAGGACTTAATCTCATTTTTGAAAGGGTTGTTAAACCTTTTTGTGAAATAAACATTTAAGGAAATAAAAAACAAATAGCTGATCACCAGCATATTCTTTTTTGAACAAAACAGATCTAAAAACCATGTAGGAATCTGCATTTTTTTAGCTTTGTGTTCAGAAGAAATACAACAGCCTTTCATATCTGGGCAGCTTCTTTTGCATGGCAGCAGAGGACCAGGTCACAGGAACCAGAAGCGTAAGACCCCCACTAGAACCTACGCTGCACGAATGGAGGCTTAGGTTAAATATGTTAAATAAAAACAGAGAAGGAGACATGACAAAGTAATTACTTGAGGTCTCCTACAGTTGTGATGAGAACCCAGTATGTTCTGACCCTAGGAAAGCCAGTTACTTCTTTATGGTTTGGCTAGGAACGAGAGGAGTACTCCCCACAAATTTAAATAATATGACTTCATTGCCATTGCTTTAAAATGACAAAGTAACTGGGGACAGTTTCCTCTCCCCCAGTAAATACATTGAAGCATTAGCATTACTGTATTGCTGAATTTTCACACACTCATACACATTTTTTTTGCAGAGCAAACAGGGAATATGTAGGTTCTTATCCACAATTCCTGTGGAGCAAACTGATATGAGACAACACAGATGAGAATGAAGCTTCACTGTACAACAAGATCCTTGGAAGAACAGAAACCAACACTGAGAACACATGCCAAGCAGCAGAGAAACTGAGCTTATGAATACAGAAGGGCTCCTCTGACCACTGCTTGGTGGGGAAAGCACAGTGAGGAGGACTCTGGACAGACCATCAAGACAAAGGCTGGGAGCTGACTACCAAGTAAAGGCCCCAATAGCAGCTTTTAGCAGCATCCGCAGATAGGGGAAGCCTTGAATCAGTAAGGAAAAACTTTACCTGCTGTTGTTTGATTCCCTGCTTGTAGGGAAACAATGCTTTAAATTCCTCTAAGATAAACACGACTGCATCAGCACAACATAGTGCCCTATTCTCTATCTGTTTTCCTAACAGCTGTCTGTGGGGCTGCTGGTTGGCAAACCACATGGATCAAAGACTGGGAAAAAATATTTTCATATCTTCACCCAGCAATGTTATCATTAAAAATAATCAAAAACTGCTCCCCACCTTCCTTCCCCACCAGGGAAGGTTTTGCATCATGCCTTTCCTGCCCTGAGTCAATAGGCAGCAGCAATCTCTTCTCTGTACGTTTCCAACAGCTGCTAACACCATAAGTAAACAAAAGAAGCCTGATACTGTTTTAAAAAAAAGAGACAGAGAAGCTCCAAGAAAATTTAAGCCAATTTGGATGAGAAAACGGGATGCAAGTCTCACAACATTTCTTTTTCTTCTAATCAGCCCTGCTGCTACCTTGTTAATTGCTTAGGGCAGGTCTATGTAGGGTGAATTAAGTAGCCTGCAATCATTATTCCAGCCCAGCTTCCTTCCTGAACTCTCAAATGCAAAATAAAATCAGCCCGGTGAATAAGCAGACTAGAATGTGTGTGATATTAAGTATTTCTTTGGACCCTGCTTGGAAACCAGTCACCCCCGTGGATTAATAGAGTAAGATAACTCTGACACAGCTGCTGGGCTGCCAATAACTTCATTTGGGATGAGGTATATGAACATATATCCATATATCTTTACGGATATGAAATAAATAATCAGGCAGATTGTGAAGGGAGGGACGAAAGTGACTGTCACCGCATTTACCAGCTGATCTCCAGCAGAAGGGGAAGTTTGGTTGTCTGTCTGTCATCTCTGGCACATCGGCGTTTGAGAAGAGTCAGTGCAGGCCTGGACATGGGCAGAGAACTGCGGGGCTGCCACTGACCCCCACACTCACCAGTTGCCCAGCCAGCACTCATTTTCTTTGCATGTTTTGAGGGCTGAGTGAGGCACTGGACACTATTATCGCTAGTGTTTTATCACCAAGGAAATGGGCATCTTATATGTACAATCACGCATATTGAAAAGATCCCCCCCGAGCCTCCTCTTCCCCAGGCCGAACAGGCCCAGCTCTCAGCCTCTCCTCACAGGGGAGGTGCTCCAGGCCCTTCACCATCTTGGTGGCCCTGCGTTGGACTCTCTTCAGTACGTCCAGGTCTCTCTTTTACTGGGGGGCCCAGAACTGGACACAGCACTCCAGGTGCAGCTTTATCAGTGCTTTGCCTAATGCAGCCAAGAATACCATGAGCCTTTTTAGCAACAAGGGCCCATAGCTGGCTCATGTTCAACTTGGTGTCCACCAGGACTCCCGGATCCTTTTCTGCCAAGCCGCCTTCCAGCTGGGTGGCCCCCAGCACATACTGGTGCCTGAGGTTGCTCCTCCCCAGGTGCCTCTCTTCAAGCACATTTCAATGCAGGCAGCCAAAAACCATTTGCCTACACACATCCGATCAAAACCAATCATTCTAGTGGTCACTGGCCCGATCTGCATGGTGAAAATCTACCCAAAAGATGCCAAAAAAACTGTGCTCTGATCTCTTTGCAGCAAAGCATCATAGGCACAACCCTGGGGACCCTGGCTTATTGACAGCTCCACCTGCTTGCTCAGGCGGAGCCTGGCCACACCTTGCCTCAGCGTCTCTATCATATAATATGATATATGCAACACAGAAATCAACATTTCCCAGGCCTGGTTCTCCTTTAGCTTTTTCTCCAGCAAGATTAGGCAATGTTATTTGAATTGACGATCAGCAAATTACCTGAACACATGGGACATGCAAGCCTATATTACTTATATTAAGTTTGCAATGTGATCATCTGTGCTCTGCTAAGCCTGCTAAGATACCATGAAGATATTAATATCTTTGAATTAGGAAGAAGACTGCTGCAATAAAAACATGTAATTAGTATTTTACATCAGATATATATGCCACAATAGCGCAAACTGGAAAGGACCGTGGAAAAATGTTTGTGGCAAGAATGGTTTGTGTAGAAATAAATGTTGGAAGAATAGCATTGATCTTATAATGACAGCTGACAAAATTGCACACTGAAGGTGGACGCATTATGGGGGAAACACTGTGCATCATTTTCTAGGGAGACTATACAAATGTCTTGAATATGACAACACACAACCATGCAAAAATCCAAAGTGCATTTGCCACGTTCCCCTGGTCTAATAGCAGATTTCTCCTGTAATTTGAAGCCTTGTCTGCTTCTTTTATGTAGCTAGAAAGTCAGGGCTGTTTGACTGGAGTTGATCCGGTTGCTAAACAACCAATAATTGATCTTCCCTGGATTTTAGCAATGTGTCCTTTAAGCAGAGAACTCGCTACCTTTCTGTCTGAAAGGTTACGCCTGTATATTATTATCCGAGGACTTTAAATCAAATACTTCTGAAAAAAACGTTTAAGGATAGATTTACTGATATATATATGTTTTTTAAATACCATTTTAAAACCATAGTGGTGTAACAACACAATTGTGATTGCTTCTGTGGGCTGTAAATTCCCATCAGGTGCCAGGAGGCCGAAGTCTGTCCTGTTGAATGTATGAATTCCTGTAATATGTCATTTGGTGGTATGATGATACAGGTCCACTCACCATGTGCCTCATCCAGTCTTTACTGACTGGACTTGAAGCAAATCCAAGTGAGTTTGTAAAGATTGTGCATAGGATGTCCAAGATTTCTGGATGCCTGGAGAGCTAGGTAAAGCAGAACTGCCTGAGCTGCCAGGCGTCTGGAAATCACAGACAACTATATAAAAAAAGTCTCAAATTCTGACAAAATAAAAATGCCATATGGGAAAGGAAGATGTTTCCAACAAGAAAAAAAAAAAAAAAAAAAAGAATTCATATTAATTCCAGCAAGAGATCCCCTTTCTGGCAAGGGATGGAAAACTTCTGACCCACAGGCTGGAAAGAGAGAGTCAGAATTAGTTATCTATATGCAATAACGTGCTTTCTGCCACTTTTTTTTTTTTCCAGAGAGAAATAAAGCAGTCCAAGTATATGATATAGTAAATTAGACTCTTTAAAATGTTGCAATTTATGTTTTCTGTATACATGTATATATATTATAATTTGAAATTCTTAAGTCAGCAGTGTGCAAAGCCATATTAGTAACACTCCTGTGAAGGAAGGCTGCAGATGGCACTAACAGAATTTCTGCGAATACATCTTAATTTGTATTTATTTATTTATTTTTAATTTGGGACTAATTTCTAGCCTATACAATTTATCAAGGCTTTTAATTATGTGAAATGGATTTCTCTAAAGCCAGCCTGAGCAATACACACAATTGGAAATGAAATCAGCTCCAGGCTTGAAATCACTCCAAGTCACTGGCAAAAATGAAACTATGCTCAGCCTGCCAAAATGAACGTCATCCAGTTTTCCTTCTTTCCTTTCAACTTCTACCAAGCATAATCAGGTTTAATAGAGATCTGAAATATATAAGCCATAAAAAACACGCACACTCTACAGTGTACAAGACACTACCAAGAGTGAGTATGGGAGAGAAATCAGTAGCTCTATGGTAGCTTTTGTTATTAATCAAGAGCTGCACATATCTCCATGGTGATATTTTGTTCTGTATTGACCATTTTCTTCCCAAAGGGGATATTTTTGAAAATAGATGTCAAACTGCCTCACGTCTGAGGTGGAAGTTGCATTAGTGGTAACCTCAGCACTGATCCAGACCCAGAAATTTCCATTCTTGCACTCTCCCTCTTCTCACAGAGGGTTCATGCGATTTGAAGTGATCTTGGGGATGTTATTATCCAAGCCATTTGGGATATCCTCTATCCCTTTCTACACCTTACAAAGTCCCTACAGTCTTGGACAAACATCAAACAAGACCACCGTGTGTCTTTGGGGAAATCTGAGTGCAGTGGTGGGAAGGCAGACCTTCCTGAACGAGAAAAGAAATCGTATCTGTGCCTCACACCGAATAAATTTATTATTATTTTTTTAATCTATCCAGGATGGAAAAACAGGGGAAACAGTGAAAGTCCACATAACAGCTTCATACTTCTGAGACTTTCAGAAGCCCTTGGCAATGTCAGGCAGAAGGTGCTGCTGCTATGACAAGGCAGCGGAGGAGAGGTGAGCTGGAAGGGGGCTCTGCTCATCCCCCTACTCACTTCTGGAGGACACTGGCAGCTCTGTCTGCTGCTTTTTCTGAGAATGCTGTTGCAAGATCACAGAAAGCTTACATCCATCGTTTCCTCTTTAGTCTCTATAGGAAGCCTCTTCAGGAGGAAAACATTAAAGGCCAGAGAATTAGCACAGCAACATCCCTTTTTCACCTGAGCCATCTATTTCTGTCATCAGGTCCTTGCAGCATGTGTGAAATTGGGAGCTTCATTTACAAGTATTTAACCCCACAGCCTTACTGATCTCTCTAAATAGCTATGTAATTGCATATCCTAGACTTTCTAATAATGAAATATATGTGTACATAAATGTATGCGTATACACAGGAAGAACCTCAAACTTCAGGCTTCTTCTGGCTTTTGAGCTCTAATGGCTTATTAACAAAGCCAAGCAGTGTGTCTATATTCCAGATTGTGAACCTATCTGACCACTTGTGTGTACACCAAAGTACTCCATGCCCTGGCAGGACTGCACAGGTTGTTAGCAAGGCATTTCTCTCCATAAATACTGTAGAGTCCCAGCAGTTCTCTGTAATCCCTTCACATTTTCAGCTGACACCCGCTGCATGGCTGAGATATCCTCAGATACATGCACAGTCTTTTCAGCTCTGCATTTTACTAACATAGCTTGGTTCAAAATTAACTGGTTTTGCATACCATGTGATTTTCAAAGTCATGATGAAGATAAAGCAAAAGCAGGCTTCGCTGGAACACTTATCAGTCTGCTGCTCGCTGGGGGCTGTTCCGTGCCAAATAGCTTACGCCTACGTTAGCAAATCCTGTGGTGCAACAGGAGCAGCTCTATAAAGCAAAGCCATCGGTGATGAGAGCCCGAAGTCCTCAGTATAAATACTTCAGAGGTTTTACTTTAGACAGTCTCTGTTTTGGTGCTGTGGGCTGAATGCCCATCAGTGGTTGGAGCATGGTAGATCTGCTCCCGGAGTGCCTCTTCGCAGGGGCTCCAGGAAACAGCTTAGCATCGCCTGAAAGGGCACGAAGTTTGTGTGCTCTACGGCTGCCTGCTGATATGAACCAAAACAAGGGAAGTGAGGACAACTGGAAGATTTGCTTCCAAAGTACACTGAGTCTGACTAAAACTCTATAGACTGGACTCCATTCACAGAATAAGAATGTGAGAATAATTTTACAAATGGAATAAATTCGGCCTTTTTCCTATCATCCAATGCCTTGTCTTATACTAAACACCACAGTTGCATGTATGAAACGGAGAGGGAGATACAAAATTTAAATAGAAATGAAAAACTGAAAAGGAATCAATAGAAAAAAAAAAGCAGTTCTTTGATGCGAGATTGTTGCACACAACGCACACAAGACTGCTTCCCTGAGTGCTGCAAGGGTCAAACCACAAGACACAGTTTCCTTGCTCGTTATTCATAGCTGCTCTGCCCAAGACAACACTAAGCTCTTTCTTGGATCTCTTGCGTGGACAAGCTATACATGTCTTTTTGAGTACAAGTGGCTTTTCACAGTCTTCCCTTTCTTTTCCTCTGATATTTTCATGCTGATATTCACCCATGTGCTGATATTCACATTCCAAAACTCGTGCTGCCATGTCTTTCCCCTTCCTCACCCCCTGCTACTCCTCTCAGCACCTGATTTATGCCCGTTCACTCTTCCCAGAAGCAAGTCATGAGGAGCACACAGGAGGCATTGTGTCTGCAGCTGCAGTTTGGGCAGCTGGAGCAAGCACCTTTAACAATTTGTTTTACATTTCTTTTTAAATTTGTTTAACAGGCAAATGCTGCACTTGCAGAGAAAATTCAGTGCTGTCCTGCAGCACTCTCAGAAAGCTTTGCAAGGACAGGGAGAAATGTTGGTGCCCTCTCAGAAGTTTTTGCTGGTTAGATGTGAATGTCCAGGGGTTAAGTGTGGATGGACTTCTGTGGATGACAGAAGGTAAATGGACTTGAAAATGCAAAAAGACAAGAGCTAATTAGCACAGCGCAACCTTTATCAGACCACTGAATATCTACAGGGTTCATTATCAGTGTGTGAACCTCCTTCTTGGAGGACTCCCACCTCCCTTTGGGTGCTGCTTTGATGTCCCCAAACAAGGAAGGGCAGGGAGAAAGGCCCTGATGTCAAGGGCAAAACGCAAGGATTGAAACTCTGTGGTGGTGTAAAGCAGGAGATGAGGAGGTACATCACGACCTATTGAAGCTGCTGGGGAATCCAGGCAAGGAAATTTGAAGTTACCCAGAGAGGGGTCTGACGAGAGCTGGGGGACACCAAACCCAGACAGACCCAGAAGCGTCTTTAATGCTCACAAATGGCCAAGCCCCTAGCCTCACTCGCCACCCCACAGCTCTACGTTTGGCAGCTCTGTGCCAGTCACCCACCTCAGGCAGCCAAACCAGCAGGAAAAAGACCTTTTTGTGGGATGCCTTCTCAGCTAGTTCAGCTGCAGACTAATTGGAGCAGCAGTGACCCACCTGGCAACAGCCGCTCCGCAAAATCACAGCCTTGGGTGGGAAATTTAGCGTTGCTGACCGTGCCGAAGTGAGACGTCATTCCCAAGCAGCTGGGCGAAGCAGGCAGACCACGCTTCATTACAGAGCTGACAAGAGACAGCAGTAATTACACAAACACGAGATCTATTACCTGACCGTTGTCAGATCCGTCTAAGGTGCCATGTGCAGCGAGGCAGGCCATTAATTTCCCATTCCGCCGGCAGCCCAGGTGCACCAGGTCTCGGCAGTGAGCGTGGCATGTGTACTTGCAGTCTGGGACACGCAGGCGGACAAAAAGGAAAAAAAAAATAGAAGAAGCGTTTAGAAACGAAGCTGCTGCAGGCAGAAGCTCGAAGAGAGGCACATCCTGATGTGCTAGCTCTCGGCTGAACCTCCCTGTCTGTGCACATGGGTAAAAATAGTTACAAATTAGAGAAGATGTGAATTCACCGAAGCAAAGGTGACAGCCCAGTGCCACCCTGTCACAGTCTCTGTGTCACCCTGACACGGTTGCAGTGATGCAGGTCTCTGGTTAAATCAGGGCTGCTCGGTAGTAGTACAGTTTTGCAAGAAGTTTGTGCTACGTACTAGTTATTAGCAATTATAATATAAGCACAACCAGGGGTGCTCTCAGGAAAGACACAACATTTATGATTTTCAGATAAAAATTTCTACCTAAGTACAACGACCATTACGTGGGTATATGCATTTTAAATCTGAGGTTCTCTCGAGAATATGTACAGGAGTATTGAAAACTGAATGAGGAGTTTATATGAAGTTGCAATTAACCTGCTAAATCACAAAGTTGCCTTCAGGAACAATTCAAAAATGTCACTTGCTGGCTACCAGAGTCAACTGGGATGGCTACCAGACATGTAAATTCATAACAGAGGAAGATGGCCCCATCTCTGGCAAGAAATCAGCCCATTCATACTGCCTCGGTATCACAAACAAAAATCACTTAAATGGTATTTACAAAAACAACATGCATTTGGTCCTGAAGCCTGGTTGCTTTTGTTTTTCAATGTAAGCTGGGCAGAACTCCTTATACCACCTTTGCCTAGCACTGAATGTCACTCTCTATTTTTAGATTCTGTCTTAAATTGTTTATAATTTTGCCAAAGAGAAACCACTTGTACTTAAAGTTTCCATGCTGGGGAACATCATGCTGTTTGTTTTAGGACGTTTTAGCTGAAACAATTCAGCCATTTCCAAGAATGACTTTTGGAGGAAATGCTTTGATTTTCCTAAAATAAACTACTCTTACAAATATATTTTTGCTACAAAGCTTTACACCACCCTGATTTGTAGCATAAGGTGAATTCTGGGTGGGCTTTTTTTTTGTTGTTGTTGTTCCCTTACCAGCCTTTCAAAAATCTCGGTTTTCTGTATGATTTGTTAGATTTCCATTACAACTCCTGAAGAATAAATTCTTCTAGGTTCCCATTTACAATCAATATTCAGCAGCAGTGTTAATGGGGCAAGACAGCAGAATGTTTCCTACAACATTGCACCATCGGCTATGGACTGGATGTCTAATATAAGGTCCCTGCATGGGCAGATCATTCAAAATTGATATATATATGTATAATGTGGATCAGACATAAACATGCAATCACAGTCCTGTGCCTGGTACAGAATTTATGCACACTAACACAAGATTAAATGTATTTTATCTGGCACAAAGTTTGCTAATACAAAGTCAGCCTGTCAAAGCTTCTTGAGCACCAGTGACTCGGCAGATGCAGTCCATACTGGATCAGCACTCTAGATCAGATAACTACAGCGTTTCTGATGTGACAGACTTAAACCAGACTATCACTATGACATGTCTCGTCACACCCTTCTTGGGACATCAGCAAATATCTTCCAGCTAATTATGGAGCAAGAAGGACCTTGTTGCAATATTAACCCAAATACTAAGAAAAGGCTCTAAGTCTCTAAAACCATTCCTGTATGTTATGCAGCGTTTGGAAAACATGAAGCAGAACAGGTAGAAGACTACAGAGGGAAAAAAAATAAAGGATGTCTCAGGCAGCTGTTGAACGCAGCAGGCATCACTTCGCTGCATGGCAATGTAGACGTGAAGGGAGGTCACACGAAAGCAATAGTTGCATTTCTAATTTTTCTTAGTTTCTGAGTTCTTTACTTTGCAAGCTTAGTTATGTGTGAATACTTTATTGGCTTAGTTTCTAAAGAAAAAATGCTTATGAAATTGCATTGCTTGACTACCTTCCTAACCTTCCCCTCTGACTCTGAAAGAGCTGACCGATTTCAACAAAATGCAGTCTAAAAGATGATTAAGTTGATATGAATTCCATGAAAATCATCTCTTGGCTAAAGGAGGGAGACCCAAGCTAATGCCCAGGCTCATGGCAAGGTAGGCCAAGCTCAGCAACCAGGCAGGTATCTGAGAGTCTGGACAACCAGCTCCTACACGTCTCCTCCTGGCTCTTCCCTCACAGGGAACGGGGCAAAAATCTGCAATAAACCAGGCTTCGTTAATCCAACAGCTTCCTATGGTCATGCAAATGTATATACCGAGCATGCACCTATTCTAAAAACCCATTTTCACAAATAATATTAGGAAAAAATCTCTTAGCAAAACAGTGGTCAAAACCAGGATTACTAATTAAGTTAGGAAACATTATCTCTCAATGCTATTTTGTTTGTCATTTATATTCATTTTAATTTGTGAGTCCATAATGTCATTTGTAAGACAAGCCCATAATTTCCTCCTGGCTCTTATAGGCATAATTGCAAAAAATGTAAAAGCTTCATCTCTGAAACTCTTTCAATCATCAACTAGATTTGAATATACTGACTATAAGTTTAATGAGCAAGACAAGAAAAAAATATGTTTGTTTCTAGGATGGTAATATTTACAGCCTTCTTTTTCTATATATTTTAGCTCTAAATGCATTATTTTACTCCATTAATGGCATACAATGTTTCACAAAGGTCCAGGTAGCATCAAATTAAAAAGAATAACCTCTGGTTTTGGTAATCCTTCACTTGAGCACTTGACAAATTACACTGAGTTCAAAAAATAGCTACTATTCTGAAAAGACTGTTTCAATCATCAGACAGTGGATTGCCATATTATTTCTGTTTGGAAAGCATTCAGAACCAGGTATTATTTTCCTGATGTGGTCTGAAACAAATGTTGTCCTCTAAATTCAAATATCTGGGGGCTTTAACTGGGTGTAGCTGATAAAAGCCAGTGCCATTTAGAAAAGGCAATAGGTTTATTTTCCTAATGCTTGGGCTGTCCTGTATGCTTAAATAATCTGTGAAGGTGACGTCCCAATGCATATTGAACGTGCGCAATTATCCTGTATAATTTGTAAATGCAAAGTGTGTGTTTATTAAACATACAAATATTATCTTTTAAAAGTTGCATTATCAAATACTGAGTCATAATGTAACACCTTATTCTTTATTATTGTATTGCTACTGGTGTCATAGAAAAAAAATAACTTAGCAAGTTTTAAAATTACATGAAATCAAAGCTATTCATGCCTTCACAAGGGTGAGCGGTAAGACATCAACACATTCATTTCTGTTGATGGTCCCTACCTGATGTTTGGGATTTCTTCACCTGTAACTTGATTTTGCCTGATAGCTCATAAAGAGATGTCCCCATGAGAGCCAGGGCCTCGTGCCTGGGCTGCACAGCAGAAATCAGGCAAGCTCAACAGATGCTCTAACTTCAGCCCCTGGTAACTGAGCATTGCTGAGGAAGGCAGAGGCTCAGCAGCAACATCTCTCTCTCCTGCTGTGGTCTTCTTCCTTGCCCAGGAAGTGTGCATGTTCATTTCTGTGATGGCCCAGACAAATTTAGCTTTCAAATGGGTATGCAAAGTGTATGCCATGCCTGAGCAACACATGGGAAGTTCAAAGCCAAATTTGTGTTTATGTTTGTCTTACTTATCAACTGCACTAAGTTGAAGATGTCTTTACTAGAAAGCTTGAGGAGGGTATACAGCTTGGTGTTGCTACTGTGTGTGTTAGGAAATTAGCCAGTGAAATCATCTTTAATTGATAGCCTATGGCTTTGTTCCCGGCAATCAGAGAAGAGATCGCTACTGTGATTGCTCTACAGAAAGCACGCCTGTAAAGCTTCTTGGAAAAATCAAACTACATAAGATGTTTACTGCCTTATTTTTTAATCCATTTAAGCCAGCAGGTCACAAAAGGAAGAAGAATGAAGTTCAGCAGCATTTCTTCTGCAAGACAGAACTACACTGTATTTCTACAGCATGCTGATATCAACATTTCACGCTTTGGTTTGCACGTAATATACGTTGTGGTGTTCTCCTTTTTGCTGGTGGTCAAAAGCCTTCATTCTAGTTTGATACCAAAGCTCAAACCAACATCTCTTTTCGCAGTTTCTCTAGAAGCTGTAATGGAACGAGAAACCTATTTGGATAACTGACCTTCAGAAAGTGTTGAGTGCAGCTTCTTGGGGGCAGAGATCTGCTGCAATACTCTTGATGCAACTACATTTATTTCTGATTGTTTATTTGTTATTGTCACTCAATATCAGTCTGAGATTAAAATAAAGTACATTTTAACCATATTTCTCAATTAATGAGACATGGGTGATTTTTGAGGGATCACAATCATTACAGATGAGACAGGGAATTTTTGACCATCCTTTTTCCTGAGGGGTCTCTGTGAACATTTCCCAGTCCTGGAGCTAGGCAAGGCTCAACTCAGACTGCAGTACAGAAAATCCCCATCTTCCAAATTCCTGTAAAGTTGTATCCATCCACATCCACAAGCACCACTTTGCCATGTAAATTCTTCTAATCTACCGTTTCTCTGCAGACTCTGCCTTCAACAGGTACATGGCCATGGCTGCGGCCATGAGGCCCTGCGTGGGATACACACATCCCACAGAGAGGATCCTCTGCCGTTTTCCTGGGCACAGAAAGACCACAAAGCCGGCTTGACTGGCCTCCTAGGGCAATGCTCCAGGAAATCTGCTACTACAAGAACCTCTAGAAAGCCAGTGAAACCATCTTGTTACTGGAGTGGCAGAGGAGGGCTGACTAAGACCAGACGATGTAACCAGATGTGCCTCCTCCTTCAAGCAGATGAACACTGCTGCTGGAAAGCAGACGTCCTCTCTCATTCAATTCCTGCTTCCTACAGCTGTCGCAGCCCACTTGACAGTATTAGAAAGCAAGCATGAAGATAAACAACACAGCAAGAAGGCTTTCAAAGTGCTGGTGCTAAAGCTAGGCTTCAAGATTTAGAATTTCAATCATTTGTATAAATGCATTTTTCTTCAGTTTTGTTAAAATCCTATTTTTTTTTCTTTCACACAGCTGGCAAATACCATTTGGATTCCAATCTTCCATCAGTGAAAAACAAACAAAAGTTTCTCAAACACTCATCTGTCAGTGCATCTAATATATTCACACATTTTACTAGTTAAATAATATGTCTGATAAATAATAGTCTATAAAATGCTATTTGTTGTAAGACCCTAAAACTGAAGCTAAAAATCAAAGGAATATGATTGCAGATAAGTGACTTAACAAGGAGAGTTAAGCCATGATCTCTCTGTAACTTTAAAGAATTGCAGCTTTGTCAATACTCGCCCATGAAAGTTCATCCTCTAATACACTACTCTTTATGATGAATGCTGACTTAATGAACAGAGTCATCTTGAACAGATAAAGTCATGCTGAAAAACTAAAACGAGACAAGTTACTGACTGTACCGATATCATCCTTGATGAAACAGGATGTACTGGTTACGAGGAACAAGTTTTATATTACGGTATAAATCAAATGCAGGCATGACACTTTAAAATATGCTTGGTTTAATTGGTTTCTATGGCAAGAAAAAAATTATATCTATATACCACACAGAAGATACTTCTAGTGTTTTAATGAGTATCTGAAAATAAAGGTATTCCTGTAAATTCATATCTGAGACTGTTCTTTGATTTACATCTTTCTTACTTTGGATCAATAAATTGATCTTATTTCTTAGAAATAGAATCTTATTTCTTAGAAAAGGGAAGAATTGCTTTGGATCCTAACCAAAGAATCAGAATTTCAAGGCTCCTCTTCAGATGAACAGGAAATTATGAAGAGATACTTGAAGATTGGTTCCCATCCTGCCCTCTCACCAAGCACAAACAGGCACCTCTGGAGGTTCTTGTGATTTTTCACTCACAAGGAATGTTTGACACACATTTACATGAATTTTGCAAAGATCCCTGTACTAGCAGTTGTCGTTTCTTCGTGGCTGCAAATATATTTCACCCCACATCCTAGCATTGTGCAAACCCAAACGTTTACACATGCACCAGATAAAACTGAATCTGTCGGGCCTGCCACCCCGTCTGTAACCATCGCAGCGCCATTCGGGGTCAGGAAACCTGCCCTGGGAACAGGATAAACTCCTGCAACCGGCTCTATTTGCAGCTTCTCATGGTGACTGAGGTACAATTACCCAGCCTGCTCATGGCCCAGACCTGCTGGATCATGTACTTGCATATATTTGGACCTCAGCAGGGGATGGGTGCTTTAACTCTGACAGAATAGTGCAGAACCCAGCCCAAACACTCACCATCGTTTTGTCCGTAAAGTGTTTTACCAAGCTGGGGTTTGGCTGTTGCACACACACACACAAAATGCTATATTACTCAAAAGTTTAAGATTCAGATTTAAGATTTCCAACACCAGGCCAGCTGAGCCGTGTGGGCATGGGCATCCTGAAGGAGGGGACAGGCAGGTGGGAAGCCAGGACTAACACGCCAGGGCAGCTCGCCCAGCGAATGGCAGGAGACATTGCCATCTAGCTGCACCTTTGGGAACTGGGATGGAGGAGTTTGCATGGATGAAGCATCTTGGAGTAGCCACCGTTAGCCAGGTAAGTGTGCTGGCAGCAGCTACAGAGAAAGTCCCTGACCACTGAGGGAGGATTGCACATTCCTCTTACATGTAAAAAGTGCATGCGGTAGGGCTAATACCTATCTTGAGCTACTACATCTTTGATGCTTAAAAGTCTTTGAGCACCTGGCCCAGAGTGATGTAGGAATATAAATCCCATTGATTCACTCTAGAGCTATCAAAGAATTAAGTCAATTTCATCTGCAAAAAACATTTCTATTTTCATCAACATGGCAAGCTCAGTCTCATGTTCCCTCCCTCCTTCCAGTGCTTGCCAGCAGGCTCCAGCTGGGACTTGTCACAGCAGACTCTCTCACAAAGGTGGGATCCTGCTGTAAAGAGGCTTGTGCTCCTGGGGACTCCTGTGCCTGCTTTGGGTGGATAACGTTCTTTGTGCGCTCCTGCAGCAACAGAACACCCCGTGCTTGCCAGACCACCCAGAAAAAATACATAAAATAGAATAAAATAATAAAATAAAATAAAATAAAATAAAATAAAATAAAATAAAATAAAATAAAATAAAATAAAATAAAATAAAATAAAATAAAATAAAATAAAATAAAATAGTTTGTAAACAAGACTGAGTTAGATTCACTTCATTCCATCAAGGTAAGGGTTAAAACAGAAATGTGCAATAGCTTTTTGCAACAAGCTCTTTGGGCAGATAACACTCCTTCTGCTGTGAGCTTTGAGGACCAAGCATGAAATGAGGAAATTGGGAATGGAGCATTTCAACCACATAACCTTCTCCTCCCCGTGTACCTGGCTGGCTGGTTTTCTGAGGCCCCCTTCTAGGGACTCCATTACACTCCGCCAAAACAACCCTTAACATTCAGTAGCTTTTTTAAACAAACCGTGGCCTGGTGATGCCTATTGTTTTCCAAAGCTCTGCACACGAAAACTGTGAGACCCGGTGAGGCCTCAGCCTGTTAATTAATGCGAAGACTTCGTTATTGGCTTCACAGGCAATTTTACCCATGCTTTGCAGCAGATGAGAAGGGAGTGTGATGAGCTCCTACTAACACTAACAGATCCCAGAGATAACCACTTGCTGGCAGACAGGACTGACATTTCTGACTCTGCCAAAGCAGCTAGGGGTGGGGAGGCCAAATTCTTCCGCATAGTAACTTCGAACAAGGGATCATGGACAAAACTCAGCAGATATCTCGATATACCACCTTGTCTAGCCTTTCTTGACGGACTTCAGAGAGTGCTTTTGTGCTGCTGATGCATGCCACAGCAGAAGGTACAACAATCGTACACAGGTTTATGGGATAAAATGGCAGTGGTGACGCCATGGCCCTGAAGAGACAGAGTTTGTGTATGAAGCCCACAAAACCAGTAGTCCAAAGCCCTTGCTGAAGTTCCCTGCTGAATAAAGGGGCTGCTGAGACACACCAGCCCCAAACAGCTGGGTTTCCTCCTGTGGCTCTCTCAGAGCACACGCTGAAAATCACAGTAATTTACATTCAGTGAGCACCTGGCCCGGGAACACATGGCTGCATGCATCTCTGAATTGAAAACGTGATGGAAAATAGTTGAAGAATTACTGTTTAAAAAGGCAAAAATTGGTTCAAAGTGTTTATGCAGTTCCGCTATGTGTCATGCTGGTAATTGGGGATTTCCACTTGCTGTGATAGTTAGTCTCTTCCTAACATTAAAAATCTAAGATAATGGGGAGAAAAAAGCCTTCCACATAAAAAAAAAAATAAAAATAAAAAATAAAAAAAAAGATTAAAAAGACACCCTCATCTCTCTATTCTTTATGCAAGAACCATCAAAATCGTAACTCTTTTTGAAACCATTTACTCTAGTGCCCTCTATTGATGAACACCAAAACCAACCAGCATAAAAATAACTTTCAAATTAGCATTTTATTTGGGTATTCCTTTTCTTTAGAAGAAACTTGACCAAAAAAGCAATAACTGGAATGAAAAATATGGCTTAGGTCTAGCTACCTGCTCTGCCAAGGGGCTGCAAGCCCAGAACCAGATCTGAGTTAAACTCCCTCTTCTTGGTGTAACTGGCACAGAAAGAAATAGGGGAAAAGTTGAATCAAACCCATCAAACTAAGTGAAGCTTAGTGCAAAAATGTTTGTGCTTGTTCAGCAAAATGGTAGCGTTCTGCAGTCATCACCTCCAACATTGAGCACAGCTCTGCTCTGGGTGTGCTACTGCATGCTGCATCCCAGCTCAGTCTGTGTTGACATACCAGGCTATAATGTTACATTATCTCTTTAAAAGAGGGAATTCCACACTAATAATTTATTACTGTTACTCCGCATAAATGGCCAATCCACAGCTTTTATTTCAAATGTTATGAGTCACTATTCTAACCTTGATAATGGACCTTGAAGCATGTACCTCAGGGAGGTGTGGAGTTTAATGCACACAGTTGGTCATCCTTTGTTCTTCCTGTTGTCTTCAACAAGCTCCCAGGGCAGCCAAAAAAAAAAATGCAAAGAGAAACAACATCTTCCAAGTGCTATTGCTTGACATTGACAGAGGAAAGAAGAAAAGTGGTAGTAGAAAAACAGAAAGTGAAATTATTTTGTCTTGCTTCATGTAAAAATGCTAGAGCCAAGGAAAAGGGAGTTTAGTGGGATGCAACATTCACCTCACCCAATTATCTGAGAAATGGAATAAAACTATGCGTGATGCAATTTGCAGAAGCCACATGACTAGTAAGAGCTGTGTGTGACTAATGATGACCACTATAGAGAAAAACATATGCATTATCTGTACACTGACAGAATGCATCTCCCCTGGAAAAATGACTCCCAAATATGAGGAAAACTAGACAAATATTTAATGGGTGGAGAATCACACAGAAATCAACAATAGTGAAATAGGCTTTCATATGTCCCAGCCTTTACCAGTTACTGCACTTGAAAAACACAAGGACAGATGGATGAGGTTAGACCAAGGATCCACCCAGGCCAGTATCCTGTCCTGGGAAAAGCTGCCAGCAGGTGCTGAGGGAACATGCATGAGGAAAAAAGTGAATTTTGAATGATATTCCCCCTTTATGCCCTTCTAGCCTCTAGCAATCTGCAACTTAAACAAGTGAACCAGAGCCTGTATTGGCATCTGTTTATTTAATATCCCTTCATGGCTCTTTCTTCCATGAATTTATCTAATCCCTTCTTGTATACACTTGTGTTCCTAGTCTCCCAAACATCCTGTGTCAGTCAGTTCCCCAGCTGAATTACGTGTATGTATGTGTGTATATGAAAGCATAGTTCGTCCGATGCTTCTTGTGTGGCCAGTGCATGGTACAGCCCTGACTTCTTATGCCATGAGAAATGGCAAATAACTACACCTTTTCCAATTCTCCATGCTGCTCATACCAGTACAAGTAGCAAATTTGCTCGCAGGTGCCTCTTATCCAAGCTGAAAAGCCCTGTTCTGTAAGAGTTTCCTAATCTCTCTGATAAAAAAGCCTTGTCTTGCATCTTCACTCTATTAATAGGGTGGAGTGACCAAGGCTGTTTTATATGATGCATGGACACAGGACGGTTTTCTGGGTTTTTGCTCTATTCTTTTCCTAACTCTTCTATATATTCAGTTTCCTTCTGGCTTGAACATTGAGATGAGTCTCTTCAGAAACCTTCCACATGATTATTTCTGTTTTCCAAGTGATAAAATCTAAATTAGAAGCCATTGCTCTGTATGTGCAGGTAGTGTTTTCCCCTACTTTTAGTATGTATTTATTAACACTGAGTTATGTTTTACTGTCCCGTCACTCAATATGATGTGTTTCTTCTGCAGCCTTCTGCAGTCAACTCTAAACTACCCTGATGACCTGTAAACACTGACATCCGGCACCCATCCCCTTTTTCATTTTGCTAGTAAGTGTTAAATATTTTCTACAACACAGATCTTGGCAGTTTCCTCCAGAACTAGGTAAGTGAACTTCTATGCAAATCATATCCTCAGAAGTATTATACATATACTTAAAATAAAAAGGAAAAGCATATATAGAGTTGTTTTTGAAAAGCACAACAGAACCTAAACACATGCCTTCACAATACGAATAGTCTTTAAATGGCATACTTTCATTAATAATCTATGTATACTTAAATGAACACCAGGCACAGGCTATTAAATGATGATTAGGAACATCCAAACCAAATGGGCTGAAATGTTCAAAGCGGATGAACTGAAAGGACTGCACCCAGTCCAAATGCAGACAGAAGACCTGTATGTATGAGCTGACGGTAAAAGGCCGTTGTCTCCTACCTGCTTCCAACCTGTTAGAGTGCCATACCCAGCTCTAGCACCAAATGAATAATAGCCATAAAGCAGACATTTAAGAAACAAACAGATATAGCAGTCCAGAAAAGCTGGATCCAAATTTTGGTTGCCCACCACAGTAGATCCCAAAGAGATATGACCTTGAGTTGCTGGATTCACACTCCAAAAGCTCACCTTGTCTGCTACCACGTTACTTTTCAAGATAAACTATTTGCAACCAAGCTGGTTTCCACTAAGACAGCGTCCTTCTGCCCCCTCCCCAAACACAGATAATTAATCCTTCAAATGGTACTCACTTGGAGGCAAGCATCTTGTCCACCTACTTGAGCACGAATGCTCCAAGAGCTGCAGTTCCCAAATGTCTCTACATCCCATTCTTCATCTGCATTGGACCAAAACTCTCCCCATCAGTCCCAGAAATGGAGGCTGTGGCTTTGAATACCTCTCTGAATCTCTCTCTCATACCTCTCTCACCTTCATCCGTTGTGAGGTTTTGTTTGACAACGCACAGTGTAAATTATCTCCAAAATTTCGGATGGAGTGACCTGTGCTGCAGCACGGGGGTAGGTAAGGTCTGGACCGGCCCAGGGCAGTGAGCTTTCCCTGACACCAGCCAGGAAAGCTGGAGCCGAGCAACCCATCAGCAACAGCCACCCCTGCAACACGTACAACACAACTCAAAAAGGAAATTACTATATCCATTAAAAGATCCATTGCTCACACACACAGCAAGCCACTCTCTTCCACGTAGTGCTTTGTAATGGGCTTTTAAATACGAATGTGTTCACACCTACCCAAATGCCAATGAAGCACGAGCAGTGGCACCATATTGCTGTGAGGCAGACTGATGCTCACCTCTCTGCGCCCTACCTGGCCATCTCCTCAGAGCTGAGACAGCAGAATGTAACTGGAAATACCTCCCCCCTCCCAGAACAGACACGTATTTCAATCTCTTTCAACCAACCGTGTTTTGACAAGAACAGAGAAATACAGTGACTTCAGCTGCTCATTAATTTCCCAGCCTCGTAGTCTCACAAATGCTGGGTAAGCACATGCTTCCTCTACATAACCAAAGCATTTCCAGCATGGCTCAATTAAAGAGGTTACATGAGGACATCGGCACTCACAGCATACACCACAATTCGTTAGTTGGCCAATACAAAAGTAAGAAATGAATTCTCAATTATTTTAAACTAAACCTCTCGAAATTGATGTACCACACTAAAATCATTTCATGCTCTCTCTTCCCACGTGTCTTATAGGTTTATTTTGTCAGCTGGATATAATTTGGAGAGAGAGTTGAAAAGCTGACTTTTCTCTTTGTCTGATCAGTTTGCAGAGAACTCTAAACCATTACACATGAATTCGTTTAGGAGGTAGCCAATTTAAGGGATAGCACTACATTTCCGTACATGCTTCCATTTATTTTTCAAAACACATATTCTTGCAGAAACATAATTTTCTATTGATCATTCCAAACAAAAAAAAACTTCAAAGTCAATAAGAGAGAATCTACTGGCTTTAATGTTATAGGGCTAAAAGGCTAAAGCACACACATACACACGAAAAGCCAACCAACAGTGAAGGGTAAACATCAACTTCAGACTATGTGAAATCTGGTTAAAGACTTTATCAATAAATTCCCTCTTTCTAGCCTCTGAAAGAGCCTTCCTACATACCCAGTGGGACAGTAGCTCAAACTGTTGAGAACCCTCACTAGCCAGGAACTGAGCAAGAAGCTCGTCATGATTCAGTAGGATTTGGCAAGAAATGGACGCACAAAATCTTCCACCTCAGACTGACTTTATTTACTTACTTATTTATTATGGGGGCTTCAAAGCAAGCAGGGTTTGCACCGGGGCAATTTTGTCAAAGTAAGAAAAATGATAGCAAGAGTTGTGTTTTTCATGTTTTCATTTGCATTTCCACAGGACGTTATGGGATGCTTTTCTGAACAGGTCAAAAATCCGTGGGTTCTTTTTTTTTTTTTTCTGTATAAGCCTGAAAAATTTGAAGATGGTTTAAATCAATTCAGATCATAAGGTTGTCTCTGCTAGGGATAAGCATTAGCTACTTCAGAAGAAACTGCAAGAAACAACAATTGTGGGATCTGAGCCATAAAATTATCTCAGACTAATCCCTAATTGTTAAAAATTAGCTTAAACACTGAAGCAAGATGATTTATGCCTCTTTCAAAGCCTTTCTTGCAGCTTCAATTGTCATAAGATTGAATATTCTTACTTTTCCAGACCCTCTTTAAATCTTGTTACATTCCTGACCTCAGCAGCGTCCCCAGTAATGAGCTCTACAATTTAATTATATTTTGAAGAAAAAGAAAGAAAGAAAGAAAGAAAGAAAGAAAGAAAGAAAGAAAGAAAGAAAGAAAGAAAGAGAGGCTTCTTTTAACTGCTTTAATTTTTTCACCCCTTACCTTAATCCTCTGCTGTAAAACAGAGAAAATACTTGTCTATTTCATCTTTATTGATCATAGATTTCTATAGTCCTATCAAAGTTCTCTCTGATTCCTATTTCTAATTCCTTTGTGTCTCAATACCTCTTCCTGACTGATGGTTATACATTTTATCACGATAAGACCTCTAGTCATATGACTTGTCGGCACAAATTCTATGAGAACGTTGTAGGAAAAAAATCCAAACGTATTTCAAAGAAATAAAGGCTACAAAACCCTAAATATTACATCCCATAGTTCAAGCCTCTTACAAAATGCTATATATACTCATGATTAAACTAAGTGCACTTAAAACATTATCAGCTACATTTCGCATACTCTGAACCACATCTAAGGTATTATTTTAGCCCTTTGATAAGTAATGTAATCAAAAACAGTTACTGAGCACCACCCTAGAATTTTCTTCCTTCTTTTAGAGTGCAGAAAGGGGTATCTTAGCAGTGAGCAACAGTCTGTGGCCAGTGATCCCAAAGCACCCATCGAAGGAGAGGCTGCAAAGCCATGTATTTTTAGGAACAGAAACCTAATTATGCTTTGATAGATCTTTCTAAAATTGCACTGCATGCAACTTTCTGAACATAATCACCTACAGCAGTACCAAATTCATTCTCATACTTAAAAACTGATTTTATGCTTCAGCAGATCTTGTTTCTCATCAGGAAAGGGGAGGACAAGAAATACTGAGAGACATGGAGTGGTGGGAGCAGAATGAAAGCAAAACGTCTGCACAGAGGCACAGTGCCCGTCTCTTGATTCTGATGATAGATGATATCGCTTCTGTGGCAAAGCATATTACAGAATGTAATCTCTATTCTTTGTGGTACATACAAAACATGAAAGTTTCTCTTATGCTGTTGTTGAAACAATAATTTATTTGTTAAAGTGTAAGTGGCTAAAAACTATTAGTGAGCATCACTGCAAGCTTTAATTATTAGCTGGGTTTTCAGCCGTGGCATGACGTTACATGACTAGCAATGCAGAATTATTCTGCTGGCTCATCCTGGTTGACCTAACCAGAAAATCCTCTTAACACCATTACATGAACAAAAATTGGCAGAAAGACATAGAGGTGGAGATAACGAAATTGAAAAATCTAGAATTTGTGTCAGGAAGCATTTTTTTACTTTACTGTGCAGGCAACTGAGCACTGGCACAGGCTGCCCAGAGAGGCTGTGGAGTCTCCTCCTTGGAGACCTTCAAAAGCCCCCTGGACGTGGCCCTGGGCAGCCTGCTCTGGGTGGCCCTGCTTGGGCAGGGGTTGGACAGGTGGGCTCCAGAGGGCCCTGCCAGCCTCAGCCATCCTCTGTGATGGGACTCTGTGAGGGTACGTGTCCCTTTGCAGGAACGTAAGTAGATGGTCAATACTGCTTGGTTGAAAGAGTTCTAAAATGTGGTGTTTCAGAGTTAAGGATGCATGTGAGAAATCTGGTAATTACTCAAGAACCCAACCAAAATTCTGGTCACTCAAGTAAAAGGCAGCATCGACTTTGGCGTAGCTTGGGTTTCATAAAGCTTGCTGCCTTCCTGAAGACCAAACAGGAATCACTGGTGCAAAATCTAATGGTAACTCCACTCGTCTGTGACACAGGCACTAGGACTTCAGCTTCCAGGTTTTAAGTGCTTGAAGTGTTTGGCTTCTATAAAGTTTGAGTTGGATTTTCACACAGGTTTTTTTTTTCGAATGCCACCTTGTGCTAAAATGCGGTGTTTTCACTAATACCACATTTTTTTGTGATAATCTTCTCATTGTATGGGTAGAAGATGACATGGAGGGAACTTCTGACACTACTTATGATTTTAGCCCAAGAGATGCTAATACATACATTAAAATGAGGGTAGAAAGGCAAATTTTATTCAAACCATTACATGTAGAGGAAAATGGGAGAAAAAAATACAAAAAGTACTATTTTTAAAAAACTCGAAGTTCACATTGTTGCTTATTACAATTCACGGATGAAAATATTATTTTGCAGTACAGAAGGAAAAGATAACTAGCATATAAAGATTTTCACATATAAGTAATTCAGTTAGTAATTAGAGCTCTCAATAGCATTTATTGACATTTTTCTGCAACTTAAGCTCTGACAATAACAACAGAGACACATGAATGATTTGATGTGCTAATGAGGACTCAAGATAATCTGATGTATTAAGAAGATTTCAGATAATCAAAATTCAAACAGGTTCTAGTTTCAGTCAAAGAAAGTTTTGCCACAGACCTCAGAGAGCTGGGATTTCCCCAGCTCTGGATGCTTGAAAACCATGGACTCCACATGCCATTTAGGCATGTAGCCCAACATTTCTGTGATAGATTTCAGATTGTCCAGCTTGTCCTTCCTTTCTCAGGTTCATAAAACTGTTATTTGAAGTACAACACTAAATTGCTCAGCTGCACAATCGACCCAAATCCCGCCACACACAAAGTGAAATTTGGTGTTAATGCTGTAATACTTGCAGAATCAAAAAGTTCATCACTTGAGTAAAAATAGTCCTCATCAAAAGAAATTTTGTCATGCATAATTAGACTTCTAAGAATAACAGACTGAATTCAGCTTCCTACGGGA
Source organism: Anser anser (assembly GCF_964211835.1). NCBI lineage: Eukaryota > Metazoa > Chordata > Aves > Anseriformes > Anatidae > Anser > Anser anser. The sequence goes on along the minus strand of NC_139720.1, from coordinate 36,691,724 downwards.
GTGCACATTTTCTCCAAACTCCCTGAGAACTGCCTCAAACCCAGGTTTTACGCAATTCTAAGAAGACCCAACAGTATTGGGGCTTTAAGGCTGTTTGAAAGGATGTTAATCTGGGAGATGCAAATGCTTCTCCACTAGGACTGGACAAGGATCAAAGACCAAATTGTCTTTAGAAGCACCGACTTTTACTAACTGATGAGCTGAGTGGTACGTCATTTCAGATGACTAAATGGGAATTAAGAACAGCTTACCACTGCCAAGCACAAGTCCTCCCTCAACTGCCCATCACTTTGTGTGAATGCTGATATATTGAGTCTTAGTCAACTCTACCTCCACTTAGCCTTGCACATAAATGAACAGCTAAGGCAATTCCAAAAACTAAAATTAAAAAAAATATATCTGACAGGTATTCGAGTCATATCAGAGCTCCTATTTACATACCTGAGGGAGAAACAGGTTCTATAAAAGCGGGACACCAAATATCACCAACATGAACGTTAATAGGAATAAATTATAAAGCTGCAAGAGGATTCTTCAGCTGAGCAATGAAACTTCCATTCCATCTCCAAAATATTTTTACAGTTTTGCCTAATGAGCCTCAGAGAATGGAAAAATGCAAAACAATGCTGGACTGGGAAAGTTAACGAGCTGAATGGAAATAAATCATTTTTCCCTTTGAATTTCTTTTTAGCAGGAAAAAAATGTCTTAAGAAGCAGAGCAGCAGACTTACCAGCCGACTTCCAAAGAAGTTTTACCGTCCTCTTTCTTGAACGGCTCCATGATTTAGGAAACCAGTAAAAAAAACGTGCAATCCTCCTGATGGTTTTGCTGAAGTCACTTCGTATTGCCATGTCTGAAAGGGCTCTACAGCTACATCAGGGAGAGCAGACTCGCGTCCAGACTGCGAGAGGAGAGCCCACGAATGCCCGCACACAGCACACCAGCTCTGAGCTCAGCGTCAGCCAGCTCGTCTCGAGACCACCTGTTAGTCCTAAATCCCCTCCCTCCCTCCCAGCCACCCGGCTCGGAGCCCTTGAGACCTCCCTCTTTATGACAAGCAGAGCTATATTAATAGATGCTCCGGCTAAAGAAAGACTAATGCTTCAGAGCCTTAACCTGGTGCTGTGTTTTCGGTGATGTTACAACACGTTTTCCTTCAGGTTTTGGAGGACTCGTTCATCCCCAGCTACCTCTTCTAGTCTGTAAGCAAATGAACTCCAAAACTGAGAGCATAAACCCCCTTTCAAAAGCCCTTTATTCAAATCTACAAGATTTTCTCTAGAGAGTTTCTCAAAAACCTTCTTATGAAGGTTCTTAGCAATAAATTTAACAGATTTCTGTAGATTCACAGGCTTTTAGAAAGCAACTTTTACTCGTAATGGGTTTTAAGACAAATACAAGTCAGATCATTCACTGCCACAATTAAGAATTGAGCATCTGTTAACATTAGTTATCCACAGAAATTACCAAAATTTCAGTATTTACGATGCATGTTTCAAGCAAGATACATATTAAATTGCAAAACTAGAGATTCTATGAACTAATATATGCCCCGTAAACATTTTTAAATAAATTAAATACATATTTATTTAATTCTAGCACACACTTTTTAACAGCAAGAATATTTAACTATTTCCCAAGTGCAGTATGATCTTCTCAGCTATGTCACAAGCTTCTCTTCAGCTTCTCACATTTTATTTGCTTTTTTCTTCTGCTAAATCCGGACGGCAGAAAACGCTGAAAACCAAGACTAATGTCATTACTCAACAAAGATCCTTTTATATCAACCTTTAAACTACAGTAAGGAAGGGCTTTGTTACACGAGCTATGTTCACAGCACACAGTTAATAACTCTTCCAGAATTCACAATGTATTTCTCGATGCTGAAATATGTGAAGTATTTAGCCCCATTTTATACATCAGACATTTTTAACATACTGTTAACTTCTCAGGACCAAGCGAGATAGATTGCATTTCCTCTGGTCAGAGCATTTCCGAAAACAAACAACCGTTTCCACTTCTGCTGTATCTGCCACAATTCTTCAGGCAGTGTCATCTAAAGAGCACAAGTCGGGGCTGGAGCTGCCAGACTCGTCTCCTGTTCGTGCTCCACCTTGCCATACCAGCAGGAATTTCGCAGCAAAGTGACAGTTTTAGCACAAGTAGGAGGTCTGGCACCCAGCTCAGCTAATGCAAGGAGCAGAGGTAACGGCCCAACAGCTAACTTGCCTCTTTCAGGAGCCAGTGTGGCTTTGAACGCTTAACAGCAACTGCAAAAATACTGAATTTTCCTGAAATATATGGATACAAAAGTTTAATGAAAATCAAAGTGGCTTATATAAAAATTCTCAATATTTCACACTAGAAGTGAAAATATATTGAGTCAAAAAATTGATAAAAAATACAGAGATATGTATTATTTTTAGCAGTATATGAAGGGCTCAGGAATATATTTTTCACCTAAACAAAAAATACCGCTATAGTATTTTTGTTATATTAAAAAACCAAAAACAAAACAGTAAAACATATCAGAATATAAAACAGAAAGAGGCAAGATGGTGTTACTGATGGGCTTAACAACCTGTGGAGGTCTGGGCCCCACAGTGTTCAGTGCCTTACCGGAGCAATAGGCCAGAGCACAAGCCATTGCGTATTACCTTAAGGTATACAGAACGCAACGTATACATAAATTCCTCAGTTAAACCTGGCAGTTACACCGTGCGACAAACCAGCTGCTGTGAGAGCACGGGCCTGGATTCACGCTGAACTACACGGCAGTGGCAGCAGGCCGCCTCGCGCTCCCGATGCCTGCCTCCATTTCGGGCACACCGCGGTGCGAGGCTTCTCGCTGCAGCAGGCACCAGCCCCTGTTCACCTCACCGGCCTGCTGGAGGAGGTGAGGACCAACAGGTCCCCTAGGCCCAAAAGGGTGCTGGTGAAACCTCCGGAGGTTTCCCTTGTGTCTCTGCCCACCCTGCTGGGGGGCTCTGAGGTGAGCTACGCAGGCTGCTGTGCCAAAGCCATTTCCACGAGTACTGCTGGAGCTGACAAAACTAAAACCACACAAACCCCTCACTGTTATGCCTTCATGTAGTTTTAAAGCAAATTCTTTGCTAATAAGCATTCAGTAGAGAAACACCATGAACACGAGTTCCAATGCTGAGGCTCAGAGCAGCAGCTCTGCGGGGCTGCCAGTCTGGGCGCAATGGCAGCGCCCGCCTGCTCAGGGGCAGGAGAGCAGCTTTCCCCACTGGGGAGGGAGTTACCGACATCTTCACTCCTCTCGGGTAGCAAATGACCTATTAGCTGAGCTCAGAACAAGATTTTCCCTGCTTTGTAAGGACAACATTACGACTGGAAAATGAGGTGCTCTCTTTCCCACCCATCACAGTGTGGGTATGTGACACTACCCAAATACCACACCACAAGCAGAGCTCAGTGTGGAGAAGTATTCACAAGCCAGTCTTCACAAGGGTATTCTGTGCCGATGGAGCTTGAACTGCCAGGAAGATTTCCACAGCTCTGTGGACTATTTCCTTCCACTTTGTGCCTGACAGATCTGAAACAGACTAAAAGATTTTATTGATCCAGACCAGGTTGTGCAGAGAAACACCATACCTGTGCACTGGCCAGAACATGTGGAATTTATAAGAAATTATAAGAAAATTATTATAAGAAATTATAATTTAAGAAATTATAAGAAATTATAAGCTAAAGCTTTGACCTTCCTTAAATCCTGTTCAGCTCTGTGTCAGAGTAAATTTTATCGAGGTAGCCAGAGAGGGGTCCTGCCCACCAGGTCCCATGCTTCTGCACTACTGTGTCTGCATGACACTGTCAAGACAGCATCGCAGATTTCATACTAAAACATAATTATAACATCATCACGTGTAACAAAGCTGTGCTGTTGCTAGGAAGCTGATAAAGAACACAATGCAATTCCTGAGAGCAAAGAAACAAAAATCTGCTGCATTTGAGTTTCGTTCAGCAAAACTAGCATAATACTTCCGATTTCCAGCTCAGCTGTTCATCCGTCCCTAATCCAAATAAGCAGCTATATTTGTGAGCTTTCTAAAAAAACTTCTGATTCTCAGCAGCTGCACATACACAAAAAGAAGGGATTAAAAATGAACAGTGACTGGCAATCTGCAACTTCCGAAATCTTGCCTCTGTTTGAAAGACGGAAATTGAAGAACTGCAGTACTCAAACTGATGTAAAACACATTTGTTTTCAGAAGTAAGGATTTATTACTTTGCAAATAAATTAATAAGGTTAATATATATTTTATAGATACTCTTAGCTGTGAGATCATGTATTTCACATCTTATCAAGATTTCCAATCATTTATACACCAGTAGGTAATGCATGTGATATGGAAATAAAGAAAACTGACAAAAGAGAAGGGAAAAAAATGTTGAAAACCTTACACAATGCACTACAGATGACAGTCACACTAACAGATAAAAATATAATAAAAAACTCATGCAACCAAACCCCCAAACATCACCTGGCAATCACTGCACATCGAACTGAACAACTACCAGAGTTATACTATTAGAAATTCCCATCCAACAGTTTTTCATTATTCTGAATAAATAAAAAATATGCTTCTAGTCCAGACACATTCCTGTGATGAGAATGACTTTTTAAGTAGAACAGCATGACATTTGTGTAAACCCCCTCCAAAATGGAGAGAAAGCAAATGAGCGTTAAATGAGCAGGAGCAGTTTCAACCCTTTTTTGACGGCCCTAAGGAGATCTCTCTGGATGAGCAGGTAGTTGGGATTTGTCTAATTGAATCCAGATGTCTGCTGCTGAGCTGGTTGTCATGGCTCCCTTTACAGTCAGCAGAGAAGGAGCAGAGCCTCTTGGGCATACTTATTCCCGTCCTGCAGTAAAGTTGTCAAACACACGAGATGAACTGCAGGCTGAAGTTTCTGAAGAAGCCAGGGCACCACTGTGGAAAGCGCATGGAGGGTTGGCAGAGTCCTTCTTGGAGCTGGCTCTGAGCAGGTGCAGTGACAAGAAGACTTCCTGTGACACACTGAGAACATCTCAGCTGAAAATCCGTGGGAAATGCCTACTTATTCCATAGGCTGTTAGGGAATAACCGTAATTCTGCCCTCAGGAAGCAAGGAATAGGAAGGTTTCTTCTGAGTAATAATCCGATGAAGCACATCCTGGTTTAGTTCCTATTTCACTCATTTCTTAATTTAGTTCTTATTTTTCCATTTCTTAATTTAGTTCTTATTTCATTATACAACATGCGACACTACTGTGAAATATTTTAATACATTGTTATGTGAAAAACAGCATCTCTGTATATTTCAGCAATATTTCTGTTTCATTCTTTTTAGTACTGTCCATTGTTCCCTGTTTCATTTTGAATACTTCAACCTGTAAAATTTGTCCTAATTTGCTTTATGCTCTTTTCCTGATACTGGAAGTGTGCAGAGGCGGACAGGACGGGCACTGAACTGCGATGCAAGTGAGTGTGAGAGAGGGCACTGCTGTGCTGGCGTGGCTGAGCGTCGGGAAGGGAATGCACTAATTCTTGGAGACTGCTGCAGGTACAACGTGATGCACGTTGGCATTTTTAATGTAGCTTGGTTACAGGCCTACTACACGTATGTAGGCTTGTGCATCAGAATTAAAGCTTAACATTTAACTTTTAAAAGTTAAATGCAGAAAATAGAGGAATGCGATGGGAACAGATTAGTCTTAGTATTAGCTATGTGGTAGTTGTTGTGCTAGTAGTAGTAGAAATAAGGAAACTGAGAGCACAGGCTTAGAAAAACTGCTTTTGTACACACATGGTTTCACTTTAGGATGTAAAGAAAAAACTCAAGGCTAGAACTGGAGAGAAGATGCTGATTTGCCTCGTAACTCAGTTTGACACATAGGATTTGACTCAGCGGATGACAGGCCGACTTGCCTGTGGGCTTCGGGTGACTTTGTGCCAAAATTAGTAGACTTCTCACTGAGAGCTTGCAGGGAATATCTCTAAGGAAAATCAGACCGGGACAGAAAAACAAAAATATGCGTTAAGTGTTGCTAAAAGAATTGGTTTATTCTTCTTAATCTGGCCTGCCTATGACAAACATAGCCTGATAAATTGTTAGGGTACAATAAAGCTATGAGCATCCTTCATTAGATCTCTGCATGTTGCACAAGGGGTCACATACTGTTTGCACTTGAGATTAATAAGGGTGACCCTTGTACGTTTAGCCTCTGTTCAAAGATTGAGATGTTTCTCAGCCCCTATTCTTTATTTTAGCCATGGCAGCTATTAGGTAGTAGGAATTGGAATATAAAAGAAAAATACACGAGAGGTATTGCAGAGCTCAGCTTTCCCTGCAGCCCTTTGTATTTTCTTCTGAGCTCCTACGCTCACTGTCAGCCTCCTGCACCCAAGCTACTACACATGAAGTGCTTTTTCTTTATGGAGCAAAATCAAAACGGCATTTGTCAGTACTCAGTACAGCATGGAGAAAACAGACATGTCGAGCAGCTCATAAAGCCATCCAGCCAAAACCAGCGTCGTTCTTGCCTTTCTGCTGTGCACACTGCTGACCCGCATTTAGCTGTCTGGCGACAGGGATGCATCCAACCACACAGGGGGTTCTGGTAAATGCTGCTTAGCAGCAGAAGGAAGGCATGACTAAGCTCTCTGGACCTGAGCTGAGCTCTAATTTGGGCTCGGCCAGTGACCTCCTGGGTAACCTTGAAATGGCCATTTCACCTCTCGGTGCTTTCCTTTGTGTCTGCTTCATTTGCAGCACTTCAGAGCAGGGACTGCTTGTGCAAGCAGCCCGGCTGTTAAGGACACAGTGTGGCTGAGAGCTCCTACTGCTAAAAGCAAATGCAAAATAAAAAATATATATATATAAATAATTCAGAAGAAAATTTTGCAATGAACTATTATCTATTTATCAAAAATATGTTAACCAGGGAAAACTTCATTTTTTTTCCCAGTGTCCTAAAAGCACAGCTATTAGCAATACATAAATAGCATTGCAGGCGATGTAACACAATGCAATTTAAAAGGCAGGTGGATCACTAATTCCCATGGTGCCCCAAACTCCCAGTTTCCCGGGCTAACAGCCTGTTGAACTCTGAGCAGCCATCAAGACACAGCGAGCTCTCCAAGGCTCTCACAGGACAAGGCCAAGTTTCTCCTTGGTTGCCCAACGCTTCCCTGAGTGAGCAGAGCCTCAGGAGGTACCAGGCTGGTGAGTGATGTTTAATTACACATCCTGAAGACGTCCCAGGCTATGAGCACTGCCTGCAAAACCCCTATTTTATCACTTTTTCATTAGCGGGCTCCTTTCTGCTCCAGTAATGGCTCTCAAGTATGGGTTTGCTCAAAACCAAGCCTTATGGCGCCTGGCCTCCCTCCTCCCTGCCTGTGCCAAGACACAACACGTGCCACCACCTAAAGGCGCCTCGGGCAGCGGGGCCTCCACACAAGAAGAAAACACCAGAGGCAAAGAGACCAGCGCCCACAGTGACCACAGAACCAGGCGGGGAGTTACCGTTCTCTGCAAACCAGCGGGGGACGGGCTCAGCGCAGCAATGGGAGCACACCCATGGGATCCCAAACCCCGGGCTGCACCGTGCTGCTACTCCCGCCCCTGCGGAGACTGAGAAATTCTGGTAAGTTTGCACTTGAAACAAAACAAAGAAAAAAATGAGAACTTCGCATCATTAAATAACTCTCCACAGAAAGACTGGGAAGGAAAGAAGGCCTCCACCTCCAGTATTTCTTCTCTGCTCCACAGTTCTCACGAATTAGATAAAACTTTAAGAGGATCCTGGAACCCAGAACATGTTTGGTAATACACATAGTAATTCTAGATGTAGCTCCAGCAACGTAACCCCCTCATTATATGTGATTAAATATGAATAAATTCCTACTGGCTGGTTAGCTGACAATGTTTATCCTCTTTTTCAAAATATTAAAAAGTATGTTCTACAAATTTGTTTGCAAAAAAAAACGTATCTTTTTGAAGGAAAAGAAGCAGTAATGCCTCCATTTACTTATTTTCTCCACATTTTACCTTCATTTCTGTAAGGGGGAATCTATTTATTTAATGGTGCAGCAAATTAGGAGGCATTTAGATAACACAACCCAGCTTCTTCTAAGGGGCTTGTTTGTTTTTGTTTTTTTTTTTTTTTTTTTACAGATACTTCAAAAGCCTTTTAATAAGGGAGATATATCACATGTTAAATGCAAAGCCTCTGTCCTTCACTTTCCACTAATGCGGCATTTACTGAATATTCCATGCCAATATCAAAACATGTTACAAATGGAGTGGGGCACCTCACTAAAGGCTAGCCTGCACCTAGCAAAATCCCCTTTTCCATGGGAAAGAAAAGTAATAATAATACTCTGAAGGCCCTGAAACTGCTATATTCTTTACAAGGGAAGGTTGCTCAAAAAGCGAAGTCTGAGAAATGGATGAAAGGTGTCAAGATGGTTCGCTGAACAAGGTTGAGCTGAGTGGGAGGCAGAGGAAGCTTGCCCTCCTACCTGCTCACAGAGGCTGCTGCACCTCGCTTCGGGCTGGTACCTGAGGGATACCCGCTGACCCAAATCCTCATCCATAAAGGACTCCCATCAGCAATCTGACAGAGACACTGCAGTTTTTCCTTTTGGCAACTTTTTACAGACACTTTCACAAATACTTGTGAGTCTCTGTTTTGCTTCCTAGTGTTCCTGCAGCATTATGCTGCACTGGTCTCGCAGAGGCCATCGCCAGCCTTGCCACACGAACCCAACACATACAACGCTACTTCTGCTGCTACTTGGGTGACACACAGGTGTTAAGAGTAGTAGGTATCAGTTCATCAATGTCACACTTCCAACAAAAGTATCTGTGAACTCCCAAGCCTGTCCCATCACTTCAAGTTGAAAAGGAACAACCTGTTTTTCATGGTACCTCTAAAATGCCATCTGCTTAAATAACTCCAGAAAGCTTGAACTGAAAGTCACATAGGCTCTACAAACTCTCCATATTCTTGCAAATGGAAAGCAAAGCTCCTCAAAGGGCCTAGCAGCATTTCTATTTGGCTAAATAAAAAAGTGTTTTTTGCAATGAAAGTGTCAAAATTCAAGGTAAAAGAGAAGCCATAGAAATGAACTAGGAAGTCTGGAGCAAGCAGTCTGCAGAGTTAATTCCTTTCACACCACCTGCCACCTACGTAAACCCAGCCTGGTGACCAGACTCTGGGGAAAGTGAAACCATCAGGAAACAGTATTCCAAAGGTTGGCAGCATGGAGATAGATATTTATCTGAAACCATTAGAAATACCTCATTTTTCAAACGTCAGATGATAAAGTCAAACCGTAAAGCTATTCCAGGGCTGCTATGCACCATAATAATGTACACCATGAAACTGTCAGTATGATTTGACACTGAAAATTATCACTTCATATTACACTCAGATTGAAAGAAAACCTGAATACTAGAAAAGAAAAGCACTCTTTACTGCACATCATATCATTAGTTTAACTTAGAATAGTCCGAACTCTTCTGTTTCGAACTGCTCTGTATGGAGCAGTCACACCAGGCAGTGGCATTCTGCATCTGCACAAATCACCAGTTTTTACCCCCAAAAACAGAGGTGAAAAGGTGAATGGCTGAGCAAGTCAGGAGTGCTAAACCGATTAAGTCCCTCTTGAAAAGTAATCCAAAACAACAGCAAGAGCTCAGATACTACAAAGCATCTTTTTTTTTTCTTTTTTTTTTCCAGAGGTATTTCATTACAATTGGCTTTCTTCCTGGGCTCAGGTCCAGAAATATCAGTATTGCCTTATTTTTTTCCAAGAATATATTGCTTGAATAATGTGCACCTTGTGCACTGCATTTAAACAGATGATCATTGATCTCCTTGAACACTTTTTTTTTCCATTCTGATCATTCTTCCCTGGATTATATGAAAGTATTTTTTCCAATTTTTAGCAGAAGCCTAAAAACCTAGGTGTGCATTGCAAACAAAACTCACAAAGAAGCAGAACGAACCCTTTCTCAGTAGTTCTTCAGTCACTTCAGCAATCTCACCTTGCTTTTTTATGTGTACCAAGGAATGTTAAAAAAAAAAAACAACTGAAGATGACCACAGCCCCTTTGGGAAATGACGACAGCAAAGTCCAGCCCCTGCCAAAGCTGTGCTACAGCCTGGGAAGGCTGGCCAGGGGTGCTCGGGGAGCCACCACTCCTGTAACCACATCACGGATTTTTTCTCTGGGGCTGGAAAAGTCTCCTGACCTAAGTACTTGAAAATGCCCCCTTTGATGTGCCCTTTGACTGCTTCCCTGTCCCAGGGGGAATTTCTCACGCCTTTTAATTCTTACCACCCAGCTCAGCACCTCTGACTCTCGTCTTGTCTGAGGCAACCAACTAGTGAGAAACAACTTCAGTCAATACTCCAGACAGGGTGATTTAAATAAAAATAATACCTGCGTCTTTGTGACTCAGGATCCTCACGACAATTTAGCGTGTAGTTCCTTCTTTATCTGCAGCCGACAATCTGGAAGATGCTGTTGTGTCTCCTTTTTAGATGACATAAAATGAAGGTCCAAACCACTTGCAGCCTCTGGAAACCACAGAACAATTTGGGAACCTTCCAGCACTGTCGCACCTTGCCAGGCAGCTTGAAACCTCTGAAAGCTATTTCGTAAATTCAGACGTAACTTCTGCTTCACAGGGATACCCGAAGCGGACCACGACTTTCCCAGCAGAGGCTACCACGGTGGCCACAAGCTTCGCTGCAGCCCTGGAGGTGTCTGCGGCTGCCAGATCAGTCCATCAGCCCGGCTCGCCAGCGTGCCTGCGCGCCAGGCAGGCACTGAGCTTCTCGCAGCAGTCTGGGCGTGATTTAGCTCCTGTTCCCTCTCATCTCCATACTGCTGTACGGCTTTTAAATATTATATTCATGCGAGGCTATAAATGTTGAATGCTCCCTGTGCTACTTCGCCAGCAATACAAGAGAGTAGCTTGAAGGACTATGGCTGATAAAAATTGAGCTTGTCATAGAGGAGAAGGAAAAGCGTTGTAAGCTGTAATTGTTCTGAGAAAACATTACTGGAAGACACATAATCCAACATGACACTTCAAGCTCTTGCCACAGAGCGTTTGACCATAAAAGAAAAAAAAAAAAAAAAAAAGATTTTTAAGGTCTACTTTCACATAACTGTACTTATACATCCTGTCAGAAAACGGTGCACTATCTTAAATAATATGTTTTTTTTTTGTTGTTTTTTTTTTTCACATCCAACTTTTTCCATTCAGGCTAGTAACTGCAAAAATAGAGCTACAGAAGGTAGGTGTACTGATGGGAACCTTGTAACAGGAGTTTTATAACTCAGCAGAGGACAATATGAGGCTATAACATCTCTTTAAGCCAGAACAAAGCAATAAGAAATGACTGACCTTTCTGTCCTGCTGTGGGTTTCAAATCTCATCTCTTAAATGAAGGCTCAGTGGTGTAAATCAAAGGCAAATCACACACCTTCATGCATCACTCCACTAAGGACAGCACTTGATTAACCTAAAAGATGTGGGTTTGTTTTTTGGAGGAGGGGAATTGAAACTATGAAGAAGGCGTCCCATTGAGTTCTCGATGGGGGAAGATTTTTTTCCCCTTCATCTTTCTCCCTACGCTTTATAACAGCACTGAAAACAAAACGAAGTACATCATGTTTTTAAGTGATGTAAAGGCAGCCACAGCAGAGCTGCTCAGCAGACACAGAGCCAGCTGCCCTTCTTGCAAGCTCTGTCTGCAATGTGCTGGCTTTTTCCTCTGAGATTTCCCAGTAATGAAAATGTTCCAGCAGCTCCACCAAATGGCCTTCTAGCACAGAAGAGAATAGAAGCAAGCAGGTGAATTGAATCATTGTGTTCTAAGAGTACTTTGGTGACAATTAAATGGCTGGAAAACAGGGAAGTTGTTTCCCATGTGAGGAAAGAAAAACCCACCTTTGTCTACCATGTAGCCCCAAAAGACGTTTCCTTGGTGTATACGTGATACAACCTTGTGATGCTCGGTACTTCCAGACATGGCATCCTCGCATCCAGCAGGCTGGGTGAAGGGCACACCAGCACCGGCTTTAGGGAGCTGCAGGAGCCCTGTGGTGCCGCACAGGTGGGCAGAAACACAGCGGTTGTACCCGCGTTGTGCTGCGTCTGTGAGGAACACGACTCACAGCACCCACACATGCAGTGTTTGGGAAAAAACCAAGGCTCTCCTCAGGGCCGGGTGAGGGGTACGACACCAGCACTGCTGACACAGGTGGGGAGGTGCCAGGGCGATCTAGGCCCTGCGGCCACCTCATGGCTTTGGTCACCTCATGGCAGTGCTGGGCACATCTGCAACCTGCCCCAATGATCACCACGAGGCCTGAGCACGGTCCCACGTGTCCCCTTCTGAGACCTGTCCATGAAAATGCCTCCGGGAGGAACAGCTGCTGCCCGGGGCTCTGCAGCACGCCAGGCCTACCAGCCCTGTCCTCTTCATTAACGGCTGCGGGTGGGTTTTCATGACGAGATGTCTGCAGGAAGCTTTTCGGACAGCCCCTCACTGACATGCCCCCAGTGCCTCTCACAGAAAGCAGCGGCCAGCACCGCTCCACTCCCCTGCCTGAGGGCATCTCACCACTGCGAGCGACAAGGGAAGCGAGAGCCGTGTGGAATGAAAGCGCATACAAATCTGATTCCTTTCATCTGATCTATACAAAGATTGTAACCTGCTCCTATCTGCTTACACCTGAAACTGCAGTAAGGCTCCCACAGCCAGCACCAGGGAAGCAGCAGTGCGGTCATGCCAGCATCAGCTCCTTTCACGATGAGTTAGCAAATGTGCCTGCCATGCAAGGCTGACGGCTGCTTAGCGAGGTGCCTGCTGTGAGCCCAGCTGGGATGCAGTGCGTCCACTCACAGCTGGCTCTAGAATTGCTAATTTGCTATATATAAAAAAAACAGCTAATCTGGAATCGTAACATTGCGTGGCCCAGGTACGCTCAGGGATGCTGAAGCAGCCCTCACGCTGGCACAGGGGGAGCCGGGAAGTTATGGTGTTGTATGTCAGTAGATGCCAGTTGAAATTACCCTACTGAACTGGTTAAAGCAGCTCCTTTGGGAAATGTGTCCCACAGCTAGGCAGCACTGACACAGCCCGTAACCTGATGGGAACACTTGGCGGTCACAGACCTCAGCGAACACTAGTGCAAGTCTTCAGGAGAGCAGTACACCTCTGAACAACTGCAGCACGCCCATGGCTGTAGCACACCAGCAGCTCTACCTGTTGCTGCCAGTCTCCCTTGTGAACATGAAGCAAAGTTCTCCAAAAGATGCCCACACGGACATCTACAAGCACAGCCGGTGCTGGCCATGCTGGTACCTGTGTCAAAAGAACAAAGTCCACTGAGGGATAACCACCCCTAAGATATTTTTTTCTTTGCAATCAATGGAACAAATAACCAAAAAGCATGCAACAGAGTTCAAATGGCAGAAAAAAGTAGAGCTGGAAAGCTTCTGCCTTGCCAGTGGCAGAACTGGCCACAAGAGCTCCTGACAATTAACCTGTTCCTAACGCCCCTATGTCTGCTTATCTCCCAGAACAGTCTGTTCAGGCACTTGACTCTCTTCACTCCCAGAAAGACATTTCCTAACTCAGTCTGGATTTTTTCCTCTTTCTTGCACTACAGTTTGTATTTGTAATCTCTAATCCTTTCACCACAGATGTGACAGCCTTCCGCTGACTGATGATTTCTGCTCCCCCCTTCTTCCAATCTTCTCTCCTTTCAGCCAACCAACTCCCATTTTTTCCTGTCCTTCTCAGGCAAGTTTTCCAGACCCTAGCTATTCTCTTTTTTCTCCTCTAACTGATCTTCAGTAGCCAGTACCTTTTTAAATTATTACAGATAAGCCAGTTTGGACTCACTTTTCATTGTGCTGGTCACCAGTAAACCATGCTCTCCTCTGCACAGGCCAAAGCGGGATTCTGTCCCTGGCTTTGAGGTCCCTAGGTAGCAGCTGTCACCAGTTCAGCTGACCATGCGTGGGTAACCAAGTCACTTACCCTTGGGAGGGGATTTCATAGTAATATAATGCCATGCAACTCCTTAGTTATAGTTTTGTTTGGGAAAAATTAAACACAGCTTTATGCAACGCCAGTTTATTCCACATCTCCCCTCTTCTAGGATTCAAGACTTAAAGGAAACCAAACAAAAAACCCTTCCATTCAGCCTTTTGAATCCTTATAGTACTACATGCAACATTATTCTATGATTACCACTTTCACAGTAATCTAAATGAGCACTGATCGAGCTCCATCAGTGGATTGTTTCAGAGTCTAGGAATTTTGCCACTCTTACAGAGAACTAACTTTGATCAGAACACACAACAGCAGAGTAGTTAAAATAAAAGGGATTAGTGGCTCTCCATATTGCGCTTATAGTAGTGATTCTGTTGTTCAGGATACTTTTTTTGGACAGCCAACTAATGCAAGCTAAGCTGCACTTTGGTACCTCAGATTTGAGACTTATTTCGTATGAGCATACAGGGAAATAAAAAATGTAAAGGTAATACTGAAATGGACAAAAAGTGAAATTATGGAAAGACAAAGAAGTAAGTACACACCCTACAGCAAGTGGTTGATGATGTATTTAAGTCATTCACTCATGCATTTTCACAATTCGTATGAAGACAGATTTGTTCAGGTAACAGATAATTAATATACTAAGCTAAACCCCCCAAAACAGTTCACCAGCTTCAGGAGGAAGAACCATATATTACTTCCTATTACTTCTTTTGGCAAATCAGTAGCGCAACTGATAGTATCAGGACACTTAGTATGAGCCAAAAATTCCATGGTATCATACACCATGCTTCAACATGAAAAAGATACACGCTTCGTAAGAACATAATCAGTAGATTATGAACTGATTATTTCAGGTTCTTTAGCTAGTGCTTAGTTAAAATTACTTTTTTTTTTTTAAAAAAAAAAGTAAATAAAAATTACTTTTTAAAAAAGTAATTTTAACAAGATTACAATTACTGATGTATTTAGCAACACTAAAACCAGCAATGTTTAAAATGAACATAATAGAACATAAAACATTTTCAACCATGTAAAAGAATGCCGCACATACTTCAATACATGGACAATATTGTTACTACAATTAACTTTCCTTTTCAGACTTTCAATATAAAGGAAGTCAAAAATTATATATTCCAATATTCAATTTCTTTCAAAATTAAGAACCTTTGATACAACAGTTACTAACATAATGTTGAAAAAAATATATAATTTATGTACAATTTGAGAGCCTGATTATTTAACACCTAGGCATGTGTTTTACTGACATGCAGTGAGACTGTGAATGTGAATGAATGAATGCACAACCAGGCATTAAAGTTTCCAGTTAAACATGATTCCAGTATATTAAAACAAACAGTTAGGAATGCCATGGCTAACCAAGGAAAAACATGTAACAAACTGCTGCACTAGTTTTGCATAGCTAGATTTCTTTAACAAAGCTTGCAAAGGAATATTCTTAGACCCATGTGATAGTGACTATTTGATTTTCCTTCTAATATTTGATTCTAACCAAGAACACTGGAAAGCAGGTCTCAAAGATATCAAGGCAGTGAATTTCCTCTTCTTTCAGCAAAGAAATAATCACTTATACATTTCATACTTTTTTTTTTTTTTTTTTTTTTTTTTAAGTAAAATGGAAATGTGTTGCTTACTGACCCGGACAGATAAGCAGGGCATAAAAACCACAAAATTCTTAGATGCTATCACAGGTTACTACTGTTTAATTTAGACCTAAATCTTTCACCACTAATTATGAATAATTTTAAATAGCATGGATCCAGCTCTTCTTACAGATTAAATAAGGCAACTAGAAGAGCTATTTGGATACTATTGATCATCTCTAAACAGGTTTCTACACAGAAAGAGTGAAACCTGCAACATTTACATGTTCTTCACCTGAAATAAGTGCACCTGTAGTATCCAAACAAAGTAAAAGTTGTTTTCTAAGGGATCTTTTTGGTTTGTTTTCCTCTTCTCTTCCTCCTCTCATTTTACATATTTTGGAGCAGACAGTTTCATTCTGCATCTCTGCAACCCAAACGTGTAGTACTGGAAAGTAGTGACTACTGATCCCGGAAAATAAATACACAGTCTTACTACATTTTTCACTTAATATCTCAGTCATAAGTCAGCAGTGGGTGAGGTCCTTTTTCAAGATCTGAACTGGTAAGTAATTTTTCTAGTATTCAGTTACCACTGAGGCATAGTGCTATCTAGTCTAGTGACAGCCCCCAAATTCTTACAAAATTTTTAACCTTTTAAAACTATGTCTGCAAATAGAATTCTCAAAAAGCTATCTTACTTAAAGAACCCACTTCTCTTGTGGCGAGCAACAAGATTTCAGGAAAACTCTGAAAACATTACTTTACAAAAGGAGTTTCTACATTCAGTCTGACAACCTGGAGTGCAAAATTTCCACATACAGAGCAGACAACATGGCACCAAATATGGACAAGGACTTAAAAAAAGTTGTGAATTTATTTTCTCGTAGTAGTGAACTAACAGTCTGGATGTGAAGGAAAGAGAAAGGCATTTCCACTCTGTCCTGTCTGTGCTTTTAGTCCCCATTGACACCTACTTAAAGAGACCTGATTTAACAGTCCTCCTGTTTTGTGATATTAGAGTCATTCAAGTAGACTCCAAAATAACAGTAGTGGTTAAAGGAAAACCAATACACCCTTTAACGACTAATCATAATTTTTAGTATTTTGCAAATTCTCTTGCAATAAAGAGTAAATTGCACTCTGAAAAAGGGGCAATATTAAAAACAAATACATATCAACTTCATCAACAACACTTTTGCCTTTAGGACTCTGTCAGAGATCTTCCATGGGTTAAATTCCCTGCCAGGAGTAATTCTATCCTAATGTTGACAAAAAAGATATATATATCTTCTATATTTACATATTATACATATTTACATTTTTTAATACTACAGTTGCAGAGGAAAAAAAAATGGGTACAGAATTATCGTCTGTTTTTACATGTCCCAATTGTATTTTTTCCCTTTGAAAAATTTACAAGTCCTCTTCAAGTCCTTTGAAAGCTAGATACAGTCCACGTTCCGCAGGCCACCATCCGTAGTCAAAGCACCAAATCTGAAATGAAAAAGCAGTGTATTCTTAGGTGATTGAATTAAATATAGAATCAATTAATCTTTTTCATTATAATTTATTTGTGGGACTTCTCCTTTCCCTTGCTACATGCTGACACACACATTTGTATCTAACTTCTGTAGGTGACAACAAGGTACTTGGAGAATAGCATCCTTTCTGGTATGGGACTGGGCATGAGGAACAAAACCAAACCAAGTCCGCTTGAAGCTCAGCTCAGCTCTATCAGCAATTTACCTTGAAGCTTTTAGGATATTATTATTTTCATATATTATCATCATCAGGATGTTATATTTTATCATCATTATGGAAAAAAGCAAAAGTATTCTATATGTAATAATGAAAACTCTTCTTCCCTGCTTTATTTAAGCGATCGGAAAACTGCAAAATCATTCAATGATTCATCAATTTTGATGAATACAATGTATACATGTATACATATATATGTATATATATATACATATATATACATACATATATACATATATATATGTATACATGTATACATGAATACATTGAATACGATGTATTCAATATTGGCATAATTTCACCGTCGTTAAAAATATCTAAAAGTGATGAGTTAAAACAGCCTACTGGATTACTGCAAAAATGTTGTGTTGAAATTCAGAATTAATCTCTGTGCAACAGATATTTCCGTTAGCTAAATCTAAGTGGTACTGAACAAAAATGTCATGACTGCTTTATCAGAATAATTTTACAGTAATGTTTCAAGGTTTTAAAGTTTTCTTGTTACACCTCAGATTAATAGTTCAAAATATATTTATAGTTAAAGAGATTAAAGAACTGTCCCTTAGTTTGTATTCTGAATCTACAAAACGTATCAAATTAAGTTTGCTCCTATTATCAGCCCACAAAGGGAAAATAATTGCTTGCCTTTCCAAAATGTGGTTGTTCTCAGCCAGCTCTTTAACAACCCCTTCCATTTCCTCCTTTAGTTTCTTCATACTGTAATAATAAGAAGCAAAAGAAAGGTTACAATTTTTACAGAGGCAGTTATCTACTACAACCACTCACCACCACACAGCTTTTAGTAACTTGTTACTGCCTACCAAATGGGAGACAGATATCAGGTTGGTTATTTACTAAAAGTGTTGGATATTTATTAGCGGTATCCTTTTACTCACAAATCTGTACCACTGCTTTAGCAATATAAAGTGGTTTTTTTTCCTGCAATAAATATAAAATTACCAGCCTTGACAACAATCACTAAGTCAACTGCAAACATTCTTTTCAATCCATCTGTATAATTGGCATGGAATATTACATACACCCAATTAATAAATTCTCACCCAAGAGTCATTTCCACTAATGTGTTTGAACTTGGGTAAACTGTATTCATGGTGTGTTTCATCCCACTGGAAGCTGCAAACATTTTCTGAGGCAGAGCATCTTGTAACTGCAACAGACAAAAAGGTAACACAAATTAAAATACAAGCTGTGATACATGTCTTGATGGCCACCCTAAAATCCTTCTTTAAATTCTCTGTTGGTATGATGTCTCATAAAATCATTAGAACAGTAAGGTGTGAGATCATCATAGTAATTTCGTTATAGATATAACCTGTAGTTCCCTGATTTGTTCCATCTTCTTAAGAGCCTTATACTTCCATAACGAACTCTCAAAAGGAGGAATTATCTATTTGTTATGTCTGTAGATATCCTAAGGCAACAGGATTCTAGTGAATAACTGACTTCTGACATGCTACTAAAATACAAACAGACAAGTAAAACACTGCTCTTCACTGTTGGTTTGTTGTTGTTGTTTTTTTAATCTCTTGGGTGTTTTTCTTTCGTATTTACTTCCTTTATAAAGAATAACAATTTTATTGAATGAAAATGCACTTTTAGATTACTTTTTGATTTGGGGACAGTGCATTGACTATGATCCTTATATGTCTCATTAACTAGATTACACCCAAAAGAGTTACAGCTATTCTCATTCTCTCAATTTTGAGATAATTCTGTTGACATCCTGCAAGAGTCACTGTCCAAATTTTAACAAAATGTTTTCTTGCATGCCACCAGCAGCATTATATTAGCATGTATCCTTGAGCATGTACCCCCCTAATCTTGAATATGGGAGTAGTGTCTTATGCTTCATAAGAGTATTAACATAATCCTCTAGGCACTTAGATACTATTGTGACAGTAGTTACACAGAACACCTCCCAGCAAACTCACATCTGTTTGCACAGATGTTTTTTTTGGACTGCTAGTGATATCAAAAATAAAATAAAATAAAAATCAAGTCAGGATTTGTAAACCAGGCTGTCCTCTATGCAACTCCTATATCATCAGTGAAACTACTATAGACCAAATACTACATCCAAACAGCCCTATATTTTAATACGACTGCATTAACCTAAGTATGACTCACTATAAACAACAGTATTAATATGAAACAATATAGAATAGTCTTTTATTTTTGTCAACACTTTAAATAATTTAGAAGAATTCTACCTCGTTTATATAATCTTGGTATTTGGATACCTCTTCTTCAATGTCAAAGCACTGGTTGGTGAGAGCCAGTAACTGCTTCCTTATGTGAAGCATTTTCCTAGAAGAAAAAAAAAGGTTTTCTTTCAAGACCCTTTAAGAATCTCGTAAAAAAGTGGTGCAGTGAACACTTCTGAATATTAAAGAAATCAATAAACTTGCCTTGTCCAGTCCTCAGCCTTGTCCAGAAATATATCATACTTGCTGACACATTCTTCTTTGAATAGAGCTATGGCTTTTGTAGCATGCAAATACAGCTTCTGCCTGCAACACAGAAACAACCAAAACAGTGTTGTACTCTTTTCAGAAACCCGTCCTCCAATTCACTTCCTGAAACTTGGAGAAAAGGCTTAAAAAGACTTAAAATCTCTTCAGCCAATTTCATTTGTGCAGTTGTAATGTATGAGAATTCAACACACTGCATGAACTGACAGGTTATGCTTCAAAAATATTCCCTAGCAGGGAGAAAAAAAAAAGTAACTGAATGAATGAAGTTGCAATTATTGGTGTATGAATAATTGGTCAGATGTATTTTCCCAGTGAGCATTTATCCAAGCAACTATATTTAAGGGAAAAGGATTCTAAATTGAAAGGGCAAAACTCCTTATTATTTCTAATTTGTCTTTGGTAGATATTTGGAACCTCCAGCATATATAAATAATCCTTTGTGCTGAATAATATCCATGCAACACAAAAATTGGATTTTTGTGTCAGCTTAAATTTATGACAAGCAATTCTTGTTAGCATTGCAGACAGCAGTCCCAGTAGAGCTGCCATACCATACTATGCATCGCACCAGGAAGCAAAACTAAAGGAATCTAGGATACTGAGGGCTGCAGTCTAACAACTGCTTCTGGTATATCATTAACTCTTGCATGATAGCCTTTGGTTAATCAAATGTTGGCTGGAATGTAGTTGGTTTATAATCAGGCATGCATACCTGTCATTCAGCCACAAAAAAAATATGAATTTAGTGCTGCTCCTTTATCTGTTTAGTACTAGCTATTACAAAGGCCAATCACTGTTGCTAAAGGCACAAAGTTTTTCAGTTTCATTTCTCAGATCAGTGGAACTCAAGCTATTGCACTGCAGAAGAGCAGGTACTTAAGGCAAACCACTGCCATTTCTCTCTGGGAGGCATCAAATTAAAAAGGATGTAGTTAGGATCTCAAATACACCCATACAATCTTGAGGAAACACTTGCGGTAGAAAATTCAAGGCCATTAAAATGAAGCCTATTTATGTAAAGTTATTCACATATTAATGCAAGGACACTGTTTGATTAGTAGTAGAAAAAAAAAATTGTCTGCTAAAGGGAGAGCTGCTTTAAAATATGGTGTGGATTCAGTCTCAATGTTTACCTGTTTTCTGACGACATTCTTTAGAACACAGGACTTGAAATTATTGCTCACATTATCTCCTATGTTAAGTTCTGGCTGTTGCAGGACAATGATGTGTCCAAGCCACTTTCAGTGTATCAAGATCTATCTCATAACTAGTTAGGTTTCTTGTTCCTTCTTGGCCTTTAGAATCAATGAATATCCCGAGTTGGAAGGGACCCACAAGGATCATTGAGTTCAAAAATTTTACATTAAAGCAATCTCCCCTCCCCAGCTGGCAGTTACACCATTTAGCTCTCATTATGGTAAAATCGTGACCAAGAGAATACCTGTCAGTGCCACCTTCACATTGGCTCTCCATCTGTAATTGTTAGTGAACCACAGTAGTGGTAGCAACATCAAGAATTCTTAGAAAGTTCCAGAAGCAGTGTCTACATTCATACACCAGTAAGCAATGACTACGAAACCACTCAACTGACCAGCCTCTAGGAAGGTAACTTAGTTACTTAAACACAAGCATCTAGCATCATTTGAGATGCACAACAATACCCTGTGCTGCTTCCAGCTGTGCATCCCGAAAGGTGCAGGTCTCCCATTAGTCACGTCCTACCTCCCAGTCTCAGACCACATCTGAGGTACCTAAGGGCGACTCAGATAGTATTAGGCACCTGTGTAGGAGTAACTGCGTGGATCCTGAGACAAGTGCTGCAGGATGAGCAGAGTAGCTGTTTAGAGTTGCTCAAGAGTTAAGTCTAAGTCTTCAGAGTCAGAGAAGCCTCATGGGTGTCTAGACAACCAGATTACATACAGACACTTAACTTGTAAGTGGCAATTTTCAACAGTATGGAGAACAGCATTAAAGTTTATTTTACACACTATATTTCCTGAATATTAAGTAATTCTGTAATTTCTATAATTTCATCCAGCTAGTCCATGCCTTATTTATCTGTAAAAAATTATATCCACTTTAGCTACAAAATCACTTTACTGTTACTCAGGGTTCTATTCCTCTCTAAAACAAACAGGACAAAAAGATATTTCCTGTAAGATAATTATGCCCAGATTAGGAACAGGTATTTCACATCTACCTTTAAAAGGTGTATCTGTGACGGTGTGACAGAATTCCACTGACAGAAAACACCTCGTTATAACATGCTGGCACCCTATGTATTTAAGATATTTAAAGGACATTAAAAAAAATACTCCTAAAGCAGTTATAATTTACAGCAACAATCAAGAGAAGAGGTTATTGCCAAGCGTGCCTGTAGGACCTGAAAGCAACCATGGTATTTCCCAAATGTAACTTCAAAACTTACTTGTCAAACTTGTGAATTTGTTCTTCATTATAAGGAAGCCCTAGGATCAGAGCAGATGACAGACATTACCAATTTAATTCTGTTAGTTGTATTTATGTAAAACTCCACTTAGTTTACCCATTTTCTGTGTGTTCTTCTATGTTGGTAGGTAAAAGCAGCAATTTACTTTTTTTTTTCCGCCAGTATTGCAATTCAGATTTGTGAGTTTCATTCACATGGGCTTTAAGACAGTAGCTAACTAGGAAAGGCCTACAGACATATTCACTGCTGCTGACCAACTGTTCATTGCTATCACAAATATCCTAACAGAACAAGAACTGACCTGTCCTTTACACTAGAGTTTATGTTAAAAGTGAATCAAATAAGTTACTTACTTCGTTCCGCTTTGTCTTTTTTGAACTGATAATAAATATCTGTGATGGAACATAGCAGTGCCTGCAGCCTTTCTGGACTAGAGCGACAAAAGGAATAAAATTAGGAATTTTACACACAAACTTAGGCAGCTATTAATGAGCTTTTATGAACTACAACTAATCCATATTAAAAGAGGTAATACAATTACCCACTTTCTGTCTCTTGGATGCATGCCTTCTTGATTTGCCCAGGTATCAGCCAGTAAACCACCAGGAGAAAGCTTGTTTTTGATATCTTGAAGACTGGTTTCTATTGTGCCCTGAGAGCCGGACAGCTACATAAGAGCAAGAAAGTTCAATCTTACCACTGGGTAAAGTGAAAAATTAATTCAGGCTGAAAACAGACTGAGCACATTAATACTACAGACCCATTTGTTTAACTAACCTTCATTAAAGAAATATGCCCAATCATCTGCTGAAGCTTAGCTAAAAGCAGATAAAATACATTATTATTCAAGAAAGAATTTCTCTGAAGCTGGTGTTTCTATTTGTTAGTATTAATTCTCTCTTTCAGAGTCTTCAACAACAAGATTTTACCTTTCATATATTCCCAATTTACTTCTACTCTCATTGTTTTAGTTTGTTATGAGTTCACATAATGACTAACTATCCACTAAATTCATACATTTCTTTCTCTGCAAGTCATACAACCTCCAAAATAAAAATGCAGTAATCACCTTTTCCTTTCTAGTTTACACATCTTCCCAGGATACCAGTCTGAAAAGTTATTTTCCATCTTTTACTTGTCTGGAAACTCGATACAAATTTCAAAGCAGATCACTCTGAAGCGTGCTTGTGTATGTATCACTTTAGAAAGCCAACTAAGGAGTTTAAAGTTCTTTAAGGAAAGGAAAAAAGATTCTCAAAGTAAAATACATTTTGTGGTTATAATTTTTCACTTGATTATTGTAGTAAATGGAATTGTATTTTCAGGGATGACCAACTGTTTTCACTGCACTGGACTAATAACAGGATTTGGTGTCTTTGCAGAAAGATAACCACATCTAGATACAGGCATTTGAACTGCCTTTGACTGTCTAGAAATGACTTTGAAAAATCAGAGTTGTTACTCATAGAAAACCCTTTATTACTGTTCCTTTGTTGTTTATTTTAATTTTTCATTCTTTCTCTAGAAACACCATTTTGAGAATGACATGGGTTTGTAAAATACTTACACGCAACAGTTTTGTGTGTATCTCTGAAATTTCATCCACTTCTGATGATTCCAAGTTGATCTGCATCAAATTCTCATATCTGAACGCAAAGCACATTTATAAAAGCACATTATAAAAAAAATAAGAGTAATGAATGCACTCAAAATATTCCTTGAATCTAAAGATTAACGATAACTACCACTTCTTCTATATGAAATACATTATCTGCCAAGCAGACATGAAAGACAGACAGCTCTAAGTGGCCATTAGTAATGAAAATTAAGAAAAAAAATTCTTCCTTGAACGTTTTCCTACATTTGAACTGTTAAAAAGAAGTCTGAAAGTTCCATTTCTAACTTTTTTTTTAATTCTACTCTCATTACTTGTATTCGACAGGTAGTAGAAAGTTGTTTCCTCTCATCAATTCATTTTTAATAGGTTACCAAACTAATGATTCTTCACGTAATCAATGACACAACAAACCACTGCACCAAGATGTTTTTTCTGTAGAAATTCACTGGAAAGGCTGAGTTACCAAAAACTTAAAGGCTGGGCTAGTAGTCTGTTCATACTGACACTTTCCGTAAGACTATAGTTCAAGTGTCAAATAAATCATCCAGGAGGGTATTTTTCCTGCTGAGTCCAGACATATTTTATTTTTAAAAATACCATGAAAAACCAGCCCAGCTACTTTCAAACAATACATACTTTGCCACAGGCGAATACCCTGGTTACCTTGCCAAATAAAAGCTCTGCATTGTCATGCTTTACAGCAGAGCCTTGAAAAAGGAGGACAAACAAGAGGACGTGTCCTCTGCAAACTCCGTGAAAGTCCTCTGAAGTTAGTAAACTGAAAATCCTGCCACTTCCTAGGAGGCTGAAAGACTACATGCAAACACATAGGAAACTTCTATTCACATGAGAACTACTATAATTTTTGTTCAAACAGCTGCTCTGAGATACAACAGGACGTACTAGTCACAGAACCTACATGACTTCTTCTGAGCAGTGTAAGTGGCACTCATCTGCAGGACCTGGCAGAACACAGGAAGATATCTGGGCCAAACGGTCCTGTTACCTAGTGTAAACTGGCTTGAAGGAATGTTTGGAGTACAGCCCTGATGATCTGCAGTTAGGCTACCCAGGTACACTGTGGTTTTGTCAGTCATCACCTTTGCTAGTTGCTGGGTTTTTTTTTTGTTTGTTTTAAAGCAAGTACCTTAAAGCCCAGATGGGTCAGTTTTTACATATTTGGCATGTGCACGTCAACTCTGACAAGTCCTTTGGTATCCACAATTACTACGTACAAGCTGGTGGTGTACATACATGGCTGCTGGAGTTACTCTAAAAGCCCATTGGCTCTACATGTGTGCATTAACCACCATATGTGAGCATATTACTAAATCTGCTTAAGTGAAATCACTGCTGTCAGTAAAGCCATGCTAATTCAAATTCAATTTTTAAGGGCAAAAACTCTGTAAATAAACGTAGCCTAAAATACCACTGCCATTAAAGACTATAAAGAAAATAAATGCATTAGGTGTAGTGCTTCTACTCACATTTTCTCAGCTTTTTCAATGTTTCTGCTGCAGAAATCCAGCCTGATGACGACCTCAGTCTTTTTATGAACCATTTCATTGTAATCATCCTTAATTATTTCACTAAAAAATAGCGAAGCATTAGTCTAGCATTCAACTGCCATCTTACCAGCAATCAGTAATACAATAATACATCTACAGTAGTAACTGCTAGTAAAATTGCTTTCCTTTAGAGATGTGTTAGTATAATCCTCATATAAAACTATCCTGTGCAAGCTGCTCAATTGTACCTGCATGTTACCGGAGATTATACTTTGACTATCCACAGGAGAAAGTGAAACTGCAAATACCTAAAACTTATTGACAGAAAAAAGAATCTTTGTTTCCTTAATGGTGAAAAGATGTTAAAATCAGAAAGTCTATTCATATTCAGGCAGTAAAAGAAACCTCCCTCCCAGGATTACAAAATTACGTATTGATAGCCAAGGTATATCTCAATAAAAATAATTAAAAAAAAAAATCGCATTCACTGCAATTCAATCAAGTACTTACATTAGCCACCGTATGCCTTTTCGCATCAGCTCCTGGTAAAGCAGCAAAGAACTGGCAACTCTACAGGCATAACATACGATACCTGTTACTGCCTGGGTAAAAAAACAAAACAACACATTAGTACTAAACTGTCATTCTTTTAACAATTGTTTCAGGTCAATGACAACAAAGTAACATAGATTAATAGATCAAAGAGCAACATGAAGATGGTAGTATAAAATGCGTAACTTTGCCCAAACTTTAGTCAGGAAATAACCAAACACTAGTTATGGAGGCACAGCTAAACATGGTAGTGAGTTTTTCCAGTTATGCTGAAGTATCTGTTAGGGATGAAAATAAGTCTTTTTTAAGCAAAAAATCACACCACTTACTCCCAGCATTTACTTTAACGTCTGGGAAGTCACAAGTACGTTTCCTCAGTAGTTTAGGAATTAAACACATACATTAAAAGAAACTAGTAAAAATTATAAAATTTGACAATTCTAAGGCAAGGGACTCTTCTTTCACCTAATTTCCACTTACAAGTTTGCTGTATCACTTGGAATTCTGAACAAAGTTTCACAAATGATAGTTTAAAATATTTTTAATAATATCAACTGCTTACTTTCTGTTTATTAATCTGAAAGACATTTGGTTTCCAAAGAGACGTATGCTTTTAGGACTACCTTGCCCGAACACAAAGCTCCTCAGCAGACAACGTTTTATAGGAATAGCATAAACAGTTGTCAGAAAGTCAAAGCATGTCAATGCACCCATTAGTAATTTTAGAATAACAACAAGAAAAATGAAACATCCACTACTTGTCTCCCACAGAGATCTTGTAAACTTCCAAGAAAGGCAACCGAAATTCTACTCTTGCAGATGTTATGAACCTTCTAGCTCTGGAGCCTTCAGGAGTGCCTTTTTGCAGTAGCAAAGCACTTGGACTTTAGAAGGCTAATTTTTTGTTTAAATACAAACATGTTTTGTACACGAATTCTGGCTTTAATAAAATATGATTCTGGAGCCCTTGTTAACAAATACGCTTCTGTTGGTCAGAATTCCTACCAGCATATTAAAATAGCTTTATTAACATGATTCATCTGAGAATTAAGTAGCTTTCATCTCAGTATCATTATCTGAGACAGCTATATAAATCAAAATCACAATTACTCACTTTAGCCATACTGGCATCCCCATCCAAGTCATAACGTTGATGTACTTTAGGAAGTAAAACTGAAACATAAAACAAACATCTGTATTTTCCTGTGTTTCATGAGAGACTTCAAAAGTCTTAATAAAATAAGAGATGCACTAGTACATGTTGAAGAAATATTTATTACTAAAACTCAAAAACACAACTGAGTCAGAAGCTAGGAATGTAAGAAGTGTCTCATTTTGTTTTGTTATATGGAACACCTCTAAATAAAAGGCATTATTGGAGAAGGTTCCGGGGATGCCTCATTGAAGCTTTTCGATACTTAAAGGGGGCTTCTAAAAAAGATGGACAACAACTTCATGCTCAGTCACATGATAGGACAAGAGGAAACGGTTTTAAACTAAAAGAGGGGAGATTTAGATAAGATGTTAGGAGGAAATTCTTTTCTGTGAGGGTGGTGAGGCCCTGACACAGGCTGCCCAGAGAAGCTGTGGGTGCCCCATCCCTGGAGGTGCTCAAGGCCAGGCTGGATGGGGCTTTGGGCAACCTGGTCTGGTGGGAGGTGTCCCTGCCCATGGCAGGGGGTTGGAGTTAGATGACCTTTAAGGTCCCTTCCAACCCAAGCCATTCTGTGATATCACCCAGCTCAGTATGTTGTCTCCCACAGCTGACAACAGCAAAAGTTTACAGAAAAAAAGAACAGGACAAAATCTAATTTCCTCTCAGATCCTCTCAGCTTCAAACAATTTGCCTTTCAAGGACTTCCTGAGATCTGATGAAATTTGTGTTTAATGAAGCCCTTGTTACATTGTTTTCTCTTCCATTAATTTAATGGAAGCCTTCCTGAACCCATTAAAAGCTTTAGCATTCAAATCTTGTAGCAAAAACCTGCAGCCTAAGTATGTTTTCTGTGATGGAAGTATCTCTCACGCAGGTTCAAAGCAGTAAACATGACAACTGGATTTGGTATTTTGTGGTTCTTCTATTAGAAGAAAAAGTAAAGCAATCCTTATGCAGCTTCTAAATACTGCTCAAAAGCCTATGCATACAGCACATCCCTCTTCTTCTGCTCCCTCACCGCTTCCTTCTCAGCTGAAAATTCATCCATTCTACCAATTCTTAAGCCATCCCTGTTGCTCTTCTCAGAAGATGTTTTAGTGCTTCTATACCATCTTGGAAAGAGGAGGGAAAAGGGCCTGGAACTATCCAGAAACTCAAAGGTCAAAGTAAAGGCATACAGTAAGTGAATGCAGGGGGACTAACATTATTTTTTAGCCTCATTGATCATTCCTAATTTTCCACTGGCTGTTTTGACTGCTGCAAAGCACCGAGCAGATGTTTGCCCAGAATCATCCATTAAAACTCCAAGATCTTCTTCCCGAATGGCAAGGTAGAATAGCAGGAAAGCAGAGTCCTTCCGTAAGTTCAGGCTGTTTCCCCTCCCCACACTGGACACTGTTTTCATGTGCATCTCCATGGATTTTCATCTAATCTGCCTAGCCTGTCCATATTGTGTGGTTCTCACACATACCGTCATAACCAGCCTTTACCTTAAACACCTTAACGTGGTATTTTCAGCAAAATATACTTATTTTTCCAGATTACTTGTGAACATGCTGCACAGTGCAGATTTAACACAGATCACCACTAACAATCTCCCTCCATTGCAAAAGCCAGCCATTTATTTCTGTTCTTCAGCCCTACGTTTGTCCCTGTGGGAGACCCGTCCCTCTCATCTCATTGCTGCTTAGATTCATCAGGAGTCTTACGGGTGGGACTTCACTGAACACCTTTTGAAATCTAGGATAGCCTCCATCAGCTGAATCTCCTTTGTTCTCACACTTACGGACTCCTTCGGAGAGCTCTGACAACATAAAGGCGCTGGTGATCCGTCTACAGACAGCACACCTACCCACACTCTTCGGCACCTCTGCGTGAGCACCAGCTGGCTCTAGCACTCACTGTGAGACACACTGACAAAAGCCAAGGCTGATCTCTCAACTGGAGATTTGTCCTCTACCTTGTCTCATAAAAAAAAAAAGGGCTGTGGCACAGGGCCTTCTGTAAGCCTCTCAGTGATAAATGCAAAAACTGAGTTTTGTTTTCTTCTGCTATGACATTACCTTATCTTCTAAGCAAAGGCAAGGTGTTAAGACCTCCTCTGCTAACAGAAAAACCAACCACATTCATGAGGAATAAAACAAACAGAGCAAAGCCTGAATTTCCACTTAGTGAGAAATAACAAACGAACCAGCTTTGAATAACATTCTATAACGTTCCCCTCAACATTTGAAAAGTGTGTGCTTCAAAAAAGTTTCAGAACCCCATATGCACCACCACAGCTACAAATGCTTGGGTTCACAGCACTAGGTACACTGTAGCTACTGTTACTGTAAAAATATGCTGGATACTCAGCATATTTTAAATTGGACCGCTTGCTTAAAAATTCAGATATTCACAGAGAAGCTTTTGAAACACTTTACGTCATCCAGACATAAGATGTTAAGTAAATAAGCAACACTATTTACCAAGGATAGCTACAAGAAAGGAGAAATGACTGTCACATACCTTCTTCGTAGATTAATCCGACAATGTTCACGGGCTCCCTGCTCACTACAAAGATAGGATTCTCCTCTGTAGTTCTGGGGAAGTGTTGTGCCAATCTGCCAGGCTCCAGTATTAAACGCCGACCTTCATATATCAGTTCTTGATTCTGAGACGGTATTTTTGTCTGTTTGTAGACCAGCTCATGAAATATAGCAGCTCTACAATACAAACAATACATACAGTACTAGTTAGAGTCACTACAACGGTTCAACAACTCAGATTTTGTATTACTTATAATAAAATCCCTTTTTACTTCTTTTGAATTAAGAACACTTTTTATACATAAAGCATCTGTCTTATAACACCAAAAAGCAGCGCTGCCTAAGGCTCCAGCTTGCTCTGTTACAAAAAGAAATGCTGTTCCTTGGAAAATACCAAACTTCCCTCTCTACCTCTGATTTTCCACCAAAGCACTTTTTGTGAGTGTCTGTGTAAACAAACTTGCTTTGTCCTGCAGTCTGAAGGTCAGTAGAAACAGACAACATCAGATGAGAGGAAGGAAGCATACTTCACTTTTCTCAAGCATACCCATTTCTTAAAAAGAGGTATATAGTCTCTCCAAGAGAAAAGTCTGGTGTTCTACACGTCAAAAAGCACACACCCTAAATCCAGCCTTGAAGCGAACAGATGGCCAGATTCATCTCCTAAAACAGCGGTGAGCAGAACAACCAAGGATACTTTGGTATTTTATTTCAAGCAATCACTGAATATGAGAAGTAAGAATTCACAACTTCAAACAACAACTACAAAATGCTTAAACAAGCTAACAGGAGGGACCAGTTTGCCTCCTGTGCAGCACCAGCACACTGCTACCTCTGAATAGGACAGCCAGCACTGAAGTAATCATAAAGGTAAATAATAAAATAAAGGAAAAAGTAAAGTACAAATAGCAATTAGAACTACAAGCAAGACTTCTCTGCAAAACTGATACTCCAGCAATACAAGCGACAGAACAAAAAAGAAAAACAGGAAAAGGCCAGAACTGTATTTGGACATTTGATGAAATAACTGTATTTGTTCTCATATTAGAGGATAATCTGCCAGAACTGTATTTGCACATTCGATGAAATAACTGTATTTGTTCTCATATTAGAGGATAATCTATGCTTTGCGTTATCTATAGTAAGGAAGAGAAAATGCATTTGTTTTTCTATCAAACTATAAATCAGATTTTACTGCTTTTAACTTCAGTGCTTGATGACCATGAAGTGAACACCGTATAACTCAGGATCCTAAATTGCACCAATTACAACGTCAGAAGCCCTGTGAGAGTTTTATGTCAGACACAGATGACGTGCATGTTTTATATTCTTGATGACAAGGTAAGTACAGTGGGAGTTGAACGCATTCTCTGAAAAACTATTTTGTAAATAGCAGGTACTAAAAAACGTAGCATAAACACACCTGGGCTGAGTTGGTAACCATTACAAACTCAAAAGCACTGTAACAAACATGTTAAGGATTAAGTCTCTGCTCTGTCACTGATTAAGCCCAAACCTAAGATCAGCTGATCTGACCTTCAACGATTTTATTTTTATTAGATATATTCACCAACATACTTCAGTGCACTGTGAATTCAGAGAGAAATAACAAGCTTACACTTCCAGATAAACTGACAAGGAAAGGCTACCAAGTACGTAACACTGGTGGTCTCAGGTCTCGATACTGTTTGCCAGAGCAAGAGCAAAGAAATGAAAACAAATGAAAATAAAGTGAGCAACACTTACGTATTGTAGCTGTGAATATAAACTTTGTGCAAGGTCATCTGCTGGAGCGAAAAGATGTGGATTATTATTCGGTGCAGTATGTCACTTGTCTCTGCAAAGAACTGGTCAAATCCCCAGCATTTTTCCTGGTCTGCTTCCAGAATATTTGCGAGGACGGGTGTGAGCAGTACTTGCAGACCCCTAGAGAACACCAGGAAGACATAAACCAACTTGGGTCTACTTGGATCTTTTCACACTTTTACTTATCTCGAGAATACAAGTCTGTCTATTATGCCTTGAAGAATACTCCAGCATTACTTTTTTCCTTTGCTGAATAACAGAATGTTCAGTGATAACGTCCATTGTTTTTCATTAACTATAACACTTTATCTCTTTCCTTTTGAGGCTTGACTATTAAATATTTTTTCCTAGATATCTCACAAACTTCACAGACACTGAAAAGAAGTGAGAATTTAAAAAGTCTGCATCAGAGAGCTAAGGTCATGTTCTACCACTGCTGGGCAATAGTTTTTTATCCAGCTCACACCAAACACTTAACGCACTTTATCAGTTTGGAGCAGGTTTCAGCCATTTACAGTTTGCTGGCAGAGCTGCTTGTGTGTTGCTTTTAGTCAGCACCAGCTCAGTTAGCAAAGACATCACTGGAATTGTCAGTGCTAACAAAAACTCATCTTGATTGAGATGGGACTAAATCAGTATTTGACGCATGCAGCTCAACTGCTGCAAAAGAAAATGTGCAACAACTGCCTTACAGCTATCACTGTTCCAGAAAAAGGCCAACCTAAGTTTCTTGTATTCCTGCTTTGAAAATCTGACTTGCAAGGAATGTTGTGGATCCTACTCCTATGTTATCACAGGCAACTTCTTGGAAGTTTTAAAAATATGTACATGTTAAATCTGACCTCAGTGGGTAAAATTGGTAACATTTTGGAGCAAGCTTCAGTGATGATCCCACTGGAGGTCAGTGGATGCCAAGCTCCTAACTGACCTCAGTCCAAACTTGCAATAATAAATGCTGTTTAAATGCTATTTGAAAATATTACTATAAACAGACATCTAGTAAAAAAAATCTGCTTCCTTGATTCTTTAAAATATATGAATTATATGGAATAAGCAGAAGGAAACAACTAAGCACTACCATGAAAAACATAAATTGTATGTTTTGTATGCTATAAATAAATTTATTTTTACAAACTAATAAACTGATAAAAAGCAGACTTCCATTCTACACTCCTTATGGGTCAACATATTTGGCTTCCACAAAATGTGTTTCCAAAGCCTGTTCACAGAGTAATTTCATTCTCACTTCACTAAGAGAAAAATAGCTTTGTATAAGTGTTCAGCAAGGTACTTAGGAACACCTGTAATTGTGCATTATGAAGAAGACTCAGAAACGTTCACGCTGGATGTTAGAAAAAGGTTCTTCACTGAAAGGGAGAACAGGCTCCCCAGGGAAGTGGCCACAGAACCAAGACAGAGTTCAAGAAGCGTTTGGACAACACTCTCAGACATAGGGTTTGATTTTTGTGTGGTCCTGTGTGGAGCCAGGAGTTGGACTCAATGATCCTTGTGAGTCCCTTCCAACTCAGGATATTCTATGAGTCTCTGAAATAAATAGGCTATGGGAGGTGTTTTTAAGATCATACTGTGGTCAGATCTTTCACATTATGTTTGCTACAGAAATTTGTTAAAAAGCGAATCATCCTTAAAATGTTGAGGGGCGATTACACTGCATTGAACGCTTCGGTCTCCCCTTTCTGTGTATCAGCAATAATTATTCTTTGTGTCTAAATCAGTCTTGCATGGCTCTTCCTACTGAGTATTACAAAATATGAAGCAAAAACAAAAATAAATGATAAAAAATAGAAGATATTAAAAGAATTTGTTGAATCTGCTGAGGCAGATTGTTTTCTGGGAAAAATGTAAATTTCTGAACTGTCTTTCCTTATCATTTCCTACTGTTTAATCTTTAAGTCACATTCTTGCAAGAAAGGGAAGGAGTGGTGCATCAATTCAAGATTCATTAAATCTTCATGCTCCTTTCTGAGGGTGGAAAAAATGGTAATAATCTTTGTTCCACTCATACCACTTCAGATTCATAGATGCTCATTTGTAACATTAGCTATACTAGTTAGCTATATACTAGCAATACTTTAGTTAGCAATACTAAAACTGTTTGGACAGATGGGAAGAAAAAACACATCAGAACCTATTAGCACATTGTATGGATCTACTGAAGAGTTCAAAGAAAACAACTCAACAATCTGACCTCCGTTCCAGAGGCCCAATCCTGAGAAATAATTGCCAAAGCACAATCAAGCAAGTTGAAACATTTTGTGAGAAGCTAAAACTTACTTTGAAAGGCTACATGAAACAGGCATCTCCCAGCTCCACTCAATTGGTCCATTTTCTGCTTTCTGTATTCCAGAAATAGCACCAGAAGGCTTCCCGGTGATTATTTTATACCTGTGACACATTATAAAAATAATAGAGACTTAACTGCTACTTCTTACAGACAGGTCTAGTAAACTAATCCTCAAAATAGAATCAGTAATATAAATTCTGAAGCCAGAGAGAACATTAGACCAGCCTGTTGTTTAGAGGTGGTGCAATAATTAGGGAGCTTCCCTTATAAGCTGACAGAGTGGTACTAAAATAATAAAGTAGAAATACTCTGGACTATGTTGGAGAAGCAATTTTGTTTACGTTAGAGAAAAATTAAGGAGAGATCTCTAGCATTACTGTGAGAAGCTGAAGTTTGTTCACGAGTATTAATTAATCAAAATCAGGTTGCCAAGGAACTTTAATTTGGGGATTTACTTGACTAACTTCTAGTACGTTCCATGGCAAGAGATAACGTTTAGCTACCACAAAGTCACTTGGGGATGAAGGAACAGGAGGTGGGCTTTGAGAAATTACAACTTGGAAACATCCAGCAATTCAGATACAATTTAGCACCGTCCAACTTTGTACCTAGCAGGCTAGTATTTCTCAAACTACTCAGGAAATGAATCAGGAGCAACAGTCTTTGAAACGTAAAAGTTCAGTTGTGCTTTCTCTTCTCAGAGGACAAGGTACATACAAAACACATTCCTGTTCCTTGCTTCTCTCTCAGGCAGACAAGCATCAAGGAGACAAGAATGCCTGTGGGAGAATCAAAGCATGGGCAGTTCCTTAAGCTAAGCAACCTGTAGTCAGCCTCAACAAAGAACAGCAGTACAGCGGAGTTACTGGCACATCAGTGTCCCCAGGTACCGTCTTGCTTTAGTTTTTAAATGCAATACATGGAAGAACAACAAAATAGAACTCGACTAAGATGAAAAAGGAATTTCAACCAGCACGTCACAGACAGAACTTCCGTTTCATGTTCAGGAGTTACCTGTTGTCGCTAGCTACAGTACCTGATTGTGTGAAATAAGCAAAGCCATGACTCTGCTACTAGAACAAATAAATGTCAGTCTCAGGGGTAGTGCATGCATTTCAAGACTGTCTGGAGAGACAATCATTTAAAGGATAAGAAAAATTTGCAGCACTGAAAACACATTTCAGAATACCACAAGATCATCTGAATATCCAAATTACATATACCACACTGCAATAGGCAATGGTGAAGGAAAGATGTGTGGAAAAACATCAGTATTCAGGGGGAAATCTGATACTTCGTTCAGGTCTGAAGGTCCCACACAGTAAAATCTTTGTTGAAGTAGAATTTTAAAGAATGTTATGCCTTAAATATTTTCATTATCTTACTGTTTATAAGATGTATATAGGATTTCTTCGGAAAAAAATAAAAAACATTTCATGGACTGACTTTAAATTTATGAACAGATAAAATTCTCCTACTAAATTACCTACATCACTTCCTTGTTTCTACGAGGTCCTTCAAAAGGTCGGAAAGGCAAACTCCCTGTTGCGGCATGGTAAAAAGTCACCCCTATACTCCACAGATCAACTGTGGCTCCATACTTTTTCTGATGCTCTTTCCTCAAAACTGCTCTCTCATACATATCTGGATGCTAATGAGGAAAAAAAAAAAAACAGATAAAAATAACTTAGATGGACAACATAAAGAAAAAAAAAACACAATCTATCATTTCACAGCAAATTTTTTCATCAGAAAATGAAATTAGTTTATATTATGAAATTTGCTTAAGTTATTCCAACAAATTACAACAAAAGTGCTCCTAGGTATACGATAGCTACTTTTAATAAAGTTTTCCCAAAAACAGGCCACTAGAATAAAACAGCACCAAAGAAAAGAAGAAAGCCAGTACTCTTCCAGATGACTGTGAAACAACAGAAACTAAATTGGAAAAGGGTCCATAGCAGAGGAAAGTATCAGTTACGGTATTACATGTGGGAAAACATTTTTAGGCAATGGCAGGAAGACAATTACATCTAAGATTCTTGTACTGAAGCTTCTCTGCCTGCCTCTCTCTGGCTAACAATGATGTCAAGTAAGTGAGCCTTAACTACACTTAACATCAACCACTTATTCAATACAAACTGAAAAATATCTAAAGGAATAAAGACATTCATAACTAGAATAGTGGTGGTGTTCCTTTCACTCAAGGAAACTACAGAAATTAGA
This sequence comes from Anser anser, assembly GCF_964211835.1. Taxonomy (NCBI): domain Eukaryota; kingdom Metazoa; phylum Chordata; class Aves; order Anseriformes; family Anatidae; genus Anser; species Anser anser. The sequence goes on along the minus strand of NC_139720.1, from coordinate 36,655,614 downwards.
CCTGGAAATTATTTCAAACCTACTGTGCTCAGGTCAGCAGAACTGGCGTGACCCAAGGTGAAAAAGGTGGAAAGTTATAAAAACAAGTATGACACAAGGATTTCATTATTAATTTCCAGCAGTCTGAACTTCACCTATTCAACTCTCATCACAAAGGGTGCCAGGCTTTAAACATTTTCTCAACAGAAAGTAAAATCACATGGGCTTACTAAATACTCTTCTGTGCCATAGAGAGAAACAAACTGTTCATCATCTTCGAGTTCTCTCGCAGCGCCGAAGTCTGTCAGCTTATAAACGGACTGACCATCTTCACCTATAACACGCATTATATTGCCTGGCTTGATGTCACGGTGCACTATTCCGTTTTCCCGGAGATGATTCATCCCAGCCACTTCAATAACAAAAAAGACAGAATTTACACATGCATCTCGACACTCACTGCACAAGCACTGACCCATAACTGAGGCTAAGAATACATCTGTGTCCACTTTCTCGTTGGGAAATGGGAATGAGCAGAGACATCCAATTAACAAAAAGACCAGAAAATGTTCTAAGCATTTTTTCCTTTTCTTCTTCTAAACAGCTAACTTACACTATTTCTTGCTCTCAGAAACATCTTTCCCATGAAGTACTGGTGGATATTTTTCTAACAACAGGCAGATACAGGTAAAACTCATAATTTTTCTGATTTACTCTTCTGAGATTAATTATCACTATAAATCAGTCAAATACGTGACAATCTTCATCAAACAATCTTAAACACACAAACAATCAAGATTTATGGCAATGATTTAGACAAAAACATTTAAAGCTTTACATCTTAATTCAGCTATCTACACCAATATAGGCACAAATAAAAGGTACCACTCCACATAGGTATCTTAATTTGTTGAATTAATTGACAGATTCAAACTCCTTGTCTCCTGCTATTTCAAGATAAACAAAACAAGTATGAGTTTGTTTCAGTCAACGGAAAGAGCGAAGTCTACATACCTACATCTCTCAAAACAATTAAGAACTCAGACTCTGGCAAACCGAAGGCATTAGATGGCTCCTCTAGAACTGTATATAAACTCCCACATGGACAGAATTCCATCACTAGTACTTTGTGCCTACTTGTTGTCTGGAAAACAATACCAAAAGATAAGTTTGCGATTACTGTGAAAACAATGTCAGAAATTACATATAGCACAGGAGCTTACTTAAAATAAATAAATAAATAAATAAAAACAATCAGTAGCTAGACCACAAGTACCATTCTGGTGATCTTCAAAACAAGCACAGATCAATTTTTATATTATTTCACTTATTCTAACTTGGAGATGAAGAAAGTTGTAGGTCCTTGCAGGGTAGACAACAGTATCAATAGGTGGGCAAACAAGAAACTACAGCACAGGAGAGCAGAAAGAACAGTTCACTTCTTTCTTCTTTAGCAGCCTCAGCATCTGGGTTATTTCAATTGATCAGTCTCAAGCTTCAGCACTGTAATTTGCATTTACTAAAATTCTACAGGTACTATGTCATTATTTTAGTCGGTTACAAAGCAAAAGCAAAAAAAAAAGTCATAATTGCTGAAACACCTCCAGTTTTCAAGTGTTTGCTGTAAATTAACTGTATTCACCTTGCTCGATGCTTCTGTATCTTACCAGTATGTATTACCTATTCATACATGCAGATAACTTAAAAATCCTAATTCAAAATAAAGCTTAGGACAATAGCTTCTCGAGATGGCTTTGAATGACCATAAACCGTGCCTAAACACTGAAACCAGGCATATTCTTTCAACAACAATAACAAAAAGAAAGAAAAAAAGGGGTGGCTAGGTCCACATAAGTTACCATTCTTAAAAATGTGATTTTATCCTTTATAATTGAAGTAAAGCAATCTCAGACTACGGCTACAACAATTCATTACCTCTTCTTCAATAGCAAACAATTTGACTATGTTTTTATGATTCAGTTTCTTCAATACTTCGAACTCTCGCATCTGAACATCCACAGGACGAAGGAAACTTATACTGTTAAATACTTTGACAGCATATAAATCCCCAGTTTTCTGTTAAAAAAAAAACAAAAAACAAAAAACAAATTGTTAATCAAACAGAAACCTAAGATTGTAAAAGTGCACATACCCATTATCCAAGCATTTTGAGATCTTGTGCTGTTTGTATGAGCATACCCAGATTAGAAAAACTTCAAAATAGTATTTTGTGTAAAGGTGAAAATTAAGATTCTCCTAAAAATATATATTATGTATGTATTGGTTTAATTTAATATTGGCTAGAAGTAAACAGACTAGCAGAATGGAAACTCACAGTTAACCCCCCAAAATCAAAGTCCTTTTGAATAAAGAAGAGTTAGCATAAGACAGGCTATGCATTGAAGAATGACCCATGAACTCTGATGAAAAACAATTTTTCAGCAAGAGGTGAACCTCTTGCAGAGACTGGAAAGAGGTGGCACATCCCACAGTTGAGAATCTTTGCTCGCCCAAGTTACAACTTTAGGAAGCTGAATGTTGCTCTCTTCATTGCTTTGTTTATACAGATAAAGGAATATTTTACTTTTTCACAGAAGGCAGTCTCAAGCACTACATGGTACTCCTGAAAAGACTCAAACCCATCCAACAAGCAAGGCTCAGGAACACAGTCAAGGGCTTAATCAGACTTAAGTTCTCAGGTGGGACTAAGCCCCAACATGCTCATGCACCCACAGCACCAGCTTACTGTGCAACTCCTGTCCCTCGCAGGGCAAAGCACCTCCCTGTGCCCGCTCTAGGAATAAGTTACGCTGGCAGCCTTGTGTGTGACAGATTCGTTTGAAGGATAAAGCCCTCCTGTGCTTAACCTAGGTGTGCTGTACGGCACAGTGACGTGCACTGCTCGTGCCCCACTCAAGGTTTCCTCCCACTGACGCCAAGCTGCAAGTCACCCCTCAGAACAGTGAGGGTGATGGGAGATGCAACCATGAAAACATATGTTTTCGGGGGAATCACTGCGTTGAAATTAATTCATGCAGAAAACCACATAAAATGCTGAATTACTGCTCAGTGTCGCTTCGCACAGATGTGGAATGTAGAAAACATTGTAGCTTACATATAACTTCATATTGCTTTGACACAGTGTCATTACTATAGGGGAACATTACTTCCACAACCAGGCTGTTCTTCATTCTGCGAGACCTGCCATGGAGCTCAGTGGAATGGAATGACTAGGCAAATAAGGTCATTTTACCTCCTTGGGTTACAACACACACAGATCTGTACTACTTTGTAGTGTTTACTCAAAGTACGTCAGCCAAAGTCATGGTGTTCAACACATGCATGAAGCGTTGACTTAAAGGCAGAGATTACAGTAACTTCATCAGATATAATATGTTAAGAATATTTCATTAACGGCACACGATCATAAAAATCAAAACAAACAGGTTTTAAAAGAACAGGGGAAAACTGTGAAAAGCGCACTTAAAAAAGACACAAATATCATGTAATAATTGACAAGACATTTCTATTTAAATTTTTAAGCAAGGAGTATTTTTTTCATAGAACTGAAGAATGAAAGAACGAAGAATCAACTTTAACCATTAATATTTTACAAGGACAAATAATATCGCAAACAAATCCTCAGAGGTAACTGTATAGAACTCTAATTCTGTGGATGAACAGATAAAAAAAAATAAAACTCCTTATAAATAGTTGCAAAAATGCATTTGCTAAATCTTGAACCATCGATCATCAATTCCATGACATTATTCACACATGAAAAAGTTTTCAGTTTTATATTTTACTTGGATTAGTAAATCCTCACAAACCTTATGTCGCCCCCGGAAAACATTTGCAGTAGCTCCTTGTCCTAGAATGTCAGACAACAGCCAGAGGTAATTTGAAGTGCTCTGCATCTTTGCTCTCAATTAGACAGCTTTCGTTTCGACCTTAAAAACAAAAGGTGAAATATACCAAAATCTATTTTACTAAAATGCACAATGGGAACTTTTTAATTAAAAAAAAAAAAAGGCATAAAAACCACACAGACTACTCCAAACGCATACAGAGATAGTTAAAAAGAACCAAGCGGAGGAATAAGAGGTGAAACAGAGAAACAAAATCAAGCTGAATAGTACCGGAAATCAAAAATACTGCCTTTGACACAACACTTCTCTGCATCTGAGATCCTTACTACCCAAACTTTGTTTGAAAAATCATCTGGAAAAGTAAAAACCATATGAACATTGCTCTATTGTGAATATGTCTTTAACACAGTAACAGAAACTATAGCAAAGAGTCAAAACCAAACACACTAGACCAGCAGGACCGGTAACCGAGTCCCATTATTCACTTTGCAATGCCAAAGAACACACACGTGAGAGGACAGCTGATAAATGGATCTTTCAGATCAACTTTTTCTAGAGAAAACCTGGGGCCTCGCACTTCAGTACAGCTGTAAAGAAACTGGGCTAAATACCTACAAAGAGCTGTTTTGACTTGAGCTAGGTAGCAGCCACGAGTAACACAAGCATTTTCAGCTACTTGTTAGAACCACTGGAAGAAATTAAAGGATGTTTCTCTCATTTGCCTCCAGGAAAGCTGGGGAGGGACTCTTTGTCTGGGAGTGTAGAGATAGGGCAAGAGGGGATGGCTTTAAACTGAAAGACAGTAGTTTCAGATTAGATAAAAGGAAGAAATTTTTTACTGTGAGGGTGGTGAGGCCCTGGCCCAGGCTGCCCAGAGCAGCTGTGGGTGCCCCATCCCTGGAGGTGCTCAAGGCCAGGCTGGATGGGGCTTTGGGCAACCTGGTCTGGTGGGAGGTGTCCCTGCCCATGGCAGGGGGTTGGAGCTGGGTGGGCTTTAAGGGCCCTTCCAACCCAAACCGTTCTGTGATTCTACGGTTCCCTCACTTCTAAAATTTCATATTCAGTACGTCACATCAATTTCAGAGAGACAGCCCAGCTTACCCACCCTTCCTTGAGGATAAACTGTCAAACACTTAATTATTCACAGATTCAAAAGAAAGAAAAAAGTATGTTTGATTAAATAAAAGCTATAAGAAAAAAAACAGAACTGCTAGCCTCCGCAAAACCAGCAGGAGGTACAGTTGAATACCTCTACCTTCCTGGTTTAATCAAAGCACTAATTTTGCCCTTAAATCTAGCAAAAGGACCTGAGATCAAAGACCTAGCTTTCCAGATCTAAAGAACCTTAACAGCATGACACGGACCCGGGCAGGAGCAGGTCCTCCGGCAGCTGTCTTCCCTCAGTGCCGGGCAGACAGCTCTGCATCCGCCTGTCCTAGTGGCAACGACTGAAACACAGCAGAAACAGCTCGCTGAGATGTAGAAGCAAGTAACTGGAAAAGCCTTTGCTGCACCTCCTGGGAGAAGAGAGAGAGACTGGCTGGGTGGTGGCACGGAGCGCAGGGGGCTGGGTGCCAGCCACTGCCGTGGGCAGGGACAGCAGCGCTCCCACGGCTTCAAACACATTTCTCTGCACCGAGCGACTGCTGATTTCCTGCTTTCCTTTAGCTACTGGCTCATGCAAGATGTGGAGTTTCTTGTAAGGCCGTACCCAAAACATCCGGGTACTCACAGAGCATACAGAACACAGCAGTGAAATGCAAAGACTTGCCATTACTCCAAAATAAATTTGGAAGCGTTCAGCAATGGCATTTTTTAAATCTAGACTAAGTTCTTTGTGCCCAGAGAAGCGAAGAAAGGTTTCATCTCAAATCTTAACAAGAATCTCTCAAATCTGAACCAAAAAAAAAAAAAAGTCAAATGGAAATTCTCAGTTAACTCTGCTAAGACAATTGGCAATGGTAGAGTACCAAGTTCTCCCTGCTGGCAGTTACTGTAGATGGCAGAGAGCTATCTATGATGCAGACACAGAAGGAAGAGGTCTGCAACAAAATAATACACTTCACAATTAAACCAAGCCCACTGTAAATACACGTTATCATCTATTTCAAACCAACAATCACAACCCCGTACTAAGGCTCAAACGTAATGAATCCTTTCTAAGCAAACCAAAAGTGTGCAGATGGATCAAACAAGCACAGTTTCTTCGCTGATGTCTACTCAACTAGCAAACATTTTAGTAGCCTGTTAGAGACTAGATCATCATGATGCCCCAAGCGATAGAGACGAGGTAGCCTACGTATGAGATCAGCTCTCTGCCATTACCTTCTTACTTTCTAATAAAATTTGCATCAAACTCTTTGGGTAAAAACACCACAAAAGGCCAAGTCTGCAATAGATAAGCTTGAATTTAATACAAAAGTAAGTCTCTAATGGGCTTTCAAGGTCTGTTTTTTGTTTTTAATTTGCAAAACTAAAGATCTAACTATGCCGGTATGAACCCCAGGTATGTACCAAAACAGTCAGTGTTGCACTATTAGGCTTTTTTTTGTTGTTGTTAAAAAAGTATTTTCATAATGATAACGAAATCCATGCTCTTTTAGCACAGCCTTCAGTCTAAAGGCATAGAGGCTCAGGCAGCTTTGACTTTAATCAAGTTATAATAACAATGATTTAATAACTTATACAACCGCTAGAACTCCCTTGATCTAATACTTTTCCTTTCTTCGACTGACTCGGAGTCTCTAAACACTCAGCATTTGTTAAGTTTCCTTTTCATGCCTTCGGTTACCTTCCCAAACCAATTCCCTCACCGAGCTTCGTGTTCAGGAAACCACATGCGCCTGCCTCTGTCCGCGGCCCTGTTTCCAGCCTCAGCGCCAAACTTTGCACTCCCTGTGGTCACAAACCCTTACCGGAGAGGAGTCCCAGGTTCCTCACGCACATCCCCAGGCCTCCTACCAAGGGCTGATTTTATTCTCCCCGCGCCTCATCACCAGTTCAAGCGCTCGGGGGCTGCTTCTCGGTGTCTTTAACCTTCTCCTCTTTCTGCCTACCCCTCCCTCCTCAGCGGCCTGCGGCGGAAAGCCCAGGGGGACGGCTTCAGCCCGGCAGCCCAGGGAAGCAGGAGGAGGGCTGTGTGCGGGGAACCACCGCCCAAAGCTGGCTGTGGGGAGGCAGAGGTCGGCGAGGAGGCGATAAAGCAGCCGTGGGGGCCACGCCTGCCCGCGGGGACACCCCGCGAGCCCCCACAGGGCTGGCAGGGCGCCGCTCCCCCCCCCCGGCACCCGCCTCCCGGGGCTCCTGCTCCCCCCGCACAATTTCGGGGCTTTCCAGCCCGGCCCCGGGCGCACGGCAGCGGCTCCACGTGAACCTTTTATTTTTATTTCTATGTTGTTTTTTTTTTTTTCCCTCGGGACCGAGCCGCCCTAGGCCGCAGGCCCGGCCCCGCTCCCCGCGCTCTCCCCGGCCCCGCAGCTCCCGGCAGGGCCCCGCCGCCGCCCGGCGAACCGAGAGCGCCGCGCCCCGCAGCGCCCAGGGGAAGCGGCTCCCACCGCGCCGCTGCCGCCCCCCTCGGCTCAGCCCGGCCTGGCCTCCCCGTGCCGAGCCGAGCCGAGCCGAGCCCTGCCCGCCCCCCGGCCCCACGCACCGAGCCGTCGCTCGCCTGCCTGCCCAGCGCCCCGGCCCCTTCCGCCTTCCTCCGCCGCGCCGGGGAGGCGGAGCGGGCCCCGCCGCTGCGTGACAGGAGCGCCGCCTCGGGACCCGGTCCGGCCCCTTCCCTTCCCTTCCTTTCTTCCCCTTTCCCTTCTTCCTTTCCCTTCCCGAGGGGAGCCCCGAGAAGCGTTCCCCAAAACGCCGTTTTTCGTGTTTAGGGGCTTTTTGCAGGGCTTCACGAGGGAAATGTGTCCCCGCCTCGTGTGAATTTCGGTTTCGCTCCCTGCAGACCTCACCGAGCCTTGATGTTTTTCGTGCACTCACTTCCTCACTTTAGTTTCTTGGCAGCTGGCACGTAGAGGACAGCCACCTTTTGACCACGGGCTGTGTTTCCTGTGCTCATCAAAATTAATTCTGCATTAATCAGGAATAGCTGCCGGACACGTTCGCGTGCTGTCCTCGCATCCTGCAAGCCGTTGCAATGCTCCTCAGAAGTTGCACGGTTTACTTCCACCACCCCCTCCCCTGCACCCAGCTTTCCAAGCCTGTTTTTTTTATTTTTTTTTGTCACCAGCTTGGTGCCTATGAGTCAGCTCTGCCTTATTCAGAAATATCCCTCGGATCATCCATATGGATCTCAGCAAAACCCTCTCAAAATCTGGAGAGCGCCAGTGAACTTTTCCTACTTGTGTAACATCTTTAGCATGAAGACTGCTTCCGCTGCTGATTAAAACCAGGCTGGCCGCTGTCTCAGTCCGTTCGTATTTTTGGAACCAGCCATTTTAAGTCACAGAATCACTCAGGCTGGAGGGGACTTCGGGAGGTCTCTGGTCCAGCCTCCTGCTCAAAGCAGGGTCGATGCCAACTTCAGGTTCACCAGAACTTTGTGCACCTAGACATCTCACCTCCAGCGCCACCCTGCCCCTGGTCTGGCTGCTGGCCACCCTCACTGCAGTTACCAGCCCATGTGCTTTCCCCAGGTCTTGCACCTGCAAAGGTGATTCACGTGGCTTGTATGATTCGAAATGTCCATTTTCTTAGGGTATATTTGTAACATACTCAGTGATCCTTATGCAGGGAGCATCTTCTCTAGCCTTTAAATGTTTCACAGCATGAATCACAGGAGAGCGGTACGTTGAATATAGGAACAGGAAGAAAACAGACACCAAAATAGAAAATGTCATTACAGCTTCCCTCTAGATTTTTTTTTCCTTGGCTTCTTTTGACTTCTTTTCAATGTATTAGTTAATCTTTTGGTATTCCTCACATATTTTGTATGTGGATTCTCATTCATGTTCACAAATTCAGCAGTCTGTAGTTGTATACCATTACATCTCTTCATCCTAACGATACAGTTACACAAACGGCAGCTGAAGCTGGCATGGTTTGCACAGCCTTCTGACATGTATGGATGTGAGAGCCAGAACTCAGAGAAGAAAAAGAGGCTGGGAAAGAAGTCAAACTGAGCATCGTTTTGGAACTTTGCTCTCGAAGAATGTCAATTAGCACATCCTGAAGTACGAATCAGGAAGCTATGAGGAGGCTTAAATTAGAGCGCACCCTCTGAAAGACCTGGAAGATAGACTAATACTTTTTTGTGGATGTATTATCAAATGACTCAATTTCAGTATTTGCCTGGTGAGACAAAAAAAGATTAGGAAGAAAGCAAGGCAGCTGGGAGGGGGAACGGATATTAACAGCTTGACCATGACTTTCAGCAAGAGGGAAAGTGGTGGCTGGATTTTCTAGGATGTGTATCTCTGGTGGGTGTGTATCTGTGTGGCTGCTGGACACTGTAATAAAGTTTTGCTAAAAGTTTTTACTGAACTCACACAGACTAAAACTCTGGGGAATGATTAACAGTAAGCCACGTTTGGTTGAAGGAGCTCATGGAAAATATAATAGTCACCAGCGTGATCTCTTCTTCCAGATTTCCAAGGGCCCATTTCCAAACATGAAAACACTAAACGTGAAGCTTTGTTCAAACAGAACTGAGAGCAATAAAATGGGCAAAACATAGTCTCTTCTTTTAATCTTAATCTTGGGACTCTCCGGGCAACCTAGCAATAATGAGATAAGAACAGGGGAGTGCGGAAATCAACCGCAGTAGACACGTGCCAGGAAAAAAAGAAATTATTTGACTTTTTAAAATTCTGAGTGAAAAATTGCATCTTACCACACAAATTTTAACAAAAACAAGAATCACTTTTTTCCAACGTGCCACCAGAGCACCCTCCTGCCACGTGCTTGTGTAATACACATCGTTCACATCATCTACAGCCACCCGCCTCATAGCAAATGGGGAATACCATATGTAATACCCTAAGACACACCGTGGACAAATAGACACCCACGTACCTGTCGGATTGAATGTGAGCAACCGACAGAGAAAGACCCACTGAGACTACGAAATAATTTTTCACCGAACGATTACTCCACCTCTGACTTTTCACTTCTGGTATCACCAGGAACCGCATCAACTTGGCCTTAGCAGAAAAGTATTTCCCAGCACTTTCCATTTCTTTCTGATGTGGCACCTTTTGCTACCACCAGCATGTTTCACGGCCGCTACCTTCCTCTCTTTCTCTGCCCCATCCAACTCCTGTTACTCGTTCCCCTCCCCCCTCCCCCTGTTCTTTCACTTCTGCTGGCATTTCCCAGCCCCGCACGGTGGTTTCAGTGTACTCAATCGGTTAAGACCTGTTGGTTATTTTCCTGCACTCTTCTTTCTTTGGTTTCCTGTTGGCTTAATTTACTGAAATGGCGTCAATTGAAGTTCAGTAACTGGCTGGTTACAGAGAGATGCTACGGTGAAATGAGCAAAATGGCCAAGTGCTGCTGGAAAGGGTGGAGAAGGGAGGGAGACCCTGCCCACATGTTACAGCTGCTTTCCTCGAGTCCACAGGAGCACACGGTAGCAGGATAGTTCCAACTGGAAAACTTTATTCTCAAAGGGTCAGTAGCTTTCTAAATAGCTTTAAAAAAAGCTATTCACTTATTTTGTAGGATCAGCTTTCCACTCTACACCATCTTGTCATGGAACCTGACAAGCTGAATCGAGGGGGGGTGGGGGCAGATTGCCTCTCTGGGCAGCTGCTAGTTGGTAACAACATGTCTTACTTAAACTGATGAGCCATTCCCTGAGAAAAATTGTCTCTCACCCTGCTGGCATGAAATCCATTGCCTCTGTTTTGCGCCTGGAAAAGGACTTACAAACCCCAAAGCTGACCTGTCTTTAATAACTACACCAGCTTGTAAATAAAAGATACAAGGACTTTGGAGATAGAGTATCTTAAAGACTTGCAGCTGTGGTTCCTACTTAGCTGTCTTTTAGTCTGCAGGAGGAAGTTTCGTTGCACACAGAAGAAGGAGTTGCTACCCCTGTGATGTTTTGTGCATCTTTAGGCAATGCAGGTACACAGCAATGGTACCTGGTACAGGAGAGCTGCAAGAAGTTGTGTTGGTGCAGCCTTCAAATCAGATCATCCATTGTCTGAAGAAAAACATATGAATATCAAGCTAATCTCTTAGAGAAATATTTTCACCCCCTATGTCCCTCCTATCCCACAAGAAGTGTTTTTGTGATACATGCAACACATGTAATTGCTCTGTCCAGAGAGTTTAGGTCATGCTCTGAATGCATGCTGCATCACCAGATTTTTCTTGGGAATAAAGAAGGAAAGTGCATTTTTTCCCAGTAGGTTTAAAAAAAAAAAGGCAGGACTCCATCTGTTCAAAGTCAAGATGCAGAAACCCATCGGCAGCCTTTCTTGGTTCTTTGCAGAGATGGTAAGTAGGCACTGCATAGCCACGTGCACACCACGTAACCCCACTGTAAGCACCTGCAGACCTCTGGTCCCTGCACAGCTGAAGAAAGTCACAGAAAAATAATGCTAGCAGTCAGGATCAGTCTCTGCGTGTTGTCTAAAGATACAGAAACCCACATCCAACACAACACACACATCCTGTTTTGTGGCTCACACTTCACGTAATCCCTCGCAGTACAGTATTCTGCTCCAACCAGGTCAAAGCAAATAAAAGCAAACAATAATTTTTTAAATCTTCAAGCTGAAGCAAAGTTTCTCTGAAGACCACGCTACCAAACCACTCATCCTCCAGGATATTTTTTGCGATGGATGACAAATCAAAAATCACGATTTTATGATAGCCGGGCTGATGGCTGCCATACACGTTCCTTCTGCTTTATACCCATCCTTGCCTGGCACTGCCCCGGCAGGCCACTAAGTTGATGTGCTTTGAGGGGGAAGTGTTTCTGCCTTTTCATCTCCCTGAATAGCTCAGATGTTCCCCAAGCTGAACAACACATTTAGCACAAAGGAAGCTACAGGGGAAAGCGGGGCTGAGGAAGGAGCGCGCTCTCCTTGGGCAGGGGCCGGTCTTTATACTCTTCTCCCGCGGCCAGAATTTGATGATCGCTAAATCTGCTGTGTTAGGCAAATGGAGCAGTCAGATGTACTAACAGAATTGCTGACTGGAGGCTTTTTCATGCTTTTACCAAGTATTGAAAGCAGCAGCACTACCCTTCCTTCAGAATATGGAAGTCTAAATCCTCTATGCCAAACAGTAATTCCATTACAATGACACTCTAGTAAAGGTTTTTGTTTGCTTGTTTTAAATTTAAAGCCCTGAGAAGAACCTTATTGTTTGCCTTATAATCTGCCTAATGAAAGGCCTCCCTTCCCTGTGATAAAGCTGCTGTAACTGCAGGGGTAGGAGACCGAGCTAAACACAGAGCAGGAGCAGACGGTGGTAGCAAACACTCAGCAGTAGCCCAGTAGACCCTCGAGCTATGCGTGGAAGGGCAGCTACAAGGTGCAAGAGCAGGGCTGCATATGCAAAACATGGAGGCTGGAAGGCTTGTATTGCTACAGGAGAAAACAGAACTGATACTCGGCCCAGGGAACCTCTAGCAGCGGTATGGCAAGACGGAAGGAAATGTGAATGTAAAACTAAGAGGTATAGAAAGCACCACAAGAGAAAACAAAAATATTCCGAGAAAATAAAAATGACTTACAGGAAACTTTCAACTAAATGTATGAAAATCAGGAAAAAAATGTTTATAGAAGTGATACTGTCCTATCAAAGAGTAGTAAACACCCTCTGATTCCTTCCCCCAGTGAAAAGGGAGGGAATGGCAGTGAACATCCTCAAAACGCTACCACATTGCACTCCTGGCTGCTGTTCCTGACCCACCTCCTTATTTTCCGTTTTAATAGGATGAAGAACCTAGTACCATAAAGTCTAGAATAATGTGCATCTAATTACGCTAGAGTTAAGCGAGCTGTTTACTATGCACATCAGTTCTTGAACAAAGTATTAAAACCTGTGCATAGCAAGAATTCTAACCTCCTTCCCTCCATTCCTTTAAAATAGCTATGAATGCTCTTATGTCATAGGAAAGAAAAAAAAAGCAAACAAAAAAAGAGAAATGTATAGAAATAAAATGATCGACTGATAGATTTTGAAAGAGAAATATCAGCACACCCTACTAAAAACTCTGTATAGGCTCTGGATGACCCTGCTGAAGTATTTTCATGAATGCGATTCTTTCTTTCTGCCAGGATCTTCCACGTCTAAGACTGCAACACAACTTGTTATCCAAGCATTCATCAAAATGATTCCAAGAGACTTAACATTTCATCGGATAAAATTTTATTTTTTATAAAAAAAGATAGAACCAGAGGCTACTTTTAAATGAAATCATTTATTAAACCAATCTGTTTTATAGGAGGTATATATATATATATTTTATCATTAAGACAACTTCAATGAAATGACTATCTACAAAAATGACTTTGATTGTTTTATTTTCATGTCACCATACATGAACAGATGGATTTTATGTCTTATGAAAACATTTTACTCAGTATCAAAAATGTACACATTTTAATAACCATTTCTATGGTCTGAAGGGATTTTTACATTTAATTTCAAAAATAAGTGTCATTTTATTGCCGTACATGTTACAGCTTAAGCTTAAATCATTCTATACATAATAAAAGTGTTGTGTAGATATACGGGCAATTTTTCATGTTGTCACATACCTTCATTTTCAAGACACAGAGGTGGGGCATTTGCATTTTTCTTTTCTTTTTTAAGCAAAGGCTAAAATATGTACTGATGTGAGCACAAAGCAACAGTTTTTAAGAACAAAACCAGTTTTAATGGCACAAGAGTTAGCATTTTTATAAATTAACAGCCAGAGTTCTTGATTATGGAAACAGATACATGAGATTCCAGTCCTTCCCTCAGGGCTTTGCTCTCTGGAAGAATACCTGTCAAAATTTATTAAAAAAAAAAAAAAAAGGAAAAGGAATACAAATTTAAGACATGGTATGTTTGAGATGTAAGATAAATAGACAGAGCTCATTTTCTACTTTAACATAACGAACCATGAGTTACAAGGATGTGACTTGTGCTATTTGATTACATTTACACCCTCAGAAATAACACATTCTCTATAATTACAGCATAAGTTTTTTTTTTTTATTTCAACTATTAAGTAACACAAGCCACAAGAATACCAGGCTACTGAGGAAATGGCAAGGTGCAAAGCATAAGTGCAATTTTACAGATGTAGTTTGTTGTTACTGCTCTTTCTTTCATGTAACAGCTTAGAGATTATATAACTGCTTCTGCTGCTTAGAGGTTCACTATAACTAAAAGCTTATAAATAATTTTAGTCTCATGTTAGGACATTCTATATTTCAATTTTAGTTCAGGTATGTGCCATGAGTGAATTATGTGTCAATGTTCAAATGGAATTAAAAATGATCTAATAAAAAACAAACAAACAAACAAACAAACTTTTACCTTTAAGTAGTTTTTAAAAACTTTAGCATCAGGCTGCTGAAGTGCTTGACAGAATTCCTGTAAGAGAGAAGAATGAAATCCTAAAGAAGTAAACGAAGCACAAGACAACCTGACATATATTAGGAGCATATAAAATATCTTGTATGTATAGCCATTGATCTCAGTGTAACCAAAGGAAAAGCATGTTATGAATAAAAAGAAAGAACTGTATTCTGGGATGAGAAAAGCTGTATGGTCAAATATAGAATATGAAGTTCACTTCCAGAGGAATAGACAGAAGCAAGAACTGCAGTCAAGGAGATTCTAAACGTTTAACTTTTCTAGTAACTTTTGGTGGCTTTGAAATGAATACTTCAGGCAAACATTTTCACTTCAGTGATATTTCTCACATACACATGAAGTGACTCTAGATTACAGCAGAACGTCTGCCCCTTCTGAAAGTTACAGTCTTAGACCAGAAAACAACACTGGGGCAAGCAACAGATAATACTTGATCCTTACGTATATGTAATACCACTTCAAAGTTCTACAGTTTAGGAGACATTTGTACTCATTACAAAACTTAAAGCAAGCCTGATTCCTACAGCACCCGAATTAATTGCAATTTCAAATTCTTAGCCTACAGGTAACATTTTCTTTACTGCAATGCTTACCATATGGCTAACAATGCTTAATGTTGAGACAGTAGACAAGCGTAAAGTGTCACTTTTGAGAATGCTCTTATACTGCTTACTACTTCAAAATAAACACACAAAACCCACACCTGTTTTGGTGTAGTACGTTATTTTGACAGTAGAGCCAGTGCTGTGGCTTAGCATTGAATACAGCCTTTATTACCGCACTTAGTGTACATTTAACATTCTTCATTGTTTTACTTTTGAGTTGCTATTATAAGTTACCTGATACTCAAGTACAAATTTATTTGTGTTGAAGTAGGAGGATGACTTTTTTGCAAGGTACCCTTGCACTAATTTCACTCCTTACACTAAATTAATCCTATTCCAATATGCAGTAACAGAATAATTTTTACTGAGGGATAGTAGGAGGTTAGCTTTGTCAGTATAGATTTTATTCCCGTATAAAATTTCTGCATATTAACAGTTTTCCAAATGTTCTTTTGGGAATTCCTACCTGAATTATCTCAGGAGCTACTTGCAAAGAAGGCAAATACTCTTGCTGAAGATATTGAATGCATTCAGGACCCTAAAGAAAAGCAGCACATAATTTAAGTATATTTTTCTATATACTTATGGAAAGTCACAACCCTATACTGCATGGTACGGAAGAGTTTTAGAACAGATGGTCTATATGGCTATTTTACAGAGAAGCTATGCGTGTCAAACACCAAGCGTTCACAGATGTCTCAGATGTTAGCAAATAAAAGAATTATCTTAATGTTGGCATTAAGGATTCAACTGCATTTTGGTATCTTTCATTACACAGAAGAATGCACTGAAAATTGTACTGAAATAAGTTTACAATAGAGTCAATTTGCGACATGTCAACTGTAAAAGTCAGTTAAAAAAGAAGGTCCCAACTGGAGAAAAAGGAATGCAAATGGTAAGTTCTCCTCAACGCAATCTCCTCTCTGCAAGTTTGTAAATAACTTCTCATAATTTTAGTTTAGTTGTGATTTTAACTTATATTAGATAGAGAGAAGTTAGTCAGCAAGTTAAAGGGTTTAGCAGTAACATGAACATAGAAACTGCTTGGTTTCCCATTAAAACAGAAATATGCTGTAGTGCCTTAGTCATTAGCCAATGCAAACCATTTCTTCCACACGTTTCTCAATATAATCTATTAAGATACTGAAAACCGCCCTTCATTGTTGCAGAAGTACTCTATAGTACAACTCTAATCACTCTTTCGTGGTAGCTGAAGTACTACATTGAAAAGTATAAAGCCTATAGATCACTTAAACACAGCAACAGTTGAGTGATAGGATTTTTCTCCCTTAATTAAGGAGTCAATATTTTGCAGTATATTATCAAGACGGAGAAGTACTGGATTCTCTATTCCTACACAGCACTATATTCACCCTATTCATTTACATAAAAGTAGAATAGAAATTCATCTAAATAAGTATCTTATTTCTAGAAATTAATGAAAACATTAGAAAGAAACCTGCAAGAGTTACTCCTTGTAAAGTACTCTGAAGCTTACCCTTTTGAGATGAATCGTCTTTAATGTCACTGCACATTCTGATAAAGCCTGTAATATAATGCATAACGTTAGACTCTTCAATTAGTCTACTAGTTAAGTATTTACATCCAAAGATCCTAAAGTCAGTCCCAAAACAAGGGCTAGTGTATGCCACTGTTCCCTTCTTTTCCCTCACCCAAGACTAACTGAGCCTCAATCAAACTTTACTTCCAATTTTTGTTCCTCTCTAACCAGAAAATTATCTGTCACAGCTGAACCCTAAACAACCTAAGGAAGAGCTACCTGTTTGTTCACTTTCACTGAGTGGTAGTTTGCAAGTAATACAGGTCAATGTCAAATACTCAAACCTGCAATTCTCTAGCTTGATTTTGAGCATAGGTGAACTACAGAATACAGTGCCACAACATGGAAAAACTAACCATACAAATACCCCATTAAGAAAAAATAAGGTATTTTCTTTGTAAGACAAGACAACCATCAATACCACGTGGCCATTTTCCCTTCAGTCTGCCACATGGCAATGAGAGTAAAAGAAAAAACCAAACTGTGATACATACCAATACTGTCTGGGCATCTGCTAAGTCAAACGTTTGCTTCAAAGGTGCTAAGAAACATGCAGGTACAATGTGCTTGTAGACAAAGTCTGCAAAACCTACTGGTCCATCTTTACCTCCTGAAAAGAGAAATAACATTTCATGTTCTACTGTTGCTTCCCAGACAGAAGCAGCTGCAAAGGAATTATGGAAAGAATCTTACCCCAAAGCTCCACCAACTTCGAAAGAATAATAAAACAAGTCTTCTGTGCAATAGGATCTGGGTAATCCACTGCTCCTTGAATGACAGTGAACAACACACGTTCCACATTCTCTGCACCTTAAACAAATTAAAGGGAGCTTGTCATTTAAACCTGCAACCTAGGAGTTTCTGTACTATTGCACAATTTTTTATTTTTATATTTTTAAAGAATACTGACCTGGAAGACATGTTTCAACTTCAAAATAGCCTTTTTTGCACAAATTTCAAATATTTTTGGAAAGTTTCCCCTACGATGCAAGACAACTCTTATTTAGGTTATTTACTTATTTATTTTCAAAGTTTGGAGATGCTTCTTCCCCCCCTATTCTGGCCTTTAACACAATTAAAGGTGAGGGGGGACCTTGATCTGCTTAGAAGTGTTTTCTCCTCTTGACCCAAACATGACAGCTAATTAAAACTCAGCTGCACCCAAGTAATTCACTTATCTTCCAATACAGGGAAAGGTGATTTTTTTTTATCATACTTCAAACTTCTGTGATGCTTTTATGCTTATTTCTATTTGATTCCTGTAAAATTTATTGGCCTATTACAACTACCAAAATGCCTCTTTCAAGAAAGCTCTTACTACTACTTAACACCATCCTTTCCTTTTCCATAGGTATTACAAGCATTTTAGGATGGGGGGAGGAAGTCTGAGCTCTAACTACCAGATGAGTTTCTTTAAAGTTTTTCAAATCCCTTCCTTTTTTGATGGAATGCAGACCAAGAGAATTACTTAGTAAAGAATCGAGACACTGGACATCTGGCTTTGAATTCCTGTTATGAAAAATAGAATTAATTTGCATTTCAGAAAGCCTGTTAAGTACATATTTAATAAGTCATGATACATTTTAGCATAGTTGTTAACATCAGGTGATATTAATAAAAATTGCAGAAGTCACGGATGTGCATTTCTGAAAATGAGCAACACAGAATGAAAACTGGGAGTTGTGAATGTCCTTGCCAAGCAGCTTGAACGCTGCCATCTGTTTTTAAATTATTTTCTAGGGGAAAATATTGTTTGATCTCTGATTCAGTAATCAAATACAATAATGCATGATGACGCACAAAGCGTTCTTCTTATAAACAGAGTCATCATACTCAAGCTGAAAAAAAATCAATAGGAAGAATATGCCTACTACAGCTGGATTTTACAAACCCAAATTCTTGCTTAAACAGGTAAGTGTAATACTGTATTTGCATCAGTCCATTCTATCTTAGCATAGTTAATAGCACTTGGCAGAAACTAGGCTTGTGATTTTAGCAGTCCAACCACCATAGTGCCATCCTCAAGAAACTGAACTACTTACCTTGATTAGCTATGACTTCACTCATTCCACTGCCAGTTACTGTCTGCAGAAAAGCAAAGTAACTCCTCCGTAACATTTGTTTTTCTAAAGCAGCAGACTGGTCATTTTCTTCTGCTGGAAGGAGCAACACTTCAAAAATAGCATGAAGTAGTGGCATAAACATCTGTTGCAGAAAAGGTGAAACCTGTGTCTGTGGAGATTGGAAGAAAAAAGTATGAGCACAAGCAGTTACAGAAACTGACACTTGGAAATTAAAAGCTCAGGGCTTGTTACAATTCTCAGCTTTGATTCACTTTCAAAGTTAATATTTTTGTGTACCAAGTACATACAGCAAAGAAAGTCACATCAGGGCCACCATGAACATTATTGCATCTTGACTTACGTGCCACCTACTTCATGTCTTTTGTACAAAAATATCTAGTCTCAGCTAATCTCATTCTGAGTAGGAACAGAAGCTTTAGCCACATTTCTCATCCTTTTGTTCAGGCAGACTATTTCTAAGTCCCCAAAATATAAAGGTGGGCTATTGTAAAGTCACTGTTGTTACATAAAAGTGTACCTCTAAGATGTTAAAACCAAAAGCAGACCACCTTTTTCAGTACTTAAAGTTCACCTCAGTGTACATTTTGGGCAACAACAGTGCATTGAGATCTTGTAAATCATAAAAAGTTCATTGTGTCTGTAAAAAAAACTGTGCTGCAAGTAATACTTTATTTTTAAATATTAAACACAAAAATTCAGAAACAACATAAAATTTTGAGACTAATCAAAGAAAAACTTATTACTGTGAGTCTAGCAATACATGCCAGTGGTTGAAGACTGTCTGCTTCCAAGAGTCATAGAAATATGCATTTTTATTAAACGTCAGGCAAGGTTTTGACACACATCACCTCTTTGCTGGTTCCAGAAAGCTATCTATTCATCAATAGTTGGACTCCAGAAAACTTATGCAATATCATACCTTAAATTTTGCTGTTATTTGGTTTATAAGAGGAATGAATTCCTGAAGATCTTTTGCTTCGCAATCCTTAAGCATGTGTTCAGAGGCAGAAGGAATGAAGGGAAGAACTTCTTCCTCTAGGCAAATAATCATGCGGTGGAGGAAAGTGCGGACACCGCTTCTCAGAACTTCCTTTTGTAATGGACAACTGAGAGCCGGCAAAAACGTTTGTAAGCAGTCCAGATATACCTCAGAGCAGCCACATTGTTTTACAGTTTGCTTATTGCTGAAAGCCTTGCTGGTTCGGCTGTAAAAGCAATACACCAAGTTTCATATAAGCTCACGTTCTATATGACAGAGAAGCAATAACACTGAGAACAACGTATGCTTTAAAACCCATATACTAAACTAAAATACTACATTTTGTGAAATGGGAGCCAAACACCAGAAGAAACAATTACTTGATATGAAGTAACTATGCTTTGGCAGTTTTTGGAGAATTGAATTCTAACAAATCACAAACAATATATGATTAGAACAGCTCCAGACAATTATTTGAGGAAGCTATTTCATAAGGAAGGGAATAGATGCTGCTGGTTCATTATAAAGGTGCTAAATATTCTTTATCTACATCTTAAATCCCCTTAAAGAAGGCTGTTAAACTCATTTTCTGGGCTACTATAAGAAATTTTACAGCCACTAGGGATATTCTAGGTCAATACAACACAAATAGAGACTCAGACCCTCCTGCTAATAATTTCTTTCATTTAAATTCTTTAAAATAAATTCACTTTTACTCAAATGAGAAACACACATGCAGACATTGTGCAGTACCTACCTAGCAAACCCAACAGCATGATTGAGGCAGTCAGCCAGTGCCATCTGTCTGTCCTCATCTTGTGCCATCATCAGCTTTTCTAACAATACTTTGAACTTCTCCATCAGTGGAGTCAACAAATTCCTCATTAGAGCCTGTTTTCTTTCTGCGGAGTATTCACTGTTAACTATCAATACTCCAGCTGTTTCATAAATGAAAAGTTGATCATCGCTGCTTAACAGAGCTTGGTAACCATTTTCCTAAAATGGAAGATAACAGGCATAATTCACTGTGCCCTCTATCAAAGTCACTCTTTCTTTAATCACACTTTTCTTTAATTTCTACAGTACAGTTACAATACTTTAGGTATTTCTTTTACTACCTAGGCAGAAGTGTAAAGCACAGGCAAAACTTAGTTGAAGGAACAAAAATTTCTATACAATTCAAACAGCCTTCTATACACTTTTCTTTTGCCTATACACCCAGAAATCCAAAAAAGGAAGATTCTTAAAGTTAGGTTCAAATGTAAACATGCAATTATGCAATTCATCTCCCCGCCCCCCCCCCCCCCCAAATCCAAGACAATTATTTGTGCTTAAATGTTTGTGTACTAAGCTCACAATTTAGTATGTATTTGGGCTCACTGATGAATAACCACAAGCCCTATTTATTACAAAAAATGCTGTAAATACTCACAGGAGGAGAAAGTTCCAGAAGGTCTTGTATTCTATTCAGAACATCTTCAATAAAGGGATTCATTTGTTTACTGAAGTAAAACAAAAATATATGACACTATTTAGAAGTGTGTGCATTTTTACAAAATTGCCATTTTCCTTAAGGTGTAAAGCTTGACATTAAACTACCTTCCTAATATAGAACATCCCTTTGAGCATTAGAGCACAGTTTTAGAAAAACCTGGGTTACAGATATGGTGCTTGTGGTAGGCCAAATAAATACGTGGTACAGCTGAAAAATAAGCATTTTTTTCTCTCCCTCATTTTTTAAAAATATGCATAAACAGCATCACTCAGAGTGAAGTATTTTCATTAACAGTGAAAAAAAAAATAGAATCCTTCTGAAATGTGTTCCATCTTGGAGCTTCTCCTGCCTCTACATTCAAACATGTTTGTGAAGTAAGACCAATAGGTCAGGGATATCTGAAGGGCTCCAATAGCCTGAGTAAACTCCAAGTATAAATTTTGTAAATATTGAAATCACTCTCATCTGTGCTTACAGAGGGGAAAAAAAAGGCAGACATCTGTATCATTGATCAGTTTCAACATCTAATCAAAATCGATTAAGTATATGTATTCAAGTTCTTCGTTCTATGACAAATTTGTCCACTACTAGCTTGGTATTACATAGTAGGACTACTCTGTTAGAGAACTGTTTTGTCATATTACTTCACAGCAGTCCATTTAAAGCCCTGCCTGTTTCAGTGACAGCTGTGATGCTCCTATTTTACCATACATAAGCCTTCTGCACAATTTGAATACATTTGTAGCAGCTCTACTCACTTAAGAGACTTGACAAATCTGGAAAAAAGGTAAGCTGTTCGACTTCGTACTTTTGGACTTGTATGGCGAAGACCACGGTGATCTAAAAATGCCATCTGCAATCAAGAAAAAGTATTTCAGCTTACAATCCCTGAACAAGGTGGGGAAAACTAGTCATACAAAAATTTAAGAAAGCCAGCATCTTTAGTGATGTTCAGAAAAGAAAAAAGTTCTTAAATATAAGAAAACTTATCTACACTTACTAGTTGAATATGTAAATTAGGAGAAACTTACTAGAACAGTTGGAATGTGCTGAGGTTCAACAGCAAAGAATTTTTCATATCTAACCACTGTTTCAAAGAATTCCAGAGTCACTGATGTATGCTGATAGGCACTAACGCCAGAAGTCACTAGCTACAAACAAAAGCATTAGCAAGTTAGTACTTTACCCATTTATAACACCAAAATAGTACAATGTAGTTGAAATGCTGGTAATTAACATAAATCATATGAACTGAAGTGTTTGTCTTTATTAGCGTTTTTAAATAGCTCCCACATCACACATGCTTACCGTTCTCATCATATCTTGCAAAGCCGTAGCTTTTGTAACATCACCAGAGAAGTGAGCACCATGAGATACAGGAAGAGCCTCAGCCAACATATACAACAGCCTTATCGCTACCTCTACTTCCATAAATCGTGTAGTCTGCCAATTTCTAGAGAAACATTAAGAAAATCACATCAGTCAACAGAGATTATGAAATAATCACAGTTCTACCACATTAAAATATTCTTTTGAATATTCAGAAACATAGCATAAAAAAAATTTCAGATAAGAAAATAAATACTCTAGGACCTAGGCAGTATTTCAGGATGCTTCTGAAGACCTCATCCACAGATGTAACACCTCTCCATCAGGGTGCTAATAATTTTCTTTGACCAGTTTCAACTTAAAAGCTACAGATTCTTCCAAGTGTTTCTTTAGGCACAAAGATCTACTTTGATGTACCAACAAGGCATTCACCTTCACTTAAAGAGAGGGCTCACTAAAAAGCAAGGCACAAGGAAGGCACTGACGACGCTAGATTTTGATTTGCGCACAGCCATCCACCTAGCCAGGCATCTAGCTTATTTACGTGCATAGTTCTCAGGATTGGTTCTGTTCTTTTTGTAAGAATTAAAAAAAACTTCACCATTGTTTCTCTTCTGCATCCAACTTTGTTTTTCTGCTAGCAACAGTATTTAAAATAATTTTCCATATCTCATAAGCATTTCCTGGCAGTGTAAAGTGAACACTTGTCCAAACGGATGTCATGTAGGTCTAAATGACAAAGATGAAGAGACACCCCGAGGAGAACAAAACATAGCTACCATTTAAGGTTTCAAAAGAAAGCTTCTTCTTTCTAAGAAGCGGAGTAAAATTATTTTTATCATGAAGTTACACAAAGTCACACTTAGAGAATTGCAACTAGCTTATTCTATCAATAGGCTTTGCCTTGCTACATCATGCTTATGTTTAGTGCAAACCCTGAGAGTAAGAAAGGCAAGAAAGCTAACAGAATTGTATTCACGTAAAGAAGTTAAAAACCAAAAATCTTACTGAAGTGTAGTGTTAAAGACTCTGCGGACAGATGCCAACAATAACTCTGGTGAGACCTGAGCAAGTCTGTCCAGCAACAGTTTCAACTGCTTTCTGTACTCCACAAACATTGCTTCATCTTCACCCTACAAAACATTCACGTCAGTTAAGTACATATTTGCACGTTTAAATACATCCAGAACCGTTTTAGACAATTGCACCTAAAACAAAAATGTGTACATACATGAACAGCACATCACGCTCTGAAAATTCAATAATGCTCTTGCAACATAACTGCTGGCTCCTTTATTGTCTGGTTGCAATATGTTGAGATCCATTGCATTCAGTCCAGAAACACACTAAAAAGGCTTTCCAAACTGAAAACTAGCCAAAAAGTATAAGAAAGAAAATGCTCCTGGCAAAGCATTATTGACCTGTTTCTTGAAAATTGACTCATTCCTCATAAAGATGTTCTTCCTCAGCATCTTAGTTTTAAAATTAATCTGACAGAAACAGTGAACTTGGACTACACGTAGTCCATGTTAATCTCTAAAACCATTGCTCTCAACAGCCCAGAGCAAAATGCCTAACACATTCAATCATTACTGCTGGCTGGCATGGGCAGAAAGTGAAATCAAAGAAATTCCTCCTCTTTTAGGCTATTTTTGCAGGGGTTTGGCCTCCTCCACTCAAAGTAGGTCAAGTAGTATCTCTGAAGTGTTTCATTACACAACGTTTCTTAAATCTTTTTGCGTGACAGTAGAAACGTGCAAACTGAAAAACACGCAAGCACTGAACAAGCCAGCTCAACAGCTATGTTTAGTTAACAGCGCAGTCATATTTACTTAGGAATAGTTCTGTACAAATGCAGCCAGAATTACTCTGTTAACTAAACTGGCTTGGATATCCTTTTACTATGTTGTTTTGTCTTATGCAGATCTCAGGTTAAAAAATACGCTTTCCACACAGAAAAAAATCAGTCTACAGACCTTAGCTTTCTACTTTCACATCCTTACCAAATGAAAAATATGTTTTTTAAAACACGAGAAAGTTTTACTACATGTAATTTAAGTTGCATTTGCCTGCCACACAATACCTCATTTTCAAAGTTATATTCTTCATCATATGTCAACTTCTTCATAACAGCCAACATGATTGCCTAAGATAAAGAAGAAAAGAGAACTAAGGGTAGAAGCAGAAAAGCGGTAAGAAGCAACAGTTAAAATCCTACAGCAAAGAATAACATTAAGGCAAACGTTAAAATATTTGTAAGCATTTAAATCCCATTTGAATTATTATTTTCTGAGGTTTAACAGTATTAACGATCCATATTAGAACAGATTCTATCCAGAGAATACACAGATGTCATTCCAGATGACCGGTATGCATGACTTTGAGCTCTGTTTAACAGTATTATCTGGCTGTATTTCCTGCTTGTAATCCGTGCTGTTCAGTTCACGCTGAAAACAACAATTAGAGGTGACTGAACTAGACAGAGGAAGCTAAACAGGATGTCCGAGTTCGTATTTTAAAGAGGTAGGTCAGCTCAGCCATCACATCGCATTCCCTAATAACCACCTTTCGGAGATGGTGAGGCATTTATTTATTTATTTTTGCCAGGTTAACAATCTGAATTGGTTCAGCAAACGATTCAAGAACAACAGCCAGGACCAGCAAACAAGAATAAGAAAAGCAAAACCTTCCCTTTTCCACAGCAGCAAGTTGTTAGATCAGTCCAAGTGCTAACGTGTAATTTCACTTTAGCAGGGACTGTCCGTAAGTCCTAAAACAGGAATAAAGACTTAATCTTGTCTCTACTGAAGTCTCAAATGTTAAATGTATCACTTTGATGTTACAAAGCACTTATTATTTCATGTGTTAGAACTTTGATATAATGTTTAAAATATATAGAGTACTCCATTCACATTTTCTAGGATGGAAAAAACTGGATGACAGACTGACACAGCTAGCTAAAACAGATGTTTAGAAATCTGTTATACTTTAATTTTCACTTTAGTTTAAGAGTTTGTTCTGGGGAGCCTACAAAAATATGTACTAGATCTAAACATTCCAAATGAACAGAAAGCTATCCCAGATAGCAAAAACTAGAGTCAAAGGCAGCCTTTTCCTTATGTTTATTACAACAACAAAGTGTAAGAAACCTGAGAGAATATTCAGTAGCAACAGGTAATTGGGCAGGGCATTTCCACGCTCCTTACACATGGAGCGGACTCACTAAATGTTAGAGAAGACTTGGTAGAATTATAACAGGTATTTGGTCAGTGTTACAGAGCACCTGATCCCTATTCCTAATACCAGGTTAAAAGAACTTGCTCCACCATTTGTTAAGTTCCGTAGTTGACAGTTTTTGTATTTTTTTTTTATTTCAACTATAGCAAATGAAAATTGTGATCATGTCTGCAACAACTTAATTAGTATTTTGCTATTCTCTTCCACTACTGGAGGTTCTAAATGTAGGTACCCATTCAAGTCAGGTAAGCAATAAAGAAGAAAAAGGTAAATAAAGTAATAATAATAATAAACTTTTGATGAATTAATCATGATGTTTTTCTTTTTAAGTGCAAAAAAACTTAAGTTCTTTAACACCAAAACAGGCTGGTAAATTAAACTTAGGTTAGTGAAATGAAATTCTTGGTGATCTTGCATAAACAGGCATTTGCAATAGTTTGAGGAAGAACGTGGTCATATGGCAAGAATGTGGTCAGGCTTTCTATTGACACCAAGTGTCTGCATCATATGCAAGCATTCTCTGCAGGAAGTAAAATTAAAGAATTAAAAGAATTATAAAATCTCAGTGTGATATGCTTGTAGACAGAAATGCCTAGAAACAGCTGTCATTTTAAGAATTAAAGATATAATCCTGCAGATGAGAAAAAACTTTGCAACTTCAAAGGCACAATAAACATGATTCCCTTTCCTCCCATTCAAGTAATGCACAAGTTGAAAGTGGTAACTTCTTAGGTGCAAAATTTTAAAGGAATGCTGCTAAGCATATGATTTAAAGCTTGGTAAGAAAGTCAGCCAAAAGACAGACTGTTTCAAAATTTTCTTATTATGAATTGGATGAAAGAAGAGAGATTGGTACGATTGCTTCTCAATTAAACACAAATCCTCAATAAACTTACGAAATAATTATAACTGGAAGTTCTTCAGTACAAAAGCAACTTCAACATAATCACAGTTCTGGACAGCAACACCTTCAAATTTTAAGTGCCTTAATGTGTGCTGCAGTAGTAATTTGGTTTGAACAGAAGAGAGAAAGTATCAAAAATAAAAGATTCAGTAATACTATCAAACTTAGGTTACCTCATCCACTTTAAACAAACATTAAACAAAACCAGATCCAGATAGTCTGGACACTATCCAAACTCAAATGTTAATGTTAGAACAGCTCAGTTTTCTTTGTAAAGGAAAAGGAATCACAGCAGTCAGCTATATGAGCTTACAGAGGATCTGTACCAACCTAGCCAATAACATTTAAATTGGTACATCCACATTGGTGCAGAAGTGTCACAGGGAAGAAAAAATTTAAAAACTGTGCTGAAAAAATAAACAGGCAAGTTTACTACTTCCAAAACTGGACACAAAGTTATTTATTAATTTTAATGACTAATGTATAAACTTAAGCTTAATGCATAGCTTAATGCATGTAGCTGCTCATCCTAAGAACAAGCATTATATTCAAATAGCAGCTTCTTTCATAAGTTTAACTCCTGATATCATCAAGGGTTGAATTTTATGACAACTCTTCCCATATTTCTTCCATTTCTTTGGGATTATGGCAGGTTTTAATAAAAAATACAAAGCTCCAGGAGAAAACGTCTTCTATCTTGGTTTAAGACCATTCTGTCAATAACCTGTCCAGGAGTATACCAAGATAAGGTACTGACGGCCCTTGGGAAGACCAGCACTTAAATAGCTTTCATCTTTATGTACAATTCAACATAGGCTTACTAATTAAAGAAACAACTGCAGGTATTGAGTGGAAGATTGAACATATTGTCCTTACTTTTAATTATTGTCATATGAATCACAGAATGGACGGGGTTGGAAGGGACCTCTGAAGTTCATCTGGTCCAACCCCTGCCGAACAAGGTCACCTAGAGCACATTGCACAGGATGGCATCCAGGTGGGTTTTGAATATCTCCAGAGAAGGAGATTCCACAGCCTCTGTGGGCAACCTGTTAAGTGCTCTGTCACCCTCACAGCAAAGAAGTGCCCCCTCATATTCAGCCAGAACCTTCTGGGTTTCAGTTTGTGCCTGTTGCCGGGCACAACTGAAAAGAGACTGGCTCCATCCTCTTGACACTCTCCCCTCAGATATTTATACACATTGATGAGGTCTCCCCTCAGTCTTCTCTTTTCCTGCTGGCAACACTCTTCCAAATGCAGCCCAGGATACCGTTGGCCTTCTTGGCCACAAGGGCACATTGCTGACTCATGGTCAGCCTGGACATTTTAAGGCATACAAATAGTACATGATTTGTTTCAACAAAAAGAAAAGTTCTGACACAAAATGTGTTTTTGCAATAAGAAGCCTTGTAAAAAGAAAGTCAACACTTACCTCTACATTAGCTTTTTGTTGGTCTGAAAGTGCAGAAAGCTACAAAAGAAATTTCAAGTGTTACTTTTTGTATTGTAACTCCTTTGCCACTTTCCAGTAGCAAAAGACAGGTTTGCTTTTTGTATTTTTTTTTAAACAGCCATATGATCTGCAACCCTCCTGTCCATTATTGCAAGATTTAACACAGTTCCTACGGATTTCTAAACAAAACTATGTAAGCAGTATGCTCACAGCCAGTGAATGTACTGAATACTAGTTAGTCAAAAGGTTATAAGTCAGCTTAAAAAAATATTAGCTTCATACATTCCCACAAAATCAAAGTAAATAATACATCAGAAATGATGTTAAATTGAAGCCAGACATATTTACTTGTTTCAAGATGTGAAGGTAGTCGTAACAAAAGCCGATGATATTAGATGAGATGTCATCATCTTCATGAATGAGCAGCTGCAACATTAGGGACACTTTTGCTTCAATAGCTTGCAGAGTGTCTTGAGCACTCTTCATATCACCATTTTTTATCAGTTTAGTCCAACTAGCTATTAACGCTTGCCCCATTCCATTGACCAGCTTTGAAAATCTGGCCAGAAAATCCACATCATCTTCCTGTAAGAAAAGATATCTGATTAAAAATACTAGCAGAGCTGAGGTTTAAATGGCATGAGCTTACCGATGGTACTACCCACATTTAGTATGTAGCAGAAGTAAAAGCAACATTTGACTCCCAGATGGAAAGTATAATTATCTGGTTTGTTTTCTCTGGAGATTAGAAGAAAAAAGGAAAAGCAATGCTTGAGAGCTGGCTGCCCTCCATTATACAAAAGTAGTTTGCTCATCTCTTCAAATTAGCTTGTTTCACTTTTTGCTTTACAGCAAGAAGCTGGCTAGCAGGTTCAAAATAAAAGAGGAAGCACATACCTACCATAAATTTTAGTCTGTATAAGAGGAAAAACTTTATGGGAAAACTTCAAAGAATTAACAGCTGCACCTCACTTCAGAAATACTGATAACAAGCAACAGTCAGTACTGCCTGTAAAAGCGAGTGATTATTTAATATTTATGGCTTGCTTTTGCAGAAATACATTGATCAGAATTGAGAAACACTGCTAGATCAGTCATCCCAAACAGATGCTTTAATCCATGTCAGAGCTGCACAAGTGCAGAGCAATAACAAGCCTCTCTGAAAGACTGAGATCTTCAGAGGTTTTTTTTAGAGAAATGACTCCTGAATTGATGAATGCACATTTTTTGCCTTCTGGAAGGAACATATATTGGATGCAGACTTCACAATAAAGAGAAAGCTTCCTTGCAATCCAAGAACTAAGGAGTGGTTCCTCTTTCTCCATAGCACATAGCAAACAGTTATTCCTGAAGTACTATAACCTCATGGGGAATATGTATTTGGTTGGTAGGTGTATTCTTCCAGCTCCCAGACAATAATTTCAAGCCTCACGTCTGACAGTGCAGGCATGCATAACAGCACACATGGCCTAAAAAAGTTAGTCTAATGTCTCGCACTAAAAACTTCTGCCTTGGCTATATTCTTAAAACACCTTGGCTAGAATATCCATTACAGAGTCATTCAGAATGGAAGACACAAGGCAACAAGTCATAAAAGCAGCATAAACAGCATGCGCACCACACTTCAGGAGAGGAATAGGAGTTACACAATACCTTCTAGAACAACAAAAAAAAAACACCTCATGCTGAAGACAAACAAAATGCAGTGACTGTACTTTAAATGAGTAAGGTACATTAATAACCAGCTGTTAATTTAAGTATGAGAAAAGTACAAGAAGTGTTTAACGTTGCTGGAGAAGCACAGCTAATTCTCCCTATATTTGTGGACTTACCTTGACAGTTTTCTGTTAACCTGCTTATTTAAGAACTGTCTGAAACTTGTGACTCATTCCTATTGTAAAAGCAATTTACAAACCTGATCAATACTGAAGAGGCCAGCAGACTGTAATACTTGACATAAAGATTCAACCAATTTTGTTTTATCAATTGGGTCCATTCCCTTATTTACAATTTCAAACAGACAATCACAAGCTTCTTCCCGGAGGACTTCCACAGACATGTGACCTAGCAGCATATTTATAAACCTTTGGAAAAAAAAAAATAAGTTTATATTTAAAAGTACACAGTAGCATCATATAGAAGCTTTGTATTATTTGTGTGAATATTTAAAAACGTCTTATTAAGAAGAAACCATTAGGAAGTCTTTTGTACTGACTAAACCCAGCATTTTATACATTTTAAGGACAACCAAGCAAAATCTGCAGTGTTTATTTTTACCATTATATCAGTCTGGCTTGCCAAGTCAATTGCTCTTCAGAAACAAAAGACCCAAACATTTACATACAATTAAAGTCTCTATTCAAAGACAAGTTTTAATGTAGTTCCATAGAAATACAGACAACATACTAGCAAGTTTTGTACTATCTCCTCTCCCCCCAGAGATATCCCATCAAAAAATCCTTACCTTTCATTAGCTATCAGGCTCAAATCTATCCAGGATACATAAGCTCCAACTACTTCAAGGCACTGGCATGTCAACTCCGAGTTATTATACTGATAGTTTTGTAAGATTTGGTACCACGATTCCACCAAACTTGGAATGCACTGTTCCCTCATAGTATCTTTTAATAAAGTGTTCCTACGAGCCTCCTATCAACACAGGAAACAGGATAAATCAATCCTGTCATAGATTAGCAGCATTTTCTCAAACTAGTACCATTTTTGCATCCAATACCAGAAACTCCATGTCATAACTAGATAAACAACTCAAATCAAAAGCCCAAAAAGAGCATTTTTTTTCCTTGTAAGAAAAAAAAAATGGCCTAGTTTTCTCCCCCCCTCCCCTTTTTTTTCCCTCTTTTTTTTTTTTCCTACCACAATGCCCAAACACTTAAGAAAGGCAAAGGAGAAAGAAGTCTTCTAGATGATTAAATGGACTTTTGACATTAGGACTCCTTCAAAAATGCAGTAGTAGAAATTAACGTTATAAAATGAGTCAGTGTAACATTATGTTGGCTAACTCAGCTCCTTACTTTTTGTTTACTTGCTCTTCAAGCAAAAAAATGCATTAACTGAGAAGTATGAAATCAAAAAAAGCATTAAACAACATATGGCTTTGGATCTAAACCACCTCATGTCTCTAAGGCAGAGCTGCCATAGGAAAAAAGACAAAGAAAACTTCTTCTGTCTTTTGCTGCAATTAGAGAATGTTTTTGAACTTCAAAACAAATATTAATGTGAAGTAATAACTTGCCTCTGATGTATGAACAACATCACGGTCTACCAGCTCAGCGTCAACAGCCATCAGGATTCTGAGGTACATATCCACACCTCGTGGATTAAGGTCAACTACTGATAAAATATCAAAAAAAAACTTGGGCCATTTTGTGAGATATTCAGTAACAAAAAGCAACGCAAAGACTTGTGCAGCTTTGTTCCGAATAAAAGTCTTCTCAGGCTGGGGATTCAGCATCTGGTAGAAAAAACATTTGTAAATTTTTACTAAATTAGAGAAAAATCAGATATGCTTGTTGATCTCTGTACAGTGATTAAGGTACTACTTTCCTCCTTTTATCAGCTGAGATTTATAAAAAGCCTTTCTTCCTAATGATTTTGAAAAAAAAAATTAGCTAAATTATAATGAAGCAGGGAAAACATTCTTGGTGACGCAGTCCTGATTTTTTCATTCAGTACAAAAATATTAAGCATACTATTCAAAAACTAAATGTCTTCATTTCTTGTTTGAAGTAAACAAGTACTTCTGGAAAACACGTTACGGTCCTCAGGTAGCTAGCTTTGCCCAAGTTAGATGTTAGTAAGAATAGCAAGGAGTTCTTCTAGATCTCCATTATTCTTCAGGAGAAAATGGAATCTGTCACTACCAATTTTTCTCTCCCTCCTTCCCCCCGCCTCATTGGAACAGCTTGCCACAAAGAGAAAAAAAACACAACCCATTTCACAACAACCTGTTCAAGTTGTATTATATTCCATTTCTTAATGTTCAGATCTCCACAAACAAAGCAACTATAATTTGGAATTGGAATGATATTGGAATGAGAGCCAGATAATGGCAGGTATAGGCGAAGACCAGCATCAGTTCACTCCACAGTTGTGCAGATTCCAAACTCTTGGGTCCAACTGATACTATAGCTTCAGCTGATACTCTAACTCCAGTAACTCAGTCCCTAAAAACAGTAGCCGATACACTACCACAGCATTACCAGAGCAGGTGATATGAGGAGTCTCATCCTTTCATTTACGAACATCTGCCAGCACTCTAAGCAGACAGGACACAGGCCAGGAGCGTTGTGAAAACAGAATTACCACTCCTATTCTAGACACTCAAGAACATCAGGAATCTAGATTACACCTCTCTAAAGGGAAACTTTAAATGCTCCTTACTTCACACACAATAGTTAAACCGCAATCATTATCTGACATAAGAATTTTATATTCAGTATTAAGTTCAAGCACAGATTTCCTTACAACATATAATTTAAAAAAATTCTAAAAAAAATAGCTTCTTAAAAGTTTTTTACTGTCACATACTGTATATCTTCAGGAATATATTTTTAAACTCAAATGACAGATTAGACATTTAGCCTGCACTGAATGCGCTATATTAGCTTACCGTGCAAAACTGCTGTAACGTAACACACTTACCTGGGCTTGCAGCCATGTTATAAGCGTTTCCCTAATTAACTGCTGCTGGACTTCAGTAAGTTCAGAGTATCTGAAACAAAGCATAATAAGATCAAAATATGTCTGCTTCACGGAAAGAGCAACATTCACTAAAGCAAAAACCAGTTTAATAACTACGCTACACATTAGTGTAAATTAAAGGTTTCTAGAAAAAGGAATTTACACAGCTATTAACATATTAAAATTCTGAATAAAAGATGTATTAAAATAAGGAAAAACATTTTGGCTGTATTAAAGAATTATGTTTCCAGGCATTAATACCTCCTTTATCAGAGTAGGAGCTTGAAATTTTGCAGGAAGTCTGCCCTTCTACAAGGGACAGGACTTACGACCCTGATAAAAACACACCTTTGACTGGTAAGCCATGGGGAGAACAAATAACATTTGTATATGCTCAAATTTGATTACTACACTATTCGAAGACGCTGACAATAGCGAACACAAGGAAGTCCTTCACTGATCTGACCCTACAGGACATTGATTATCACATGTATGTCAGAACAAGCAAAGCAAAGCAAACAAGGAATTCAATTCTGCTTTGCATCATGCACAAGTCTTGGCAGAACTCTACGTTATAACCAGCCCAACTCAAATACTACCCACACATATTCCTTCTGAGGACTAGGCAAGTTGAGAAGACTCTTCCTGCCATTACTTCTCCAGGGTGCTACAGCTCTGGTACGCCCCCTGACAGGAATGACTGCTGAATGCCATCTCAGTGTTCCTGTTAAAGTATCTAGTCATTAAGGAGAAGAAAAAAGCAACCCCACTGAAAACAGTGAAAAGAGACGCAGGAAAACAGGAGAAAACACTGCAAGAAGCAGATGACAGAAGTGACACATGCAGATGAAGGCGGACAATGAGGTAAGACCAAGTTAATAAAATCTCAAAGAGATAAGTCTTTAATTTTTGCTCTGATACGTAATTGTGAACCTCAGCTGCAATATACATCTTATTTCTATCTGGAGCCTGGCCCACATGCTCAGTGTACTGCAACCAGCACACTGATATCCCAGAGGCAGACACCTCTGCCATGATGTTGGAGGCCAGACACCAAAGGAGCCCAAAGTATGAAACAAATATAGTTCCACACGCCTAAACTTTTACCGTTTCAAATTATTTTGTCCTAAAATTATGAAGCTACAGAAACACTACACAGTGAAAACACTACTTTCTCACAACATCTCTGCCATGCTTATTGCATGAATAAGGCTTTGTCTGGAGTCCAGGATTCTGTACTGAGTAAGGCTGCTGTTTGCAGGACTTAAACTCCTTTTTTTTTTTTTTTTGGTAAAAATTAATGAGAGTGTGGAGTAAGGCTTAAAGGGCAATGCTAAGTAAGTTTCATTCCACACTTGGTGATCGGGTCTGTGTTGGGCCATACGCAGGCATTAGACTAGCTAGGGAGAGCATGCTGCTAAGACACCAGCTACTTCTCTCCCAGGAAAAGCTGAAGGAACACAAGAAGTCCTGTGGGACGAATTAAGCTCATCAACCACACTGAGGTAATGGTTTACAGAATAAAGGTTCTAAAAGCTTTTAGTCAGGAACGACATCCCATTTTAAGTTTATTTGCAAGCAGAATAAAAAGAAAATCAAAATAATGTTGCATGGTTGCTATCAAGAAAGATTACTAACTTGAACTTAATTTGATGTTCCAGAACTTGAAAGCAAAAGAACTTGATGTGATCATCACTAGAAAAGAAGACAAAATTCTGTTAAATGTGGCAGTATGGTACACTTCTCTGTGAAGAACAAAATTCCTCATATATTACAACCAGGTGGTGCCTTTGGCAGTTCAAGAACTACCGTGCACTGAAGAAAAAGTCTACGCAAAAACAGCAAATACTCTAGCAATGCATTTGAAAAAAACAATGTGCAACTAATATTGATATTCCCTCTTATAATATTTTTTTTCTTATATTCACCAGTTTATCATGCTATGAGTTTGGTATTGAACATAAACTACAATATGTATTGCATCCTGCCTTTAAAAAAACTAAAAATTGTATCAATCAGTGTATTTTAGTAAACAGAGACTACAAATGTTTTTCAAATGTTGCATGGTTTTGTTAATCACTGCGTACTCTGCTGGAGTCTGAGAAGCTTTAAACAATCTTTTGCAAAAAAAGCGTTCACTATCAATCACTGATATTATTTGGGAGATATACATCCCTGAGTTTCCTTCCAACTTGCATCATTGTATGACACAGCAGCAACCTATTATTTGAGATCCAAGTACACAACTTTGTGCAAAAACAGGGGTGACGACGCTTTGCATTTTGAAAAATAGGGGGGTGAGGCACTGTTCCTAAGCTTAGTGCATATAAAGCCTACATTCTCACAACTCGACAGTTTCAGCACTCCTCCCCTCCCCAGAATTGAATGGGGATGCATTCAGTGGGCTTGAGTGCATTTTTTTTGTCCTGGATTTCATAACGCAGCAGTCTTTAAGCTACCAAATTAAGATTGAGTTTTATTTATACATTATTCTTCCTTGAAAGACATTATATGGAAATCACAGATTAACAGTGATACTAAGAATGGCATGAAGACCATATTAACTTTCAGCAATTTACAGTTTGCTAATTATGCTGTAAAGATAAAAAAAAAAAA
The DNA here is from genome assembly GCF_964211835.1 of Anser anser. Taxonomy (NCBI): domain Eukaryota; kingdom Metazoa; phylum Chordata; class Aves; order Anseriformes; family Anatidae; genus Anser; species Anser anser. Next base: position 36,620,254 of record NC_139720.1, on the reverse strand, counting down.
AAACCAACACCCCAAAGACCCAAACATATTACTAATGAAAATAAGCAACAATTCTTATCTATATTACCTGTATATACTCTGAGCTAATGCTTCTGCGCAGACTTGCCAAGCATCCTGAGATATCTTCAGCTGCTCAAAGTAGGCTAGTGCCTGCAAATATTCAAGTAAGAAGGAATGAAAAAGCCAAAAACACACACACACACAAAAACAAACAAACAAAAAAACCCACAGCCAGACATCTTATTCACACTTGACACATTTAAACACCTCTCCTTCAAAAAAACACAAACAGTATTTGGAAAGAGGTTTTTATGTGGCTTCCTCATTACCACAACACAAGTGTTTCTCCAAATGTTAACCTTACAGGTACCTACCTCCACTGTACATTCAAGACAAAGGTTTCTATTACTTCTATATAAAAAGGTCAGATTCACAGAACTGGTGAGGTTAAAGGGGACTTCTGGTGATAGTCCAGTCCAACTTGCCTGCTGAAAGCAGGGTCAGCTAGGAGAAGTTGCTCAGGGCCTTGTCCACTAGGGTTTAAAATACAACTTCCAAGGGTGGAAGTTCAAGTCCAAGTTAAAAATTTAGGTTTTTCACTGAAAACGACTCACAATTTTTATTGCACAGCTTTGGTTGTATTCTACATCTCAAGCAGCATTCGAACACAGTCATTGACTGACCACCTGACAAACATCAGTGTGTGAACCTATTAAGGAGACTGGAAAGAACTGTCTACTTCAGCCAAATTGTAGACACCCAAGTTGTTGATCAGCTCTTCTAAGAACGTCCTGAAAACAGTTCACTCGATCTAATTGCTTTAAGATTTAGTGTGACTTGCTATACAAAAGAGTAAAATAATTTTTGAAACAGAGATTTGATTGACACATTATTTTAAGCCTATGAAGGCTTGTCTTTCAAGCTTATTTTTTCCACTAACTTAACTGTTTACATTCAACAAAGTGATTATTCAGGGAGTTGAATTAAGTTCTTAAAACAAGAGTTCATTGTAGACAGCACTGGCAATATCCTTCTACTGAACAGTTTTAATAGCTGATGTTTGAGATGCATTTTATGTGAAGTCCCTTTCCGTATGAATAGCAAAAAGATATGTCACCTTTTAGTATAAAATATTTCAGAACTATGCAGATTGCATGGTTAAAATGTCAATGAATTTGTAAGCTTCAAATTCCATAGCGACATTCTGTTAACAAAACTTTAAACTTTAGCTATATCCCTCTTTTCAGGAAGGACAAACACCCACAATAAACATATTTAACGAGCTGCTTAGCAATACCAGCATGCAGTAAACTACATTTGTAACTGCCTTACATGTTCTGGGATTCGTTTTGTGAACACCAGAAGATATTAAGTATCCACACTTCTGAAGGATTTTACTGAACGTCATCCTGTATGCAGCAATGAGTAAGCAGAACTCTTTACTCATTTGATAGTTACAGTAATGCCTTGCCACATAAGCACCTCTCATATCACGTAACTGTTACCATTTACTATGATTATTTTCTTAAGTTACTCTAAACTTCACCACAGTTCAAAAACTGATGTTTCATTACAAGACACTGAAGGTAGGCAATCCATTCAAACAACAATAACAATAATAATAATAAAACCACACAAAAAACCAATCCCCACCTAAGAATTAAAGGGCAATTTTAAGCAATATTGTTTCCAGTGGCTGCTTTTCATTCTGTGGGAACCTGCGTAAGGTACTGAGCAAAAAGTACAGATAATTGAAAGGACTGGAAAAGCCAGAGGAGCCCAGAGAAATAAATTCTGTACACGTTAACTGTAACTTCACAGAGTTGGAAACAACTCCTGCAGCTTACATGCATGCCTGCAACATGACAGTTTGCACATGCCACCACAAACCCTTTGTGCTGGTTAACCCGATAACAATCAAGAAAGCGTTAGACTTTTCAGTGAAGCAACACTCCAAATTATTAGAGAGATACGCAAGTTAATTACATACTCTTTGTCTGAAGTCTGCATCAGCATTTGGGTTTAGCCCCAAAAGGGCTTGTTCATCCATCTCTACTGCTATACGATTGGTTTCCTACTCCTACTAACAGGTTTGCCCACTTCTTCTAGAGGAGAGCCTACGATCATCTGAAAATAGAGAAAGAGATTTTATTTGCCCAGCACAGCAATAAAAATTAAACGCAGGACAGCAGCAACCGCAGGCGTTTGCACACAAATCTCAGACACCCAGCATGAACTCCACCACAGCATGAGCATGCATTTTTCTGATACAGAAAACAAAATGCAAACTCCCTTAATCACCCTTCGATAACAGAAGTGCCGTAAGGTGAACTATTTAACTGAAAGGCTGGAACTTAAATTTCAAGCACGTGAAGTTTCAGCAAGATATGACGTAAGCATAAATCATCTGCTTAAATGATACACAACAGTATTTTTTATCCCACAAGCTTAGCAACTGCAAAAATAAGCTTCTCTACTCATCTCTAAAATATTGAGAAGATGCTTCATAAAACCATTTGTAAAGCATTTCCCCTGGGGAACAAAACCCATTAGGAGGTCTTTCTTCTAAAGCAAGGGCATGCTGGAGAAGTGTCATAGACATTAACCACAAAATACATCATACTGAGCTGTTAACAAAGCTGCCTCTCCTGCTAATGGGTGCTAATTTACTAGTGATGATTTTTATTTAGAAATTTCAGTGTAAAACTAACAAGCAAGCTGGACAAATGTTCTAGAGATTGTGTCTCTACAAGCTGCTCTGTAATGCTCTGGATAAAGCACAGCGGATTAAAAAAAGTCTCTGTCAAATACGCAGATGCTGTTAGACAGCAAGAGGGGACAAAAATCCACCTAGCCGTCAAAAAAAATTCCCACATGGTAACATCATTAATCAGGCCTGAAGCAAGGCCTCGTTATGTAAGCACGTAGGAGGCAGGGGAAAGGAAGACAGACAAGAGGAGGAGAGGAAACACAAAGTAACTGTGGTCTGAAACTGCCTCCATGCCTGTAGGTAGAATTTCCGATTTCTTAGCGTGACATGCCTGGTGCAAGCTCTGCTGTGAGCCCTCCCCCCGAAGAAAAGTGGCCCAGTGACAGCGAGCACGCCTGGAAGGGAAAGCCCAGCATTTGGTGTGACAGCGGACAGACATTCCTACAAAAGCCATTACAGAACCTATGATAACTAAATGCATCACGAAAGGCAATTTAATACCCAAAATTAAGCAGGCGCGCACACAAAAATGCAGGTTGTGGCAGCACAGAAACCAGAAAGTCTGGAACAAAGCAATGACTCGTGGCAAAACGAGCTCTGCACACTGCCTTACGACACAGAGCAATCCCGCGCGGGGTCAAAACCTTTAGGGATTAAAGCTGCTCTGCTGAGGCTTCGCCCTCTGCGTCCCCAGCTCGTTTTCCCCATAACCAATAGCCAGAACAGGCAGACGAGGGGGGAAAAAAAAAGTAAAATGCTGTAGGAAAAAATGCTTTTTTGGACAGCATCTTTCAGATGGGGCCTGGTCCACAGTTACACAAGGAGAACTGTTTCAACTTACACAGGCATATTTCTGGCATATTTTCCCGCTGATATCACTTGATCCTCTGCCCGAAAGATAGGAATCTTCCACACACAGGTGACAGGTTTTGCTATTAAAAATAACCTGGCTCAAAATGTGTTCTCTTCACGTGTTCAGCTAACAGCAAGGCCAGGCGGTTCTACTAACCTCGTATATGCTACGTGAGCATATTTAAAATTTGATCCTCTACCAAATATCCTTTCCTAAGAGTTTTAGGTTGACTAGCCTGCTCTGGAGAACAATTAATCAGACAGCTTTCTGAAAAGACCCGTTCAAATACCCTAACAGAACAGCTTCTCATGGTACCTGGGTTTAGCTGAGCAAGTCGCTTTTCCTGCACAGATGAATTTTACTAACAAGTTACGCTTCGAAGGCAAGGCCTGACTGTAATTTTAAGAGAATTTGCCCAATCAATCGAAATATACACCCAGCTGTAACGCCGAGTATGGCGTTCAAGGCAGTTTTACTTGTAAACGGTGTTCGCCGCTAACATTAAAAGTTAACACAGAGCTGTGCAGAAGGCAACGCCAAAACACAGAGGAGTTTTTTTTTGTGGCTGCTGTTAGCCAGTGCCCCGTGATGGGCGACTGAGAGCCCAGTGCAGCCAGAAGGGTGCAGGTCGTTAGCAGCAGGGTCACACAGGTGCACGTCTCGCTAACTGGGATGGGAAATGGGGATATGAGGTACTCTCCTCCGCAGTGCCTACGAGAGCACTCGGTAAGAGGCTGCTTCCCCACAGGGACAGGGGCAGACCCCGCCGCGGCACCAAGCAGGGGGGGCAGGGCAGGGCAGGGCGGGCCGCCCGCCCGGGCAGCCTTACCCAGGGGCCTAGCAGTGACAGCGCCTCACAGGCGGCACCGCGGGGCCCCTCGCAGCCCCGCCGGGCACAGCAGGCGCCGTGCCCGCTGCTTCCCCCCACCCCACCCCGGGGTCCTCCCGGTTCCCCCCCGAGCCCGGCGGCACCTCCCCGGGGAGCGGCGAGGCCCCGGCCCGCCCCCCCCCGCCGTTACCTTCCCGGTCACTGCGCCATGGCCGCGGCCGCTCCCGCCCCGCAGCTCCGGGGCCGCCACGAGCATAGGGAGCGGGCAGGGCCGGGCCGGGCCGCGCCGCCTCGGCTGGCGGCGGCAGGAGGAGGAGGAGGAGAAGGGGGGGGAGGAAGACGCCCAAGGGGAGGTGCCGCGGCCCTCACGCGTCCGGGAAGAGGTGCCCCCGCCCCTCAGCGGTGGAGCAGGACTACAACTCCCAGCGTGCCCCGCGGCGCGCCGCTCGGCAGACACAGCCTGCCGCGCCGCGGGACACGCTGGGAGTTGTAGTCCTGCACCGAAGCACCCTGGGAGAGGTAGTCCCGCCGCGCGGTGGGGTACGTGTTACATGGCAGGTTACCGGCCGTGAGGCGGGGAGACGGGCACAGCACAGCCGCACGGCGCCGGGAAGCCACCCGCACAACGCCAGGCCCACCCGGACCCCCCCGAGGCCAAGGACGGGGCCCGCGCCCCCTCCCTCCCCCGGCGGTTAGGCGGTTGCCGCGGTTACCGCCGGCGTAACGCGCTCCGTGAATAGCGTAAGGAAGGCCCCGGGCGGCCACGCGGGCTCCCACCGCACGGCGGAGATTGACGGCTGCCTGGGCCAATCGCGCTGCGCGGCGGGGCGGTGGGCGGGGCCGGCGGCTGAGGTGAGGAGGCGCCGCGCGCGGCCCCTTCCTTTCCTGCGGGCGGCGGCACCATGAAGGCGTCGGGCACCGTGAGTGGGGCCGCGGCGGGGCGCCCGGCGCCGGGATTAGGATTAGGATTTGGATCGGGATTGGGACCGGGATTGGGATCGGGATCGGGGTCGAGGCGGCCGCTGGGAGCGCGGTGCCGCGGGTTTGGGCGCTCCGTGCGCGGCCCTGCAGGGAGGCGAGCGGCCAAGATGGCGGCGGCGCCTGAGGAGGCCGCGGCGGCAGCGGGCCCGGGGACGGGGCAGGCTGGCGCCGAGCCGCTCACGGCTCGCTCCCTGTCTGCCCCCAGCTGCGGGAGTACAAGGTGGTCGGGCGGTGCCTGCCGACGCCGAAATGCGCCACTCCTCCGCTGTACCGCATGCGGATCTTCGCCCCGAACCACGTGGTTGCCAAGTCCCGGTTCTGGTACTTCGTGTCCCAGCTGAAGAAGATGAAGAAGTCTTCGGGAGAGATCGTGTACTGCGGCCAGGTGCGCGCTGGAAGAGCCGATAATCTGGGAGGCTTCTGGGGAATTCCGCCTGGTATACATAGAAGAAATTTACATGAAGTGCTGTTATGGGGGGGGCAAAACTAAAATTCATCCTTCATTTGCTGTGAAGATGAGGAACAAATTCACTTTTTGGAAGTGGCAGTGCATGTCCAGGGAGCTTAAAACAAAATCCCATTAACTTAATATTTTAAACATATGATGAATTATACCATTCAGTGCTGTTTCCTGAGTTTTATACTCATTTCATTGTGGCGTGTGCATTTTAAGAGTTACGTGGACATTCACGATTCTTGCAACGTTGATACCTGGGCATATCTATCTGACTGTTTAAAGGATGTTCTTTTTTTTTTATTATTATTTTTGCTGTGATGTAGAGCTGAAATCTAGTAATTTCACACTGAATTGTTAAGGTTTGACTGCTGCTATGTTGGTGTGGGAGAAGAGACCAAATGTTCTTTGACAGTAGAATTTTTTACAGTGTTCTCGTAAGAACTTTAATGTAACTAAACTGGTGAAACACTGATGATGTAGTTTTTTTAACTTCTTTTATGCTCTTGTCTAATTCCAGGTGTATGAGAAGTCCCCTCTGCGGGTAAAAAACTTTGGCATTTGGTTGCGCTATGACTCTCGTAGTGGAACTCACAACATGTACAGGGAGTACAGGGATCTGACCACTGCGGGTGCTGTCACTCAGTGCTGTAAGTATGTGTAACTGTTGGAGATACAAAATGGTAGGACCGGTATATAATGCAAGCTTAAATCTTAAATTATGTGTGAAGCCTAGGTAAGAGCGCTGTCTTCATCCACGGTAACCAAAACACTTGGAATCGAGATGGTGAAGTGGCTGGAGAAGTCTGCAGATGTTTGTGCTCCCTTACTGATGATACGTTTTCTCCACCTTGAAAATATTTCCACTTAATGTGACTTTCTGTAATTCCAGTAACAAATTTTGCTATACAGGCCAACAGTTGCATAACCTTTAAGGTGCTATATACATTTATTTTACTGTATATAGTGTTTTGAAATGGTTGAGTTTATCTTCCTAGTTCATGTGGGAAGAATATCTCAGATCAGGTTCTCCTGATTCCTCTTAATATGAAGTATTTGAGGGACAGACTATTTGTATAGCCGATGCTATTGACAGTTGAATCTGGAAGCGTTAAAACTGCTACAAGTTGCACACAAAAACCCAAAGAACGTTGTTCTTAGTAATGATGTTCTTGTCATGTGTGCAGATATTATACGTATCTTGTCGCCTTTCAAGAGCTGAGGTGCTCTTGGAAGTGAAACTTAAGGTCCTACATTACCTTGCAGGATATTGCCAGTTAATAAACATACCAAAAAGGTTGCTTAAGAAGTCTGAGAACTTGATTTGACATAGCATAATGACTTTGAAAGCTTCATGTTCAAGAATACTGTAGCAGATGAAGCTTTTACTAGGTTAGATCTTCATGGGGGACACTGTAAGCACGGTATTTCAATAGGCCTGTCTTGTAAAATTAGCTATTGTCATGATCTAAGGCAGTGTGACTACCACAGAGAGGAGTTTTCGGGTAGCCTATGTACAGATCCTCCTGTTCCATAAGGCAAATTATGTGGGCTAAGAAACAATTCCTGATTGTATCACTTGTGAATTTTTAGAAAAACCTATTTTCCCAATAATTGTGTTTCATTGTTGATTCTGAATTACATTTTTCTTGTGGGGGGGAAAAAAAGTCCCATGTAGATTTCTGTAAGTTCATAACTCCCTGAAATCAGGCAAGAGCAGTAAGATGGCATTCTCTTGGAGAAGTTCTGTTCTGAGTTCCAGGTGGAATTGTCTGCTGCACTTTGGTTCTCTGATGAACAGTTCTGCCATCGCTCTAGGTGGTGGAAATAACGTGGTTAAGCAGAGTTAACCACGAATTCTAGAGGTTGTGGATGGCATTCATATTTCTTGGAAGGATGCCGGTAAGATTTTGAACTGAAAATGTGTGAAGATTTATTTTAACGAGTTCTCTCGTTACAGACCGTGATATGGGAGCCCGTCATCGTGCCCGTGCTCACTCTATTCAGATCATGAAAGTGGAGGAAATCGCTGCGAGCAAGTGCCGTAGGCCAGCAGTCAAGCAGTTCCATGTGAGTGAAGTGAAACTGTGGCGCCTGCTGGGTCCCAGTTTAATATCGGGCTGGGGGGGGGGGGAGCTTTGTTGTCTGGTACACCTTCGTTTTGCAGGGAAACGGGAGGGGACTGAACTGGCATGCATAGCTTTACAGTTACTTTATGCTGTGAGATCAAGGCTTTTAGAGAAGTCAAAATAAATGCATGTTATATTGCAGGAAACTTGCCTTAAACGGGCATTTTGTTCAAAAAGAACCATAAAGCTAGCGCATCCATTACCTCCTATGAAGTGTATCTAATCTGTGGATGCATTACATAAATCACCTGTTGAATTATAACCCAGCTTTTTGTTGCAAACTGGTTTTGGTGTTCATCTAACATCTCAGCTAACACAAATATTTTTCTTGCAGGATTCGAAAATCAAGTTCCCTCTGCCGCACAGAGTTCTGCGTCAGCAGCACAAACCCCGTTTCACCACCAAGAGACCAAACACATTTTTCTAAATGCAAAAACGTGCTGTTGGCTCCGTGTTGTAATAAAGACGGATTTGAACCTTTGACTCCTGGTTTTCTTTGGAAAAACTCCCCAGTCTTTTTCCTTCCTTCCCTGAAGCCCCTTTCCTTCTGTTTGCTACGAGCTGTCAGCAGCCCGGTTGGAGAGCGCAAGGGAAAGAGGGGCTAGGGGAAACGGAGGATGTTGCTGTTCTGGGGGTGGTGGAGGGGTGCAGCTCGAGGTGGGGAAGAGCTGCCTGTTAATTTCATGGGGGATTAATGTGGTAGAAGGGAGTGGGCAGGTGTTCCAGGGGAATTACAGAATCGGTAGGTTGGAAGAGACCTCCAAGGTCACCGAGTCCAGCCTCTGCACTAACACAAGTCCTCCGCTAAACCATATCACCGAGCTCTACATCTAACTGCCTTTTAACGACCTGCAGGGGTGGTGACTCCGCCGCTTCCCCGGGCAGCCCATTCCAACGCCTCACGACCCTTCCGGGGAGCAGGAACAGCCCCTGCCGCCTAGCAGCCCTCCCACGGCCCTCGTGTTCCTGATGGCTGCGTGCCTGTTCTCAGCGCTTACACAGAGCCTGCTCGGGGAGCTGATCTGTCCGGAGTGCAACGCGGAAGGGGATTGATTTGGGCAGTTCTGAGCTATCAGCAGGCGCCTGAGAACCTCGCTCAGGGCCCTGAGTCCCTGGCGGGGCGGAGCGGGGCGGAGGCGGGGGGGGGAGCCGGAAGGGGCGGGCGGTCGGAAGCGGCCGGCAGCGGCGGCGGCTGCGGGTGCGGGATGGGGGAGGCGATCGCGCTGGGCGCGCCGGTGCCGGTGGAGCAGGCGGTGCTGGAGACGTTCTTCTCGCACCTCGGCATCTTCTCCTACGACAAGGCCAAGGACAACGTGGAGAAGGAGCGCGAGGGCAACAGGAGCGCGGGCGGCAGCTGGCTGGCCCTGCTGGCGGCGCTGGCGCACCTGGCGGCCGCCGAGAAGGCGTACCACAGCATGGCCTTCCTCGGGCAGAAGCTAGGTACCGCCCGCCGGGGGGGGGGCACGCACCGCGGCTGGCGGGCGGGGCGCGGCCCCAGAGCCCCGCGTCAGAGCGGCTGGGGGCGGCGGGCCGCCTCCCGGAGGCCCCCGGGGCTGCGGGTTGCCTCCCGCAAGCCCTTCCTGGGGGTGGCGACCCGCGGAGTCCCGCGGAATTGGGCCGCGGCCTCGGTTTTGTCACAGCCTTCGGTCCGCCGGCGCTGAAAGCGGGAGGTGCGGCGCCGCGGGCTTTCCCTCGAGGGGCGGGGGAGAGGAGCCCGCCCCTCCGTAAGGTCCGGCCTCGGTGTTGGCGCCGAAGGGGCGGCCGATTTGACCTGCTTCAGGAGGACCTTACCGGCAAAAAAAAAATCCGTAAAGCTGGCTTTAAAAAGCGAACTTGGTGCTAGCAGAAAGAAAAAATTGTCAAAATGACAGGCGAAGTTCTGCTTGTTTCCAGACTTCCCAGACAACAGCAGTAGGTGATGGCTCCTCTGCCGCGACTTGGGGGCAGGTCACGGCTTGGAAAGCTAGCTGTTTATCTGCTGTAACCAATCCTCTGCTTTTCTGCCTCCAATTGCTACGGTTACTCTTGAACAATACGTGTGAAAAGAACGGCGCGCCGTTATAAAAGCCACGAGCAGTCTCAAAGTGGAACCAGAATTTGGAGTCTCCTCCTGAAAGTTCTGCAGGCTCAGCGCTTGTGGGCCTTGCTCTGCTGCAGCCCGCGGCAGCTACAGCAGCACCTCTGCACGGGCTTTTGGTAGCATCAAAGTTTGTCCCTGCCCATGGCAAGGGGCTTGGAGCTGGACGATCTTTAAGGTTCCTTCCACCCACAGAAAGGTCCCATAGAAAGCGTTTTATGATGGCCACTTTTAATTTTTTTTTTTAAATTTTTCATAGCATTGAGCAGGTAGAAAGAAGCCCTGACCTTTTTTTCTCAGTTTTAGTTACGCATTAACCTGTGCTGTGGTCCTGCTGAGATAAGCTGTGTTTGTTTTGCCTGTGAATTCTGGCGTATATTAGGTGGTTTGGGGACTGGAAACATTCGGTTTTGTAAGTCTGAGTGTTTGACGTTTCAAGTGGTATCGTTAGGGGAATTCTCTTCAGGAGATCTATTAACAGCAGTGGAGCCTATTAAAATTTCACGATGACTTGATTCTTCTGACTTGCACAGATAACACCATTTCCAGGTTATGTAGCATAGCAGCAAAATCACCTAACCCCTTGTTATCAAAAAGGTCACGCTGTAGTTAAGGCCAGTGTGAAGGGGTTAAAGAAATTTTGCAGCAGTCACTGGCTGCTGAAATACGAACAAGGACAAGCGTGACCTGTATCAAATTAGGTAGAGTGCTTCTGATTTTCTGCTACGTGCAGCTCAGTCATTCGCAAAACAATACACTGAAATTTATTTCTTGATGGAAAATGGTGTGATCGAATAACGCTTGGGAACACCCGGGGAAAAACAAGCACGGTTTTATTTTTTCCAGTATTGCTGTCTCTCTCTGCTGTCCCTGGATTTTGGTAATCCCTCCATGTTTGTCTGAACAGGTGGTCAGTCATTCTTCAGCCGAAAGGACTCCATCCGAACCATCTACACATCCCTGCACAATGAGCTGAAGAAGGTGGTGGCGACGGGTCGCAATGCACTAGGAGGAACAGCTCCTCACTTGGAAGAGCTGCTTTCTCACCTGTCTGAACAGCTCTGTTTTTTTGTTCAGGCTCGGATGGAAATTGCTGACTTCTATGAAAAAATGTACACGCTCAGCACCCAAAAGTTCATTAACTCTGAGGAACTGGTAAACATTTTGGAATCCATCTTAAAGAAATACAGCTCAAGGTCAGTGCTTGTTTGCTGGCACTAAGTACTCAGCCATGTTTTGTAATAAACGATGTTGAGGTTCAAAGCAAGCCTGAAGATTTTGCTCTCCTTTGATTGCTGAGCAGCGTGGCCCCTTGCATGAATTCACACGTGACGTGAGCATTGGGGAGCGGTGTCCAAACATGAGCTGAGGGCTCCAAATAAGACAGTGAGACCTCCCTGACCCCCAGTCTATGCAGCATGTTATAGAAACCATCTTTCTGATTCCTAATTCATGCTCAGCAGAGAGGGAGAATCATTTTCCTCATGGAAAAAGTACAAGAATTCTTTCTTTTTTTTTTTTATTTATTAGGTGTGTGTGAAGGGGAAACAAGGCGTAATTTCATACAGACTTCAGTAAAATTAGTGTAGAAATATAACAGATATTTGTGTGCCAGTTTTAGTCTAGAATATGTCTGTTTAATTCTAAAAGCCACAGTAAAGTAAAAAAATAAAGATAACTTGGTGCTGTTTTCTGACATTCAAAATCTAAGCACTGCAGCTGACTCCCTTACTTTTAGGAATAATTTAAGGAAATTGTAGTGTAGTTTTGCTATTTAAAAGTCAGAACTAGTCTGTCATCTTACTAGTCATTTTTGGTGATTCTCAGCTTGTAAACCTTCACAATATCGGAGCAGTTAGTCCAAGGAAAAATGAAACTACAGTTTTTTTTCCTTGGTATGATAGTCAGTAGAAGAGTAAAGGAAGGCATGCTTGTTGCAAAGTTGCTTTATGATGTACGCTGGCCATTATCATTTGTTCTGAGCATGTGCTTAGTCAACAGTACTGTTTAAAATTCTGGAAATCAAAACTGAGTCTCCGAGGTGCGTTTGTGCTTCTAGTGCACTATTGTAAGGAAATAAGAAATGCCTCCTTGGGAAAATAGTGATGATCTTGCTTGGGGATAATGAGCAATCTTTAAGACGAAGACATTCTAAGAGGCTGCTGGAGCTATTTCAGTCGTTCGGTTCTCCCCAGTAATGTACAGAGTATTTCTGAAAGAAAGGAATAATTTAACTGCAATAATTAAGACAGCATCAGGTGCAGGATCCTTTAAACGCCTAGTATGAAATGAGTAAGTAAATAGTAAACTATCTTGATGTAATTATTCTGGAGTGTTAAACGCTCTCCATCTAGTCAGCGTTTTCTAGATTTGTATGCATCTGTGTTCTCTAGAAGGAAATGAAGAATGATGTGGCTTGTTTATGGTCTGCAAAACAAATCTATCATCCCTCTGCTTTCAAGAATGATTGGGGGAAGAATCAAATTTCCAATGTGCAGTTAAGTTCTTAACACGCTGGCTTACCGAAATAGCGTAAAAGCCTGTCTGTTTTAAGTGATAGCGAGCTCAGTCAGGTGCTCCTCTGTTAGGAAAGTTAATTACAGCAGATAGTCTGAGTACATAACCTGGTTCCTCCGCAACCATATCAGGCTTCTCAGCTGTGGCTGAGAAGCGTATTTTTGGATTAAAACAGTTTAGCAAATCCTGCCGTGCAGTGAAACATGAAAATAGCAATGAGCCGTGAAGGAAAGTGGAAGTGGGAAGCCGTACATCAAAACATTAATCCAGGAGACACGGTGGCGAGTTTTTTTAATTGCTTTTAAGGTTGAAGAATAAGCTTAGGCTGACTGCAAGTGTGCTGAAACCACTGTGCTAAGTGTACGCTTGGTGGGAATATCTGGAATAAATAGTGTTGCATAGTGCTTCTCTTCCCTTCTAATACCTGCCAACAAAACTGTTTTTTTTTCTGCTGAATACCTAAACCATTGAAAAAATATAGTGTTGACTATTATGGGAATATTATTTCTAATTGACCCTTATTTGTTTAAAGAAATTCAAATATGCTCTGGGCTTTTCGACCCACCAAAGCAGTTGGTAAACACTGGATCACTGCTACAGCAGAAAGACATGATGGCTGCTGACATACGCCGTGTACAGAAGGTGGCAGGTCCCCCAGCCGAGCCTTTTTGCAGAACACGCTGCGTCGGTTGTTCCACCACATCCAGCATTTCATTTCCTTCAAATAAACTTGGACTTGCATCTTAAAAGCAAATCCTTTTAACACACGTATTGTGGCTGTTGAGAAAAAAGGGACACTTGAAAATATTTTTAAGATCACACAATTTTTGGATAAAATATGAAGAAAACAAGGTGGGAAAGAAAGCTATAGAATGGCTCTATTAAAATTCCACAGAGACTTGTTCTAATGGTAGGGTCACTCTAGTGAATAAGATGTGCAGTGACACTTCTACCTTGTAGATGAGATTTTTTTTCTGTGAAATTCAGAGCTGATCTTGTCCTGAATTTTTAGAGAGGAAAAAAATGATTGTTAGAGCATCTTTGTTGTGATATTATGAAGTCCCGCCAAATGTTGTTTTTTTTTTTTGCTCTTAGCACACTAACGTTCAAAATTTGGGACCAGGTTCATTAGTAAATACAGTCAGTTGTGATGCTATTGACTAATTTCCCATCACATTTTTATTGTGAATTAAAAAGAAAAGAATAAAACTCAATTTGGTTTCCTCATAGCTTTTCTACATAAACATTGAATTTATAATGTAAGATAACTTTTTGTTTTAACTTAATATCTTAGCACTATTCTATGACTATCAAGACATATTGCCACTAGAAGGGATTTTAAATTGGAAGAAAAATTAAAAAAATCTTAATTCTTACTTAAAAAATTCTTAGATCTGAATTTAAAGAGGAATGGCACTATGGTAGCTTGTGGATCAAGATTATCAGTGCCTTTTCTTGGACCGGTCAAAGAGGATTCCCTTGCTTTGGTAAATGCCTGATGGGTGTTTTTGTTAAATATGAAGTGCTGTATGTTCATTAAAATGTTTGTCCTAATTATGTTAAAAGAGGAGTTTTTAAACTTACAAGGTGATTTTTTTTGTTTTACACTGTAGCCTCCTTTATGTGGTGTTCTGTATATGAATTGACAACTATTAGCTGGTAATTTCACTGCTGCGTACAGCAGTTCTCACGTCTTGAATAACATTGTGTTTTCTAGATTTCATCATCCAATCCTCAGTCCTCTTGAAAGCAGTTTCCAGCTGGAAGTAGATGTGCTTGCACATCTCTTAAAGGCTCAGGCTCAGATCTCAGAGTGGAAGTTCCTTCCATCCCTGGTCAACTTGCACAGCGCTCACACAAAACTACAGACGTGGGGCCAAATTTTTGAGAAACAGCGAGAGACCAAGAAGCATCTGTTTGGAGGGCAGTCTCAAAAAGCAGTACAACCTCCACACCTCTTCCTCTGGCTGATGAAACTCAAAAACATTCTCCTTGCCAAGTTTAGCTTTTACTTTCACGAGGCCCTTAGTCGACAAACAACAGCATCTGAAATGAAAACGTTGACTGCAAAAACAAATCCTGATTACTTTGGGAAAATTTCCAGTTTCATTCGGAAATATGATGCTGTCAATGTTTCCTTGATTTTTGACAATCGTGGATCGGAAAGTTTTCAGGGACACGGTTATCATCACCCCCATTCTTACAGGGAAGCCCCCAAAGGAGTGGATCAGTACCCCGCAGTGGTGTCTCTGCCCAGCGACAGGCCTGTTATGCACTGGCCCAATGTAATCATGATTATGACTGACAGAACCTCTGACCTCAACAGCTTGGAGAAGGTTGTTCACTTCTACGATGACAAAGTCCAAAGCACATACTTCCTGACTCGCCCCGAACCTCATTTTACCATCGTAGTTATTTTTGAGTCTAAGAAGTCAGAAAGGGACTCTCATTTTATTTCTTTTCTCAATGAAATTTCGCATTCCCTGAAGAACTCCAAAGCTTTTGCAAGCTTGAAGCCTGGATCCAAAGGGTAAAATACGTAATACAAGTTTTCAAGGCAGACTGCCAGCCTCGGGGAAAGCTGTAGGCTTCAAGACTTACATAAATTAATGTTTTTTCAGAGTCTAATTAAAAAGGAACCATTATTTTTAATTATATAAGTTCATTTTTTTTAAGCTAACAGACATTTAAAAAAAAAGTATTTCTGGTTGTACTTAGTGGGACAACTTAACCGTGGGGTGCTAAATGGCCACAGCAAGTTTTTTTGTGTGTGTGGTTTTCAACTTGCAGAACGACTTATTTTTTCAGTCCACAGCTTTGTTGCCTGTATCACAGAGGAATATGTGCACTTTATTGTAATCTGATCTATAGAATTTATTGAAAATGCTATGAGGGTGGAAAATACTATCTTCAGAAAACCGTGTTGCCTGACAGGAATTATTTCTGGGAACTATACACTGATAGAAGGGAATATTAAAATGTATGAACCTGCAAGAACACATTTTAAATAAAAATACATGCATCATAAAAATACTCTGAATTCTGAGTTTTCAAGTGGCTTAAAATTGAGATCTTTGACATAAACCTTTAAAGAGCTGTCTCCGTTCTGAACAGATGTTTCAGAATGCACACTCGTGCAAATAAAGCTGAAGTATGGGTTGGAAGTAGACTATTCACTGGAGTGTTGTGACATTGTGTGCACAGTATCAGTCTTAATTCAGATTTAAACTCAAGATAAGCTGAGGTTGAGCAGGTGTTTTAGAAGGAACCATGAAGAAGTGCCATGGAAATAGCAGTGAAGCTATTTCAAGTTGTGCTTTGGTCTGGCTATGTTTAAAAAAAAGGCAGTAGGAAATACTCTTTGTGAATGAGTTAATTTACAATTTGCTGCTAGGGTCAACCTAGATTTATGTTTAGATTTTTGTAAGCATATTTTTCTTTCTGCTTAATTTTAAATAATTTCATAATATGGCCAAATCACTGTTGGAATTTTTATTTAAATATACAGCCTGCGTAGTATGTTTACCTCATTCTGAAATGTCTCTTATACCACTTACTTCTAGCCTCCACATTTGGAAAAAAGTATTGTGAGAAACACTCTGTAGCCAATAACTTAGGCTCAGGCGAGGATCTCAGTGAAGTAGTAATTTATTTGCGATTGTAGTGGCGGGTGTCCCACAAGCAGGAGCACACCTACTGGTTCCAAAACGCAGTTTATATACTTCTTGATGTCAGCACCCTCCCCTGTTTCCCCACTGTGTGGGTAATCACAATCTATCTGATGCTTCACAGACAATGCATGGCCTTCAGTTGCCAGCCTGTTAAATTTCAAATTTCTTTTGACTTTTTTACTGTTTGAAGTGGTAATGTTTCTTCACTTATCTGAGACTTAACACCGTGATTTTCACCTAATTGTTCTAAGGAGTCTGGTTGTCTGCATTTTACAAGGTCGCCTGCTAAGTTTTCTTATCACTGCAAGCATATCTCAATACCCCATTCATTACCTTTAAAAAATGTAACTCTGCAAAAACATCTTTATTCCCACAGTATGACATCTGGTTACCCTGTAAGTGCTGTGTTTATTTGGAGAATCAATAACCCTCATATTCTATTTGGAAATAAGTTGGCTGTACCTGTAGCCCTATGTTATGTGATTCTTCTGACGACGTGTGGTGATTTTACCCTGCTGGGCAGCTGAGAGCATAGCTGCTCTCTCACTCTCCTTCTGAGGAAGGGGAGAAAATATCGTGGAAAGGGCTCAAGGGTTGAGCTAAGGACAGGGAGACCACTCAATTATTGTCACAGGCAAAGTAGACTCAATATAGGGAGATTAATACAATTTATTATATACCATTAGCAGACTAGAGCAGTGAGACTAAAAGCAAGCTAAAAACACCTTCCCCCTCTTCTCATTCCTCCCCCCCAAGTGGAGCAGGAAAATGGGGGCTGCAGACAGTCCTTGGTGCTTCGTCTCCTCTGCTCCTTCTCGGTCACTCCCAGCCCCTGCTCCACGTGGGGTCCCTCCCACGGGATGCCGTCCTTCTGAACTGAGCCTGCGGGGGCTGCCCACAGGCAGCAGCTCTTCAAGCACTGCTCCCACATAGCTCCGTACCACGGGGTCCATCCCCCAGGAGCAAACTGCTCCAGCACGGGTCCCCCACGGGCGGCAGCTCCCCCCAGACCCCCTGCTCCTGCGTGGGCTCCTCTCCACGGGCTGCAGCTCCGGCCCGGGGCCTGCTCCTGCGGGGGCTCTCCATGGGCCGCAGCCTCCTCCAGGCCACATCCACCTGCTCCACCGGGGGCTCCTCCACGGGCTGCAGCGTGGAGATCTGCTCCGTGTGGGACCCATGGGCTGCAGGGGGACAGCCTGCTCCACCAGGGGCCTCTCCACAGGCCACAGGGGAACTGCTGCTGCGTGCCTGGAGCACCTCCTGCCCTCCTGCTGCACTGACCTGGGGGGCTGCAGGCCTAAGTTGTTTTTTTTGTTTTTTTTTTCCTTCAATCTGCTCTCCCAGAGGCCCACCTAGCGTTGCTGGGCAAAGTAGGCGGGCAGGGCTTTTTTCTGGCATCGAGGCCACCGAGGGAGCTGCCAGGGCCTGGCTGCCCTCCTGAAGCAGGCTGACGAGGCGTGGGCAGAGCCAGCAGCGACCCCTCCCCTGTTGCTGCCCTCTGAGGGCGGCAGAGCCACCGTGTGTGTGGGGTGTGGGCATGTGGATGGCCTGGTCAGCCTGGTGGCAAAGCTCAAGGAGGACGTGGGGAGGTTGAGGGCCATCAGGGAGTGTGAGCGGGAGATAGACTGGTGGAGCAACTCCCTGCCAGGCCTGAAGGAAAGGCACCAGGGTGAAACACCGCAAACTGGTGGGCCCCCTGCCCTGTTGCTGTTGGGCAGAGGGAGGGGACCTAGGAGATGAGGAGGAATGGAAACAGGTCCCTGCTCGATGTTGCAGGCAACCCCCCTCCCTACCGGCCCCACCTTCCCAGGTGCCCTTACACAGCAGGTCTGAGGCCTTGGAGCTTGAGAGACCGGTGGGTGAGGATGAGGTGGAAAGTCTACCCAGGAGGATGCCTGGGGCAAGGGTGGACTCCACGCCTCAGGACTGCGTCCACTAAGAAAGAAAGGTGATCGTTGTAGGCGACTCCCTTCTCAGGGGAACAGAGGGCCCTATTTGTCGGCCTGACCCTACCCGTAGGGAAGTCTGCTGCCTCCCTGGAGCCAAGGTCAGGGACGTTGCCAGAAAGCTTCCCAACCTGGTTCGCCCCTCTGATTACTATCCTCTATTGGTAGTCCAGGCTGGCAGTGATGATATTGAAAAGAGAAGCCTGAAGGCTATCAAACGGGGCTTTAGAGGACTGGAGCGATTAGTAGATGGATGGGGGAGTACAGGTCGTGCTTTCCTCCATCCCCACAGTGGCAGGGAGGGATACAGAGAGGACACGGAAAGCTCACCTGATAAACACATGGCTCAGAGGCTGGTGCCAACACAGATATTTTGTTTTTTTATTTGACCATGGGGCGCTTTACAGAATAACAAAATCATCTAGGTTCTTCCCTCTGAAGCTCGCTTTGGTTACTGCAACGTTCTTTCTGGGTATTTCTGTGGCCCAGGCTTCTATAAAACTAACATGCAGCATTTTCTCTTCCTGCTCTTCCCCAGTCACTGCGGAACTGGCGAAGTCGGCAGTGATGAGATGATGCTGGAGCTAAGGAAGAGCCAATTCCAGAAAGCAAAGAGCAGATCTGAAGAGATGAGGGAAGCCTGGAAAACTCTGGCTTCCACCTTGTGAAGCTCCTCCCTTGCATTTCGTTCCACATGTGCTGCTCCACCTTGCTATTCAATAAACTTTGCCATCTAGTCCGTCATAGAAGGACAGAATCACTGAGGTTGGAAAAGACCTTCAAGACCATCAAGCACACTGGTCAACCTGACCTCCGGAACCCCATTGCCAGGGAAGTGGCTGCGATGTCTGCACAATGCACAGACCGTCACAGCTTTTAAGGACTGAAAAGCAACATGAGTTGCTAATGGCCAACTCAAACCTCCCCTGGCGCAACACCTCCTCACGTGCTATCCCTTCTCACCTGAGAGCACAGGCCGGCACCCACTTCCACGCGAAGACCCGGGCTGCCCTGCGCTCACCCTGTGCCTCATGCCCGCGAGGCCACCCTGCAGTGGAGGCACCGGGCAGGCGCCCCCCGCCCCTGCAGGGCGGTGCCCCTCAGGCTGCACACCCATTGTGATGCCCTTTGTGACACCCTTTGTGACACCCTGCCCGTGGCCTGGCAGCAAAGCCTTGTGCTGCCTGCAGCCGGCGGCGCTCAGTGCTGTCGCCGCCACTGGGGAAGCGACAGCGCGTGCGTGGCCGGGAGCGTGGCTGCGGCCCTGCCCTCGCGTGGTGCCTCTGCCCCGCTGCGGGGCTCCCAGCCGTCTCGGCTCCCATCTCCCTGCCCGGAGCCCGGCAGAGCCCGCCGGGCGCCTCCTGGTGCCGTTGCCCTGAGGGGGGCCATGGCCTCATCCCAGCGTCCTGGGGCTCCTCAGGGGCTGTCGGGAGCCACCGTCGGTGCCTGTCGGCTCCAGGAGAGGCAGCTTGGTGGGCTGCACGGCGCGGCCGCCCGCGGTGACCTGGCCCTGCTGCAGCGGTGCCGGTGGCTGAGGAAGCTGTGCATCAACTGGCGGGATGCGGAGGGGCGGTAAGGGGCAGCCAATGCCTGCAGCCAGGCCCTGGCCCTGCCTGGAAGCGCCCAGCCCAGGCGGAAGCGCTCTGGGCCCTGGGCCGGCCCGTCGTGGTCTCTCTGCCTTAACGTAGCATCTGAAATTTGCAGGACACCTCTGCATCTTGCTTGCGCCAACGGCCATGTGGATGTCGTTCAGTTTCTGGTTAGGAAGAAGTGCAAGCTGAACCCACGTGACAATTTGAAGAACACGCCCCTGATGAAGGTACGTGAAAACACGACGCCATTGCTGTCGATGGGGCTTGTTGGCTCCGCTCTGAGGGCTGATGGCTTCCTGGCGGCATTCTTTACGTAGGCCCGCGCAGACACAGGGGCGCTGCAGTCAGCGCAGAATGGGCACGTGTTCCCTGACCGTTGGAGACCCTCTTCCCGTGTTGGGAAGCTCTCTCTGACAGAGAGAAGCGTAGGCGTTGCACGTCATTCCTTTCCTGTCTCTGGTTTCCAGGCGGTAGCATGCAAGCAAGAAAGCTGCGTGGCTGTTCTGCTAGAGCACGGCGCTGACCCAAACATCACAGATCATGACGGCAACACTGCCCTTCACCTCGCTGTCCAGACTGCTAACGTGTTTGTAGCGGAGATCTTACTGCAGTACAATGCCCAGATTGATGCTCTGAATGAGGTAACCTGGTAGCTTGGGCAAGGCTGTCCTTCCAAAAAAAAAAAAAGAAGTGACTTCACTTTTCTCTCCTGTGCTAAGGTAGATTCTCTCTCCTTTCAGCTGGGATACACGCCGCTCGCTCTCGCAGTCTCCCACCGTTGCAAAGGGATGGCAGAGTTCTTTCTGAACAAAGGAGCCAACGTGAATGCGCGAGATTGCTCTGGAAGGTGAAGGGTTTTTCAGAAGTTTGCCTGGGTTTCCTTAGCATTGCTCAAGTGAAATTGATCAGAGGCATAGGAACGACCTTTGCAAAAGAAGCTGGAGCCGCACCGGAGGAGTTCCTTCTGCATGCCTTGTGAAAGCAGATCTGCGCGTGGCTGTGGTCTTCCTGCAGGGGGTGTTTTCCACGCTGAGGGCTGCAGGAAAGCATTGCCTGCGGTGCCCCCCAGCACACAAGCACAGCCATTCTGAAACTTGCCCTTTGCTCAGCAGCATTGCTGTTAAGCAGGAGAGGGGGGGTTGAATCGAGGCATAGTTTGTACGTAAGAGTTGTCAATGGGCAAGAGACAAGGGGCGTAAAGGGAAGCAAGGGGAGTGGGAGTTGCGTGTAGGGCGGCACCTTTCAGCACGAGCATGGGCAAGCAGTGGGACGGGTTGCGCGGGAGTTTGTGCAGCCTCCAGCCTTTGAAGGAGGCTTTGAAGAGCAGAATGGGAGAAGCCCCAAGCAGCCCAGTCTGACCCGATAGCTGGAGACCTGCCTGGAGACCTCCTGAGGTCCCGTCCAACAGGAGTTCTCTCGTGCTTTGCCTTTGCTTTCGCTGTCCCTGTAGGAAAGGGGGGGGGATCCGTTGCCTGGGAGGCAAATGGGGAGGGGACTAAAACAACGGCAACGCGATGTCTGCAGAAGCTGATGTCTTTTGCACCTGGTTTTGGATGCTACAGGACCATTCTTATAATTGCTGCTGTTGTGGGGGATGTGGACATCATGCAACTTCTTCTTCAGCATGGTGCTGACCGTTCTCTGACAGACATGGCCGGCATCACAGCCAGGAGTTACTTAGCAACTCTCCACAGACAAGAGTAAGTGTTCTGCATCGTTCATTGCCAGGGGGTTGTCCAAATGTCCGTGTTGTCTTATGGACCGCTTGGTAGAGGCACCAAAGTTTAAGGAGGCGTTGAGACCTTTGTGTCAGCTGGGCTCAGTGGCATCTTCAGATGCATCTCCTTCCCGCATCCTTTTTCAATAGTAGCCTGGGTCTGCAGCAAATTTTTGTTTATTTATCTTCTAAGGTTTAGTTAAGAAGCAAACGTGCAAGTGGTCTCTTCCAGAGCCCCAAGTTACCCTCTGCCAGGCTGGTCAGAGGATAACAGCTGTCCAGCAGCGGGGAGTTACCCTATAGATGGGAAGAGGCATCTATAGACTGACTGAAGGTGCCTGTAGTGAATATGAAATCTGTAAGAGTAGCGCAAGCAGCAGTGTGTGTGTAACCCTTTCTCAACTGGCTCTGAAGCTGTACAGGCTGGACAATGAACGGCTGCTGCTTTTCTAGTGAAGACTGTAGGCAAGGCTGTGGTTATTGTTATACAAATGGATTCCCTTTCTTTCCGTCTGTAGTCTTACTGAGGAACAGGAGGAACCCGTGAGCTCTGAAACCACGGGAGAGTCTTCTGCAGATGCTGCAAAAGGCACAACAGTACCCGACAGCTCCTGCCCGGTGACAACTGGTGGGTACCGATTAGGCACACTTGCACTGAGCGGAGTAGGCGGGATCCTTCAAAGTGGATGAGATGATGTGGAAAACCCACTCTGGCCTGTAGCAGAATAATAACCCATTTTTGGGATGCAGGGCTTGAGTGATGGGGAGAAATAGAGTGAAGGAAACACTCGCGGTGACTGGTTTCTTACCTCCTTTGCAGGTGGTGTCCCAGCAGCAGCAGAAGCGGAGCAAGAGGAAGATGATGACTCTTGTGAATCCTTTTCAGCAAGTGGAATAGCGGAAGGTGGAGAGATGCAGATCGTGAAATCTGCCGAGGAGCCTGGTAAGATGGAGATGGACGCTCAGTTGGCTGAGAAGCTATCTGCAGGTTAAACCCCTCAGAGGGAAACGGTTGTCATGGGGTCAGAGCTGTGAACTCCTAGCCCATTTTTAAGTGGCAACACCTAGGTGTCTGGCTTCTGGGAAGGTTTCAGGCAGTGCATCTCAGAGAAGGGCGATCTCTTCTGGCAGTGCTACGGAAAGAGCATTCTTTCTTGTCGATTTCCCGTCAGCACGAGGATGCTTTGCAGTGTTTCTCCAGTGCCTCCTGGCCAGTGAAAAGTGACCCTAAACACCAGAGTCTGGAGATGTTGTCTAGAGACCAGACGGCCCAAACTGTCCGCACACCGCGACTCCTGCATGCCAGAGTCTCTTCCTGGATGCTACCCAGCCACCTGTGGGGCGCTGCTTAGAGCCACGTGCGCTGTCATGCTTAGGCACCTCCTGCTGGAAAGGAGGCAGCAAGAGGTGGTGATGCCAAGAGGATACCGTGCTGCGGCTGGGTGTGAAGGCACCCTGGGAAAACACTTCCTATCTGCATTTGTACCGTGGAGTTGAACCGCTATGCGTCATTTGATGCAGGCCTTGAGGGATGGGGAAAAGTAGAGAGAAAAGGACACAGAGCGCCTTGTTTCTGACTTCCTTTGCAGATACCTTGCTGCCAGTATCAGTAGAGGAAGAGGAAGGTGGTGACTCTTGTTCTGATTCTGAGGTATGATTCTGAGAATGATGAAGCTGTGGCAGACGTTGTGCTTCTGCATCCCAAGTGCTGAAAGGCAGGGCGACGGTGCGTTATTTCTGGGCAACCTTTCCACACTGCCTGCCTGTCTGTGTTCTTGCTCACTCAGGGGTCTGCAAAGGAGAAAGAAAACCTTCCAGAACAATGGGATGCTGAAACTCAAACAGATTTTCAGGACAATACACAGGTGACTGTGCTAAAGAGTGATGCAGATCAGTTGTGCAGATGCCTGCTGGTGGCAGGCACAATTTCTTAGGTTCAAATTCCAGCTGAAGACCGACCTAGTGATAGAATCAAATGAGTAAAGGCATATCTCGTCTTGTCATGTCCTTACTGATTTCTGCATTCTCATGTAATGCCATTTCTTCAGGGTGTGGTCAGACAGCTGCCGCAGGAGCTTCCCGGTGCTCTTGAAGAGCAGCCCAAATTCCAAGCTCCTCTTGAAGACCCTATGCGCTGCCACAGGTGCCTGAAGGGAGAGAAGAGGCGTTTGCAGAAGGAGTTGGACTTGTTCAAAGCCAAGGTATGGGAAGGCTGTCTCTTGCCATCTCTGCAGGGGCCCAGGCCTTTTTTGTGGCAAACCCAAGTGGGGATCTGCTCCTGTTGTGGGGGGTTTGTGTAACCCCGGCTGGTTCAGTGTGCGGCCAGCTGGGATGAGGGGGCTGGGAGGGAACAGAACTGCTGCTTTAGGGTCTGCTTGTTTGTGCCTCCTGAAGTAAGAGCATGGAGCTGAGCTCAGGTTGTCTCAGTACCCTAGACAACTTGGCCACAGGGTGGGATTCGGTGGCAGGGAAGTGACTCGCCTTCCTTATACGCCTGGCACCTATGGTTAGAGAGGTCAGGATCCACGAAGTCACCTCATCCCGACTTGCAGCACGATGTGCGTGTTCCTTTCAAAGAGCTGCTTCCCAAGTGTAGCGGGGCGGGTGCACTTCTTTCTGTTTTGTTTGGCCAAGCAGGGTGTGTGGGCTCAGGGAGAAACAGGAGACATCCTGGACTGCTGCGCTGGTGCATTTTTGTCTTCTCTGTCCTCTTTCTTCCTGCAGCTGAGTAACTTGCTGTGAATCCTGAATTCTTCCGTAGCGTGTTGCATGTAGGCAGCAGCATCTGCAGTCTTTATATAGGAATTGAGGCGTAGAGGCCTGGGAAGTGCTGGTGTAGAAATCCTCTCTTCACCCTTTTTATAGAGATGTGTTGTCACCGTAGGAGAAGCTTTTCACCGAATACTTTCCATGCAGTAGCCAACAAGTGGTTAGAAAGGGTGTTTGGAGTCCTTGAGAGGGGAAGACGAGTGCTGTGGCAGAGTGTAGGGAATGAACGTAGACATAGGAGAGGGGCCAGTACGAAAGATGATGAAGTAACTTGGCTTTTGAGAGGTGACTGGAGAGTCGAAGCTGTCGACCCCTTTTTGTCAAGCCTAAGCTCACTTGTGTGAATTCCTGTTGCGATTTGACAGCTGCTGCAATTGCAAGAACAGCATATCTGGAACCTGAACTGCGGAGTTGGCCTGCAATTTGCTATACAGAAGGTGGAGAGGGAAATAACAGCTTCTCGCCCGAAACAGCAAAGCCTTCTGGTACTATCTGGTGCAGCTATCAAACAACTGAAGGAGCGCGTGCAACGGTAAGGGAGTAAGAGAGGGGGAACAAGGCCTCACTTTCTGGGACTGTGTGAAAGCCAGAGGGTTGCCTTCTTGCAGCACAGCAAGTTAGTGCAGGCTTTCGAAAGACGCTTTTGCTTTTGGCTCTGTTACTTCATGCTCTTCTTCCAGGCTTTATACTCTTGAGGCTTGCTGTATCCACACAACTATAATTGCTTGTATGTCTTTCTTAGGCTTGAAGTTCAAAGTGCCAGACTGGAAGCCACGGCCCAGCGACAAACCATGATCATCAAGGCCCTTCAGAAAGACCTGCAAGCCTCTGTCTCAGTAAGCTAGCCATAGACTTCCCTCTTTGTGAGCTCCTGAGCCTAACTACTTAATCACGTGGGGAAATCCTGCCCTTCCCCAGCTTTCTGGTTGTGAGAGCTGTCCCACGATACCATAGCAAGTGCTTCTTAACGCCCTCTTAGGTAAAGCCCTGACAGTAATGCGCTGGCTGAAGCCCTTTCTGCTTTAGGCCAGTCGTGAGGCAGAGACCTCATGCTCTCTAACCACGTGTAGGTGTTGTGCATCATTCATTGCTAGGGGTTGTCCGAATGTCTGTGCTGCTTTCAGGACCTCTTTGGTAAAGGCACCAAGGTTTAAGACCTTTGCGGCAGCTGGGCTCAGCGACGTCTTCGGATGCATTTCCTTCCCGTGTCAAGAGCGGGTTTGAAGCTGAGGAGAACAGCCACCCACACTTCTGAGAATTCAGTCCTGTGTTGCGGAGCTCCGCCTTGCCCCTAGGCGGCAAGGAGCTTCCCAGCTTTTGTTTCAGAGGGGATTCAACTGATAGACCTGGAGTTAAGCTCCTTGGCAGTGTTCCTCCTCTTGTGGGTAGCTTTGCACTCCTGGGCGTTCCTTGACTTCATTCCCTTGCCCCCCGCCCTTTTCTGTTAGCCTGTATCAATAAGCAGCAGAAGAGAAGGGTACCTGGGTGAAGTTTGGAGTAAAAACACCTTTAGGAATATAGCACATTTGAAGGTAGAGGGGAAAAAAAAACAAACAAAAAACGAACACACATTCGTTCCTTTTGTTCATCAGTCTGGCACAATATAAAGGATGTGCTAATGCATCATTTTCCACAGTTTTCAAGTCTCTTGGAAGCTCGGTTTGGTTACCGTAATGATCTTCCCAGGGATTTCAGTGGCCCAAGGCACTGCAAAACTAACAGCGTTTTCTTTCCCTGCCCCTCCCCAGTCACCGCGGAACTGGCAAAGTCGGCAGTGATGAGATGATGCTGGAGCCAAGGAAGAGCCAATTCCAGAAAGCAAAGAGCAGATCTGAAGAGATGAGCCTGGAAAACTCTGACTTCCACCTTGTGTAGCTCCTCCCCCGAATTTCGTTCCGCATGTGCTGCTCCACCTTGCTATTCAATAAACTTTGCCATCTAGTGTGCATCTTTATTGTCATAGGAGGACAGAATCACTGAGTTTGGAAAAGACCTTCAAGACCATCAAGCGCACTGGTCAACCCAACCTACGAAGCCCCATTGGTAGGGAAGCTGCAGTGAGAAGAGGAAGTGTGTGGGTACAGTCACCCAGCTGCTAATTTCGAGTTGCAGAGGCCTGTGTTCTTCAGCAGGGGTGTGTTGGAAGAGGTGAAAAAGAAATCTGCTGCCCTTTGGAGCATGCCAGCTACTCTTGGCAGCAGCTTTTGGCAGCTACCAAAATGGCTGGAGGCTGTCCCCAGAGCTTTCTATGGGGAGAGGAAAAGGAGGCGACTCTGTTCAGCAGCGCTGGTGGTTTGCTGCACGCACCTGCTACTGTAGTTGGCAAGTGGTGCCTGTGGCTATGGGGAAGGGATGCTGGGCGATGTTTCTGTGCAGGAGGAGGCGGGAGTTGTTTTGGCCCTCAGCGGTGGGGTGGTTTGCTGCAGTTTTCTTCCATGGGTCTGGGGGAAGCAGCCATAGCAGCCATCTAACTCTTGGGTAAGAATTCCTGAATAGCGTCGCTGATGGAGAAGCGGACAGAGCCATAAGCATAACTCTCGTGGTGTGCAAAGGGCAGGAAAGGGGAGATGTGCAAGAGACAAGTGGCAGGAGAGGACTGGGTGCTGTTGGGTAGGAGAGAGAGAGCAAATTCTACAGAGCTGTGCCCCAGGCTCTGCTTCTAAGATCTCAGCGTCCCATGAATAGGTAGGGAGCAGAAAATCCCAGCAACAGGAGCTGGCTTGAATGAATGCAGTAGCTATGAAGCTGAAAAGAGGTAGCAACAACAGAATCCGTACCAAACAGTCGTGTAAAGCTGAGATGTGCCATGAGCAGAAACTAAGTGTGAAGGGTGTGAGGAAAGAATATTTGCAGCCTGGTTAGCCCCGTGCAGACTTAAAGCACGGTCTCTTTTCTGATGCCTAGAGCAGTTTACCTTTTAAATGACAGATGAGGTAAGGGGGACACTGAGTTCTCTATGATGTGAAGTTGGCTAGGCCAACGTTGAAGACCTGCCAGCTCCGGGGGAGAATCAGGTATGTGCAGTAAGTACAGGTGATCAGAGACTCACCAACGAGGAAAACATAGATCGACTTCAGTGCTAGAAAGATCCATCAGCCTCTTTACCATAAGAATTGCAAAGCAAATGCACTTCTGCCAAACTGCATGCTATCCCATCTGTCAGCTTTTCCTCTCCAGCAGTTCAGCTAAGCAACGTTGAAGACACTGATGTACTCTCAAAGCCTGGTCTACAGGACTGCTTCAAATGCAAGGTGTAAAGATGTTGGTGGTAACACAATGAGAGCTGATGCTTCCAGGTGTACTGAAAAGTTTTAAAACCGAGTACTGAGCGTTGATATTCCTGGTCCCCATTGCTTAGAATAGCAATGTGGAAGCTCACCTTCAACCACATTTCAGAGCCTGCCATTACTTATCAGAGTCTCTGAGGATTGGGAAAGTACTTTTAATTTAGCATCCCTTGCCTGGAATGTGAATTAAACAGCAGAAAGTAGGATCAGAAACATAGAATGGTTTAGGTAGAAAGGGACCTTGAGGACCACCTAGTTCCTATCTCCCTGCCATGGGCAGGGACACCTCCCACCACACCAGCTTGCCCAAAGCCCCATCCAGCCTGGCCTTGAACACTTCCAGGATGAGGCATCCACAGCTGCTCTGGGCAGCCTGTGCCAGGGCCTCACCACCCTCACAGTAAAGAATTTATTCTGAATATCTAATCTAAATCTACTCTTCTTTACCTTAAAGCCATTCCCCCTTGTTCATTCACTACATCCCCTGACAAAGAGTACCTCCCCAGCTTTCCTGTAGGCCTCCTTTTGGTAGTGGAAGGCCGCTGTAAGGTATCCCAGGAGCCTTCTCTTCTCCAGGCTGAACAACTCCCTCAGCCTGTCTTCACAGGAGAGGCTCTCCAGCCCCTTGATCATTTTCGCAGCCCTCCTCTGGACTCGTTGTTATATGACCACATCCTCCTTGTTCTGGAGGCCCCGGAGCTAAATACAGCACTCCAGGTGGGGTCTCATGGGAACAGAGAAGAGGGGGAGAATCACCTCCCTTGACCTGCTGGCCATGCTGCTTTTGATGCAGCCCAGGATACGGTTGGCTTTCTGGTCTGCAAGCACACATTGCTGGCTCGTGTTGGGCTTGTCATCAACCAGCACCCCCCAGGTCCTTCTCCTCAGTGTTGCCAATTTCTCTAGGAGAATGCTGTGGGTAAGAGTGTCAAATGCTTTAGTCAAATGCGGGTATATGACATCCACGGCCTTTCTGAGATCTACTAAACTGTTCATCATTCTGTAGATGGAGATCTGGTTAGTCAGTCAGACCCTGCCCTTTGTAAACCTATGCTTGTGCATGCCTTGTGATGTAATTGGGATGATCTGCTATGTGACTTCCCCTGGTACCAAGGCCAAACTGACATGCCCCTAATTCCCTGAATCTTCCTTCCTGCCCTTTTTGTAGACAGAAGTCGCGTTTGTTAACCTCCAGTCAGCTAGGACTTCCCCAGTTAGCCAGGACTGCTGGTAAATTCTTGAAAGTGGCTTGGTATTCAGAGAGACGCTTGGCTCCTTGAAGCAGAGGCTCTAGGCGCTCCCCTGCCACCTCAGGTGAGAATTAAGCTTTCCTCTTTTGGTCCTGTGACTTCCGAGTTGTGCTGGAGGGTGCCACAGCCTCAGCTGGACAGCAGGGGTTTATACTAAACACCAGGACACACACAGGGTCATTCTCCTGGTGGTTCGGGAGTGTCTGAGTGGGCTCAACGCACACAAATCCAGGGGTCCTGATGGGATGCATCCACGTGTGCTGAGGGAGTTAGCGGAGGTGATCGCCGAACTGCTCTCTATCATCTTTGAAAGGTCCTGGAGAACAGGAGAGGTGCCTGAAGACTTGAGGATAGCCAATGTCACTCCAGTCTTCAAGAAGGGCAAGAAGGAGGATCCAGGAAACTACAGGCCAGTCAGTCTCACCTCTGTCCCTGGAAAGGTGTTGGAACAGCTTGTTCTGGATGCCATCTCCAAGGAATTGGAAGACAAGAAGGTTATGAGGAGTAGTCAGCATGGATTCACCAAGGGGAAATCGTGTTCAACCAACCTCGTTGCCTTCTATGATGGCATCACCAGCTGGGTAGATGGGGGGAGAGCAGTGGATGTCATCTACCTTGACTTTAGCAAGGCTTTTGATACCGTCTCCCAGAACATCGTGCTAGCAAAGCTGAGAAAGTGTGGGATAAAGGAGTGGACAGTAAGGTGGGTTGAGAACTGGCTGACTGGCCGAGCTCAGAGGGTGGTGATCGATGGTGCAGAGTCTAGCTGGAGACCTGTGACTAGCGGTGTTCCCCAGGGGTCAGTGCTGGGTCTGGTCTTGTTCAACCTCTTCATCGACGACCTTGATGAGGGAATAGTGTCCACCCTCAACAAGTACGCCGATGATACAAAGCTGGGAGGCGTGGCTGACACGCCAGAAGGCTGTGCTGCCATTCAGCGAGACCTGGACAGGCTGGAGAGCTGGGCAGGAAGTAACCAAATGAGGTTTAGCAAGAGCAAGTGTAGAGTCCTGCACCTGGGAAGGAACAACCGCATGTATCAGTACAGGCTGGGGGATGACTCTGTGGAGAAGGACCTGGGGGTCCTGGTGGACGACAGGTTGACCATGAGCCAGCAGTGTGCTCTGGTGGCCAAGAAGGCCAATGGGATCCTGGCGTGCATAAAAAGGAGCGTGGCCAGCAGGTCAAGGGAGGTGATCCTCCCCCTCTACCCTGCCCTGGTCAGGCCTCACCTGGAGTACTGTGTCCAGTTCTGGGCTCCCCGGTACAAAAAAGACGGGGATCTTCTGGAAAGAGTCCAGCGGAGGGCAACAAAGATGATATGGGGCCTGGAGCATCTTCCCTGTGAGGAAAGACTGTGAGACCTAGGTCTGTTCAGCCTTGAGAAGAGAAGACTGAGAGGGAATCTCATCAATGTTTACAAATATCTTAAGTGTGGGAGACAGAGGGATTTAGCCAACCTCTTTTCAGTGGTTTGTGGGGACAGGTCAAGGGGCAATGGTCAAAAAATGGAGCCCAGGAAGTTCTGCACCTGTGTGGAACATGTGAAAGAACTTCTTCACAGTGAGGGTGATGGAGCACTGGAACAGGCTGCCCAGGGAGGTTGTGGAGTCTCCTTCTCTGGAGATACTCAAGGCCCATCTGGACGCCTACCTGGGCAACCTGCTCTAGGGAACCTGCATTGGATGGGGGTTTGACCCGATGATCTCTTGAGGTCCCTTCCAACCCCTACAATTCTGTGATTCTGTGAACCAGTTTATCTCACAATTGGACAATTTGTCCAGAAGGATGCTGTGAATGACCGTATATTAAAGGCCTTACTGAAATCTGGGAAGATTACGTCCACTGCTTTCCCTTCATCCACCAAGCGGATGACCTTATCATGGAAGATCAAATTCCTAAGGCAGGACTTTCCCCTGATGAAACCATGTTGACTATGCCTGGTAATAGCTTTGTTCTTTAACTGACTTTCAATATTCCCCCAGAACAATTTTTCTCCATAACTTTTCCAGGGACTGCGGTTAGACTAATTAGCCTGTAGTTTCCTGTGTCTTCTCTCAAGCCCTTTTATAAGATTGTTATAACGTTGTCTAGTTTCCAGTCAGGAAACTAGACTGGGGACCTCCCCAGACTCCCATGACCTTTGGTAAATTGTTGAAAGGGGTCCAGCTATAACACCTGCTTATTCCTTCAGCACTCTAGGGTGAATCCTGCCTGGCCCCATGGACCTACGAATGTTGAGCTGATACAGCTGTTCCCTTACAGTTTTGGTGACCACAGAAAGAAAGTCATTGCTCTCTTGTCATGGTCCCCCAACTTGGAGGTCCAGGCAGCCCAAGATGTGTTGTTGATGCATTGTTACTGTTAAACACTGAGAAAAAAAAAAAAAGCATTAAATCGTAGAATCATAGAATCAGTAAGGTTGGAAAAGGCCTCCAAGATCGTCTGGTCCAACCACCCCCCTACTACCAATATTAACAATACAACCGATACTCACCGAGGCGATCGGCTCCGGGGCGGATGCGTTCTGCAGCGGGGCGGGGGATCGAGGCGGGCAGGGCTTTTTTTCGGCACCCAGGCCACTCGAAGCAGCCGAGGGAGCCGCCAGGGCCCGGCTGCCCTCCTGAGGCAGGCTGACGAGGCGCGGGCGGAGCCCCCTCCCCGGCCGTACAAAGGCAGCCCCCGGGGGGCGCGGGCACCAGGCGGGCACACGGCATGGCGCCTCGGGCAGGGCGAGCGTGGGGGTGGCGCCCTCACCGCTGGTTTCCAACGGTCTTCTCCAACGGTGGTTGTAACCTGCTCGTGAGGAGCCCGGCCACGGTATCCGGCCAGGGGACCTAGGCCAAGGGGGGGCGGAATGGAAGCAGGTTTCTGCTCGGGGTGGTAGGCGAGCCCTCACCTCACCTTCCCGTCTACCCTTAATGTAACAGGCATGAGGCTCTGGAACATGACAGTCAAAACACTGATGTAGACAAAAGCCCATCCGTTTGGAAGGGGTGCCTAAGGCAAGGCAGCCTACCCCTCGCATCACTACATCTTCTGTCAAGAAAGAAAGAAGGGTTATCG
Source organism: Anser anser (assembly GCF_964211835.1). Taxonomy (NCBI): domain Eukaryota; kingdom Metazoa; phylum Chordata; class Aves; order Anseriformes; family Anatidae; genus Anser; species Anser anser. The sequence goes on along the minus strand of NC_139720.1, from coordinate 36,588,406 downwards.
TCATGGGGGACTCCCTTCTGAAAGGGACAGAGGGCGCGATTTGCCATCTGGACCCAACCCACAGGGAAGTCTGTTGCCTTCCTGGGGCTCAGGTGAGAGACATTGCTAGGAAAGTCACTTGCCTGGTACGGCCCAGCAACTACTACCCGCTACTGGTCTTTCAGGCTGGTAATGACGAAATAGCAAGAGCAATCAAAAAGGATTTTAGGGCTTTGGGGCGACTGCTTAAAGGATCAGGGGCACAGGTTGTGTTTGCCTCTGTCCTTCCGACAGGAGGGATCAATGTTGACAGGCAGACTCGGCTCATCAATACGTGGCTTCGAGACTGGTGCAACCAGCAGAACTTTGGGTTTGTTGATCACAGGAAGGTCTACACGACACCGGGCCTGCTGGCACCAGATGGGATGCACCACTCTCAGAGGGAGAAAAGGATTTTTGCCCAGGAGTTGGCAGGGCTGATAGGGCTTTAAACTAGAGCTGAAGTGGGAAAGGGATAAAACCAGGCCCACCAGTGATAAGCTAAGGGATGGTGCGCTAGAATCAGAGGCATGGTGTGCTAGTGAGGTCCTTTGGTCTGCTCCACGAGGTGCTGCGTACTATGAGGCACATTCGAAGTGCTTCTACACAAACGCACACAGTATGAGGAATAGACTGGATGAGCTAGAAGTCTTGGCCCAGGCCCAGAGCTACGACATCATCGGCATAAGCGAAACCTGGTGGGATGAGTCCTGTGACTGGTGTGTTGCAATAGATGGTTACAAGCTCCTCAGGAGGGACAGGCAGGGCAGACAAGGCGGTAGGGTGGTGCTGTACGTGAAGGCCTCCACCTTTTTCTGCTTATTTGTTAGGTGGCCATCCACTCCCAGTATCATTTCAGTGATTTCTTTTGACATCCTCTTGCTGTATTCATACTTGAAAAAGCCTTTTTTGTTGTCTGACACCACAGTGGCCAGTGACAACTCAAGTTGATCTTTGGCTTTTCTTGTTTTCTCCCTGTAGATGAGAACTGCAGCTCTGTAATCTGCCTATGAAGCCAGACCTTGCTTCCACAGGTCTTATATTTTCTTTTTCCATGCTAGTTCCAGGAGGAGTTCCCTGTTCAGCCAGGCCAGTCTTCTGTCCTGTTTGCTAGACTTGCAGGATTGCCTGCTCCCAGGCTGTTAAAGGTGGTTCTTGAAAAACAACCAGCTCTCATGAACCTCTAAATGCTCTAGAGCAGATTCTTAGGGAACACTGCTAAGTAGTTCCCAGGGAAGAGAACAGTTAAAACAAAGAAACAAACAAACAAAAAAACCACTTACCAATGATCTTCTAGTGTATCCAACCAGTCAAGAAAGAGGAGCAAAGTCTGAATGGTTTCAAGTTCTTGCCTTAACTGTCTTCAAAGCTGTCAGCTGAAATGTCTTCAGGGAGTTGATACAGTAATAGTATATTAAAAACATAAGCTTCATGCTTCAGAGTATAATTTGCTCTCCAAGCACTAAAGAATTTATCCATCTGGAAGATTATTCTGCAACCGTGCTTTATATAGATTTAATTATTTTGTGCTTTTCATGATAGGATTTTCTTAGACACTTCTTTTATAAGTTATATTTAGAGACAAGCCAGATAGAGCTTTTTTTCAAAGCTGACATTCCTTCAAGACTACAGAGTGTAGGCGTTAAATTCAACTCGGGTAAGCAAATATCTGTTTGCAATTTTTGTACCATTTTTTGATGCGTAAGATCAATACACTAAACTACATTTTTGCTTCAGTGAAACAAAAACTGCCACTAGAGGGTAGTGTTAAGTCAAAAAAAAAAAAAGTATTTTTGGAATAAATCTGTATCCAGGATAAAATAATTTGAACTCTCCTGCACATTTATAAACATGCAGTAGATTTTACAGCTCTAGTCAGATTTGTTTTAGCATTGTTGGCTTTTTTTCCTATCAAGTTATTTATGCACTTCTATTTCAACTGTAAACAGCAATAACAAGTATCTAGTTTCATACCTTAATATATATATGAACGCTAAAATGATTTTGTTTCATCTTCTTTGTGAGGGACTTTTTCACTGAATTGAAAGAAAAATGTAAAAAGGCTTTTATGATTTTCTGTTGGAAACTACCCATTCACTTAAAATTGCATTGCATTGTATAGAATATTTCTTTTCCTCATTCTTCTTCCTACACAATAGAAGAACAGAATTATCTTTCACCAAGGCAGTGCAATATGATCTAATGACTGTTGAAGTCCATTTAGGGAGTTTGATAATGGCCTTTTGTCGGCTCTCTTGCTCCGAGCTCAGCTCCAGGACTGGTCAAGATGTGATCCTCCAGTGAGGCAAATCTATCCAAACCTACAACTTTTGACATACGCTCCTGGGAAGATTTATTTTTTTTTTTTGGGGGGGGGGGGGAGGGGGAGGGGGTGGGTATCATCTGTTTCTTTTCAATTTGAGTAGTTGTCTGTCAAGGGTGAGCATGTGCCAGCTTTCCATGCAAAGGTTCCCAAGGAGGCTTCTCCCAGTCACTTCTCGTCTTTGTCAGTGTGTGCTCCCCAAGGCGGGTTTGTTTTGTGAGGGAAAGGCATTCAAGGAGGCCATGCTGGGAGGCAAAGGCAGCACCAGGCTAAGGTTTAAGCCTTAAGGTTTAAGCACATTAGAATGTTTTGGTAGTCTACCTTGCACAGAGCCGCGTCCATGGGAAGTGAAGCCCTGCCACAAATCCCTCCCAAACCTGCTACAGAAATCCGTGCTGATGGCCAAACTCATCCACCACCCATGTTTCACTTCCCATCCCCAGTCTGGGTCAAAACCCATTAGCAGTTTTACTTATTCTTCCTTTTTTTTCCATGCTGGAAGATAACCGGATGAAAAACACTACCCAGCAGCAAATTACTGGGCTTTGATGTCATCTGAAGAGTGTCAGTTTCTGTTTCTCCTGCTGCTGTCGTACATCACCGCACACGATGACACCCTGCTGGGGAGGCTGCAGCCCTGGCTGAACCAGCACTAAAAGATGATAATGTGGGTTTTGGTGCTGTGCAGTAAACACATTCTTTCGACATGACTGTGTTGAAATCGCAGCTCTTCGGGGGACAGGACAGTGCCTTTGAACTGATATTGCAACTGTGTGTGGAACGCAAATGCAGAGTGTAAAGCTACCCCATGGTGCGCTGGTTTAGTAGAGCAGATTTTGAATGACTCATCATGAAGATGAAAATTTTCTAGTGGCATTTAATTTTAGCCTGATAAATCACTGGGGAAAAAAAAAAAAAAGCACTCCAGCACTCCAGCACTCCAGCAACAAGATGAACTTGGTTTTGGGAGCTGGAAGTGGTGGGGAGCTTGGACGGTGGCTGGGAAGTGCAGAAAGAGGTCAGGTGAAAGCACAGAGATGGGTTGGGCATGACTGGCTGTGGGGCAGAGCCAAGCGCTTGCTGTGGTGGTGGCCATGGTGGCAATGGTGGCTGCAGTAGTGGCTCCTCCTCGTTGGCGCATTGGACACCTGCTCGCCATGCGTGTGGTTAAAAACTAATGATATTCATCTGGTTACTATGGCAATGATGTAGCACGAGTTGTCATGGTGATGGAGTGGAATTTTTTGTCATCTTCCTCCAGAAGGGTGATGTACACAGTTTTGGGGGTCTCTGACCTTGACCACTCACCCCACGTCTTCTTCCTTGGTAGAAATGTTTGCACGCACTGCAGACAGTGAATATCCTTCCCATATGGCTACTTATTTTTTCGCATCCCAATGCTAGATTTTTATTTCACATTTAGAAAGCTAAGAATGCCTCTGGTAAGCCATAAGTTGCTAAACCTAACATAATTATGTGCACTACTATGTAAGGTGTGTTAATAAAACATACTTCTGCTAGTGAGGCTGTTTCCAGGCACTTTAATCTTGTGCCTGCTCTTCACATCTGTATCTGCACATGATACAATTTAATAGGACGTTAGGTGCCCATTTGAAAAAATAATTTTGAGCTGAGCTGAAGTTTGCTTCAGATATTCTCTTTTAGTACAGAATAAAATATGTTCTGTCTTGGAAGTGCATCTGTTTGTTGCTGTTTTATTTAAATTGCCTGTGATTTCTTTTTCAGGCATTAAGAAGAATATGCAATCTTTTTTCCTTACTCATAAGCTTTGCACCAGTTCCCCCTCGTGGCTTTGTATATATAAATATATATATAGGTCATCAACAGGACAAGGACGCTGTATGTAAATTATGTTGTTTGCAGTGGTCCTTTCTCTAGGAGAGCTGATGAAAGTCATATTTTACCCATATAGTAGCAGAGAGAGTACCTATCAATCAGCTGTGTTTTTTCAGTTGTGCAAGAAACTAGATTCCTAGAGTGCAGAGAATATCCAGTTGGTTTTGTAAGGATAAAATTTTCATATTCACCTTGACTCAAGATGATGCCTATCTTTAAGAAAACAAAACATTCTGCTCATGGTCTACTTCCAAATATCCCTAAACTGTTCATTGCACATAAGTTTCTCTGCTAAGCCATACACCTCAAAATGAAGCCTGAAAATAGTGTTTCATGGCAAGGAGTATAGGCTTCTTTCAGAAACTGTTATTTGCAGGCACCAGGGAGTCTGGGAATTGGAAAACCTGAATTTTAGGTGTACAGTTTATCAGTGCTGATACTTCATAAATGTTTTCAATATTTTATTTTGCTCTGTGCTTTTTAGCAGGTAAGTCTTGGGTGTGCCAGCAGAATGGTGTTCATTGCCAGGAAGCCTAAGACAGGTGTTGGCTCAGGGATGTGTTGGGGTTGGTGTTTGGACCTGAGCAGTGTTGGGTGGGAATCTTGTTATGCCTGGCACTCCTAAATCTTTGTAATCACAGTTGCATTTTTAAGTCCTTTTTGCTGTATAAACCCCTGATTACTGTGTGCTTCAGCACACAGCTCAAGTGAGAAGCTCTCGTTGGTGACACACACTGGAGAGCTTGTTATAGTTCCTCGAAAATACAAATAGTTTTCTTTTTATTTTCTTTGTTCATAGCTTTATAATTTCTCCCATAAGTGATGTCAAACTCATTGACCTAAGAAAATAAGTTTTCAGGAGCTCATGAGACCATACGGTACCCATGTACCAATTCAAGCACAAAAATGCAGCTTCTGGGTGAGGTAAACTCTCAGCTGAAAGTTGTGGGGAAGCAACAAGATACCACCATGTGCTGGCCCTGTTTTTCCAGACTTACTGGTTATCTCCAGAGGTCCCTACTAGAGTGGAGGTACGGAGCTACACGCACTTGTAGCTGAAGATGATGCAGCCTTTCTTGGTTGACTTCTTAACACAGGCTTCTCAAAGCCACGAGTTTTACAAGAAGCTGTGTAAAATACTGGGAAAATGTTGCTCCATCTCGATAAAGATCTTGCAGATGTGTCTTCTTCTGCCATGTCATCTCATCATCTTATTGTTCATTTCTTTTCATACAAAATATTCTGTGCTTTTACTTACTTGTGTACTTTCAAGTGCTGGCCTTAAATACAGAACCTGCCTGGATCGTCTCACCAACACAAGGTGGGACACCTGTGCAGGGCCCGTCTTGCTCTTCAGGTGTTGCATCAGCCCTGGAAGCCATCAGAGCCGCCCCAGCTGTTCCCTGCTCAGTCTGCTTGTGTTGGGGCCACAGTGTAACCACAAACAAATGAAGTGTGAAAGACTTTACAGGACCTTTATTTAGATTTATTCAGGCATAAACTGTGATGTAAATTCAGCTGGGTTCCAGATCAGGTGATGCCAGTGAGTGAAGGTTGGTAATCTGCACTATTGTTCTTCAGGTGTGTTGTCAGCAATTTTTGGCAAGTCACTTCAAGAAATCTCATAACACATTGTTCTCTCCTACCTTATCAGTCTTTCAGATGATAAAAGAAAACTGGCTGTTGAAATCATGAATATCTCTGGAGTTACGCTGGTATAGATTAGGAGATTTATGCCCGGACTTCTTGAGTGCTCTCTCCCTTCTCCAGAGACAGAATGATCTGACACAATATCTGTCACCATATCTCGAGAGAAGTGGATTTAACTGTGTTCAGCTGCTGAAAAACTTGAAAGCTCACTGAGAGGAAGAATACTGCTCAAAGTCGTGGCAGTCACTTCTTGCTGCTGAGGTTGCACACAGGATTAGAGAACACAGAAACCTGCTAATGATTAAATTTGTGATTTACAAGCACTGAGAGCTTTTAGGGATGTCAGACTAACTCCAATAGATACAGTAAAAAACTTGATCTTTTGGGAAAGTGTTTATTTACAGGAACAATATTTGTTCAGAAACTTGTTCTCTTGCTAGAAAGAAGTTTTAGGAGATTGCTGCAAATATTTTAAGAGCAAGCTCTGATGAGTGAATGTTCACCCTGGAGATTTTTCTAAGATGTTCAACAAACTATTACAGTTACTAGTAGAGTCAATATTAAACAGCAGTGAAACTCCTCTGATATCTACATCACTGACTCTTTACGTGGCAAGAAGCATAATGAGACGTTGCAGTATGCTACAAAGAAGTACCGAAGCGAATTGGCATTGTGGCCCAATCTTTTTCCCTCTGTGAACTCCGGTCACTTCAAGTTCAAGTCAAGCATCAGACGATGTACTCTTGATGCTCTGCTGTGAGCACACCGCAGGATGCTGCTTCATCAAATGCCAGCAAGTCCAGGAAGGAGGAGAACTCTGCGCCCATGTGAAGGTAACTGGGCTGCTGGTGAGTGGTTCTGATGGTGGGAGACATGCTCTGCATCCAAGGGGATTTCAGCTTCCAACATTTTCACATTCAATCTTCTTAAAAGTGTAAATAAATGCAAATGAAACACTTAGGAAGTGTTATCCCAGCTTTATGGGTCTGTTATTAAGGAAAGAAGTTAGGGAACTTCCCCAAAGCCTTGGGAGCAGGGAAGAGTCTGTCCTCCAGGTTTGGGGTAGAGGTGTGAAACCAGTTTGTGTGTGTTTGTGTGCATCTATATCAGAGACCTGACACAGCTGCTGTTCTTATCCTTGCAGGGATTCGAAAGCAATTGATTGTGCTGCAAATAGGAGAAGTGAAAAATGATGGAGCAGCAATTTAATCAAGTGGCAGCTAAAATATAGGGGTTATTACTCTATAAAATGCTCTACAAGCTCACCAAAGGAAACTTGATGTTAACAGATTCATTTAAAGAAAGTGGTATTGAAACAGTAAGTGTTGTGAAAATTGCGGTCTACAGCTACCTGCAAGGAGGTTGCAGCAAGGAGGGTGTCAGTCTCTTTTCTCAGGTTAGAAGGAATAGGACACGAGGAAATGGTCTCAAGTTGCACCACGGGAGGATTAGGTTGAGCATTATGAAGAATTTCTTTATGGAGAGGGTGGTCAAGTGTTGGAACAGGCTGCCCAGGGAAGTGGTGAAGTCCCCATCCCTTGAGGTATGTAACAGACATATCTATGGGGTGCTAAAGGACATGGGTTACTACCAAGACTCTGTAGGTCAGGTTGACCGTTAGACTTGATGATCCTGAAGGTCTTTTCCAACCTCTGTGATTCTATGAGACCCCCCCAGAGCCTCTCTGTTAGAAGTGGCCAGCCATGTTCCTGTACAATGCTGTCCCACCAGGAGACGCCACCTCATGAAATCCATAATATTCCCTGAATATTTCATTCTTGGAAGAGCAGGAAAAAAGTGTTCTGCTTAAGCAGCTGTATTTTAAATACATTTTTGCAATGAAATACATGTATCATATGTATGAAAGTATGAAAGAATTGTAGCAAAACAATGCAATAAGACAAAGTTCAAAACTTTAATTCAGGGAGAGGTGACAGAGAGTCTTTTGTCCATTTTTTTATTATGGAAAACATATTTTGGCTTGTAGAATTTGCTGTGAAAGGTCTGTTACAAGCCAGCTTTGTTTTCTCTCTCTGCATTTCTTAATGCTTTGTTTTAGGTCTTGTATTAACGAGGTGTTCAGCTGTGCAAGAAATATTTTTTTTCTCAGTTTGTGGTTGACCTTTTGATTGCTTCAACTTATTTGCTATAACTTCACAGTCCAGCCTTCTCAAATTTAGATTTTAGATATAAAATACATTCATAAAGATACAATGTAGAGTTAATATCTAATACATAGAATGAGGGATGCAATTGCAGTTCTTGAGTCTCCTGAAGGACCATGGGACCAATTGGTTTGGTGTCTGAGTCTGGAAAAGAGGGTGTCACTTGTGAAATAATCAGGCAAAATTTAGCAGAATCTAGTCAGGGGTTATTGGCTGGTTTGTTTCAGGCCTTTTGGAGTGTTTCTGCTTTATCAAAAGCCAAATGATGTATTTTAGAGCACAAGCCAACACCCGATGCCCTACGTTTCCACACAGGTTAACTTGCTCACTGCTTGGGCTGGATACGAGGTTTCCCTCCTGCTCAGGACATGCAAAACCCTGTGGTGGCCAAAAGCCAGCACCGTTGCCATGAAATGTGCAATATCCAGCTCTCTTTACAAGGTTAACCCTACAGAAAACCCACACGAACCATGAGCAGCTATTATGAACTGAATCCAGTCCTTTGCTGAGCTAGCAAGGTGTGGCCTGACTCCTACAGCGTTTGGATGCTGCTGTACCTCGGACCATATCAGTTGGGATTCAGTCTACACAGAATGGCTTGGGTTGGAAGGGACCTTAAATACCATTTAGTTCCAACCCCTTTCCAGTGACACCTTCCACTAGATGCAGTTGCCCAAAGCCCCATCCAACCTGGCCTTGAACACTTACAGGGATGGGGCTTCCACAGCTTCTTTGAGTAACTTTCAAATATGTGTCACCATGCTGATAGTGAAAAATGTCATCCTTATATCTATTCTAAATCTACCCTCTTTCAGTTTGAAACTATTGCCCTGTTGCTACATGCCCTTGTGAAAACTCTCTCCCCATCTTTCTTATAAGCTCCCTCTACGTACTGGAAGGCTGCGGTGAGGTTTCTTCAGAGCCTCCTCCTCTCCAGTTTGAACAACTCCAGGTGAGCACTGGATGGAGGTCTTGGTGCGAGCAGCCACCCTGGCCTGAGCTGCGCTGTCCCCAGCACACAGCTGCTCGGGCAGGTTTGGTTCTTGGCCAGCGTCTGGGGACAGTGGGCAGCTGCTGGGAACACTGTAGGGCCTGGGATGGCACTTTTTTTTTTTTTATTATTTCTTCACAAAAATAATGGAAATGTTGGGAAAATTGAAATTATCTGTAGGACTTGCCTCTGCATCAATTTAATTTAACTAAGAGAGAAAAACAGATTAGCAGAGTTATTCCATGGTTAGCTAGGTTTCTGGGAGAATATCTTTAGTTCAGCGTAACAATGGACGTGTCTGATAATGGAGATGGCACCGAAACATGCACAAAAATTATATTTAAATACTTGAGCCTGCTGGAACACCTCTAAAATAAGAAAAGGTAAAAATAGTGAAATAGCAAACACTGACACTGCTGACTTGTAAACAAAAAATCAAGTTACTTCTGTAGAGGTCAACACCAAGACCTGATGTTGCAATGCAAATACAAAATACAGGAAAAAAAAAAACCCTTAGGCTTCTGCAAAAAAGCTTGCAAAAAAGCGGCTGCGGCTTCCCTGAACATACACATTTTCATGAAGGCACTTCATGGATTTGTACAGCTACGAAAGGCATTTAGGCCTACCATATGTAAGAAATATATTCCTGAACTTCTGGTTTGTGGAAAAGTAAGTTCTTTTTTGATGCTTGGAGCATTTTGAAGGGCCAAGGTTTAAGGGCGGAATCAAAGCAAACATTGTTCAGGCCCGTTACTCAAGTTGCACCAGGGCTTTTCACCTAAACTTCTGTTTGGTCTTTTCTGAAAGTTCCTCGTTTTGTTGATCTACATTAGGGGTAAGAAAATAAAGCCCTGTCATTGGCAGGCTTTTGTTTCTCCTGGCTTCTGGATCACTGCCCGCAGCTTTCCCAAACCCTTACCAAGCAGAGCTGGGGAGGTTTCAACGCCCAGTGTTGCTCCTTGTGCCTGACCTTGGGTTTCTTCTGGACTCCTCCAGGTACCTGGACGCCAGAAGAGAAGCAAAACCCCAGTCATGCTCCTGTGCTGTACTGATTTCCAGCGGTGCGCTGGCTGCAGTTCCAGGTCCAGGAGCAGCCCTGCGGTGGCTTCAGCAGCACCCTCGCTCACGGGGCTGCAGGTGGGACCACGTCTGGCTGGAGAAAGCTGGGCACGAGGGTGGGGTGGTCCTGTGGGTGTGGGGCGACCCCGCACTGCTGCCCACCGACATGCTCCTCTCACCTGGCAGGGGGTGCAGGGCACGCAGGACTGACCGCGTCGCCCTATTTTCTCACCCCAAAGTGAAACAGGGTAAAAAGTAAAAAAATGAAGCAGGAATTTCAGAGTGTACCCAGCTCCTTGCTGCTGAGTGTGCATATATGTGTTTTGTCGTTGTTACTGTTGTTTTTGAAGGAGAATAGAGGGGAATTTGGAATTTACTCTGTGAATTGCCAGCCCCAGATTAGCCATTTCAATTCCTGATTGTAATCTTGTGTATAAACGGATTTTGTTCAGGGTAATTGGGACTTAACCATAAATTTAGCCTTTTGATGTACAATTTAAAAAATTAAAAAAAATAGTCTGTATGATCGGTCTGAAATTATTTTTAACATGCTCTTGGAGTAGTGCTGAAGAAAAAAACATCCAAAGAGTTGAGAAAAATGTTGCAGTGAAGTTCAGCTTACACGTGAGAGTACTGGTGGGAACTCCGTTGTGTTCACCTCGCTGGTCCTTCACTGTGGTATTGGTGTATGATCGTAATGGGTACCTCCGTAGACATTGTAGTCAGGAAAAAAAAGGTGAGAACCTATCGGATGTGTTACACTGACCACTGCAACTGTCTCACAGCACTCAGCATTTCTTGGTCAAGGCTGTGAAGGATTTCAGATATTTTCCACCTTTAGCACACTTTAAATGTACGCTTCATGACTCTGATGACAGTCTCCTTGTTAATGTTTCATTGCAATCAAAAAGCCATTGTTAGAAAAACGACTATTTCAGTGCCTATTTTGTTCCCTTGCAGAGCAGAGCTGGTCTCGGTGATTTGGCTCTCCTGGAAAGTAATTCATTCAAATAAATGTAAATCACCTTTTTGCGTTGTTGGGCCGGTGCTTATAGCTTTCAGCACATGCTACAGAAAATGCACATGGCAGGCACTGAGCGGGGAATCAGTGTGCTCCATGGCAGTAAGAACAGGCAGCGCTGGGCTGTGGTGAAGCCACGCTGCCATCTTGAGTGCAGCCAATATTGATCCCAATCCTGCAAGTCTGCAGCCTCCTTTGCGGAGCACAGTTTTTCTGTCTTCATGCTTCACAGCCCAGTTTGTTTCACCTTGCACTTCCCACCGTTATTTCACTTCTACGGTTTGTTAACTGAAAACCAGCCAGGCGCGGCCCCCAAGCCAAGAAGCAGCTCGTGCTGGTCCTGCTGGGCCGCCGGGTGCTCGCCCCAACGCGGGGTGCGCCCGCCTCGGGCCCACCGCAGCTTCGGGTGGAAAACCGCCTGCCAGCCGCCCCTTGGGCGCCTGCGTTCGTGTCCTGGTGCTCTTAACCTAAGCAGAGTTAAAGTTTCTTTGTAATTTCGTGGAAGGTGTGATATTCCTACCAAGAAGAACGGTGCTTTCCTGCCGTGTTGCTAGTTCATGGTTGGTCTGGTCTCAGCTGCTCCCCGCGGATCCACGCCATCTGGACAAAGCGAAGGGTTGTCCCTCTGAGCAGTGGGGACTTCACCAGCCCAGCTGAGGCTCCTCCTGTGCAGGGCTACGAAGGAACAGACTCCACATCTCTACAAGGAGAACCGGGAAAGGGTGCCAGGCTTTTGAGTTATTCCGAGTTTTCCTGGGGCTGGCTGACCAGGAGTTTTGAGTCCTCGTGCTGCACGTGGCCTGAAGCAGGCCTTTTCAGGGGTGGCCTGGTGAGCTCAGTGCACCGCTTGCACTGCTGCTCATTTTCTGTCCCGTTAATAAACTTTACTCCGAGCAACAAACCGTCACTCCTGTTGCTTTGCTGAGTGCTATTAGGGCCAGCGGCTCCCTGTCCCCCTGCCAAACCCCCTGTCCCCTGACGGCAAGGCTTGCTTTCACTGCAAAACCCGGGAGCAAACTAGAAAACCGGAACAGCACAACAACAGAACTCCACTATCAAGATAAACAACAGGAGGCTGCTGCCCTTCTTGTGATTTCCCATTTATTTTAAAACAGATTGAAAGCTGCCAGCGAAGCCTCTCTCCCCAGCAGACTAAGGGCTGACTGTGAAAATTAGGTTACGCGTCCTCTGGGCTACGCAGGACCTTGAATGAGGCCTGACCTGTGCCTCCCCCTCCTGCAGCTCTCAGCTGGCTTTTGTGCGGCAGAGGACAAGGCGAAATACCTAAAGTAGGTCACTGGACACGGGAGTACAAAGGCTGGCACCACGGGCTGGCAGACGAGCCCACCACCAAGGACTCGTGTTCCTGCGGGTTTTCCAGCAGCACCAGGAGGGAAAGCTTTGCTCCAAGCAGTGGTGGCTGATGTGTGTCCCCTGCTTCTCCTCCCTTCCCACCGGGCAGGTGGTGGTCCTCCTTTTTTTTTAAAAAAAATTATTATTAATATTTCTTTTAAGCAAGGTTTGGAAATACTTTTCCATCTCCTCGTTTTCCCTCTGGGGAGTGGGCAAGTGGTGTCAGGGTGCCAGGTGAACCCAATGGGAGGTGGGGGGGGGGTCTCTGCAGGCAGGCATGGGGACAGGGCATGGCCACCCACGACGGCTTTTTCCCCCTACTGTGCAAGGTCAGGGGCTCTTTGCAGAGGTGGGCATCGGAAATGGAGGGGCTTGGGTGAGCTTGGGCTGGTGCTCTGCAAGTTCGGGAGCATCCTGTGCGGGAAGAAGCACTTCGTCAGGCCAGGATGGTGCTGGGACCTGACGGGGTGGGGGTGAGAGATGCTGCTTATTTTCTCTGTATGTGGAAGGTGAAGGTAAATCGGAAATCCACACTCGGCAGTATGGAGGTTTACCCATCGAAACTACACGCACAGACAGAACTATCTTCTTTATTATAAAGATACACTATGAGGAACAAACCTGAATGTATACTGAAGCTTGTAATGGTACATGCCAAAATGTACAGTACTATACATAAAAGTGCATTGTCACAACAGATTAACAGTACATTTCTCTTCCAGAACCATGAAGTATCCATGTTTTCGTTTGTTCTTCGAGGGTGGAAGGAATGCAATGGGAATGCAGCCATACACAAACAGGGAAGGATGCAATGGAAATGCAACAGTACAAGAGCAAGGCTAAAGCTCCTCTAAAATTTAAAGGCACTTTCACATGTACATACTACAGATGTACATTGACACAATTAGGTAACAGTCAACAAGCAGGAAGCTACCAGTACTGCGATTTATCAAACTTGACAGTAAAGGACAATACTGATTTGATTAGGTGTGCAGGAGTTACCCTTTAGTACGTCTGTAGTTGTATCGGTCTTTCCTGTTACATATCCACCTACTATACTTTTAAGTATCTATAATAACCATCAAACTACACATTTAACTGTGTGAATGCACTAAAGTGGATGCATTCACTAAATGCACTGCTTCTAATATTTTTTTTTTCTGCTAAACAATTTCTAATATAAGCATTATGGAGTCCAGTACAGTTATTTAAACATACAAAATTCCCTATGCAATTTAAAGATACAGGTACCCATCTCAATTATGCCAAGTAGGTTATTTTAGGAACGCTAGACTAAAACTGCACTCAAATGACAGCTGAAATTCCAGTTTGTTCCACTGATTTGAGGAGAGGGGGGAACTACTCGCATGTATCTTCTGGTCCCGAAGAAGTGAGCAGGCCCTACAGACCAGCACTGACTGGGCTGGAGATGCACTGCTCGAGCTGCACAGCCCACGCTGGGGATTAGGATTTTGCAGCTAACCTAGGTAGATTACAGCCTGCAGCTGGGGGCTGATGGGTTTGCAAACGCCAGGAAGGGTGGGAAGAGCCCTGACAGGTTGGCTCACCGGTGCAGTTCCTGGGATGCTTTTCACACCTGGGGCTTTGAATTACCTATCTACAGAGAGTAAACCACAGCAGGTGTAAGTTGCTCGTAAGTCTTAGCACCTCAGTAATTATGTCTGTCAAACGTCGTCACTACTCCTCCCCTCCGAACCTGAATTGTTTACGTACAGTGAGGGGGGCGACCTAAAGCTTTGCAATGGTGAGATCTTAAATAACGTGTGGAAAGACAGATCTTACTCAAAGCCTGTTGTGCTCCTCTAGCTGAACCACAGTGGATTTTTCTTCCATCTTCTTCACCAAAACTTGTTTTATGGGTTGGATGCTGGAAAATATATTCACAGAAATAATGTTATGCCTTACTGTTGCAATGTACGTTTAGCTCACGTGTAACACAGCCCAACAGCCGAGCACTAAGCGAGGCTGACAGCCTTCACTCACACACAGACACAAGGAAGGTATTTATTCCTGTCATTAAAATGAGGGGGGAAAAAGGTTATGGAAAACTTGAGTCAGCTTGAATCTAGGTGGTAGAAAATCAGCTGCCTGTCCTGCGAGTGACCCCTGCCCAGCTGGCAGGAGGCCGTCCGTCTTCGGAGCCCCTTTCTTGCTGCAGTCAGCACAACCCAGGGAACGTGCACGGTGTTTGCGCTGCGCAAGGCAACCTGCAGAGCTGGGTCAGCTCGAAACTCTGGCTATTACAACTCTAATCACGCTTTTAATTGGACACTGAGCAGTAAAGTCAATGGGAAACTTTGCTGAATTACTGTGTAGTTGATCCTTTTAATCGCCCATCAGCCTACCTAATGGACCAACAGATTCACAGACTCCCCAGAGCCTGGCTCGCTGAACTACGAACTTTAAATGAATTTAGCTTTTGTGAAAAACGTGGTGTCAGGGAATGAGGGTCTATCTTTGCGGAAAAAGCTATTACAGCGGATGGCAAGAGGAGTTTCTGGATACTATCCTGGAGATGTGCTTTAGCTGTGACCTGAAATGATGCTTTTTTATCGGTGAGAGCAACGTGATCTCCAGATCTATTCAGCGCTCATCTCCGGTGAGACTGCCAACAAGAAAGCTAAAACTTCGTGCCAATTGTGAGAGTTGTGAGGGCTTTATTTTGTGTGTGTGTGTGTGTGTCTTAAATAAGACGTGGCCTGAGATGACTTAGACATTCCACACAGACACTTAATCCTCACATGCTAGATTTCGGCTCTTACTAACCTGCTTGAGATTTGGTTTGGTGACCTAGAAATGAGTTTCCACTTCCCCTGATACCCCCCTCCCCACCCCTTAGTTTTGTGCAGGATTTGGTATTACGTAATTATAGTAAGACTGTGAAATATGGTACAACGTGGCAAGCTGTTTGTGATCCGTGTTGATTTTATTACAAATGGTGCAGCATCAAGTTTTCAAGTAAGTCTACGTTGTGTTTTTTCTTTTTTTAATGATGCACAATTGTCCAGTTTTTCTTTTAATTGAAACCATACAAAATACAAATGCCCATGTTAATGTAGCTAGTTTCAGACAATACATTCAAAAACACTGAAAAACAAAGCCTCTCCAGTTATAAACATGAACCAAATGGTGTTATGGAGCCCTGACTTCTATCGTTAATCCATTCCTTTCCCTAGCATACCCCAGCCGGGCACTGTGGGTGGCTGAGCTTTCTACATTGTGCAAGATTTGTCTGCTGGACCCTGGGAAGGAGGGGAAGGCCCTATGCTAGGATTTGTTTTTGGAAGAACAATAGGTTTTGGCCTAAGAGCAGGAGGTTTCAGCTGCACTCCCATTCTAGGGGCCACCATGGGCTTGAAAGTACTCATGGTGTCACTGGAAGAACTAGTGCTACGGCGAATCTGGGGCTCAGAGCTCCGTAAAACTACACTATGGAGAGGGCTCAGTGACTCCGTGGAGGTGGCAGGGGTGGGGCTGTTCTTCATCTGCTCCAAGGTGTCCAGCACGACGTCCGGGGCGTGCTTCGCAGAGCTCTGCCGCTCCAGCTCGCGGAGCTCGTTCAGCGCCGTGTTCATCGTCTCCTCGATGTCCTGGGGCAGAGCACAGAGAGAGCGGCAAGTCACTGCAATTGCTACTGAACGCAAAGAGCAGGAGGAGCAGGGGAGGGCGTGGAAAATGCACGAGTTAATTTGCCAACCATCCTCTCTTCAACGAATATTAGAGTGTTAAAGCCAACTTGCACCATGTTTATTTGAAAGACACTGCAATTAATAAGATTGCAACTTTCACTTAACATTACAAAGATTTAACCTGTTTATGTGGCACTAGAGAGTCAACATTCATCTAAAGAGTTAAAAAATCAATTAAGCCAAAACCTGGAAGCCATTTTATTCAGTGACTGTTAGGACAATGGATATTTGTTTTGCAGCATTTTTAACTGTGAAGATTTCTGTCATCTCTTGGGTAATGACAGCTGTAAAGATTTTAGTCCATTTGTTATCTCTTAGTTGATTGCAACCCTCATCTACTTCCTCGGGTGTTCAGGATCTGTACTGCCTCATAGGGATTATGAGCCAGGTTTTGTAAGGAAGTCAGGCTTGTGTGTCTATCAGCTCTTCTCTCCTCCTGTTTCTGAGCTAAATTTTAAGCAGAAAAAAAAATTAAGATATCATTGTTCAGTGAGCTTTGCTAAGAAACTGTTTTTTTCTATCAGGATTTCCAGGACGAAGGATGAAAGAAAGCACCAAGACTAGTTTATTACTTTTCAGTGGAGTTGAGATATGACTGAGATTGATGACTGATCTGGTGTTCCCTGCTTGTTCACAGTAACTTTCATGTAAGTTAAACAAAGTTCAGATTCCTTCACTGCCAAATTATCACTAGTTTAGGCATGACAAAAAAATAGCTTGAGCCAAACAGCGCTGTGTGTGGTTCAAGAAAGTAAATAAACAACTTAGAGTAAAACAAAACAGTAACAACACTTAGATTTCCTAACTCTCTAGTACATGTTTCAGCTTTCTGACCCAACCATGCCCCTTATGGCCCTCGTCAGAAGCAGAGTTTGAAACCAAGCATTGTCAGTACATTAAATTTTAAAACATGAGTGCCAGCGTTATTGGAAAATACTTTTGCAATCATACTGTACCCTCAGGGTGCCCCTAGTAATCATGTTATACCACCTAGACAAAACCTGGGTTTTGAAGACAGTGGCATCAATTTGTTCAAGAGCTCACTGGTACCAGCTTTGTACAACAGACCAATTTGATGACCGCGGTGCTCCCTATTCCGTCCTTCTCATCTCTTTGCTGCCAGGAATGAGACTGTTTTGGTGCTCACACAGGGACAGTATTGCCCATGATTTATGCTGGTGCAAATTCTTGCATTTTATGTTCATAGGAACAACTACAAGCATCAAATCAACATACTGTATGAACTACATAAGAACTATATGAAAACTAAATATCCACAAGACTCTGGAATGTAAATCTGTGCTTTGAATGTCAAAGGCTGTTACTAGCCAGTCAAAGCACTCTTCTGCATACCGTAATATTCAGAAATAATTGAACACTAATTACATGCACATTAGATTACGCCTGCCTTCATCAGAGCACACAGATTTACATAACTGTTGTAATCATATATCATCCTAGCGGTGCATGTGGCAGAGACAATTTCATTATGGTATAAGAGGAAATAATTTCTTTTTATTGCTTCTGCAATGTCTATTCCCCTTGTGCTTCTCTATCCAGAATCCCTTAATGCATCTTCTTTCACATGCACTCTGTTTACAAAGCTAAGTAGGATGTTCTCCTGCACACACACACTCCTACTGCTGCCTGTGCTCTGTGCTATGCTGTTCACTGCGATTTGCCCCTCAGAAAAGCGGAGAGAGCAGAAAAAAAAAGACACAAACCTGAGCTATTGACTCTGGGTCCAGTGGCTTATGGTCGTTGAAGCCTGTGTACTGACCAGACGACGTAGATCTTCTAATGGGAGGGCTATCAATCTTCTTCAGAGAGTCGTGCCTGCTGATGTTAGTGAGGCTGCCGTGCCCAGGCCTACGCCTCCTTTCAGGGCTGTCTGCATTGAGGTTGCGGTTTTGAAGGAGGGCCCTGGGGCTGCAGTGAGTCGCCAGGTTGGGGGAGCCCAGCTCCACAGAGGAATTAGAGAGGGGGTGCGGCGGGTGTACGGGGCAGTGACCGTCACTGCTTCTGCTGGGGCGTCTTAGAGGAGGTGGAGGTTCTGATCGCTTTCTTTGCCTGCACGAATGAAGAAGTGGTCATAGTACAAGTGGTAGTGACCCACCACAAGCACGTGGAGAAGTAATTGCTGTGTTACCTGAGCTGTGGGTAGTACTACTGAAAACCTGGCATCCGCAAGCTTACCTTCCTAAATACACGTCGGAGTGACGGTCAGTGGGAGAATTCATGTCCTTTGATGACGACTTGTCCTCAGTTATGGGTCCGCTGCTGGCCTCACTGTCAGCTTTTTGGCTCAGTGTATCGGAGAAAGTATCATCCCTGAACAGAAGACACACGGTGAGATAAGAGGTCAGTGAGTTAGGTGTGACAGCGAGTATCTTGGCACTCCCAGATTTTAATCCCCATTAGGGAATTTCCTTAAGAAAAGCAAGCATGTTATAATGCACTGCAGCCTCTCCAGCTCTCCAAAAATCACTTATAGTCCTTCTGTTTATCGAGCTCTTTAAGTTTCTGTTTACATGCAACCTATATGTAAACAAGAATGTTGTCATCCTTGGCAAAGCACACGTTTAATACGGTTTAATATTGTAAAACAAGAGTTTCAGGGCTGCATTTCTCCAGTCCTTGCTATTCTGAAGTTAGCAGTTGCTGCAAAGAGATAGTCCAAAGAAAACAGGTGCAGCAGCAGCAGCCATCTCTTAATGTACTGGGAACACGTCCATAAACAAAGCAGTTTAACCTACTAGTGACTTTTGATTAAGAGACACCAATTCAGGACAACAAGGACGAAGCCATTCTGCTTAGAAGGCAAAAATTTAACCTGTCTGAGCCCTCAAAGCACTGTCCCATTTGGAAATTACTTGTTAATTCCTTCAGTATGCTTTTATACCCCCCCGAGAACCTTGTCGTGCTAGACCCTGCTTACATATCCTGCACCACTATGTACTGGTGAGGGACAAGTCCGTCGATGCCGTTGTGCCTTCCTTCCCACCAGTCTTCAGAGGCTCGATGGTACAGGAGAAGGGAAGCTCCTTTTTTGAAAGAGAGTTCTCGTGCAGATCTTCCGACGTAGTCGAACTTGGCTATAGCTTCTATGGGCTCGCACTCTGGGTAGGGAGGGAAAAAGAGCAGTTATCAGGTCCCACACAGGCATATCTGTATATTTGGGCTTCATAAAACCCCTCGATTGCCTTTTCTCTGTGCTCACCCTTATTGAGCAGAACTGGCAGATCAGCTGAGCTAAGGCTGACTTCAAGCAGTGGTTATAATATGTCCCTTGCAAAGAAACACAAACAGCCTGTGCCCTGAATGTGAAACATCTGGGTTGCTTTGGAAGCTGCAGAAAACCTAACAGCAGACCCAAACGCTACCAGAGCTGCTGCTGGGAGAGAGGCCTCTGCCTCCTGCTGGAAGGGCTCTCTTGTGCCCGGGAGTGGGATGCAGGCGAGGTAACGAAGACCTCTGAAAATAACACAAACGACCTCAGATGAATAACTGGAGGTCTGAGGAAGCTGTGCGATAAAAGAAAAGTAAATGGGAGTGCCTTTAACATCTGCAGCAGCAAAGGAAGGAAGACAGGATTTCCTTCTGCATGAGTAAGGATGCGCTGCTGTGTTGCACTGTGTTAAAGGCTTTAAAATCTTAAACTGATGAGATTTCTGTCTTTTATATGACAAGTGTGCAGACCTAGTGAACACCTCATGTTTTAAAATACACTGAAACGTAGTATTTGAATCTGCATTAGCTGCTTTTGACACCCTGTTGAGTAAGGTAAACAGCTCGAGACTGCCTAAGGATGCAGGGGCAGTCCTGGCGTGGCTGGAAGCTGCTCCGGGCAGTTCTGCCTGCTCCAACATCCCAAGTCCCTCTGGTGTCTGCAAGGGACTCTGGTATTTCCTAAAGTCAAATATGGATTACAGCAGTCCTGGCCAATCTCCACGCGGTGTGGCAAAGCCTCTCCATCAAGAAGTAATAAAGCAGCACTTTTTCTTAAAGCCTGGTTTTAAAGGATATTCAGACAAACAAATGAACAAACAAACAAAGACATAACATTGTCTTCCTTCGGTATTTAAGCAAATTCATCCCGATAGTGGTAATGGGCCCTATCCTGTAGCCTGTCCTTGGTTCAGAAACCTCCTGATGCCAGTGAAGTGCAGGCATGCTCAGAGCTGTCCCCAGACACCAGTAAAATGGCTGTAGTATTAACGTCTAGTTTTTTTACACACAACACCAAAACCACTTTAGCCCAAACAGATTATGATTTGTTATCACAGTCTCAAAATACAAAGAAAAACCTGCAAAATACTGTCCTAAAAATTGCATACACTGTTGGTTTGAATAACTCAAAGTAGAGCCCCTGAAATGACAAATTTCTTTATGTAACCAGAGCAATATTTAAGTGGAAATTAACATCTGGGCTAATGACCAGCATAGCAACTTTCTGTCTGGTGCAAATTACAATCGCCGAGGCTGTAATTCCCCGAAGAGCCAGGCGTGTAATAAAAGCCACTGTCCCTTTATGACAACATTTTGTGCGGGAATGTCTTTTTAAAATTAACTTCATCCTGCAGTATGCAAATATAATGACAATACCTTTATTGAGGCTATAGTTTGCAGCTATTTTTAATAACTTGCCCAACCTGCAGAAGGCTGTCTTGTGGTTTGCTGCTTACGCAGCCGTGTTAAGAGCTCCTGTTAGTGATGAGCTGCAGGGGGTTTAGGTTAGCCAGGAGCTGTAAAAACAGAAACTTTCCAGAGGTGGCACGCAGGGGTATGGAGAATTCACTGTCACACATGCAAATATAAAGCACACTGGAAGAAATGACTTTAATTACATAAATGCAACTATTCTAGTAATAACAGCATTAATTCTTCACAATGCACCACTGCTGGATGGCTCAGTGACAGATATTCCCTGGGGTGGGGTGGTGGTGATAGTTTATTTTATTTTTAAATGTTTTTAAGCAAAGGCAGCGTAAAAATGACACAGATGGAGACATTCTGGAAAACTTGGAAAACTTTAATGCTGCTGTATATATTTGTGATTTATTCTAATATAAGATCTTGTTTTCATTTCTAGCTATTCTGTATCTAACAGTACAGATGTGACAAAGCAATTACAGGTATGGAAAGACATTATTGCCATGGGAAGATAAAGTAAACTAAGTGTGCCTGTTTATCTTGCATCATGTTTTAAGAGAGAAATATTAAACTGAATCGCAATAATCTAATATTGATAAAAGGAAATGCTGTTTTTATACGTATCGTGCATGCTGCTTGTGGAATTCTTTATAGGAAGGTATCACTGAGATCAGGTAAAATTAAAAAGGACAAGACATTTGGATGAGCACGCTGTTTTCAGATGGCAGGTATGTTGTGGGCTATGGAAGAGCGGGTCACAAATTCAGAAGCATAAGCTCCCAGCTTTCAGAATGCCAGTCACTCACTAAAGGCTAATACGATAAAATGCAAAAAAAACCCCACACCACCACCAACCAAACACCACAAAAAAAAAAAAACAAAACACACAAAAAAAATCAACAACAACAAGAAATCCCACTTTCCAGCAAGAAAACCCCAAATTGCCTAGACCTATTTTCTTTTGGCATTCTCTGAAGTTAACTGATGATGGCCGTGAATACCGGGCTGACTGAGCTAAGCTGGCTCCTTATGGCATCTCCTGTTACTCTGCTAATTTAAACAGGCCATACAGTGTCCCACACTTGAGCATTCAGGTCTAAATGTCTTTTTACTTACAAACTAATGGACTAAATTAGAAATCTCTCTCTCTCTCTCGGTAGCATTACACAAATGTAAGTTTGGCACAGGATGGGAGTCTGTCTCCTGCATCCCCCATTGCCCGAACCTCAGTACAGACCCACGTATTTTCTCAGATGTCTGAAGGAAGTCGCCCCATTGGAAACAGCTGCATGAACTGGTTATGTACGGATAATGATGTTATTTTTGAGACATGTTTGTTAGATTTTGGCAACAAATTCTGCTTCTTCGCGGAGGAACGCTCAGTAAATCTTACACGGTTTTATTAATGGAACCAAAAATAAATTCAGACAGGTTTTACTATTTTGAAAGGGGCATTTTCCTTGCTTGAATGTTCCTGTTACATGGACAGAACTTTCCTGTAGCAAACAGTATTCAGATTTTACATCTTACATAGCAATTCACCTTTTTATAGGTCAAGCCTGAATAGTTAAAACCGAAGTACCATGACAGTTACTCCTAGAAATAAATGCATTTTGAAAAGCTAAGCCGTTTAATATCAAGGTTACTGAATGACAGGCGAGCATTTTTCAAAAAAGCAAAAGTGATGAAAGCTAAATTTGGGATCTGTATCTTGAATTCTGCATGGTACTGAATTGTAATGTCTGACAGAAAAATTGACAGCTTGGAGGGAAATGTAATTGCACTGCTCTGTCCATACCTGGGGGCATTTGCCTACAACAGCACGGAGTATTTGGTGACATATATGATCTCACCAGCTCTCATCTCTAGTGATTCAGGCACAGGAATGGAAGTGAAAAATTAGGACAAATTGAAGAAGTGTAGGAAAAGCTTTAGGGACTCTGTTAATCAGCCAGCTTTGTTCTCACTTTTCACTGATGCCCCCGAGTTTTGTTATGATTATTACCACCATTTGATGATATGTTATGCTGTAGTGGGCTTAAAAACCAAGGTCGGACTGCAAGTAGAGCTGTCCTGATCCAAGAGCTCGGGAGAGCAGGACGGACATAGGACACATAAGTGCTAATTTTAACGTTGCAATTGGAGTGCCAGATGTAGTATTAGCCTCCCTCCAGAGGCGACAGCATTAAGGTGGCACGAGGCTGCCCACTGCACCTTGGGGCACAAGGAGCAGAGGCTGAGAGGGGAGATATCCCCCTGCGCTTTTCAGGGGGGTTGCTGTTGCTGTACACTTCCTCAGTTACCCCAGACGCACGCTGCCTGTTGGGAATACGGTACATCCTGAAATCCCCCAAGAAGCAGCTAGCTCCCCATCTGCTTAGCCTCTTCTGCACCCCATCAAAGAACAGCAGCTTTGCAATTTCCAAGTCGTGTCGTCAGGACAGCAATTCTCTGACTGGGGAACAACGAAAGCAAAGCGATGTTGCGAGGCGTTGACAGAAGAGATTTGTCCATCACAGCATGCAGTGCTGAAAAGCAGTAAAAATACTGTGTGTTGGAGACACGACGGTAGCTTATAGCCTTCCATGTCCCTGTAATTTTTGTTTGCAGCAGAACTACCATCTCAGTTTTTACCCTATGTTTATGAGCTATCTATGAACAGTCTGACAGTAATTGTATGTATGTTTTCCCAAGAGAAATGACCCATCTGTTTAACTTCCTCAGGAAATTCTCATTTACTTCCTTTGAAAACAAATCTGGTCACCCTTTCTCATATGCCTCCAATAAGAATAAAAATTCTCCAGCAAATTAAAGGCAAAGGAAATATTCTAAAAACTCCTTGAGCAAAACATAAACAACATCCTTCATCCGTTGAATCTTCACTGAAGAGGCACTTTCAGGTAGATGTTCTGTGGCAAAATTACAGATATATATATATATATATATATATTTGTGCCTCAGCTTGAGTACAAATGTTCTGAACTTCACAAATCAAATTTCATTTCCAGATTTAGGAGAAAAAAGAAACTGTTTTTCTAAATAGGGATACTTTCTGCAAATTGAAAAAAGCCTGTAAACACAGTAAAATGTATCATCTTCTCCTTCCCTCTTCCCTTTCCAGTGATCAACAAATATATGAAAACAAATAGCCTTAGGAAAAAAAAAAGACAACTTATATGAATAAAATTAAAGAGTTATGAAGTATTTATATGCTCAGTTGTAAGTTCCAGTTGTCTTTTCCCTGAACTTCCAGATGTTACCTCTGTAGACATAATACATTTTTTAATTTTTAAAAACTCTGTTTGTTCTGTAAATTGTAATTAAACATTCCTAGCACTACTTAAACAGAAAATACAGATGGGTTTATTCTAGTAGGCACAGAGAGATTCACTTGCAGTTTAAGTTTATACAGCAAGTAAATCTTTACAATAAGTATAGTAGAAAAATAAATCCTTTAGCTTTTGATCATAACCTCTGGATTATGTTTCAATAGCCCTGTAATTCCTACAGGGCTAGCTGTTTGATCGTGGTTATGTACAGAACATTTTAGCATAAATCTAATCAGACTTTCAACATTAAAAGAAATTTACACAATCTGCTTCTTCCATCTCCTAACAGGGTGAAATGCATAAGGACCGTGTGTGCGATCAGTACAGCAACAACGCCGCACCTCCCCTTCTCTCTCTCCACATAGAACTGGCAGCGATGCATCCAGCTTATAACCAGTGAATCAGTCACATTAAACCACCAAAATACTCCAGACCCTTTAGTGGAAGCTTTCTTTTTGCCCATCACAGGTCAGTCAGTGACTCCCAGGAGACTCAGTATGTATGCAGACTGCACAATTCTCACCTATTCTCACTTCTGGTACCAAGAACATTTTTAAAAAGGAATTGTCCAAAAAATCACATGAATATATGTGTTGGAATATATGTGAGATGGTGAATGCATTTAATTTAACGTCTACAGACAGCAATAGAAAAGTGAGCTGTTATAAAAGAAAGCTCCTGTCCATGGAAAAGAACGGGCTAAAGCTTGCAGACAGAGAACTGAAGGCCAACAGAGTTTTGTATGCAGCCCAGGCTTGTTCATCGTTATCTTTGCAACAGTATTTCCCTAGATTACAAATATTTTTGTGCTCACGACTAGTTTGCTGTAAACACAAATGTCTGCTTCCTTTCAGCACTGAATTGATTAAAAAGGTGTGATGGGGCAACTACAATTAACTTGCTCGCTAATCTGGTGAACAAAAAACCATGTATTGAGCAGCTCAGTCTTTTAACAGAACACCCTTGTGTTGACAGCTCTTCTCTTCAGGGTTTGTCTCCATCAAGGACACAGGTGTAAGTAATACAGGCACCACAACAGCAGTGTAAAATGAGGCACAGGTGACACACACTGTGACACTTCCATAGCCAGAATGTGCATACTTTTGCTCCTCTGATGTTTTAATCTCTCCTAGGCATGGTTTTGAAGTAACCACCTTTGACTGCTGATGAAAAGCTGCGCTTCTCTTCCATGTCCACTCAGCACTTTCTCTCTCATTTTGGTCCCAGGTCCCCACAGTTGGCCCTCATATATAGCACTGGTGTGCCGCCTGCACTTCACTACCTCATTTATGCTCTAAAGGAGAGGCAGACAGACTTCTTCAGCTTCTACTCTGGCTCGATGCCTCCAGTAGAAGAAGGACTTCCTATAAAGCATAGCTATACCGTCTTGGAAAAATAAGGGATAATTCTGAATTTCTTCACACGATCTAGTGGCACTGGAGAAAGAAGGTCCAGTTAGCTCTACAGAGCTGGTCAAGACAAAAACATGTCCAGGCTGTCTTGTAAAACAATATTCCCTACAGTAAGTGCAGGCATGGGTATAGACCCCAGGCATAAAATTAACAGAGACCTCTCTCCTCCCTTATTTTTTTTCACCCTTCTGTGATGCTTGCCCACCCAAATGTGCCTCCTCTCCAGGCAGCTGCAGTGATAGACTCTGCCTGCCCCTCCTCACCCCGGGAAAGGGGAAGAGACAGGCAATCTGTCACTGTCGGCTTGTCTACGTGACAAAGCAGACGGGTGCAGCTACACCGGAACAATTGCTTACATTGCTTTCTGTGCATTAGGACCAAGGCAGCTAGGTTTCCTATAGGAACACCTTCCTGTTCCCCTTCCCCATGGCAGCCATCCCAGCTGTTACTGATGACATACTTGTATTTTTTTTAATTTCCCTTCTCTGCTGCAGCTCCCTTCCTCCCCTCTCCCCCTCTCCGTCTCTTCCTCTTCCTCCCTCCATGCATCCTCTGAGACGGACACGAGGCAGCTTTTGTTTCTGCTGGCCGTAAGCGCACGTGTTCTGGTTGCTCTCTTTGAGTCGCTTGCTGGCCAGACATTCAGTGAGCTCACACTGCAGCTTTTCTCTACAGGAAGCATTATTTTCCATCTTTTTCCTCTAACCGGCTACCATTTGTCAGGGAAACGTAGTATTTCTTTAACAGTTATTTAACAATTTTGATGCTTCTGTTACATTTGTTTAAAACCCAGCAAAAGTTACCGGGAGGTACATCTGAAGGATGGCCTAACTGAAATACATCACAGCCAAATAGACCTTTATGGTTTAGCGAACCTAGCTGAAAAGAGCTAATATAACAGATGCTCAAGATTTTCATGGGTATCTACAGTACCTAGAACTGTCGTAGTGTCTATGATCGATATTTATAGCAAATGACTCGCTCAGAAGTTTTACTGGGGGTGGGTGGGGTAAACGCATGTTTTTTTTAGTAGTTAAAAACCCTTTAGATGGCAGCAGCTTTTACAATTGTATCAAAATAGAGTATGTTGAATGACAAATATCCCTTGGTTAAAATATTCAAAGACATATTTTGATAAGTTCAGCTTTTGTAGACCAAAGATAAAGAGTCACTAAAAGTAACTTTATATCAGAAAATAGTATGTGCTGACTGAAATAGTTTCTGTCTTGCCCTTCCTGTGACTGGACAAACCAGGAGATGACAAGGAAACAGCTGGCCAAACACAGATGCATCAGAGTGAAAAAGAACACAAGAGATTAAAAATGCTGGTTTTGCTACAGCGCACCGGGACTGAAATCCTTGTGCTTCAAATAAGACACAATTAGGAAAGGAAGAAGGTCTACATAAAACACCTGTAAGACTTACTCCTATCAAATACAGAATAACGTAATGCACATACCATCTTCACTGGTATGGGGCTCTGTACTAGCATCCTGGTCCACTTCCTCTAATGTACCATGTTCGCTGTATGGGCTGTCACTGCAGGGAAACAAAAGGTCAAGCAGAAAGAGAAACCAGAGCATGAAAAGGATGCTTCAATGGGCACTAAACCCCAGCCCCTTTCCTTTGCAGTCCACTGGTGGTAACTGATGTTTTCCACGCATATCAAAGACGTGCCACTCCCATGCCAATTACTTAAAATTATTCTTATAATGTTATAAAGTAATATACAACATGATTTGCATGACATGCGATGGATACACAATTGCTGGGGAAGTCTACATACCTCTGTTTCAGATAACATCTTCTGTTATTAAGGAATTATCAGGACCTTGGAATCCCTTCATTTATGAAAAGTGTCTGTGGCTCAGGGAGGAAAGGAGCAGGGGGGAGACATCACAAACTGAAATTTAAGTTGTTCGCATCTCTTGTGAACTGGTGGTTCTCAGTCAGGTAGCCAGTTTCCTACCTGGCTATGGACTTTGTGTAGTACGCTGGGAATCCTGGCATCATCTGGCTGAATACAAGGGTATCTTCTTCCAGAAAATATTGTAGGGAATCTCACCATAATTGCCTTTACTTCATGTGTTTTACAGCTAACGCTTTTCTATGTGAACCTAAATGCTCTTCTCATTTATTTCTCATTTATTTCCATACTTCTATGGTGTGTGACAGCTATTCTATATCACAGGAGTTGTCCAGACAATCAGTCTAATGATTTCATTAAGAAGAAAGAAGGATAATATTCTGACTTACCAGTAGTCATCTCCAGCCATGCATTTTTCGTACACTGGGCCATCAAGTTCCTTAGCATCTGGAAAAATAGCCTCATGATGGATGATGATAGTTTTGATTATCTCATTCACGTGTGCCTGACAAGACACCTGGTCTTGTATGTCTGGAACAGGCATCAGGGTAGGCCCAAAACAAATGGCCAGGTTGTATGGATCCATCATGTTTTCATCACTGTACTGCGAAAGGCTGTTATAAAAGAAAAATCAAGAAAAATTGACTTTTCCACTGTAACTAACCTTATTTGGAAAACTGGAGAAACTTCATTTTCCATCCCCATTCAGAGATTTCCTGTTCTCTTTGACACAACCCTACGTAACAAAACATAAAAGGGGATTTCTTCAATAGGTCATATACATTATACCACATATCCGTATGTATATGTATGTGTTCCTACACTAGTGTATTTAGCATACGCTGACCTAATGGGCTAATATAAAATGCATCAACTGCTGCTGCTTCTATCTCATCAGTGCTTATCCTTGGAGGCCCAAGTGGACTGCATCATAAGTGGGTATTACATACTCATCATTTCTTATCTGGCCTTGATGAAAGTCTTCCACCAACTCGGTATATAACTTAGGAAGACTGAATTGTCTTCTGGAGGTAACTAAGTTCCTGGATCTTGCAATGTCTCTTGTGACTTCTAGTTTCCATTTTTACTATAGATCCTAAAAGCCCTGAGCGTCTTGCCTTTTGCTCAGAAACTCCCACAGGAGTTTCATTTTGGAAGCAACCAAACAAAAGTCTTCGATTGTTCTTATTAATCAACTTTTGCCAGCTCTCCTTTCCTACAGAAAATTCAACATGACTAGTTCTGAATTTTGATTTTGAACAACAAGTTTGACAAGTCGATCTTTATTCCTCTATTGCAAAACACTGAAATTTTTAGTGGAAATTCTGGCTTTTGTGTGGTTCTGTGCAGGACCAGTTTAACAGAACCTGAATTGCTGGGACACCCTTTACTTTAGTGCCATTCTGCACTCTGAAGCAGCATATGCATTGGCATGTCTGGTTGCATCTAAATGCAGCAGTATATTCCCTTTAGAAAGGGAATTTTAGAGAGTGCCTTGTAACAAACAATACAAACTGAAGAGGCCAACCTTTAAATGATTCATTTTACAACTATTCTGTAAAATTAACCATGGTCTTTTTTATGCCTTGATGTTATCATATCCTGTGCATTGACCGGAGACGTTGCTCTACTGATATGTGAGGTTGGTTGTTCAGCCTTTATACGTGTACAAGGTGATTGTGTAAAAACATGAAAAACATCATCGTGAAACATGGGAAGTGCTGCTGGTGACTGCTGACATGCAATACTCTTCTGGGGTCATTGGTGGAGCTGACGCTGGTTCAACATCTTCATGAATGACCTGGGCAGTGGGATGGGGTGCACACTCGGCCAACTTGTAGATGATGCCACACTGTGGGGAGCAGTAGGTACACTAAAGGACAGGGTTGTCATTTGGAAGGACCTTGACAAAATGGAGGGCTGGATTAACTGGGACTTCATCAAGTTCAACAAGGATGAATACAAAGGAGTGAAAGGTACTTTACTGCAGTCTGGAGCTGACTGCTGCGTAGCAGCTCCCAGTGAAAAACACTGGAGTCTTGTTGTACAGGAAGTTACTTGTGATTCCGAAGTGCGTCCTCTGGCGATGAAGGCTAGCTGCATATGTGGCTGTACTAGGGAGAGCAAAACCAGCAGGTCAAGGGAACTGACTCCGCTCCACTTGGCACTCACAATGCTGTACATGAGGTGCCAAGTCTAGTTTTGAGAAACTGACAAACTGGTGCAAGTCCAGAAAAGGTCCACTGGGGTGGTTAGGGAGCTGGAGCATCTGGTGTACAAAGTGAGGTCAACAGCACTGGGTTTGTTCAGCCTTAAGAAGAGAAGGGGAATCTAGCTGCAATCTTCGACCACCAAAATTACAGACACGAGAGAGACAGACTCTTCTTGGAGGTACACAGCAAAGGGATGAGAGGCAACAGCTGCCAGTCACAGCAAGGGATATTCCAACTGAGAGCAGGAATAAAATCCTGCAGTGTAAGGGTGACCGAGCACTGGCCCAGACTACCCAGAGAAGCTGTGGGTTCTTTGCCTTTTGAGATACTTGACGGGTTAAGGCCTTGAGCAACTCGATCTAACTTTAGAAGCTTTGAGCAGGGGGCTAGACCAGTTGACTTCAAGCCATGGGGTGCGATGACTTCATGTGGCCAAGCAGGTCACATGAACATATGCAAAAAGCAGAAATGGATTTGCAGGAAGTCAGACTACGGGAATGTTTTTTCTGTGGCTGTACCAGAGGCAGTCTGGATGCAGAAAGAGACTTAACCTTCTTTCTGAATTGCATTCCTGGGTAGACAGCATAGATTTAGCTAACATGACCGTGTACTAAGTATAACCTTGTGTAACTGATATGTCTAAGTGAAGAAGAAGCTGCAATGTAAGCATTTGAGCTATTTACATGGTGTCACTACTGAGGGATGAATTCATATTTTCAGTGAATAGTTACTTTCACAAAACTTTGGATCTCTGCCTCTCTTTTAAATATTGACTGAAAATGGTTTATGAATTACTAGAAGAAAGGAAATAGGAACAACTGTGAATGCAGGCACACACACATAACCTGGCTGAAAAGACCCTGTTTCTATAGGAACAGACAGAAAGGATGAAATGGGGAAGGTAGCAAAGACAGAATGAATCAGCAGGGGGAAAATTTAGAAAGAAAAAAAAAAGAGGAAAAAGGCAATACAAAGACAGATATAAGGGGAAACAGACAACATAACAGCAGAAAGAAAAGAGCCAGAATCAGGGCAAAGTGCACAGGAAGAAAAGTTTGCAGTGAAAATACCGGCCTCAGCAAAACCAGAGGGGGCTATGAAGGGCTGGAGGGAGAAACACAGTGCAGTTACCCAAACTGTCTTCTATTTTCTCTCTGAGAATGAAATAGTTTTTTGGTGTCATAAAGACATGAACACCTCTCTCCCTTTCTTACACACCCCTTCTTCCAGCAGCTGCCTGTGTTTTGCAGTGCCAGGATCCACCCAGTTTATACCAAAGCATACACAGAGGATACGTGTTCTCTGTGCCGGTAGCCCCACTACCAGAGAATAGAAGAAGCAATACATATCTCACCCTGGCAGTGCCTAGCATTAAATAGCTAGCTTGTAGTGCCTGTTTTGCCTGAATATACTGTTTACTTTTTCCATCAGGAAATTACAATCATCTTCAGATGAGGAAAAAAATAAATAAATGATATAAATTATTTTAAATTTAACTACAACTTGTATTTGTTGTTTTTCTTGCTGTATTGTTGTAGCCTGCACTCCCCATTTCAGATATCACTTTAATCTATCTTATTACAACCTTGCTCATTGTTGGACAAATGGAATTTTAATTTGAATGAAAACTGGCATTTTCCATCTATTTTCATTGCCAATTAGAAGATCATCTTTTGTGTTAAATGGAGCTTAAATGTAAACAATACATAGAATATGAGTAAACGCAAAGAACGTCGATACCAGCAGAGGACGGCAGACAACAGTACGGTACCTCCAGGAATTATAAAGCACTTACTGGTTGAGGAAGGCAAAGAGGTATCTCATCACTATAAGGACCGACCTGGGCAAAGTAAGGAGGAGTTTGCGGATGTGAAGAGCCCTCTCATAGAGATTGTCTATTCCTGTAAACAGAAGAGAGTATTTTAAATTCCCTTTCATATTATCGTCTAAAATAACATTTAGTCATTTTACTTGATTTGACTCTTGACCCAACATGTCCCTGGACAGTATCTTCTCATTTTGTGTTATTAGAAAAATAATACCTGAAAGTCTTCCCTCCTCTCATTAAAATCACACAATATGCAAGTAGTGTCTTTAATTGTAAGAAGTGGCAAATCTCCCAAACCCTGTGTCATTTGCTGAGCTAGACAGCTCATGAAACCAAAATATCAGAACATAAATAACCTGAGGGAACATGCTTGCCATCAGTTTTGAATACAGATTCATTCTCATTGAATTCACTCATTTGAATATGGATATCAGATACAATATTCTTATCTGTGAGCTTGTCTAATTAGTTTTCTTAATGAACTGTCTGGCTATAACTCTATTAATGTTAAGTAGACAAAGTAAGAGAAAGGTCTTAAGTTGTTTGGGGTGTAGACAACAAACAAAAAGATCCCATGTACCTTCCTGACTGATTCTATAGCAATCCACCAAAATTCTTCTGAAGCAGGCAAAACAAAGTCAGCTTAATAAAAGCACCAGTTCTTAATGTTTTGTAACAAGGATGCACTATTTTCTATGCTGGTCAGAAAGATTATGTGATGCAAGTGGGGTACTGATGGGATAAAAGAAATTATTTTTCAGAACAAGTAATCTGTAAAGTTTTTACTCAATGTGTCTTCTACATAAATGCCACTGTTAGAAACAACCTAAATTTTCAGTAATGCTCCTTCTGTTAACCAAGAAAGAATGCTACAGTTAACAACGCCTAGGGAAAATCATAGTAGACTAGATGAGGAATACTGTCCAGTGGCATTGACATGTATATTCAAAAATTTGGAAATGAGAAACAGGAGCTGATGCCAATAGCTAAAAAAGCATTTGAATCAAAAAAGTTATATTTAATAGTAGACATTAAAATAAATATATAAAAATGTGCTAACTGTACTCAGAGTTCTTGGTGTTTATTCATGCTCTCTGGTATGGCTATTTCTCCCAATCAGCATTTATTTGTAGATGCAAAGTGCGTGTTGACTTATGTTTCTTAGAAGACCTACTGGTGTCTAGTAATTAGTATTTTGGTACCAAGAACGAAGCATAAGAAGAGTATCAGCTGTGAGACTTCTGTCTACCACACAGTAGTGCTGCACTTCATTAGGAAATGCCACTGTAGGAAACTAAGGGGCAAAAGCTGTTCCTACATCTGTGCTTATGGGAGATCCCACTGGCTCAGCACCACTAATGTGCTGGGGAACAGAAGATTTTGGGATGGGGTGAAACAGTTTCTTGCGAGTCTCTGCAGAAGCAGAGCAGTCCACCATTGCTGGTATAAAGGAAATCCATTTGGATTGTGGTGTTCAGCACAGAAATAGCAAAGAGGAGCACTTGCAGGAGCAAAAAACCTATAACGCCGTGGGTGAACACTGGAATACCGACCCTGGTGAGCTACCACTGACTGCATCAAAACTCATGGGGAAAAAGACTGCTGTCAAGTTGTGTAATTTATAACCTAGTGAGTCACACTGAATCAAAGCTCTAGCTGAAAATCACTTCAAGCCATTACATTTCCTCAAGTGGAATACAGGACTTTAAATTTATTTTTATGTTTCTGTTAAACTTGAACTATATAAATCAAAAAGAAATATTTCTGGTTACTGGTTAAGGACAGGAGTCCTTGGCAGGGACCTGCTATGCCTGGGAGCTGTTTGCACGTATAGGGTCCGCAGAGCAATTGAAATTCTCCTCTCTCTCGTTAGAGGGCATACCACATCTCAGACATGCTAATGCTATGCAGCTTCACTTCTGCACTGGAGTGCCATGTTACTCTTCTGCACTGCTCATGGTCACTGTTTTTAGCACGAGGCCTTTCTCCACCTGCCTAAACTCAGCAGCTCTCAGTGGAAGGAGCCCGACCATATCTTCACTTCCCATTCCTCCAGCAGAAGCAGCAGTTGTTACTGCTAGCGGTGCCTTGTGGTCTCCAACTCACCCAGCCTTCCCCCTGTCTGTGAATCTTTGTAGGTTTTGGTGGTTCTGAGCCTGCGTGTATGTGGATTTTCTATGGAATGGGGCTCAGGTAGGAAGGTGCATCAGTTACTTCTTTCAACACTCCTGCCTCAGCAGCATGTCTGCACAGTGACGTGGTTCATCTTCTCCCGAGCCTTTCCACCCTGTGTACTGGAAATGGGAAGCTGGAGAGAAGTTGTGACACAGATCTGCTTTCTGCATCAAAACCTCCGCAGGCTGATTCCTTGTGCTGCAGCCCTGCCTCTTCCAACCACTTCTGGAGACCTGCCCTGACCCAGGTTCAGTTATTACTGAATCCAGACCAGCACTGGACTGAGAAATGCACTGGCCTGACTCCCAGGTGGGTCTGGCGGCTCGTTCCAGCAGTGTGCTGCCCGCCTGGGGTGTGATAGCTTTGTCAGAACTAATAAATGAAAACCAGCGTGGGACGCAGTCTCAAACACTGGCAGGCAGGTACCGCACAGAAGCCGTCACACTCTCTAAAAGAGAGTCTCTGCTTTGTGCCAACTGCAACTCTTCAAGCAGCTCCCAGACATGGATGACAGGATGTGTGAGTCAGGAACTGGTCCCTGTAGACACCATGGACCAGCAGAGGAGGCACAGAGAATTTAGATGTGTGTCCACGTGTTGAGCTCTCCCAGCTGCCCTAGTAGGGGCATTACTGCTACTAGCAGGTCACCTCCACGCCGAAGCTGTTACAAGCTGCAGATGCGAGAACGAGGTGTGTGTATTGCCGATACCTTCCTGGTAACCCAGTCCTAGTTTCTGTGAAAGCCCCTTTATTGAAAACCCAAACCTCTGCCAAGTGGTAAGTTTGTGTGCTTTCCGCACCATTTCAAAAGGCTTGTTTATCTTTCTTAGCACTGACTCTGTTTAAAGGAGATACGAAATAACATAATGTATTTGCATGCTGCTTTTAAACGAGGAGCCAAATTTAATAGTTGCTTGTGTGCATGCAGTGCATGAGTATTTGGATATGTGGGAAAGAAGGAATGAATACAGAGAGCTCTTTCTGCATCCAGGCAGAAAGAATTTGCAGCTCTGCTGTTTCCCATGAAGAGGAAAGAGAAAGCATTGCTTTGCCTACACTTGGCTGCATGGCCAAAGAGGAGCCCAAGACGAAATGGCCATCCAGGCTACAAACTGGTTGCTGCAAGGAACCACTGGCAGTCCCAGCACTGAGGTGTATTGCCACTGTGTCCTCCTAGTACGTAACACCGTGTCTTCCCTCTCACAGTGCTTCTGTTAGAGGCCCTCTGTATTACTGATTTTCAAGAACTGCAATTAATCCTACCTCAGCACACAGAAGGGTATCTCCCACTTTTCAGCTAAGAAAACTGAAGTACTGATATTACAGGACTTGTCCAAATAATGCTATAGTTGCCAAAAGAAATAGAAATCAGGGAAGTTGAAAACTGATTCATTACTCCAATGATATGATTTGATTCCCATTCTCAAACACAAGCAAGGGGATAAGCCTCTGGCAAGGCCAAAGACAGAACTATAGTGTTTTCTCTAACTATGGCAGGGAAGGGAGATCTGTGTGAAGGACACACGAATACCAACCTCAAATCAAGACTACCACCGGTTAAAAATAAAAAATAGAGACAATTATTTATTTTCTAGTTCCCATGTCTCAGAGCAGAGCAAATTTTTTGGAGCTCTTGTCTGACACGCCTGCATCCAGACCTGTCTCAGCCGTGAGGGTCAAATCCACAACCAGGAGAATGAATCCAGCTTACTCATGTCACTGCATAAATGAAAAAAATATCAGCTATCTGCCTCTTTATCAGCCACAGGCTAAGGTCCGCTTCCCAGCAGCATGAGACAGGCATAAATCCTAGCTACTCAACCCTCCTGTAAAAGTTGTGATTTTCAGCCTCCAGGAAAGATGCAACACTGGAACCCGTTTTGGAGAGGTGGTGCCACCTTTGCTTTCTACAGAGTTACATTGAGTCAATGAATGTGCGCTTTTCTCTTGCTTGAGAAATAACATATTTTAACCACCTGACTGATGATGAGTTGACTCATGATCAGGTTTTTGCCGAGGTAGACACTCTAACGTGAAACAGATTAGAGGTGAACAATCTGCCTCTGAAGAGTAAAGGAAGCTTAAGAGGGAAGAAAACATAATTACTAACAGAAGCCCCCAAATGCAAATAAAACAAGACCAACTTATAAATGAAGACAGGGATACATTCATCCTAAATAACGTTAAGAAAATGTAAGTCAAATTGAAGTTTAATTAAGCAATAATCATGAAGTAGTGGAGCATGTAAAAGGCAATAAATATTCAAACATATATTAATTCAGTGCTTTGGTGATGGAGAACAAAAGACTTCCGCAAGATAGCAATTGCAGTTGCTCCCAAATACTCTGGGCCAACTGGACAGCTACAAGCCTTTATCATCCAGTTTAGCTGAAGATGCTACAAGTGCACTGGCCATGGTCGTGGTCCTACATATGGCCCCTCCTGCACTGGTGGTGAAACAGTTATTCAACAAAGAGAAGATCCAGCCTGGGAGCAGTCAGAGCTCAGAAAACAGAAACACAGATTCTGATGTGTGCTTGTTTAACCATCCTCTGTTGATATCCTTTCTGGGCCAATCTCAGTCGTAACAAAAGAAATGCAAACATTTTGCAAAGGGAAGATACTATTGATCAGAACACGTGGAAGGAGAAAACTGGTCTCAGCGAGGAATGAACTGTGCTAACCTAATAGCCAGTACTGTGCAAGCTAAGCATATTTCACAGGCAAGGGTGGTATAAAGGAGGAAGAAGAAAGCAAACAATGGTAATGTAAGATCTCTCTCTCCTTTAGGATCACTGATTTGAAGGATAAAATCCAATGTGGTGTTGCTGTGTGGGGGTGACTCACTCCTTCGACTTGGAGGGGCACCTATTAGTAACAGAATGAGTGCCTAATGCTTTCTTTACACACACATTGAACATCAAATGGGAATGAGTTACACTTGCAGATGCAATTTTTATGGTCGATTTGTAGCTGACAGGTAATCTACGAGAATATGAATTAGTGCTGAATTTAGCAATTTGTGCCTCTTTCCACTTTGGTAGATGAGTCCAATACAACTCAGAGATACGTATATATTAACTCAGCAATGCCATGTACAGCTGTTTCATATCTATTTATGAGGGCATTGCAGGAGGACAAACACAATGGTATCCACCATCACTTCGGGAAAGAAACAGTTGTCCTGTTGTAGAAACTTTTTCAGGAAGAGCTGACAACTCATAATACAGTTTTTATCTTTTAAAGTAATAGTCTGGAAAAGCAGTAAAATCAATTTCTTACATAATATTTATGTCTGGAGGAAAATGCACACTGCTGGCTGCAAGGGATCAAAATGATGAACATTAGAAGGAAGAAATATGTAAATTTTCATCCACCCTGGCATCTTAGTATATCAAAATTAAGGCAAGGGAGATGAAACCAAGAAGAATTTTAATGACCCAAGCAGAAGCTAAACAGTCTGGGCAGCTGAGGTGAGTCCACGGCCACAATTGCGCAGGTATGTATATATAAAAATAAACTATAATGAACACGTATAAGAACTCACACCAGGAGAGGAACTGCAGTCCTCAAGCAGTGAAGGTGAGCTATGGCAAGCGTTCAGCACAGCTTCAGTACTCTCTGCCTACCTGCAACTCCTGTTACAAATATTCTGCGTATGTTTGTCCCAACCTGTTTCTACAACGGGGCGGAAAAGATGCACAGCACAACTCTCTTCCCTTCCCCACCACCCTATTTTACCTGCTGGACTGCGGAGTGCTGCTCTGAGCAATAGTGGCCAATACTTTTGCTGGGAACGTAGACTTATGACCCATAATGAAATGGATTCTTTATGTTCTGTCCTACCTTTCATGCTTGCTCTGGAGAAGTCAGAATTTGGACCCAATTTTAGCTAAAACAGTTCATAAACCCCAACAGAGTAACACTGTTCTCATGAGTCTAATTAAAACAAATTGTCCTAAAAGTCAGTCATTTTGCACTGCTTCCAATGTGTTTCCAAAAGGGAAAGCATTAAATCACAATGCTCTATTTCATTGAAAATATATGCATAAATGTAAAGGAATTCCTCAGTGGCTGTACTGAGGAAAGGTTCATTTTGCAGCTGTAACCTCAATTATGCTTGACATCCATAACTAAGTATTTCAGTTTCAAGAGGTTTTTCACTGGCAACATTTCATTTCCATATAAAATGCATGACATTCTGCCCTCTTAAAGTTTTACATGATGATTAACTTTATTCATTTGTTTTTTTTCCATCCCTCTTTTTATAACAATGTCTGCCACCAATTAATAAAAACACACTGGTATTTATCTAAAAAAAAAAAACATTTGAAAACAACTTAATGTTTACTCTTTTTCTCACTGTTCATCAGAAAGTGAATGCAGTAAGCATTAAGAGTACTTAAATCCTCTTAAATAAAAATGTGAATGCTTTCTGGTCTTAACACACTCAGTTGTGACCTAAAGAAGTTGTGGTAACCTCTGTTCTGACGAGGGAAATGGAGTCTCTCCTTGCTCCCACAAAAATGAAGACCAAGACACTTAGTAGGCAAGGGAACTGTTTGGTGTACGAGGGCCGTGTGAGCACAGAAAAAGGAACTAACACAACTATGACAGGTTCAAAGTCTGTAGTGGGAGAAAAAATCTTGCCTCGACTGTCTTCCTTTTTGCAAGATATATGAAGTGTTAGGGTTGAAAGAGAGCAATGGAAAGAGTCTTTGAAAAGACAGGCAGTTTCTAATATTATGTGCCACACAGGTTCTATTTAAATTGAACGGTGACAGGTAGTATATTCTGAAATGCTTGCTTTTTTTTTTCCAAATAAAAAGCATCTTATTGCCTGGAAGTAGCGGACCACTTAACGAAGCACACAGACTAGGTACACAGCTGTAAAAACAGTCCACCCCAGGCTCCTCTCAGATAATCAGAAGATGCAGACACACAGCTCACTATTCTCAGTGTGTGACTCTGGGGCTGGCTGTGGATACAAGGTACAAGAGCTGTTTCTTTCTCTGATCACACCACATTCAAAACTCCCACTGTGACAACACAAAGTAAAACCACCCCAATATGTTCAAAACAAAAATCCCCTTTGTCCAGCCGGATTCCAGATTTATGTCTTCTCCCTCCTCTGAAGGGAGGCACTGACATGTTGTTTCGGAGTGCCCCTAAAGATAACCTCATGGAAACCAAACCAAACAACACAATCCTGCTCTCTCTTATGTAGATATCTGTCTTCCTCCAAAACTTGTCAGAAACATATCGGGGACTCATTGCAAACATTATCACAAACAAAATTTCTTTCCTCTGTAAGAGCAACAGTACAAGTCAAATCCAGCAGAACTACTCAGTCACTACACCTTGTTTTGACAAGCTGTTACAGAGCTGATAATCCAGTCTTAGGAGAGCCTCAGAGAACGGGCAGCCTAAACCAGAATCAGACGGCTACACCTCTTCCCCTGTAATGGTCCATTTGAGAGGGCCACGAGGATGCTCAGAGGGCTGGAGCACCTCTCCTATGGGGACAGGCTGAGGGAGTTGGGGTTGTTCAGCCTGGAGAAGAGAAGGCTCCAGGGAGACCTTACAGCGGCCTTCCAGTGCTTGAAGGGGGCCTGCAGGACAGCTGGGGAGAGACTCTTTGTCAGGGGGTGTAGTGACAGGACAAGGAGTAATGGCTTTAAAGTAAAAAAGGGGAGATTTAGATTAGATATTCAGAAGACAGTCTTTACTGTGAGGGTGATGAGGCACTGGCACAGGCTGTCCAGAGCAGCTGTGGGTGCCCCATCCCTGGAGGTGCTCAAGGCCAGGCTGGATGGGGCTTTGGGCAGCCTGGTCTGGTGGGAGGTGTCCCTGCCCATGGCAGGGGGTTGGAGCTGGGTGGGCTTTAAGGTCCCTTCCAACCCAACCTGTTCTACGATGATTCTATGAACACAGTGGAGTGCAACTCCACTGACTATATTGCCTGTAACAACACATATAGTATCGCCACATATAAGAATCACCATCTCAATTTTCTTATTGCTTAGTCAAAATAATGGAGTCATAAAGAGATCCAAAGGGTAGAGTCTGATAGCAGAAATTTTGAAAAGAAAATCTTGTACAAATGTTAATGATGAAAGTGATTAATCTTTTGAACAGCTTATCTAAGAATGCGGTAGATTTCCTGTCAACTGAAGCCATTAAATCAATACATTTTACCAGCAGACATGCTTTAATTCATCCAAAAGTTATGGAAATCAGCACAGAATTATTAGGTAAAGTTCCATCACCCCTGTCGTGCAGAAAATCACTCAGTCAAAACGATCCCACTTTAGATTTCAATTTCTATGACTCACAGACATTTTCTGGGCTGTGACATTACGGTTAGCTAAAACTGAGCTCAGGCAGTACCAAGATTATCCTTTCCAAAACGAGGGTGCCTGTCTCAGCATCCTCCTTAGTGTGGTATCAGACTGTTAAACTGTAGTGTTAAGGTCCTTCAGGACTCTTCACAACCACTGAGACTGTGAATAGTAACAGCTACAGAAAATCACGCTGGTCTGTTGGACAAAAACCATAACATTGCACACAGAACTGATCCCAGCAATCCACACACTTGTAACCTCCAGGCTGAATTACTGCAATCCTCCCTATCTGGGAAGGAAACCGCACGTGCGGGGTTCCCCCTGGCATGGAGCAGAAAAGCCCATATACTCACCAGCCCAGGACACTGGGAACACATAAGTCTGCTGTCCTGACTGCTGGGCTGTCTCCTTTGCCAAAATAGCACAGTTCGGAGAGCCTGCCCTGATTAGTATTCCAAAAGGACTGGCCCTTGTTACCTGTGAAACTGCCCATTGGCTCCATTTGGCTGAAATAAGCTATTTACAAAGGAAGAGTTCAGAGGAGGAAATTCTTCCACAAAGCTAGGACCTCTGACTACTTCTGATGGACCCGCAGGGAACAGTAAGCCTA
This sequence comes from Anser anser, assembly GCF_964211835.1. Taxonomy (NCBI): domain Eukaryota; kingdom Metazoa; phylum Chordata; class Aves; order Anseriformes; family Anatidae; genus Anser; species Anser anser. The sequence continues at coordinate 36,547,828 of NC_139720.1, read as the reverse complement.
CTGATGGTTGGTTTGGCCTCACACCTCCTGAACATCTGCAGGGATCTGTGAACTGGAAAAGGTTTTGTGCATGCCAGAGCAATTCAGCCATCCACTGAGAACTTCCTAAATTACTACAACCTTTCAGCGTCCAGCTATGAACGCCAGCAGCACACAGACCCATATGCTGCTCCTCTTGGGCATCCCATTACAACTTGGCAATTCTTGTGTGTTGGAAGGCAGACTGGGCTCTTCTGCAGACAACATTCAGCTGCTTCCTTCTGTTCTTGCACTGAATAGTTTTCCTGCCGGTTGGACCTGGGTTTTTAAGCTAAGCGCAACAAAGGAACCACACAATGCCGAGCGACTAGTTACTTATTCACTAGCACTGACTCCAAGCTGTAGGGCATGAAAACCTTTGTGAAATGTAACATACACTGTTTGCATGGTCATGACTTCATCCCCTTCCGTCTGCCTCAGTGCACAGAGGAAAATAATAATGCGTATAAATTTAACTATCTCCTGTATACCAAAAGGTTTTCTTCCTGCTCTATTAAACAAAGAGTTGCACTGTACATTAATCCCACTGGAAAAAGGGAACAACCACAGCTGCAAGTATGACTAATAACTGACCCAGGCTGTTACAGATGGCAAACAAATTGTCTCAGAAAAATCTGTGAAGATAGCTCTTTTTTCAGGCTGCTATTGTATATATGAAAGTAAAATTCTATTGAGAAGAAATAGAGATTTCTACTTACTGATACAAGAAATAAGATCATTAAATCTTTCCTTAGGAAAGACAGGATTTTCCAGCCCTCGGAAATAGAGCTTCAGTACTCCAGCAACTGAGTTAATGTCGTGGTTACTTTGGTCATCTGCCAAAGGATTTTCACCTTAAAAAGAAAATAAAGTGAATGAAACACATGCAGGAGCATTCTTGCATGCAACATTTTAATAAATGAATGACTTTTTTTTCCATTGTTTTTGTTTTTACTATGTGGGAGGTGACAAGGCAAGCATTCAAGTAAGATTATAAACATTGCTTTAGAAATCCCAGGCTTTTCACTGTAGAAATTACACTGAAAACAGTAGCCTAAATAAAGCTTCCTTTACATTACATAATGTAGTGATCTCTTAAGTCCTGAACTTCCAATCAGGTATTTATGAACATGTTATGATTTACCAGTAGTAAAATAAAAAAGCTGTATGTTCTTAACTGAATAGAGTTTCTCAGACTATTCTTTGGGAGCTTACATAAAACAAACAGATTATCTAACTCTTCGAATTGCAAATTTGTCTTCATTATTTAAAACTAAAGCATTCAGGAATATTTACAACCATTTAGTGAAAACACTTTATGGAAACTGAAAACCTAAGGCCCAAGACTGAACTATGTGTAATTTTAAAGACTTAATCTTTATTTTGAAACACTTTAAAATGTATGCACTTTCCAGACTAACACTACCTAGGAGAAGCACTGAACAACAAGGCAGATGCAGAAGTTGTAGAGCAGGAGGACATGCCTTCACTTAGCATGTAAAAACAGCTACTTCACCTATCTTGTCAAGGACCAGATCAACTTTAACAAGATATGCAATTAATATTTGGGAGAAAAATACTGGGCATCTTTTTTCATGCTTTTAGTCATAAGATTTATTCCTTGAAGGGTTTTCTCATTAGCAGATGATCTGCAAAAGTTTCTTCTGGAAACTAATAAGAAAAAAAAAAAAAGGTTCCAAAACCCAAGAAAAGAGAATGTAAGATTAGTCAAACAAACAAACAAAAAAACTAAGTAACTAGTGTTGCTTTAATGTAGTTAGGGGATTGGATTGGCAATGCCCTGGACCTTGTCTCCCCTAGCAGAGGAATCCTAGGTTTGCTGTTGCATTTTACATTCATGTGTAAAAAATTATTTTCAATTCCTGGTATCTTTCCCATAATTCCTCCTCTGGGGCTGAAGTTTCCTTGAGGAACGAAAACCGTAGTTAAAAATGGAACAGCTCTTTCACAGCCTGTATTTGCATTGATCCTGTATTTGCACTGATCATGATGTCACTTTGGCAGAGGGACTAGGAACTTGAGCACTCATATTCCAGAAGATCAAGTAACAGCATTCTCAAATTGCATTAAGTAGTCTCTTGAATGTAATTAAAAACATAATCTTTCCTTTTTGAGGATCTTTAAAATAAAATAAAGACTAACTATTCTTTGCAGTTTACCATAACAAAAGACTAATCCAAGAGACACATGAACATCTACACAAAAACAACCCCAAGCTCCTGGGACACAGTGTGGGAAAAACATGTACATCATTATACTTCATCTTTAAGCATATGACAGTGCAAAGTTTAAGGTGCAGTACAAAAAGTGAACAAAATTCTTAAACAGACAAGAAAGTAATTAGAAATTAAAACATTTTAAGTGTCAGATATTAAGGTGCTTGAATAAGCAAAAATGCAATTACCTCTCTCAAATGAATTTTTAATATCATTGACTTCCACCTGGGAACCAGACACTCTAAAAATTCCCTGATGCTGAAGACCTGCAGCAAAGACGGGAGACAATGGTGGGAAATTAATCTATTTTAAAAATACTTTTCACTTCTAGTTTTAAAACAAAGCTGTAGCTGTAAACGCATCATGCACAACATACACAACTAAGTTCAGTAATGAAGTGACATAACATATTTCATTGCTTACCATACAAATTGATAAATCTGATACAGCTTTCCACAATGAGAGGAATGACTTGTCCTGAATCCTGGAAAAACAAGAGCAGAAAGAGTGTACTGCAGATGTGAAAAAGGAAACCTCCCTACTCTGGAATGAATGTGAAAATGGGTTTTCTTGGTCAATCCAGATGGACATACAGTGCTGCCAAAAAAACACATAAGAAAATATATAATTTCTAACAGAATTCTCATCCCATTTAGGGAGGGAGGGAAAGGAACAGGTGAAGAGAAAAGATTAAGGTTCTTAATGAAAATCATTGAATCAGGAAATTCACAAACTTCATTCTCTAACTCTGCCACTGTATCCGGCTAACACTGTATGTGACATCTAAGCTCATGCATTTATTTTAGATTTTTGAAGCAAAATGAGTTAAAGCAGTGAATTTGCCTTTAGTTTATTATTAACAATAATACTCCATGATGAAGACGATCCTTCTGCATTCATTTAACTTACCCCTTTTTTTCCCTAGGGGAGAAAATCTTACATGGGCCTAATTACACAGGGTCTAATTCCTGGAGGTGCTCTTTTTTTTTTTCTTTTTTTTTTAGCTAAAAGTTACTGACGATAAACAGAAGACAAAGCCTTTCCTGGACCTGCTGGACTATCAGAAAAGTTCTTGGAGATGAGCTACCCAATGACACTGCATGGAGTACTTACTAGCTGTCTCCCTCCTCACCTCCCTCCTGATTTGTGTATCCTAAAATACAGCAGATGATGTCTTAGCACATTATTTCAGGCTGCACTAACTGTGGTAATACACTGCATGGTGAACTGCAGCCACTTTGAGTTAGGAACGTTGATCAGCTGCCCCTTCAGCACAAAGGCATTGGGAAAGGGAGGTCACAGCCTGCTCCTCCCCACCTTCAACTGGCAGAGCTCATGAATCAAAGCTCTTGGTCTCAGCCATGGTACAGCAGCCAATTTATAGGTACATCTCCAGTTAAACAGAGGTGTTTTAATAAAGGAGAAAAAATGCTAGTGGTGGTAGGGGGAGAGGATGACTACACACCGATTTTCAGTGAACTGTCTTTTTCCTTCAAACCGCTGATTTTCCAGAAGAACCATCGTGGTCCTTCAGTTGTGTGTTTCGGCACTTTAAAAAATGGCTATTTTACCCTATGCACATTAATGACTACAAGTCATCAAATATCTATTAGAGATACAAATCATATGATTAAAATTATGCTTGTGTTGGAAAAAAAATACTGTTTCATAAATAATAGGTACCTTCAAACTTCTCATCTTAGAAGCTATAATTTTTCTTTCCAAATGAATTTCAAATATGTAAGCGCTCAGAGAATTGACTAATTCATTTGAAAGTTTAATATAAAACCAGTCTGTATTATAAAATCATGAATTCAAAGGCACCCTGTAACTCAGAATACACATTTCTTCTTACTAGTCCTTCTAATTTTCATGCTAAATTACACTAGCAGGAAGTTTATGAATTAAGCCCAAGTAGATGAAAAGCCAACTGCTAAAAAAAAAAGCGTTTGAAAAATAACACACACTGAAGCAATGAAACAATGTGATTCCTGAGGCAACCTAACTCCTGATTTTCTGTGTACTGCATATTGTTTTACTGGGGTTTACAAAAAACTGTAACAGTAATTATGCTATTTAAGTTGTGGCTTGTTTATCTTTTAGATCAAAACCTAGCAAACACTGGTTAGCCAAGAACCACTAGTATCTTTCTGTTTGAGTAGTGTCATGATTCAGTAAGAGCTGAATAAAAAAACAAACAAACACGGAACAGGTCAGTTGCTAAATGAGGAATACACACTGTCATCTTCACAGACCAGTGAGCACTCTGGCCCTCCACAAAAGCAGAGTATTAGCAACATGCCCAACATGCACCCGTATCTCCTGTTAGTACACTGGTTCGTGCGATAAATGTAAAGCCTCTGAAGAGATGGCGTTTGCAGTAAGAAATTACGAGTATATTACTCTCTTACTTGTTTCTTGGGGGAATCTGCTCAGAACCACATACAACTTCGTAGTTAAAGAGATTCCTTTAAATAACGTAAACCAAAAATTTTGGATTTGGGATTTAATGACAAGAAAAAGTTTGAAGTAACAATCTGTGTTGGTGAAATTCAAGAACAGTGACCCTACTGCTACTGTGAATTTAATCTGATGTGTGTAGTCAGCGACTGCATGTTTGGGACTAATTATTGTATCTTACGATGCAAAAACGGAACAAAAAGCAATTTGCTGTGATACTGTATTTCACTAGCTGTAACCCCTTCTTGCACGTCAGAATGACACATCCCTATGAGGAATGACCCGTTCTTTGTGCAGGGATGACTTCCTAGGTTAGCTCCCACACTGCCAAATCTGTGATAAGGCTACCTACTTTTTCCTTTTGAAAGACTACGTAGAACTTTCTCTGCTTGCAAGTAAGCTCTGTCACTCTCACTGCCATGTAGTACAGCCCTCTTCAATGTGAGAGAAAACGACAAGGTAGCATTTCTCCAAATTTCCTCTGTTCTTCCCTAATCCAGGGGCTTTTTGCTGTGGATTTTTTTTTCTTACTTTCTCCCTTGAGCAAGAAACCATTCATGATATTAATCTCTGGCCCCATGTGATGATTTCCTGGAAGTCTTTGCACAACACATCACCACCAGCATAATAATAATAATAGTTTTTCCACATAGTTGTACTGAGGCTGGCTGAAAGCTCAGTTCAAAGACAGCTAAACTGCTACGGTGCCACTGAGCACAGAATTTGGTCTGCAACATATTTGCTGCTAACTAAGCTGTGCAGAAAGAAAAAAAAAGACACATATAACATTCAAATTCAGTTCACAGAGCTTGCAGTCAGGAATTCCATTCATTGCACTTATAAATGTATTGCTATGTATTTTTTGAAGCTTGCTTTCTTTTATCTTTGTCAGCCGGTGTCCAAAACCACTAACTGACTGTGATGGGGAGGTGTTTGTTAATGAATAAGGGAATATCCATCATTTAAGACTACAATCACTCCACAGTTACGCCACGGTTCAGTTTTGCCTGCTGTACTCGTAATATCATTTCTTAATGCAAACTTCCCCCTTCAGCTTAGTGAAAGAACTAATTTTGAGCCAGGCGTGAATGAAACCCGAGAGTGAGGCAGAGATGGTTCTCTTTTCACCAGAACTATACCTGATGTCTTGTGTGAGAGTTCCTTCGGCCTCGGCTAGACGCATTATTAGAAATAAAAGTATGAGAAAGAAGAAGATAGTAAATACAGCAAAGATATAAGATCCATAATAGTGGTGATCACAATTTCACGCAATATAATAAATTCCTAAAGTCAAAGGAAATCAAAAGCTGGATATCAAACCCAGGCTAATACTGCTTTTTCACAGACTTTGAATATTGAATGTAACTGAAATGGCAAGCCAGAAACTGTGCCAAGTTGTGGGGTACACCGCTATTTCCCCTATCTTCTAAATGATGCTGTTTCCTAATAAAACCAGGCTGCCAATCCTATCCCTACTTGATTAACAGAACTGTAGGAAGACTATTGTGAGAAATGAATCCTCCTCTTTCCCTCTGACTTCAGGAAGTATTATATTGATCAACTGGGAAAGAAAAGAGCCCCAGGACAGACTTAAACATAATGATCTGCCTCAGCTCACGTGAGGCCGTGACCATTATAGTAGGAAGTGTTGAGATCAGCCACTCCAGTGGCTGGTGCCAGTACCTTGATGAATGACTCCAAATCACCATTAAACAACTTAGCACTATACTGTGATCGGGGTCTGGGCTTCCTGTGTTTCTGGGGCTTAGGGGGAAGATTTGGAGGCCTAAGGGAAGGGAATATGATTACTGAGCAAGTAGAATTAAGTCATACAATAAAACAAAATGTCTGTAAAGTCACGGCAAAACAACAGAGCATTGTAAAGGGAGAAATAAACACATTACTTATCAAGCAAAGACTTTCCATCAAATTTAACTGTAACACAATGATTAAAGAGTGAAGAACTCCCCCATTAAAAATGCATTACTTATGGATAAATACTGACATTCTTTATGAATACCCGTTTCACAGTTTTACCATACACATTTATTCCAAACAATGCACAACTGGAATGGCCATTTCTTGTCACTGTCATGCATGAAACGTGCAGCCAACACTGGAATTCACGCTGCCAGCTGCGGCAGAACATGGGGCACTTGAAGCACCTCAAGCAGAAAAGTTGCTACCTGCCGGAGCAGCTTCAAATTCAGATTGAAACTGCTCAGCACGCTCCCAAGATGCTTCAAAACCAAACTCTGCATTTTCAACTTGAGCCAGCAACAGTACACAGCTTTAACCTTCCACATACAACCATCAGCATCTTTACACAGGGAAAGAAACACTTTGCAAATTAGCTAAAGGAATTAAAAGGATGTTATCAACGTAGAACAAATAAACAAAACCAGTATAGCAGAAAAATAAAAGAAAGAACACACAAAACTTTGGTATGCAAAACATTCATCTTGCATGTTACATGTTACGCATGTGATGACTATGACTGACAGAGATTACAGGAAATAAATATTCTTCTTTTTTTGTGAGTGTCATGGCACTCCACATGCCAACAGCTTCTCTAGTTCTCCTGCATCAGCAGGCCAATGTTTCTATGGCTTCCTCAGGAATCAGTAAAAAATTACAAGGTTTTGGGGAAACAGTAAGGAGCACTACTTTAAATCATAAAACATAAAGTGGTGGGACTCTGGTCCATTCTTGTACTACCTGCTATTTAATTTAAACTCATCTTTAAGAATGCCCTCTTCCCTTCTACATTTTAACTTTGATCTTGAAGAACATTATCATTTGCATGTCTTACAGACTGGAAACTTAACAACCCTGGGGTAACAGATAGGTCTTACCCAGAGTGGGGAAACTGGTCCCAAGGATCAGATGGGGAGGACCTTCTCCCTCAGAGCTTCTTTTACTAAGTGACCAGGTGTGGGAAGACAGGAGTTAAGAAGGCTTCAAGCTGTTCCTTCACTTTACTAAGGTAAAATCATTGCCTAGATCCATCGTTTTCTTTCTGCTTACAGAACAAGGAATTTAGGATGAGGTGAGCCTAATGAGTCACTTAATTTGGAGTCAGGAAATAACATTTTTTTCATTAGGCATAAGCTTGCTGACTTCCATGTACTGCTGGTAGCATCTGGGGTCAGAGTTTAAGTCTCAAAATTAATGTCAGCAATTGGGAAGAATGCTCCAATTTGTCACCACTTTTCAACTGTGGTCATGTAGGGAAGGAAGGTGAGTAAGTCCAGCTGATGGAGCTGAAATGGACCATGAGTCAGTGGGAAGAGGAAGAAGGGAGCTCTGAAGTCTGTAGAGATGTTCCCAGGAATATGGGGGCCAGACAGAAGAAAATATACAAAACCAAGTGGTCTAGCAAATGCAGAGCCAGAGCTTGATCCAAACTTTTTAGCTGGAAGAGCAAAACTTCTGTTCTTTTTTTTTTTGGTTGTTGTTGTTTTGTTTTGCTTTGCATTGTTTTTAATTCAAGATAAGGGGTGGCAGCAAAGTCATTCCTACCCAGGAAACAAAAAGTAGAAAGAGAAGGCATTGAGCAAGGATGTATTGACTGGAAAGGGCAGGGAAGAGAGAGACCAGGAAGGTTAGTCTGGATGTTCCTGCTCCCAGCAGTACGGGAAACGTGGTGCCCAGAAGCAGCAATACAGGAAAGCGGCAGCTGCAAACTGACAGTCTGATACCCTCGGGGTTGCAGCGTGCTTGTCTGTGTTTATGTCTGGAAGCAGCCTCACAGGTGTGGCATTACACAACCAAAATGTATGTCCTGAACAAAGCAGGGAGACCTAACACAGTCTCCCTTCTCTTCTGTGAAGGTGTAGACCCATTTAAGTATCAAACACATGGATACTGAGGGAAACATGTATTTTCTTCTGAACTGTGCATTCTGCTCAATAAAGATATATTTTTTTTCCTAGCACCAAAAATCCATCTGCAATGTCCAAATTCACAAATATTTTCAGTGATTTCCCTGCTTCTCCCACCATTGACACTGGCCTAAGCAGCTCACAAGAATGCCGAAATGTTAAAATGCTGAATGTTAAAACACACAGTGCCTGTACACAATTTAAGTAACAACAACAATAATGTTACACATCATTAGGAACTTGCTTTTACGTGTGTGATTTCTGTTTTATTTTCCATTTGTAGCTCTCTAACCCAAGTTAAATAAAAATGTCTTACCTTGTTGTCATGTATTCAGCCCTGTGACCTAGAAAAGTTGAATAAACAGGAAACAAAAATGTGCATGTTTTAGGTACATCTTCAGTTGTTTGTATCTAAATTATGCTTGGTAAATTGCTTTTAACCCTAACGTTCACATTACCAGCAAAAGATAGACAATTATACAACTAATAAGACAATGCGGTTATCTACCACCTCCACAGCTGCATTTAAAATCCAAACACAATCCATGTTATGGAACAACTTCTAAGAACCCTGCGCACTATAAAGGATCATTTGATACTGTAAATAATTTGAAGCAAAACTCCAAACAATGCCTATTGGTTTTGCGAATGTATTTTTGTTGGCTAAATCAGTATAGAGATAGAGCTGCGCCAATATTAGATTACATTTCCCTTGGTGCCTTGTGCCTAAACCTGTTCAGTGCAGAAAATGCAAAGCTCTGGACATCAGTGGCTTGCTGCTGAAAGACTCCTTTTCATTTGTGTAACTGCAGGAAAAAAATACAGCACTATCACTGGGAAATTATGCAACACAGACATAAGAAGAGTGACAATTGCACAGAATTGTACAGAAGCAAATACTGTACTCCAGAAAGGTTCATGGATAACATTTGCAGAACAACAGACCAGTAAGTCAGGCACGTGCCCCATGTAAATGCATGATAACGAAAAGCAAAATAATCAAATAGTAGGATGGTCACGGTATGGTAAGTTCCCACCGGTCTTGTTTTCCCAAAGGGAGATTGCACCCTATAAATTTACTAGAATTCTTTGAACGTGTCAGTAAAATACTGGGTAAAGGAGAATCAGTGGAATTAACTTCTTCAGAAATTCAAGGTCCTCTGATAAATGTCTTCACAAGAGGCTAATAAGTAACTAAACAGCTATGGATTGAATAGCAAAATATTATCACTGATCAAGAATTAGTGAAGAAAAGGGAAACTGAATGGAATTGAATGGTCTATTTTCATCATAACAAAAGTGTAATGGTCACTTACTCAAGCCTTCCCATCAGAACCACTTATGTAATACATTTACTGAAGTCTTAGGGATATCACAGCAGCTAAGGAGGCAGAAAATTGTGCAAATAGCTAAAATACTTTTTTATCGAGTCCTGACAAAATTGTGAAGCCCTTCAGAAGTGTTTATCAATGCTAGGGAAGAAGACACACAATGGCAAATTGAAGTCAGTATTGACAGGTTCAAATAATAGATATTAGGGAAGGAAGAATTAAATACCTATGCAGCTAGCAGAACTACAGATAACTATGCTGACTCGGAAAATCACTCTGAGCATCACTTGGACTAGCTCTAAGATCCCTGTTCAGTTTGAAAGTGACATCAAAAAAACTTGCAATACTGCAAAAAGAATAAAAATCAGTGATATGCAAAAATAATATTATCTGGCAATCTCCTGGTGCACGTGAAATACTGCACAGTACTGAATACCCTCCTCTGAAAATATATTAAGCTCTTGGAAAAAAATCTCTGGCATTGATAAGATGTGCAAAGTTTGTTGGCACTTATTTTACAAAGGTGAAAAAGAGGGATAAAGATGAGCATGTTAAATAATGAATGACATGGAAAGGGAAAATCAGGAACTTCTCCCTGCTCATACAACCAAGGGAAATTCACTGAGACTAAGAATTCCAATAATAAGTGCTAGTTAAACAAAAGATGTTACAAATCCCAAGTCTGGAGGTTTTAAACACATCTCTGATATTTAATAAATGAGGGTAAAAACTATCTGGGACACAGAGTCAATTTCTTTTACAACTGCTTGTTCTCTTCTTGCATTTCTCTTTGCTTGGTTCAATAGATGTGCCTTGGGTCTGAATTAACATGGATATAAGTGTGCTTCCTATGTATAGTATCAATTTTGTTTGAGTATTCCTCATTTACTGTTCCAAATTTGCACATGCATACTCAGCACAGAGCATTTTATCTATCTTCCTTGTGCAGATCATGAAAATGCATCTGCAGTGTCCATGAACAGCAATGGATTGGAGTAACTAGATGATCAGCTGGAACAGAATCCAAATGCTGTCAGTGCTGTGGACACCACAATACTTTGGAATTTGGAATAAAAGCAAGAGAGGGTGCCAAAGAAAATTACTGTTCAGACCATCCTCTCCCTCTCTTTTATCCTTCTTCACTCCTCTTTCTCCTCTCCCCTCCATCTCCCCCCATTCCCCCTGCATTACTTAATTTGGCACCCTGTGTTATTTGTCAGCTGTCTTGCTGACATGAAAGGTTCCAGAAGAGGCAGTCTGAGTGGAGCAGGGGAGCAGTTAGTTCACTTCCTAAAAAGAAATATTTTCTACACTAGCTACTAGTAATAATGTTTGTAATTTTACTGTGATTCTGCCCTTTCAGTTATCCCTATTCAAGGCATGCACAGAATCCAGGTCTTCCTTCCCAGGCATGTGTGCTGTCATGCAAGACATACCTCAATAAAATGGGGTACCCAAAATTTTTTACCTATAATAACGGTGGCTTTTGCTCCAAATATCAGCTTTGAATGTGCATTTATACATTTGGGATACTATTTCTATGGCGTGATGATAGAATAATAACTATGTTCAAAAACACTGTGGGCAACAGAAATAAACGACTTGGGGTTACAGCTGGCTGGGTCAAAGGGAATGCTCCAAACAAAATGGCCCAAGCATGCCCGAACGGCCCAGAGTCTGACAGCAATTTATCACTTAAGACATCCTGGATCCTTTTCTTTGGATCTCCTTCGATACTGTTCTTTCCTTACTTCTTTCCAACATGCATTACGCAAAGGATCCTACTGACTTTTATTCTTCTCCCTTCAGTAAATGATCATGTATTTTACTGGGCTTCCAAATAAAAAATATTTACTTTATTTTTCCAAATATATTTTTGTGAGCATTTGGAGGAAAAATTTCCTCATTTTTGACCAACATAGCTGCACATTTTTTGTGGGAATAAACTTCTCAGCACTTGGAACCAAATCCTACTAAATGAAAACTTCTATGAGAAAGAATATAACATAATTAGCTGTCTGAAAACAGTTACTATCTTCTACAGTCCAGCCCTGCATGAAAACACTGCTTATTTCATGCTTAGTCACTCCCTGGACAAGGGCTTTGTTTGGGTCATAGCCACAGAAATGTTAATAGCTGTTTAGGCACCTCCACAACTGGATTTTTGGATCTGGTGTTTTATATTAAAAGCATGAAGATTGTCTGATTAACAACACATTTTTTTGGCAGTAAAAAGAAAATAAATTGACATATCCTGTTACTCTTCAGAGAAAAAGTTTCCTTTCTTGTGTCTGAACTTTGAATTACAGTCTTTAACCTTCAGGAGAGGATTTTTATTCTTTGTGGTGTAATACACTTCCTCTCAAGTCTGTAGCACTCTGTGTGGCATGTGGTATGATTCTCCTTTTCCCTTTGGTCCATAAGGAAGTGCCTGCTGGGAGGGCTGCTAAGAGGTGGGCTGGAACTATGCATAATGCCTGATTCATTACTGTCCCAATTCTGTTTTACTTCCTTTTAATTATGGGAATCTGCTCATTTGGTTTGCATTTTAAGATGTATTTTTTAAAAATTATGGAGTGTGTTCAGGACAATGGATAATTCTCTGTCATCATAATTTGTAAAAATTCAAATAATCGTACATGCAATAACAATAATCAACAGGTACAGAGCTATGCATTAAGTTTTCATTCATTCCAATTCACAATGTGAAAATACTTTGTAGAATCCCACATCAATTAAGTCTGTAAGAGTCTCACTACTGAAGTAGGTGAGGAACTACAGTGAAGTCAGGATTTAACCTATTACCTTTCATAAAAGCTTCACTGAGTTGTAAGACTGCAAGAAGGACATTCTTGTCCATGTGTCAGAAATGTTGCACTAGCGTGTCTATTGTTAGATACGCATCCTGATAATTTTGCATGCTTAAAAAATGTCACTTTCGTCTAACTCTTAAATAAACCCCAAGTCAACAGAAATCATTGGGAAGTAGAAACAGTGCATTTATCACAGCTCTCAAATCACCCTGCGTTGACTGTGTTAGCTCTCCTTTCAGACATGAGATTTTTCATTCAACAGTTCCATCTCCAAATATAGCCATTTGTCTAAACATATGCACAGTGGAAATAAATATCCGTTGTAGAAATACATTTGATTTAGGGTGTGCAGACTTATCACTGCATCAAAACTATGACTGATTAAAAATCAAATCTATGCTTAGTGGACAATTGAGCTTTAAGCTCTGTCACTTTCTCCAGCATACATCCTGAATTTCAGGTGGTTCATTGTATAGTCTGGAATCACTTTTAGGTTTATTGTGCGATATTTACCTTCTCCAAGTGTCCTCTGCAGCAAGTCATGCTTTGCTTGAAGTTTTGTGATGAGATTACTACCTTCCAAATATTCTCTGAATTTCTGTAGAGATGAAGATCAATCTATTATTACGTATGTGACTTAAATTCCAGGAATTTCTGCACAATGTTTACTTCAGGTGTTTGAACTGTTATCACATGAATGAGGAAGCAACCAACATACCATGAAATAGAATTGCTCGGTTTCCTGCTGGTTAGCTCTTCTTTTTGCAATGCTAGGCTTACTCAGATATGTCTCAGAGACCGTGGACTTCACAGACTCTGTTGAGCGACTGTGCTGGAAACATTCTGACACATCGTAGTCTTCAATGGTGACCATATCTTGTATTGTTTGCAAGGTAGCCTCTGTTGTTTTCTTAACCTGGTGTTAAAAAAGCACATCTTAATAAATGGAAAGATAAACATGTACCAGAACAGCTTAGAATGGAAGCTCATTACTTAAATGAATTCTCTGGCACACTTGCCCAAACGGTGTTGTGTAAACATGAAAAATTAAATGTACTAAACCAGATATCTGTGTAACACAAAAATCACATCATTAGGCTTCACATCTAGTTCTCTGCTTTACCATGATACAATCCATAAACATTGATGTACTGTTGTGTTGACTGTATGTGAGAGAAATGTGATATGATTTTATAATGGTCCCTAATTTGGGGCAACAGGAAATAGAGATGACAGGCTGTGCTGAAGGGTTAACTCTTCAGCATATGGCTGAATCTGCTAGTTTCAACATATATATTAAAGGATCTGGCTAGCAGAATGTGTTCTTCCATGTTAAAAATCCATGGGACTGTGCTGTGGTATGAAGGACAATGATGTCTGGACACAGCTGGAGGAGAGGGTTGGCAAAAGAATATTTTACACCAGTCTCACAGCACTTCCTATGGAGCATAGTCATGATGGAAACCTGGGGATGGATGCCTTGGAACAGAGGATGCAGTGTTTCCGCTAGCAGTGGAATAAAAATAACTGGCAAGATTGACAAGGATGTAATTTACCTCCAAGTTCTGCTTTTCAAGACTCTCTTTAGTAGAGTCAACTGAATCATGCACACTTCTACACACACTTCCAGTGCAGGAAAATAACCTTCTTGTGCCTGCCAACATGATTTCCCCCTCTATGTCCTTACACTTACTGGTGAAAAATATCTTTCTTGTTCCTTTTGTCTTTGCTACCTTGAGATGCTTTCTAAATTCAAGTGTTTTTTTTTTTTGTTTTTTTTTAGAGACTACCATACAAATCTAACAGGCATTACTATTTTGTTCTAGGCATTCAAGACATGACATAGAATGAGAAAAACTCAAATCCCAAAAGCTTATCAAAAAAGCACACACAAACACAAAAACATCCCTGTACTTTAATTTAGGAACAGATACCCATTTAAACTGAGGGCCTTTAACACTGCCTTAAATTGGATAAAAGTTCAATTTATACCCACGGTGGGGCCTCTCTCTACTGCTGGAGCAGAAGAAAGAGAATGGCATTGTATTTCTGTAGTTTACAAAAAATGTATTTTGCTAGGTGAGCTATTCCCATGCCAGGCATTCAGTACTCCTGTTTATAAATAGCTGCAGCTGAAAGCATAACAGATTTTGACTCAGCTACCACAAAAGACAGTCCAAATTCCTTTGACCTTCAGAAGTAGCAATTTGGGGACTGGACAGAGGGTGGTCACAGAAGACAGTAAGTGTGCTCAGTGGCTTTCTGCCACAAAACTATACGCTATAACATGCCAAAGAAATATATGCCCTGCAAGTTTTCACTGAAGCACTCGCAAAATATAGAACTTAGTACTATAACCACATGGACAGGTAAAAGATGAAGTTTCCAAACATCTATAAAGCAGGCAAGGATCTACATGCCGTAAAAAGAAGCCAAAGGAAATTCTATACTCTGGACAAGTGAAGCATTCATACACATATCAGTATCTGTAGGTAGTTAAACATACAACACCTGAACCAGCTGAACAAGTAAGGCTTCCAGAAACGTAGACCTTTGAGACACTTGATGTTAATTCCTAAATTGTACTTCTTTTAACATCTCTGGAACTGCCTCCAAATTCAACCCATTTGACCATTTTGTAACAGGCATGAAAAGTGGTAGTTTTATATCTGATGCATATTTAACCTCCTAAGAAAAGGCTAAGTGCAAATTCTGTGGTTTTCCATGTTTATCACATCCACAAAGTTGGCTACCAAAGGAGCCTCTACATAGTACTTTGCCAGTGATCTTCAAAATTAAGTTCTATGCCAGGGTAAATGGGTCTCAAGAAGTAGTGTGAGGTGATGGGCATATGAATATGGGAAAAAAATCAGCCTGTTTCAACTCTTTCAACTCTTTTCAGTTCAATGGTTCTCTAAAACTGGACAGAACAGTTATCAGAAGAACCAAGTGATTTCAATAACTCAAAAGAGCACTAACATCTAACATTTGAGTGTCTGGAAGCAAACGTTTGGTTAAAAGAAAAAAAAAAAGAAGAAAAAAGCACCATCTAAAATACAAGAAATTCTTTAAGAATCAGAACTACTGGATGAAATATGTGGGTAAATAAATACAATCATTAGGAAAAAAAAAGATCAGGTGTTTTTCTCTCTGTTGAAAGTTATTTACACAGTAAATTTATTTTCATATTTTCATATAATTATTCACATGATTGATAAATAAAAGTGTGAAAACAGACTATAATAATTTTGGAGACAGATGTATAGAAGCATATGAATATACATATGTTTTAGCTGAAACTGAATTACCTCAAACCTCTCCTGAAAAGGACAATGAACAATACATACGTAGCCAACACATGTTGCTGTTTCGTTCTGGTTTGTTAGTATACTTGGCTCAGGCAAACAGCCATGCTTACCACAAGCCAAATCCTGCATTCTTTTACATCCCCTGAAATGTCTCCAACAGAAAAAAAAAAGGTATATAAGAAGCTTTTTCAGTCACGGTTCTAACTTAGCATATTTGTCAGTATTTGTTTTTAAAATTAGGACGGCTCATATAGATTGAAGCCATTTTACTGTCGTTTACGTGCTTCTGACAAGGTAAAAAACACTGCATCTTCCTGAAAATGGTGTCCGATGCATAGGCCATGCATACAGAGACCTTACCTCCTCATTTTCGATTTTGAGAGTGGCCAGCCGTGACTGTAGCTGCTGATACCTAAGCATAAGCTCTGCTTGCACAGGCTGCTGGGCAGTGACTTGACAAACCTAATAAAGAATCAGAAAGAGCTGTGAGATACAAAGAAGAAAAAAATTCAGGTCTTTGGTTGCTCTCCTTAACATGAGGTGAATTCCCACCAATGCCATTAAAATGTAATAAAGCAGACAATAAAATGTAACCATCTACATTTAAAGCATTTATATGCCACAAGGTGTGGAACTACACACCCCATTTTAGGACTACAGAGCACAGCCCTGTTTGTATGGCTGCTCTGTGTTGCTTTTCTGTCATACAGAAATGCAAACCCTGGAGTTGCCTTCCTGTAAAGATGTACACAGGTGATTCTGTGTTCTACTTTGCTACTGGCCTTTGGAATACAAGAGCAGGGCACAGCTGGGGAACCCTGTATTCTTGAAATCTCCAGATGATAAAATGGAGAACAAAGGGAAAGGGCTGCATTTCAGTGGGCCCAGCTTGGAGATCTGCAGCTGCTCTCAAATAACAATCACAAGTGCTGTTACAGGAGAGAGAGGTAAAGAAAACATAAAGTCACTACTTACATTGGTGCTGGACTGAGCACAGGCTGGCCAGCAAATCTTCTGGATATGTCATAATGGGTAATACAGAATACAATAACACAGAATACAGAATACGCAACACCTTTATTTGGGAACTCTGAAGAAGCTCAGAACAGCACTGCAAGTTTTGCAAAAGGTTATTGCTTATCTACTTGATTTTAGGTAGCAATAGCAGCTGTTACCATTCTGTGTCTTTGTTAAAGGGGATAAAATTTCTATCCTGGTATACAGGAAGAGAAATAACCACTGTGGGGATATTTGTCACTATACAGACCTCATCACCCATATGAGACTGGAACTCAAATTTCATTGGCGGACAAAAAGCAGTGGGGTACATTTCCATGAATCTCTGCTTGTCACTTCGTGGCTCCAAGCTGTCAACTGCATTTTCAATGATGTCTAGTCCCTCATGCCTGGAAGTTTCAAGGTTATACTCCGCAGAAAGATATGTTCTTAGGGCTCTGTTCAGACTTGCGTGGTATCCAAGATCACAACACTAGTAACAGAAAAAAGAGAGAAGAAAACCAGTTAAAAGGCAAGAACACCATTCCAATACACAAAATCTTAAATTATCACTAAAATTTTATGTCCAGAAATTTTCTGTCTTCAAAGTATTTTACAAAATATCTTGTACATCAAAACACAGTATTAGGGTCAAAACAGTAAGCATTTAGTATCCTCATTTTATTGCAAAAACTAAAGGACAGTTTTAGAAAAGAGATCAAGTGTACAAGTACAGCAATATGTTTGCATTTGTTTATCTGATACAGATGTGCAATGACTGCATTTACATAGAAAAGTTCTGGGACAGCAAGAAGTGGGCTTTATAGTATTATTGTCATATGTAAGCCTCAGATAATCAATTTAAATATATCTTGATATACCTAAGCATATAAGTCAATGCTAGCACCTAACTGAAAATGAATAAGTTCTTGCTAACCATGTATGTGCCACGACAAAAAAACAAAACAAAACCCCACAACTGCTTCCCACATTAGTGACTCAAAGCCCACCCAGCTCCAACCCCCTGCCATGGGCAGGGACACCTCCCACCAGACCAGGCTGCCCAAAGCCCCATCCAGCCTGGCCTTGAGCACCTCCAGGGATGGGGCACACACAGCTGCTCTGGGCAGCCTGTGCCAGGGCCTCACTGCCCTCACAGTAAAGAATTTCTTCCGAATATCTAATTTAAGTCTATCCTCTTTTAGTTTGAAGCCATTACTCCTTGTAGTCAACACACCCCCTGACACAGAGTCCCTCCCCAGCTGTCCTGCAGGCCCCCTTCAGGCACTGGAAGGCCGCTGTAAGGTCTCCCTGGAGCCTTCTTTTCTCCAGGCTGAACAACCCCAGCTCCCTCAGCCTGTCTCCACAGGAGAGGTGCTCCAGCCCTCTCATCACCTTTGTGGCCCTCCTCTGGACTTGTTCTAATACCTCCATGTCCTTCTGGTGCTGAGGGCCCCAGGACTGAACACAGCACGCCGGTGAAATCATTGCCGTCGATGCAGTGACAACAGTTTAACATCCTTTCCCCCGACAGTACAAGCGTACTTACTGTAAACACCTTATTTCCCATGCTAAGACAGAGCCAGCAATACACATCATTACTAAATGCAGAGTCATAATTTATCTCTTTTATTTCTAGGGATGAGAATAACCCTGGAATATAATTGAAATCTAATTGGTAAAATGTAAATTGTGTTTGTTCCTGAATTTTAAACACCCTACATTTGCATTATTCATTATCAGTTAATATTTTAACGGAATGGCTGCGTATATTTTTAAAACATTGCAGCAGAAGTGTATCAAGTGATTGTTTTCTTAGTCCCCTCTTCCCCCCATTTAGTAGTATCTTAATAGTAGAGATGCTATTAAAGATAATAGTATCTTTAGCTTGTGCTCGGTGAGTTTCCAGGTAATGGCAGGAGCACTGCAAACCTCTCTGGCACCCCCACACTGGAACACCAGTCTGCTAACAGCTGTGTACAAAGCAATGTTCTTTATTTGAAAAGTGTGTTTAGGCTTGACTCAGTCCAGGGTCAAACTGACCAGAAATCTGTTGGCAAACAGTCTGCAGCAGATGAAAATATCCAAAATTTCTCATCTCATAGGGTGTCTGCAGGAAATTGCTGCAGTTTTAGGAGAGATTTGTTCCAGACAGAGGACAATACCTGTCTAGGGCAGTCAGGGAGCACACTGCCTCTGCCTACCTCCATCCCTCCTGGGTGCCCAACCACAACTTTAAATCTTTCCCTGCAGGACTCAAGAGCAAAGTGACGCATTTGGATAAACAAGTAGTTTGAATTCAGTTGACTGTATACCACGTTTATATGCATCCCTCCATCACAGCTATTACAAACCCTTACGACTCATTAGGAATCATGTTTCCTTCCCTTTCCTCTTTCTTACTGAATAAGAGAAAAAGGCAGAGAGACAGAAAGACAGACACCTGCACAAGGGTAGGAAAGAGAGTTTTCAACCTATTTACCATACCCAAACCTGTGTGTACAAGAGAAACAAACCACTACCTAAAAACTAGCTCTTGAACTATTTAAAGAAAAAGGAAAAAAGCTGTCATGTTCATTCAAATACACACAGCTTAACCTCTTTCTTTTGCATTTATACAATGGAAGTGTGTTTCATGTACTATAACAGCCACTCAAATTTTATATTAAAGCCCATCCATCTTTCAAAGATACCCAGTCCCAAAAATATTGTTTCTAAAAGGAAAAATCTCATGGTGTTTTTCTCTTGTTCTACGTCAAATCAGATCTCATATTTAATTCAGTATCGTTGATGAAAAAGACAGACTAAAAGTGATGATAAGAAAGTGGATCAGGGAAGCTGTTTTATTTCATGTGCATTAGTTTGAGAGAGACCTCAAGGAAGACTAAATTGAGAGGAAATACGAAATGGAGGGCAATGCTACATTTAGCATGGCCAACTATCCATGTGTTATAAAACTACAGGCATTTAGAGCCTGTATTTTGGCGGATTAATAGAAGTGTCACTGATTTACTATCATAGATGTGGGGGGTTTTGATACAGCTGTTTTACAAGTTGGAATATAACACTGCAGCCTTGCAGCTTTATGCAAGACCTCCATTGTTTAACCCCTAATCTACTCAGTAACTACCATCTGATCAGGAATGAAAGCCTTGGTTATTATTTGCAGGTGATAACAGCTGTACAGGGTAACAAATACTGCTTCCCAGACATGAACAAGGATTCCTCCAGTGAAGCAGAATATCCTGCCAGACTAAGGCTTTTTTTTTTCTTTTTTCAGTGCTAATGCCAGCAGAGCAAACAGGAGCAAAATCCAGAACCTGAACTAATGCCTTATGAGTGGAATTTAAAATGCCTGGATTTAGATTTTTTCTTCAAAAAAATTAAGTAAAAGTAGAATTTGTATAAGCAATACTATATTTTTACAAGCAGAATTAAAAATTATAAGGCATTGCAACTCTTACTTCTGCCAGACTGGCAGAAAACTGAGAGACAAAGATATTCTTCACCTGGAAACAGCTCTGCCACAATACCAACTCACAGCTATTCGGAGAGTAGAGCACTGCTTTAATCTGCTAGTACTAGTAATGGTTTAGAGATGCACTTGCTTATTATTAAAACTAATAATGTAAGGTACTACTACTAAACTGCTGCCCCCCCAACGCTGGAAGAAAAAAAAACAACCACACAGCAACTTTTCAGGTATTGCAAAAAGGTAGATATGTATCCACTTACACATGCATGCACGTATACATGATTTTCAGGAAAAAAAATGTAGACCCAAAAGACTTGTAAAGCTCAAACGAGCAGCCACTGTTAGCCAAAAGAAATATGAATCCTTGAGGTTCGCTAATCAGCACACTAAGGTGACAGCCTGGATGGCTAGTAAGACCTATCAATCTATGGGCTAGAGAGATGAGATGTCAGTTGGTGCAGTAAGACATGAAGATGAGAAATGAGAGAATGAAGTCATAGACTATGAGTTTTATTGCATTTCAGGATTTGTACAGACTTTTAGTTGGGCAAAGTAGAGGGAGATGAGTGATGCATTTGGGATATGTGTGAAAAATTAATTTTGTAATTTGCATTTTATTCTTATTTGGAATTTAATCTGAAGCAGTCTCAAGAGCATTTACTTTCTTTATTGCACCCCAGAGTATATTTAGGCTTGAACAAAACAAACTGCAGTGCTTAGCACAGAGCTGCAACCAAACAACCAAGCTGATCTTCATTTCATTTCAGGAACAATAATAAAATTCTAATGCCAACGGAGACAGAAATTCATAAAAATGCCTTAACCTCTAAATAAGTCATGTTCTAATCTTCCCTCAAACACAGACATCAACATTCAAATCAAAGGGATCTGACTGTACATATCGTATTTATGAGAACTTATAATAAAGACTGTGAGCTGCACACGCTCTAGCCTCGTTTTAAACTTGCTTCTATGAATGATTAACAAAGAACCTTTACAGAATAAATTAAGTTTGTAACAGCTAAATAGTCTCTAACTTCCTAACCATCCAAAGCATGTAGACTGCAATTAGATATTTGGAAACTCCACTTTAAGGAAGATCAACACATAAACATTATATTTATTCCAGTAGCAGAACTACTGTGAAATTAGTTTTGATCAATATTTCCTAGCACTTACCTTCAGATCACATGCTAAGTCTGAAAAAAGTTCCTTACCTTCCTCTTATACTCAGATAAAACTAATAAACACAAATACATGGAACTCTTCAAATAAATGAGTAATAATTTGTGCCACATGGACAGATGTTGGTACTAACAGTCAGCTTAGCAGGGGTGTGTATGCTACCATTCCTCAGATCCACAATCTTAAAAAAAAAAATCTATGTATCAGACAAAGATTATTTAATTTAGCTAAAAAGCACTCTGCTACTTCCTACATGATACACATAAGGAGAAAAACTAATCCTGTCCTTCATTTGAACAAGATCCTACTACATATTCAAAAGAGAAGAAATATTCGACAGAAAATTCAAATTTCTCTAGAACAATATGGTGAGAACAGCAATACACTGTACATAATAAATCCTGCTTATCCCCTCTCTTCTCTGCAAATGTTGGTCCCAGCCTTCAGCTCATGAAATGCATTAAAGCATCTAGCTAAGACTCCAGTAATATTTTATCTTGCTTTTATCACAAGGGCTTAAGATGAACACCACATCATCATTTTAAGTCAGAAGCCCTGAGCTTTGTTAATGAAATGAACAAGTTGAACAGTTCAGACTGAGTTCATCTAAGGAACTGCAAGTTAGGATTTTCCATATGAGCCTCACAAATCAAGTTGCAGTGGAAAAAAACCTTTAATAAATAAATAAATCCCACAACCATCCCCAATTTTGTTACGAACAGTTCACTGTGCTCCTCCATATATTTATCCCATTTTCATCAGACATATTTATCAGTAATGTAGGAAAACATTCAGTTTCATTTACGATCAACGTCAACAGCTCAGGGGGATCTAAATCCCTTCCATGTTAACTGAAATTCAGACACAAAGGAGAAGTAATCCCCTTCTGCAACGAGAGAGAGAGTTCAGGGAAGCACAGAAAGGAAGGCAGGCAAATAAGGACAAAGTAGGGAGGGTAAAGAATGAAATAACCACCCCTGCTCTGAAAACTCAAAATCGTCCCATTACATTAGTAGATTTACAGAATTAGGTAGTCTGAATCGTTGTAACATATGGTCAGTGGGAAGTATGTCTCACATTCCAATGATATAACCCAAAAATCTTGCCAAGACTCTTGCATTTACAAAAAGTGTTTCCTCTGTCAAGTAGTAAACACTCTGTCTAGATATCAGTGCTTTCACGGAATATTCTGATTAAATACAAATGTCTGCAAGACACTTCCTTTAAAGAAGCTCACAGTCAGACTAAGTTGGCTCTGAAGCAAATTCTGGTTACACGTTTATAGACAACTCTTACAGAACAGTCATGAAAAGGGCATTTAAATTTTCCATTTAAATTCTTTAGAGAAGTGTAATTTCTAAAGCCATTTCACCAAAAGAATGTTATTCATGGCTTGGAAAAAGCCACTCAAAGTATGTATTGTTTTCCTGCATTAAGAAATATTGCAAAATGTAAATTTCTGTTAAAGAGTAGAGCTGTTAGAAAGCTCTAGTCTTCATGGTTGTGTAAATATCTTTTCAAACACTAACTCCAATGAGTGTTGTCTTTGCATATATGTACAGAGAGCTTCAGCTCGCTTCTCCTCACAATTCTTTGTGAAGCTCCAGGGCTGTGGTTTCTACAGCATTCACTGCTATGGCAAACTCTGTGAACATCACTGAAATCGGTAAGAACCAGGAACATTTTCCACTCTGAGAAAGTCTTGACAGAGTACGAACATACCCTGGAGACATTCACTGGGAAATGTGAGCTCTAAAAGAGAAGGCAAGAGAGAAGACTAAATCAGCATCTTTCCAGCCTCTGAAGGGGTAGGGGTTCCACAGGGGTCTGTACTGGGCCCACTGCTGTTTAATATCTTTATTAACGACATAGACAGTGGAGTCAAGTGCACCCTCAGCAAGTTTGCAGACGACATCAAGCTGAGTGGGGCAGTTGATACAAGAGATGGAAAGGATGCCATCCAGAAGGACCTGGACATGCTTGAAAAGTGATCCCAGGTGAACCTCATGAAGTTCAACAAGTCCAAGGTGCTGCAAATGAGTTGGGGCAATCCCAAACATCGCTACAGACTGGAGGATGAATGGATGGAGAGTAGCCATGAGGAGAAAGACTTGGGGGTATTGGTGGATGAAAAATTGTATGTGAGCTGGCAGCATGCACTTGTACTTAAGACGTTTATGTTCTAAGAAATATCTGTAGTCAAGAAATAGTTTAATAGTACAAAATGGAATAGTTTCCTTTTCTATTTTATTCCTGTCATATTTGCTCTTGCCATATAGGGAAGAAAGGTACCATTCTAACTTTAAAAGACGGGGTTCAGCATCTTATTGGCACTTTATTTTGTGAAATATAAAGCTGAAAGGAATATCTGCTAATTATTCCACACAAATTATAAATGGCGAATGTATTGTCATATGGGCAACCCATATGACTAATGTATTCCCTTTGAAAATGAAAAACATACATATTATTTGTGAACAAAATAAAGATAAAAATAAATGTGCAAATACTTACGTCAATTAAATCTGAAAGGTCATGAATATAATACTTGAAAACAGAAGCATTGGTTGCTTCAAGGGTGAGCAGGTATTCATTACGGGCCTTAATAGATTTCAGCTTGTTTTCAGAATATTTTGCTTGACGCTAGGAAAGAGATTGCATATGAATGTATTTGAATTACTTAATTGATGATATGTAGCAAAAATGGAAACAAATCAAGCAAACATTCCTATTAACAAGAAAGAACCTTAACTACCAGCCTATTATTCATATAAAAATGTAATACAAAGCGATAACTTAGTATTTCGTTCCAAATATAACAAACCTTGTAGTAAGAATTATAAAGTAGTCCCGTCTCTGATCTGCAATTAAATCAAGTTGTCTATAACCCACTGCTAGTTTATTATGTGTACCTTGTTTAATTTTATTTCCCAGCTGGACATCTCTGTCTAATATCATGCTAAGGAATGTCAGAAATGCATTGAATTTACTTCAAATGAAGCAAAATAAAAGGACTATTTACTTTTTCCTTCATTTTTTCAATCTTTTTCACAGAGCTCCGTCTCTGGTGCCTTTCTTCTAGTCGAATATGAAAAACAGGGTCTCCCGACCTCCCAATCTGTTTTTCTTCTTGCTTCTCTGCCTCCTTCAGTTTGCTTTCTGCACTGATGCTCTCTGCATGATACATGTGGTATGTTTTCATGACCTGCAAAAGACAGAATCAGAAAGGAATTAGGAGAAAATGAAAATAAAAAGGTACATACAGAAAAACAACAGGGTCATTGAATAAAATGTTCTCTTATAAAGATGGAATTTGGATAAGTTTCCTTGCCAACACAGGCTGAGGACTTCCAGTTACATTTTTATTTTCTGATTTATTCAACACTATCCCAATAGGGATACTAAGAGCCTATGGGCTTTATTAATGACTGACTTTCAGTGAGGCCTTTGGATGATGCCAGAACTGTCACTATTCACTTTAAATAAAAGGGTATTTATATATTTAAAATTCTAAAAGGTCAGAGTGCTTTACCAAGCACTGTGAATAAAGAGGAAGATGATGGAGAACCAGTCATCATGTAAGTGTGACTGTCTCTCATTCTGCCTCACTTCTGCTCAGAAGGACCTCGTATCTCAGAAACATTTGGTAGGTGACTGAGCAGCAGGCTATCAAATATTTAAGCCAACAGTTGTGCAGAAAATATTTTCTAGGATTTTTTTTTATTGCTCTGACAGGAAAGAACCAAATCCTTGTTATTAAACTTCAGGACTCTGTATGAAAGCCTGAAATGATGAGCAACAAAACTAAATCAATAACAGGGCCATATCTATCTTACTTCCTTAGTACTAAGCTAATGGCTCTGCTGGGGGCACCGAATGTTTGAAAACAGGCGGATACGCTTTGCTGTGAGGACAGGGGAAGGAAGCAGGGACAACAGGAAGCTTCAGTCTGCGGACAGGTCCCTGGTCAGCTGAATCGCTGTCAAAGGCCTGGAGAGAAGCTGTGTCTAACCACGCAGCCAGCAGATCAGCCATGATGTAGAACTGGCCAGCTCTCCAAACATGAGCTGGAGAAGAAGCAGTCTGATAGAGAAGTCATGAAAACGCTTCCTCCTTCCCCCATAACACCGCTATCTTTCCTGCACACATGCTAGCTGTGTGGCCAAGAAAGCGTGGACTGCCAGACTGCAAA
This sequence comes from Anser anser, assembly GCF_964211835.1. NCBI lineage: Eukaryota > Metazoa > Chordata > Aves > Anseriformes > Anatidae > Anser > Anser anser. The sequence goes on along the minus strand of NC_139720.1, from coordinate 36,521,929 downwards.
CACACGCGATCTTCATGCAAGGAACAAGGTGGGAAGGCGTCCTCAGGCAGACGATGGCCTCCTCTCTTCTTCAGAGGGTGCTGGAGCACTCTCTCCAGCAGATGTCATCTTTGAGCCCAGACCACCCAAGCCACTCTCATTTCCAAAGGATACAGCCAGGGAGGAGTCAAAGGGTCCCTCCATTCCTTCCTCAGCAGGGCTTCGTGTGGCCTGCTGAAGGGAGAGGCTAGTCTGGGGAACTGCCCAGTGCTGCAATACTGATGCCACTGATATAACTGGAATAGGTTTGGTACTAAAAATGAAACAGGTGACTCTTCACCAGCTTCTTGTAGTAAGGTAAAAAAGTCACAGATGTGCATCAAAAGCACTGGTCTTATTTTTAAAAGAACACATTCACAGCTCTCTGTGGAAACACTGGATGCACAAAGGGAACAGCTGGCGCCCACAGTCTGAACGGATGGGGCAAAACTGTGAAGAAAAAAAACTATTGAGCTGAAAAGAGGATGCAAGCCTGCAGAGCTGAGATCCTCACTGTTTCCAGTTTAATCTAACAGCACGTTTAGCTTCCTATATCCTGCACTGTTACCAAAGGCATTTTTAAAGCTGTCAATATCCTCTGCCCGGGGTATCTAACTTATATAGCCAAATGGAAATAATTACTGAAAAGAGAATAAATACATTTCTTAAAGAAGTTTTTTTATTAAATAAACCTGAAAAGGCACAGAAAGTGATATGGATCTCTTAAAAATTATGGGAAAAGGAAATTAAAGACAATGATTGTATACCCTTCTCTGCTGGTCTTTTTACTCAATTTGTTTGTGCTTCCTTACAGAAGTCTACAGGTGTTTGTTTCTTTTTATTTTTTATTTTTCATTCAGTGTCAGCTCTGGAGACTTTGTAGTTGGTGGGAGAAGGCTAAATTATTTATCTTACGATCTAGGAAAGTTATTTTGTTTTGTACTCTTTCTGTTCTTGCCTGCAAAGAGGGAACAATAATAACCTCTCTGAGTTTCCTAACAGCACATCTCAAAGTATCTGACGTAAGGAAAAATCCTTGCTTTGACACTTCTTGACAAAGGCAGTAAACACAAGTTTTAGAAGCAGTTTTTTCCGAGCGCTGTATAGCAGGGCGTACTAGGCATAAATATCTTTCTGCAGTGGCTATGACATTTCAGCCTGCCTCGCTGTTGAGTGAAGGAGCGTAAGTGCATCGCTGCCGGCTCTCACCAAGAGGCTCAGAAGCCTCCACGCTGACTTCACTAAGCTCGCATCACTGAAGAGCACTTCTTCCTCTCGCTGCCTGCTTACAGCACATGCTACCAAATCCAGAGTGCCTCCACATACCCTGATTGAAAGTCAAGTTTGTGTGAGAATGACATGGTTCTTAGTACAAATGACTGCAGCACAACTAAAATTGAAAAAGAAGCCCTCCCTTTGGCAGTATAATCAGGGCAGGACAATAGTCAGTGTGTCCTACCTGAACCATGCTGGTTTAGAAATCAGTATACACTACGTACAGAGCAGTGATCAGTCTGTGCATTTTATTCCTGTCCAGTTTGATATATTGATAGCACTGCTTAGCTCATGCACTAGTGACATCATTACTTTGCAGGCCTCTAGGGCAAGCTGACAGCTCCAGTCTTTCTCATGATTTGCCGAAGTTTTTTAAGAGCTGATGGTGCAGCAGCTGAACAAAAACTTGAAAAAGCATTAGATAGACACAAGCAGTAAATAAATAGGAAGAAACAAGGCTTCCAAGTGTTTCATTGCATACTTCATCAACAAATTAGTGCATAATTTGCATGCTAAATTGCATATATATTAATCTTTCCCTTAACATTATGCCATCTTTTCTCCCAAGAATATTTAAAAGACTGCTAGATACTGTAAAAGACAGTAACAGGCTTGTCTAATTCTTGAAAACAGTCTTACGGTATTAAGAGTTCTAAGAACCATGGATTTCAGATCTGTGAACATGTAACAGATCCATAGACCTGTTACTCAAATGACAAATTCTCTGATGAGGTAAGCAATGTAGATTCTCAAATGCCCACCAAACTGTTGAACTGATAGACTATCCTGTGAGAGCATCCATCAATGAACTGACTTTAATTAGTCCCCCAAAGTGCTTATTGATCAGCTATCAAGTATACACTGAAAAGACAGCAAGGTTGTAATGTTGCAGATGCTGAACTGCCATCATGATGGATATGCTGCACTTTTCTGCTGTACTGAACAAGCATTGTTAAATACATACAAGTCCCTTTCTAAAATCAAATTGGGAGTTCATCTCCTGCTAATTTAGCAGGTCTATTATTGGAGATCCAATGATGTAAAATATAGATTTCTGACAGATAACTAAGTCAGACTATACGCAGTTGGAAAAGATCATGCTATACAAACTATGCACCCTCTTACTTGTAGGAGACAGACTGCACTTAGTGGTAGCAACTTTCATCATTTGTAAGAGCTCAGCAAGTGGGCTCAGGGCAGGACACAGCACCTATCACAGTGAAGGGAACATTAGAGTCATCACTTAGATAATTATTTTATTTAAACCCACAATCATTATCGGGGTAAATCCATCAACAAGACAGCAATTAATGCTGAACTTCTGTGGGCTACAAGAGAGGAACATTCCTGTAGCAAGGCTCTAGCTTTCATTTTGTACAAGCAAACTACTTTTCTAGAAAAAATCTTAACCCAAAGTATTAAGACTGAATGCTACAAAGAGAAAATGTATTGCAGTTATCTTGGGTTTGTCAAATGAACGTGCTTTATTTGTATAATAAAACTGCATAATTAATAGCTTTTTCACAGTGCTTTTTCAGGAAATAATCATTTAATGGAGCAGAAGTTCATTCCTGTTGGAATTAGTGAGTTTAAATTGTTTCAGAATTGTCTCTGGTAAGTAGCGAGTTCCTATCAGAAACTGGAGTTGCAAGGGATTCATTAGATTAGGTTAGCTAGTGCTTTCCCCAATAAATAAGTAATATCTTATACCAACACCACTACATCATTGGACTTTAGCAGTTAAGCAGGCTTAGTATTAGCTGTTTTCGTCATCTTTTTCACTTCCAAGCCAGCCTCTGATGTGTTTCCAGGAGTAACCTCTGGTATATTATTACCAATACAGAATTACTGAATCAGTGATTTCACCAGCTCTCGGATCTCTGATATACTACAGTAAATTGGACCTAAGTTTTCTACAGAGAATCCAGATTCTATGTTATTTCAGTAAAGAAAAAAAAGAAAATCTGGCTGTAACTACCCTTAGAAATTAGACAACTAAAATTTTAATGAGTGAGATAAAGAAACTGAAAAATGCAAGTGGCCCAGCAGACCTAGTCTTATTTAATATTAAATTGTTTGCTTTAGACTGTCCCTGTTTTTTCACTTTTCTGCAAGCCTTACGATTGTATTGCTTGGGAAAAGTATGATGACAGAAGGTGAAATTTGGAAAAACAAGTAGTAGACATGAGGATGTATTTTTATGATGTTTGAAAAAAATCCTGCTCCTTGCTATAACCAATGGATTTTATCATGGTCAACTTCTGCAAAATGGCGCACACACACACAAAAAGATATTACAAATACAGGTTAACAGGCTGACTAGACTGTCACTTATCAATTCTTCATTTGCCTTAGATCTGCTTTGATGGTAGAAGGTATCTACAGTTCTGCTTCCTTACACTCAGAGCATGCTTTCACGCTCCTATTCCAAAAAGTAAGAGGCAGAGATTTTGCGTGAGATATATATGAGGCAGCTAAATACTTTTCACATTTCTAAATGTCACTAAATACTGCAGATGATTCACATTAGTGCTCATACCTAATGAACTCTTTCATAGGCCTTTCTGACTCTTGAGCAAAACAGCTCAGTAAAACAAAAAACCAGAATGGTACAGGGCCAAAGGAAAGAGAAGGAGAGCACTGTTCTCAGTCAGTGACCCTCTAAGATCTTATCTTCCTTCACTGACTCCAGTCTGATGTGTAATAAATCCAGTCAGATAAGTATAGGTGTATAATTCATACACTGAAGTTGTACCGGTCGAGGCATACCACCCCCCAGGTTTAGTAGCCTGTTTTCAAAAGTATCTAGAAAGCAGTTGGCACTGTCATGGTTGCTTTGCTCAGTGTTCACTTCAATTCCTACCAGTTTCTTGTTTTTATTCTTGTGGCTCTCAACTCCTTTCTTTTGAACTTTTCATTTATAGTTCCCCATTTGATCATTCTCTGTTTTACTTAGCCCCTCTTCTGAAGGAGGAGTGGACATTAGTAATTTCTCCCTAAAAGCAAGAAATGTCATGAAGAGTAGACGCAGGACACCTAAGAAAACCCTCAATGGATCTTTCTTCCAAGTACTTTTTTCCAGTGCTTCCAAGTGAGATCAGAGCCATACACAGTACTGATAGATGTGAGTATACATGGGCCATAATTATACATGCATCTGATTGTTTTCAGTCTTGCTCTCTTTTCTTTTCCTACTTGCTCCTAACAGCCGATCCCCCCACTCTTTAAAGTTTCATGGTATATTTTCCTAGAATTATCTACTACTGACTGTTACCAGTCAGTTTAAAGTTCAGCATGTTGTATTTATGTGAAATGGCTTTTTCCCTCCAATGTGCACTACTTTTCTCCACCACCTGTCCTCATCCTGATTACTGGAACAGTTCTGTATTTTCAGCAAACTTGTCAACACATTACTCCCCACCACCACACACACACTTGGAGGTCATTTATGAATACGCCCTGACTCCTAAATAACCTCAGTGGAGACTTCCCTCCACTGCAAGAAAAGCCTATGCCTACTCACTGTCTCCTACCATGCCCCATTACTCAGATGTTATCGTTATTTTGCAGTACTTGATCTGATATTACAAGATATGGTAGCTTTCAAGAGAAATGGAAGAAGAGTTTGGGGAGCTTTCTCTGTAGCAAGGAGGATCAATGGTAAAATCAATAATTTATTCGCTCATTCAATCAACATGTAAAAAGATCTCTAAATCTCTCAGTTTGCAAAAAACATTGACACAAACCTCTACAGTTTTCAGTTTGATCAACATTTTCTGCTGGAATTGTCAGGAAAAAACCTTCAATCTGTGACCTCACACAACTAAATGGGCTCTTCTTTCTTCATCTCTGCTTACTCAAAAGGAACACCTTGCTCTAGTTTCAACAGCTTAAATCCTTATGTAAAACGTGGGACTAATTTCTAGCCTACACTGGCTGAAAGAGTAATAGGGAGAGGATAGGAGTAAGATGAATGCACAGTAGCTGGGATGTTGCAGACCTGAAAATACTGATTGTCTGGCACAGCCAAGAAGAAACCATGCATAATTAAAAGTACTTGCCACTTATAATTTACTGAACTTGCAAAGATACAGACTGAAACTTATCTATTTGATTATTTTTAGCATGATGTTTTGAGTCGTAATACAAGAACAAGAGCATAAAATACTGAGAATTGAAAATAGAGAGTCTTAAAATGTATTTCCACTAGCCATGTGAATAACATGCAGAAAACATACAAATATTTATTGTAACATTCAAGTAAACCTTCTCTATGGAAAAGAGATGAAAAACAAAAAAGGAAAGTTTGCCTTACAAAATTTTGATTACTCCAATAAAATAAGCCTGCTTCACTCACACGTTCTTAGAACATCTTCTGGAGCCTTACTTCACCTGCTTCTGTTTTTATTTTTTCATTAATCCTGTACGTGATGCATAATTGTAATTAGGATGGCATAAGACAAAGTGAATACAAGCTAAACTACTCTCAGTGAATAAACAGAAGACCTATTATACACATCTCCTATTTTCAGAATAATTCCTAGTGATGCAAATGGGTAGAAGAAGGAGTTACATAAAGTGTAAGCAAGGTGAAAGATCTCTTAATGGAGTGATTTTTTAAAGAACGGGCATTTAATATTCTAAAATGTCTTTATTTTTTTGGACATCTCACTGCAGTTCTGAGCTTCTCCACATTCAATATGCAGCCAAATAGCTTTGCAGTCTCTCAAAACGCAGAGATTCAGACTTTCATGGTCTTAAAAATATATCTGCACAGAAAGAGGTTTTTTAATTGGAAACCTTCAGACTGCATTCTTAGTGGAAGGTGGCAAGTCTCTTCAGCTCCTCAGTGCTTTATTTTTTTCTTCTCTTGGAACAGTTTCTCCTTTGAAAAATCTATAGCGCTACTTATTGATTTGAAGAATTTGATTTAAAAACCATCAACACCAATGGACAGAAGTCCCTAACTAGAGCAGTAGCTAGATCTGATCCTATGAACAGGTTAAAAAGGATTTTCTGAGGCGAAAGTGAAGCTTATATTTTCAGAGAAGGGTCCTGAAATCACCTTTTATTTCTGACACTGGCTGTGATAGAGATGACTAGGATACTTGATGCAACACTATCACCAGAACAAAGTCAGTTATTATTCTGATACTTAGTAGGTTGTGCCTGAACTCATCCATTAAAAATATCTGGACCAAATCAGCAGCAATTCATTTAAACATCCCATTTATTCTGGATCATTCTAATTGGGTTTGAGGTACCTTGTGCTTGAGAAGTCTGAACGCAGGTGGGGTAAGGCCTGATGTCTGGCTAGAGATGGGTGGTAAAGCCTCTCATCATCTGGGTTTGAAACAATTACTTAATCCAGCCCTTCATCCCAAAACATTAGGGAAATCTAGGCACGTAATGTCTTACATCTTGTCAGTGGAGCACACAACATGATGTTTGCATGAAAGAGGTATTGTGGAGCTGCAAAAATACTCGTGTGCCTGCATACATCTGCCTAAGGGACCCAATCCTTATCTGAGAAGTCCAAGGAGTAACAAATAAAACATGCAACTTCTTTAAAATGACTATACACGTGCCTCAAAACATGTCCTTCTCATTATTTTAGCTGTTAGTGATTTTAATTCTCTCATTCTTTTCACTGCACTTTTGTAACTTTTTTTTTTTTTTTTTAATTCTGGAAGGTGACCTTATTTTACAGATATTTCTTGTAAAATAAAGGATGATGCCATAAGTAGTAAGCAGATTATTAAACCCACATTCATTCACATACTCTGTTTGTTTAGAAACTCTGATATTTGCCCCCTCACACGGAGGCTTTAGGGGTATTAAAACTCCAGTAAGGCTTTACATTTTAACAGTTATTTTTCATGAAAGTACCATTCTTTAAAAAAAAAAAAAAAGATTAATAGGGAGAGACTTCAGTTTTTTACTGACTTGAAATTCATTTGATTTCTTTTGGACACAAAGATTTACTTCACAACAGTTAGACTGAAATTAATTTTACTATTTTTTTTCTTTTTCTTCCCATAAATCATGGGAAAAGCAGAAAGATGACTTTTCCCTTTTGTAAATGACTGAGAAACATGCCTCCCGGAGTTAAAAAAAACGTAGATACTTGTTTATGTGAAGCCACTATGATATGATCTTATTCTGTAAACAGTAAATGTTACACAGAATTAGAAACCTATGTATGAGGTGTCCATCTGCCTAGGTATCTTTCTACCTTTTATGTACACAAAGATGTATATTACACAGATAAGCTGATGATCATTCTAATGCTGCAAGTAGTGGAACAGGTGCTGTTCTGCACCATATTGGCACTTTACTAAGTGTGGCTTGTTTCTGGCTAAATATGGGCACCTACAGCTGATGAAGTCCTTTGCAATCAATGAAACGCTGGACAACAGAGTTATCGGTGTAGTTAATTTCATCTGAAGCACATGCTTACATCTGATCAGATGAAGGGTTCTGATCTCCACATATTAGATTTCCAGCGACTGTAACTGGAACACAGATGGCAGGCTAGGATATTTGTACATACATTGCAGATGCCTAAAAATTAGCTGAAGTTTATTTCATCCCCCAAATAGTATTGTACAGCAGTAATTTAATTTAAATGGTGCATATGTTCTGTAGTCTATCAGCTTAAAAAACCTTCCTAGTTAACAAAAATTTTAAATTCTGAGAAAGGAAGTGGCACTCACTGGAAGGCATAACATAGAAGTTAGTATCTGAATAAACTTCTGCAGCTCTCAGTGGGAAGACATAAGCACTAATGTGATGAAAAAGAATGAAAATACTAAAGCCCAGTCCTGCAGATTTTCACTGGTGATTCAGCCAAGTATTTCAGCACACGCTTCGGTGTTTTCCTATCCTGGGAGCACAGGCACTAATCCTGCACCTCACTAGGCTCTCGAGTTACATAACTGTTTAATTGGAACAAGGCTGTATCTTCAGGGCTTACTCATCACTGAAGTCCTGCTTGTGCAATTGCTCCTACAGTTGCTGATTCCCTGCAGCTGTGTGAATTGTCTGAGGCTATCACTACTTTAGCAAAGCCGATCCCAGCATATTTAAGAGACTACAGGCCTGAGGCAACAGGCTTTTGCAGTATCGAGTTCTACAAAATCAGCGGTGATTTCAGGGAAAAAAATTAAGAAAAGCCCTCAAAAAAAGAAGCTAAAAAAGTTTTAGGCAGGTTTTAGGAACTTGCATCCTTAACTACAATCCAAAAGAATGTAGGGCAGTGATACAGGTCTACATTTATTTGGAATTCTTTTTCGCCACCCAAGTTGTTCTTGAGTTCAAATGCTCTTCAACCCATCTGCAGACGGTGCACAATTTTTCCTAGGTCAAAATAAAAACAGATGAGACACGAGTAATGCTTGACTGATCTCAGCGTGAGGAGAGCTAGTCTCTGCTGTCTTCCTAAACTTCCTTAAAATCACAAATTGTTTCTCAATGTAAATATTGTGTTTTTTTTTTTTTACTGTTGTTGGTGGGTTTCGTTTTGTTTTTCTGATCCCCCAAATACTGAGGATAGGGAGGGGAGCAGTCTAGGGACTGTTATGTAAGGTATCAGAGTGCAGAACTTTCATCTCTTTCAGATACAAGATAAAATTTAGATGTACTACTTCCTCAACCAGCAGGAATCAACAGACTTGTAGGAGGTGGATCTCACCAGTTCCTTTTCATTGCATAGCTATGTATAAACAAAACAAAATAAAAAGTAATTCTCACTTTGTTCTTTCTTAGAAAATATTGTTGGTACCTATCCCCAGAATATTTTGAGAAATGGCTTTCAGGTAGACAGGATCTCATCCTGCAGTAATGAGATACGTAGATGAGTTTCAAAGAGGAAAAGAAGTTCAGATTTCCCCTCTTTCAGAATTTCCAAACAGTTAGCAGCAGCTTGCCAGAATGCTCTACGTTTTGTTTTTTCTCTTCTTGACCTTTCAGAATGGTATGGAAAGCCTACACAACCCTCCATTTTTCTTTTCGTTATTTACTTTTCAAGGATAGGGCAGTGCATATAGGAAACGTTTAGACACCACAGCACTGGATCTGCAAGCAACTATGACTTTTACTGAGTCTAGTCAATGATTCAAATGGCAGCACTGACAAAAAATAAAAAAGGCAGAAAAGCTTTGCTCTGGTAAGGTCTGAGTAGAAATGCCTTATTAATAACCAACAAAAATTTTAAGAAACTGGTTTAGCATGGTCTGGGGGAAGAAAGGGTTGAAAATAGAGAGTAATCCTGAAAGTATTAGCGTACGTATTCTAAACAAGTGAGTGGAGTGGTCTTTCCAAAAGAGATAATTTGGCCTTGTGTAAAGTGACAAAAATAAGCACCTGCACTGGGGGTAACTTGCTAGATAAAAGGATACTTAAAGCTTATAGAAGAAGTCTGATATGGAGTTTGTATAAGATAAGCTAAGTAAGCAACTGTACTTACCGTGTAAAGCTCATTAAGGACTTTCATTAAGTCTTCATGAAGCTGAAATGCAATCTCTTTGCTCTGTAATTAAAAAGAAATCATTAGAAAAAGGCACACAAAAACTGTAACATACTATTTGTATTAATTGCTCGTCCTAGATAGTGAATGCAATGCAGCTTGCAAAGACAACATTCTGTCGGTATTACAGTGCACTAAAAATAATCATTTGGGAAGGCAGAGGTAGACAGACAACATCTGGACAGGACTCTTATAAAAGGAAACTCAGAAGTAGTTTAAGAGGGGGTTTCTCATGAAGCATCGGGAAATTAGGTGCCAACAAAAAGGGTGAAGGTCAGGATTAATGTTACAAGCCTTTTTAATGGAACAAACTGTGTACTGTCTTACCACTGCTACGGTATATACATAAACTAAACCATGTGAAATGTAAAATTCTAGATGGATGTCCCTCACAATTTCAGATCTAGAATAGTCTTTGTTTCTCAGCACATGCAACTATCTAAATATTTACGCAAGAAATAATTGTGGCTCCTCTTTGAAACAGATACTCAACTACATAATACTCCACAGAGTGGGCTGCTGAAACAGCTTTGTTTAGCTTTTCTGGACTCTGGCTTTACTTTCATTCTGACCCAGAAAAAAAGAAATACTTGGCAGTGGTTATTACAGAAATCAAGTATGTCAAAATAAGAGTATTTAACTGGAGTCTCATTCAAATATATTCCTTTGTTAGTTGACCATAGCAGTTTAATCAGATGAAAATTGTGGCAACTGTGCAAGAGTTGAAGGCATTTGTACCACAGACTTTGGAAAACAACTATAGAATAGAACTACAGGACTTGGCAAAAAGCCTGGCTACATTTCTTCTGCAATGTGTATCATCATAACATACATTCTGGAAATGTCAGCTTTTTTTCTTCCTTTTCTGTGAATATATTGATAATTAGCCCAGCGTCTAAAAACGCCAACTTCATAATAGATAATGGCCTTAGCTATGAGAAGTACTTTGTATTTGTACAGAAGCCAAAGGAAAGTCTTCTGGGGCAATTTATCTCCAAGGCTGCTAACACATACTTGGCCATCACTAAAACACCTGCAGGAATAATGGTTTCTGAATGAGAATTTCCAGTGCAACACCCACATACGAGAAGGAACCACAGCACACATCCCACCCACTATGTCTCTCAGAAGGATGAAACCAACACATCAGTAGCTGGAACAGAAAACTTTGCATATTTTCCTCCTATTCCTACTATCATACCCCTAACTCTGGGCAGTATTTAAGGAATGTGCCTTAACACTTATCAGCATTCACTCCAATCCTTACATGCAAGATGATTTTTAACTGACAAGAAACTAGAAATATAAGCACAGAATCACAGAGTCATAGAATGGGTTGGGTTGGAAGGGCCCTTAAAGCCCAGCCAGCTCCAACCCCCTGCCATGGGCAGGGACACCTCCCACCAGACCAGGCTGCCCAAAGCCCCATCCAGCCTGGCCTTGAGCACCGCCAGGGATGGGGCACCCACAGCTGCTCTGGGCAGCCTGTGCCAGGGCCTCACCACTCTCATGGTAAAGAATTTCTTGTGAATATCTAATTTAAATCTGCCTTTTTTAGTTTGAAGCCATTACTCCTTGTAGTCAACACACTCCCTGACACAGAGTCCCTCCCCAGCTGTCCTGCAGGCCTCCTTCAGGCACTGGAAGGCCGCTGTAAGGTCTCCCTGCAGCCTTCTCTTCTCCAGGCTGAACAACCCCAACTCTCTCAGCCTGTCTCCACAGGAGAGGTGCTCCAGCCCTCTGATCACCTTTGTGGCTTTCCTCTGGACTCGTTCTAATATTTCCACATCCTTCTTGTGCTGGAGGCCCCAGAGATGAACACAGGGCTCCAGGTGGGGTCTCACAAGAGCAGAGCAGAGAGGGAGAATCCCCTCCCTCGCCCTGCTGGCCATGCTGCTTTTGATGCAGCCCAGGATATGAATGGCTTTCTGGGCTGCAAACAAACTTCTAAAAGTCTGGTATTTTTTCAGAGCTATGCTCTGCTACTCCAGCACCTAGAAAACAATTCTTATCACTTCAATTTCTTTGCAAATATCACATTATTTTTATCTAATGCTAAGGACAAAAAAATCAAATGCATAGCAGTGCATAGACTGCATGTGAAGAATTGCAAAGGATTGGAGAAGGATTCAAGATTTGCAAACTGCTGTAGGGAAATGCAGTAAAAGCTTTAATCAAAACTCTGAATTGCTTTTCATTGCTTTACATTGGCACCCTGCCTTCAAAAGTCTGCAGTGCAGCTCTGACACAGCTTACACATCTCCTAAAAGATCCAAGAACTGGAGGCCACCTGTTTTCTCTTGGAAAGCTGCTTCTATACTGTTGAATATGAGCAGTCTACTTTTTAAATCATTTTAGCAGAAAGAAGGACAAAACGTACAAATAAGATGGTAGAAATTACAACTGTTAGATGAAAACATACACACATGGGAAAAAACTGTAGAGACGAAGTCCAGCTCCAAGCAATTTATCCCTTTCAACTGCTGGTCACTGCCATCTCAAAGCTGATGACAGCACAAGCCCTAAATACAGCAAGGTTGGTTTTAAGGCAGCATCACTTAACTAGGCAGCACAAAAGTTTTTTTTCAGAAAGTGAGACTGAAAAGTCGATTTTCTTTGTACCCTTCACAGATTCTTTTGTGTAAAAAACAAAACCAAGCAAAACTGTAAAAAACAGGGAGACACATCTTAGCAATGGCACGTGGTCACAGATGAGTCATCCTTCCACCAATTCATCTGGGGACTTCAGCCTTACTGCCTGTGGCTTGTAAGGGTCCCTGTAGATGTATAATATGTCACTTTCTATCTTTTTCCAATGAAATATTGCGTAGGAATCGTCCAATAAAAATCAGGAAATTTGGCTAGCCTTAGCAGTGTAAAAGGGATTTATGTTCAAGAACCAACACATTTTACATTAGCATTTAAAATCAAGAAATACTGACTTCGAGTGGCTTGTGATACGGCTTTTAGTGTGCAATATATAGTGCGGTAGAGCACCAGATAAGGAGTGCATTTATTTTCAGTGGTTAATGGCTCTCCTATTTCTCTTTGATGCTACCTATTCTCCGCAGTAGTTCAACATGTCTGAGCAGTATGCTCCTCTAGGAGCCTCTCTGCAGGCGAGCCAAACAACAGAATGTAAGATGCAACACACATTTTCCTGGAGCTAAGCTGATAGCTCTAGTCAGGCCATTAAAACCCGGGAAACAATCAGTGAGATACTTCCTTATTCCCCATGTCCTAGAGAAATGTATTAGCATCTATTAACGAAAAGAACATAGACTGTACTAAAAATGTTAGAGTACATGTAAACTCTTCCTAAAAATAATGTATTTTTAACTAATCTGGTTCAAAGCATGAAGAGACAATTTGAAGAAACTGTCACTGGAATTTAAGAGGCCACATGTCCCTGCTTCCACTGCCTGTGCATTTCTTTCTTGTGCCTCAGTTTGACCAGCGGGTCCTTGCTCAGCCATCCCCATTTCCTGCCCTCCCTGCTTGCTTTCTTACACATGAGGATGGGGAGCTCTTCTGCTCTAAGAAAAGCGTTATTAAAGAGTTACCAGCTCTGACCAGTTCCTCTGTCCCTAAGGACAGTGTTCCAGGGGATCTCATCCACTAGGTCTTTAAACAGCTGGAAGTTTGCCCTTTGCCGAGCCCATTGTTGCATGAGAGGGGACTTACCAGGGACCAGCGTTTGCCTGTTTCAGAGCCTTGGTAAGAGCTCTCACAGAGTTTCACAGAGTTGAAAGCATTGCAGTCCAACGTTTGCCTGTTTCAGAGCCCTGCCAAAGACTTTCACTGAGACAGTTTCACAAAGTTGAACATATTTAATGAGGTGACAGATATAACAAATTTGGAATTGCCATTGATAAATACACTTACTGCAATGGAGATAACACAGGATTATAGTGCTAGCAAAATGCTATCCCAGGTATTTCTCACCAAAGAGGGAAGGCGCAGAAGGTTTCCCTGTCTTGGTGGAGGAGAAAAGGGCACAGCCTCTTCTAGGTTTCCAATTTCTTCTTTCCACCCCCCAGCTCTTCTTTTTTCCTCACTCTAACTTCACCTTCTCTCTTTTTTTTTTTTCTTTCTTATTCTCTTGTATGTTTACACCAACTCCTTTTTTTTTATATCCTATCTATTCCCTCCCTAGGGTGATGTTTACCATGATTTGGGTAAAGAGTTATAGTCATATATGCTTAGCATGCACTTCATTAAGCTCATTATCATATTCAGGGTTGTGAACTTTAATATTCATGTTGCACATAATGACGAAAAAGTTTTCACTCAGGCACTGTGGGCCTCAAGATTCTGTTCTGCTGCCAAAACAGGGCCATGTCGCCAACACAAGAGTCCCTCCTTCAGCAAACTCTCATACCAAGCGTGCGGACCTCCATCCACAAAGTTTGTGTAAGAGATAAACAAGAACAAGCTGCTCAATTCCCCTTCGCCCAAGGCTGGTGCTTATCAGTGACACTAACAAGTTTGTTCTCCAAACCCATATTCCTCCAAATCGTGAACTCAACCAGGGCCTGGTCGCCGCAGCCCAGACTGCCTCCAGTCTTAACCTCTTTAATGAGTTCCTCCTCACTGGTGAGCACCAGGTCCAGTAACACCTCTCCTCTGGTCGGTTTGTCCGGCAAGTTATCCTCAATGCTTGCCAGGAGTCTCCTGGATTGCTTACAGCCTGCTGTTTCGCTTTCCCAACAGACATCTGGAGCAGAAACGCTCAACTTTAAACACATCAGTGGTCCTACTGATGTTATCAAGATTTGTGTTTATGGGTTAATGCTTGATAAACTTAAAATTTTACTCCACATTAATACCCTTTCAGTGAAGTTGGTAAGAATTTTCCGTCCATTTTAGAAAGAGTGTAATTGGGCACCCAAAGTTTACTCATCTGTTTTTTTTCTTTTATTAAAATTTTAGTCAGTCAAGTTGTTCCTGGAACTCTTTAGTGTCTGTATTTAGCACACACAATGCTACTATCAGCTGCATCATTTAGGGAAAATATTCTGTGACTGCTTTTAAATGAGTCTGCTGCTGGTCCCCGGGGGAAATGATGTGCAAACCATTGCTTAAAAGAAGCTTCCATGAGCTGCTGTGACACTGACATAGCCAGTGTGTGACAGTAACGTTCTGTCCCAGATTTGCCAGTTTATAGCAACAAATAGCTTTGCTATCCTTTTAGACCTCTAAACATTTAAGAAAATGATGTGAAAAGTCTCTCTCTATGCCACAATTTTTATAACTTCCAAACAGATTTGGCAAGTAGTCACAGTCCCTGTTAATAGCCAGATTATGGAACTAAAATATTTATTGTGCTTGGCTTCTCCAGCATCTTTTACTGTAAACATTGGAAGATATGTTCATCTTGCCTCGTTATGGTTTCTGTCCAAAGAAAATACATTTTTATAAATTATAAATATACAAATCTGTTTAAGGATTTTGTGGTTATGTGTTTATACAGTTGATTATTAATGCCGGGGTAACCAGAATCACTGCATGAAATGTTCTGCCTAATACTTTTTCCTTCTGCTTGACATTTTTCCTTATTGCTTTATTCTTTAATTGTCCCCATGAGGCCATCTACCCCATCTGCCTGAAGAGACGTGCAAGCATGCAAGGTTTGAACTCTGCTACTTTCTGTTTGTAATTTTATGTGCAACAATAAGGCCAGGCATGAACAGCAATCTGTACTGCTTTTATATGCCAGCAACTGAAAAAAAAGAAGAGCTTAAGGGCCTCCCTGATAGTATGAGGCCTGGCATAATACAATCAGGTAAATGCCTTAAAATCTCTGAACTAGATCCTATCCTTGTCCTGCGTTTAGTACATTTAAACAGAAGCTAGATCCTGACCCCTGTAAAAAAGAATGACAAATTGCTCCCAGGAGAACAAAAATAATGAGTATCCAAATATTAAGTGGACCAGCCTAGACAAGAAAGCCATGAACAGGTGTGTGAATACAATTTGTTTTCAACATGTAAGCTGGAAGCTATAAAAATCTTTTCACCGCAATAACCCAAATGTTAAGACAGATGTAAATAAGCACACAAAGGAAGAACCAGAATGAGAAAGAATACTACTGCATGGGTCAGGAATAACAGAGAGTGAGCCAAGGGAAGGCACAAAGACCAAGGGGCAGAGACATCCCTCATCACTACATTTCATATAGACCAACACTGGGTATCACACACATCTTTTTCAGAAGGCCTAGAGAAAGGGGTTGCTACATGTAGCAGGCGCGAGCAGGAAAGGGAACAAAACAATACTCTACTGCTAAGCATGGCCAGGAAATGAAGATATTGTTTGATATTTTAATTACCAGAAGTCCAGCTGGAGCCAGTCTTGGGATAGGATATAAAGAGTATATGTCCAGAAAATGTTCTCAATTCATGGAAAAATTTAATCTGAGGACCTATGTGGCCACCAGCTAGCTGAATAAAGCCAGTAACGGCTACCATTGAGAAGTAGAATGGGGAGTGTTGTCCTTGGGGGGCAGGAGGGAAGGGGGTGGGGGGGTGTGTGCAGAAAGAGCCAAGAAACTCAGCGACTTTGCTGTTGTCAACCTGCAACTTGTCTGTGAGCAGGAAAGAGGGTAATCCACCCTGAGGCACCTTCCCTTTCTGCAGCAGGCAACTTGGGGGTTTAGAGCAAAATGATGAAGACCTTATAGCTCTCTACAACTACCTGAAAGGAAGGTGTGGGAAGCTGGGGATTGGCCTCTTCTCACAGGTAACTAGTGACAGGACTCAAGGGGATGGCCTCAAGTTGCACCAGGGGAGGTTCAGGTTGGAAATGAGGAGACATTTCTTCTCAGAAAGAGCAGTCAGGCACTGGAAGGGGTTGCCCAGGGAGGTGGTGGAGTCACCGTCCCTGGAGGTGTTCAAGGAAAGGTTGGACGTGGTGCTTAGGGACATGGTTCAGTGGGTGACATTGGTGGTAGGGGATGGTTGGACCAGATGATCTTGGAGGGCTTTTCCAACCTTAATGATTCTATGAGATCATCTGTGAGCCGGATTTGGTGTAGTTACTCTCCAGACCTGGAAGGGGGACCTAAAGCACCTCCAAAGATGCAGAAGATGCCGATGTTGCAGGACCAGGGAAGAACTAAAACAAGGTGGTAACGGGGATGCATAACACTATTAGGTTAATAAAGTGGTAGACATATAATTTACTAACTTAATTATTGAATACAGAGAAGCTTTATTAGCTGGTATTTGGAAATTACTTAGAAAGACATTAAGTGCTCCTATGTGCAGTGCTATGAGAACAAATGTTACATGGGTGTATTTCTGCTTTTGACCACAGACTGCAGTAAGGTATCGAGCACGCACTTGTCAGTCTTTATTTTCTAAAACTTCGTATTTAAGATTTATGTTCTTATTCTCTACATTTATTACTTAGAGAGAGAGTACATATTTCAAAGAACACTATGACCAGATTCCAATGTATGAGTATCTGCAGGATATTGTTTGTGTCTTATTTAATCTAAAATCTCTGAACAGTGAACAAATCCCATATGCTTTCATAGGGACAAAACCCACTGAAATTGATTAAAATTTTCTCTGACAGGATTTTATTCTAAACCCAGTCTTTTTAAAATGTAACCTACAGACAGTGACAGAAATTGGTTAAATATTCTACTCGACATTTACAGTTCTCCAACAACTTTCTTATCATTTTCTCTAGGGAGAACACAATTTTGATGGAGGAGAGTGTTGGATGTCTCCTTTCTCATTCTAAGCCCACCTCCTATTTGCTCCTCTGACCTCTGCCTGCAAGGTGGACTGCAGTACAGGACACGTGCACTTTGCACCCCATCTCTCTCTGTTCCCCAGTGGATGCCCATTAAGCAGTCCTGAGATGTGAGGCATCTTGAGTTAGATTGCTCATTCACATCTGACAGAAATTATGGTTGAAGCTGCCCATTTGCGCTAAACATAAATGTAGACAGCTTATGTTCTTCATGAATAAAACAAGACAATTTGCTAACAGCTTTACTTCCCGCACTGGTCTTGTTTTTCTCTCTGTCCAACGTGGCTCACCTCATTTTATATCTCCCTTCCCTTTTACCCAGAGCTGGAGCTTCATCATCATCCAGTTCTGCACCTGGGGACTAGCAGCAAATACCTCACCTCACAAGCACTCCGCAGCAAGCACTACAGCAAGAGTTGTGTACACCATGAGTCAGTGGAAATACCATCATGCTCCAACAACTGTTAATTCCTGACAGAATGACATCCCAAAAATAAATGCTCAAAATTAATACTGGTGAACGACCACTGCCACATTGATGCTGCACGCTCATAAAGCTCATTTACACTACTCCACGGTGCCACGTGTCTTCTTTTAACCATCCCCTTCACATCACGGGGTCTTGCTCAGGTCCCTTCATGCGTCCTTTAGGGAGCAAACTCAGCCTGTGCTCCAAGTTAACAGCTGTTTGATGTGACAGTATCACACTGAGTGTTAACCAGACAACCCTTCCAAAAGGTAGTATATGGTTGTTTAGGACCTAGGCTCCACTAATGTGACCTTTGGGTTAATGCATACTCAATTTCCTTTCTCCTATTTCACCCGTAGAAGATCCAAACTAGGAATAAAATAACAAGAAAAGCTGTTTAGTCTTCTTCGATAAGCTATGCTAAAATGAGAAATTCTGAAACATTACACTTTCCTGCGCATGATCTGGAGGAAACAGTAAAGTCTGTCAGGAAGATGTGACAGTGTGCCTCCTGTTAATGCACTGAATATTTTCACATATTTTCCTCTTTCTAAAAGGTAGGCTGCAGCAATCCCCATTCAAAAATTATAGGTGAATAAAGAAGGAGATATACCTCTCCATGGAAAACTTTATCTAGATATTTTTGTACAGTGCCTCTGGAGAGAAGGGAAGCCAAAGCAAAAAATTTCTAGTGCTGAAGATCTGAACTACGGGCCAGTCTAATAATGCACATATAGCAAAAAAGAGATTTCTAAGCAACTAACATAAGCAACTGAGGAACTATTCCAGATTCATTACTGAAAAATTTCTACACTTCCGAGAAGGTCTGAGACATCTCCACATAGACTGTACTTGAGCATCTTCAAATTGCTTTTCCCTTCATCTTTCCAACTTCCACAACGATCTTCCTTATTAGTAAGTTTAGTGGTTGGCGAACTACAGTTTCATGCATCAAACCCATCTTACATGAATGACTCACTACTGATTGAAGAACTATAAATTTAGATCCTATTACTGTCACAGGTTTTAATGTACACCAATAAAACTGATTCCTGTTTTTACTCCTTTTCCTTCAACTACAACCCGTGTGCAACAATGAGGATTCTTCTTCCCACCCCATTGCTATCTGTCTAGGATTGTGGTCAGGTATACATGAGATCAGTTTCCTATTTTGAAGTATTAACCTGCTACCCCTGCAGGAAATGCCATCACATTTAGTCACATACTTTACATTCTGTAACCTTTTGGAATTCTTTTTTGTACTAAGCATGACGTTCGCCAACCAGCATCCCGCTGTGACTGACGGATATGCATTTATATTCTATTTTTGTTTCAGAAGTTTATAACAACAATGACTGCAAACACATTACATAGATCTCAAACTAAGGCTGCCTCAGAGTGCCTGCTTGGCCAAAGAGGGATTTATAAATTGTATGGGTAATGAAAACATGCAACGGATATGCACAAGTACAAACACGTACAGAGATAATGCTTAATGATCTAATAGAAGTAGTTATGATATCAAAAGCGTATGTTCATATTTAATACCGGGAAAGAAAAGAAACTCCTTCAGCGGAACCACAGCATACGCTAGAATCTTTATGCTACTGCACTGCTGCAAGGTAAACCCTTAATTTGGCTTGAATCAAAGTTTTTCTGATGACAGTTATAATGAAATACTGTTTTTACAAATACTTCATTAATTCAACGTGACTATTTTGGGATTCCTAAGAGAAAACTGTTTTCTTTCTGCATGGGTAGACAAATGTGTTTTTGAGAGAACAGGCTTTTTTCTTTGCCACTTAGATATTTGCAATTCATTTCTTAAGGTCACCAGCATACACAGCAAGTTCCCAAACATTTCAGCACTAAGGATTTGCTCTGTGAGAACAGTCATGAAGAATTTATAAGTGTGCTAAAACAGATTTTATGCTACGTGTGCTGAATCTTCTCCTCAAATGCTATTAAGAACACATTCACCTCCCTCACGCATCTGAGAGGCACTCCCCACTGGAGGAGGACTGACTGCAGGAGAGACATTACCTTCTTGAACATTCTGGTGGAGTCTTCGCTTATCTGCATGAAGCGCATGATCACATTGTTCAGGTAGATATCACTCAATGTTGCGTGGTCTTTGCTTTCCCTTCTCACTTGGTTCAGGAGTAAGTACCAGCAATTCACTGGTGATAAGAGGTTCTGGTCTTTCCTAAGGAGGAGAGAGACATAAGTATCACATATAGAAATGGAAAAGTTACATAATTAACACAAACATCTCCCTGACATTTACACTTAGAGCTTTTTATGTAAAAATGACTGCTTCTGAACACTCAGTCTATCCATTCTTGGAATAACTCAGGTTAGGCAAGCTTCAGATGATTCGTTTAAGAAACATTTTACAAATCCCATGAGGCATAGATACAAAAATACAGAAAAAGCAGAAGAATTTAGGACACTAACTGCAAGCCAGCCGAGAGCTTAAAAATCTTGCCACAAAGCTTGCAGCTGCTTACAGATTCAAAAGGCCATGGATACAATATTAATATAGTAACGATATTTATTTTTTTGATATTAGAAATAAATAAGAACAGCAAGCACATTTGAAATCCTTCATAAGCAAAGTTGTAGGTGTGGCTGTTTCACAGTAATGAATTTGTATAACTGCTATAAAATTATAGCAAACACAAGCATACGTATGTCACAAGCATACATATTCTGTGATCAGCATTCATAAATTCACAGCATTCATAAACACGCTGCTCCTGCCAGCCACAGATAGTTCAGTTACAAGACAAAGAGAAGGAAGGACATTTTCTATGATGGTACGGTTCTGAATTTCCTTTACAGAATTTTGTGTTGTAGACACAAGTGTTTAATGTTGCGAAAAGTGAAATCATGAATAACTTTTGATTTCTTTTACACAAAGCCAACAAAAATACATGTAGCTGAACAACTGTTTCACAGACAAAACAAAACAAAACAAAACAAAAACTATTATAAAAGATATCTTTTGATTTTACTGAAAGTTTAATTTCAAGTTTGTCTTGAAACTGCACGGTCTAGAAACTTGCTACTCTTTCTCTTTTCTTGTGCAGGATTCTCATACAGTCAAAAGGATCAAGCATGTGGAGATAAAACAGCCGGAGGTGGCAGTGAATTGAGGGAGAAACTCCTTCAGCTCTTGGTAAATTGTTCTAATAATTAACTATTCTCACTGTTAACAATATGCTCTTTAATTCATCATCTGATTGTCTGGCTTTAGCTTTTACCCCCAGAATCAAAGCAACAATGAATGATTAACAGACAAAAGCTTTTTCTTGATCATTCCGTGGTGCAATGCTTTGCTATGAATCAGTAGTGCGTAAAGGAAACTTCCCCATTTGGTCTGAGAGGGACATCTTAACAGAGTTACTCATACTGATGAGCGTCAGGGTCTTCTCACACAGCTCAGATAGTGGAGGAATCCCTGCAGGGCCATGCCAATATAAGCTGGTCCTCACTGCCTTTGCATGTCTCAAAGCCAATCCTACAGAAGCATTTACCAGGCCATCCTGCCTGTTCTGGGCAGAATGATAGGAACGGCAAGAGGACCACCTGTTTAAGTGACTTTTGCTATGATCTCCTCTCAAAACAACTGGACAGTTGCACAACAGAATCGAAGACAGGACTTCAGTCATGACCTCTTGCACATCCAGACTCTGCCAGTCTGGATTTAACAGACTTATTCTGACACAAGCTGAATGAAAGCCTGGGCTCCCTCTGAAGCAGAGACACATGCACACCTTGGTTATTGCGGAGAATCACCGAGTTGCTTAACTGAATCTTAAGAAATATATAGCACTGTTCTTTGAATTGTGCAAGTTGTATCTGCAAGTTGTATCTGAATTAACCTCTTCTTTGTTGGGTGTGTTTCGAAAAGACTTTTGTCCCAAAACAAAAAATCTGTCTGTGTATCTATAGCACAGTACTAGTTGGGCAGTGGAAAAAAGTACTTATTTTTCAGCTTTAAAAATACAAAATATTGTTTTATACCCCTAAGCATAACAGGGCCAGGCAGATGCATTCATTCATCAGCTCAAGTCAGGAAAATAACCAGATGACACTATGCCAGCAAGGAACGCATTTGAAATGCTTTATAAAACACGCTGTACACACTTTTTGACAAATACTACCTGACCACTTCTGTTCAGTACAGAAGTTACCATGCCATCAAGGAGATATATTAGCTTGTAAGCAAGACATAACATTCAAATCTTTTTCATTTCCAGGAAAAAGAGTGACCAAGAGGCACCAGAAGTTCATATGCAACAACAAATCAAAATAGCTTTCTTTCTCAATACCTTTTTTTGCTAATATTCCTGGCCTCTTTTTGTCTTTGTGGTGGTGATTGACCTTTATTTAGACACTTTCAAACCCGTCAACCCCACTGCAATAGATCAACCCACACCTTTCAAGCAATTTTGAGGCCCTGCTTCTCTTCTAGATACTGCGTGAATTTTGGATGTTTAAAGTCAATAGTAGTAAGTGAGGGATCATATTTGTGCAACTTACCTTTTAAGAAACTGAAATAATTTCTAAGAAGTTTACGTGAATAACTGCAGTGGTCCAAATCTACAAAACAGTATTTAGGCAGCCAGGTACCTTTAGCTGCAATGAGAACAGCTATGCTGCTAAGCAGGAGTGAGAATTTTAAACATGCCTTTGACCCGGGTCCAACCTAACAATACTCAAAAACAGCAGAAGCAATGAGTGGGGTAGCACAGGAATGGCAGACATGGGGATGAGAGGGAAGGAAATATCTCTTACTTGTACTGCTGATGGTCTTTTGTACTTCTTGTTTTTGCCATGAACCTTTCTGCCAATTTTTCCAGGTTTCGGGAATACTCCATCTCTATTTCCGACTTCTTGCGGAAGAAATCCTGCAGATCCTGAAGGAGCTGCACTCTCATTTCAGTCTGCTGCTCCAGGCATTTCTGCTGCTCTATGAGTTGAGCTCGGATCTCTAATAAAAGAAGAACATGCCATACGAGTCAGTGAAAACAAATGAGAACTGAGCATTATCAATTAAAATCAAATGTTCCAGAGTACTTCAGCCTCTGCAGCTACACCAGCTGCACCTGAATTTCAGGTCTTGTGGTGGGATGCAGCAGTGGAAGCTCTCACTTGTGCCATGGCACACATATGCATCGGGGTGCAGTGTCCTCCTGCCCGCTGCCTTTCTCTCACAAATGGCTGTGGCAAGGAAAGGGCTCGGGACTCTGCTGGGCTCATGTAAGCAGATCTGCCTCTCCTTTCCTCTCCCATCCTCTGGCACTAGCAAGGCATCTGGCTCGGAGCAATCTGCTTGTGGGGGGTGGTGTTCAACTGTTCGGGCAGCAGCTCCTTCTGCTACCCTGAAAAATGTCAGGCTAAGCGTGCACCCTTTGGGCCGGGATCAGCTTACTGCCAGGTGGACCACGCCAGCTCACATCATCATGTACACCACGGAAACTACCTTGCAATAAATTCTGCAGGCATTATCCACCATAACTGTGCGCAGATGAGCTTTCACATCTGCCTCATCTACACCAGAGGGAGAACTGGTATATTACACACAAATTCACCAATATTCTGCAGTGAACTTGGAGGAAAAAGTGTACATGTATTTAGAAGCTGCTATCTGAAAAAGAATACAAGGTTCCAGAGATTGTGGTGTATTTATTAACGTAAAACCAAATTAGTCAATTTAGAAGAGGATGTATGTTCACAATGATAGTCTGGAGTAACAGGGAAAAGCCTCCAGATTTCTTACCACTGTACTGCATGCTGTTTGCCATATGCACAATTACTA
This sequence comes from Anser anser, assembly GCF_964211835.1. Taxonomy (NCBI): domain Eukaryota; kingdom Metazoa; phylum Chordata; class Aves; order Anseriformes; family Anatidae; genus Anser; species Anser anser. The sequence goes on along the minus strand of NC_139720.1, from coordinate 36,498,049 downwards.
TGTGGCAGGGCTTCTTTTCAAGGTCTGTTTTTTAGCACTTTTATTTCTTTAGTGCTACACAGATAATCACATTCTGCAAACGCTTAGCCTAAAAACATCCCTCTGGTTCTTCTGAGAGACTGGTTCATTAGAGTCGTTTTCAGCTGCCCATGCACATTGTAATCCAATATTGTGGAGTAAACAGGAGTAAACATTTTGCAACCATAATATATATAATTACATGCATAATATATATATTTAAAATGGTTTAACACTGTAACAGGGACTTATTGATAACAAAATAATATGCCAGAAGTGAAGTTATGTAAAAGCAAAATTGTTGTGGATGTTTACTTGATCACAGAATCACAGCGATTAGAAAAGACCCTGAACAGCATTAAGTCCAACCATCACCCGACACTACCAAATCCCATCAGTAAAACATGTCCCTAAATGCCACATCCACACGTCTCTTATATACCTCCACGAATGGAGGCTCCGCCGCTTCCCCGGGCAGCTCATTCCAGTGCCGAACCACCCTGTCTGTGAAGTCTTCCAGACTTCTAACCTAAACCTGCCCTGGCACAACCCGAGGCTGTTTCCTCATGTCCTAAGGCCATTTCCTCATGTCCTGATGATGTAACCATGCTGTGGGTAAAAAGACATTGGAAATATTAAGACGCCTCACTGGGCCGAAGTAGAAAATCTCTCTAAAAACCACTGCTAACATCACAGGGAACTGCAAACCAGCAAGCGGTAACAACATTGCAAAATCTTATCCGAGGCAACTAGGAACTAATGCATCCTCACTTATCTTAGAGCAGGTATGAAGGCAGAGATCCGCCCTGCTGGGATTCAAACGTGTCTGTTGAAATAAGGTAGGATGAGCACAGAAAGCTGTTAAGTCAATATATTTACTGGAGGAGGGAGATACTGCAGTGTTTTCCTCCAAATCTCCTTTGAGCTACCATCTGCTGTGTTAATCATTGATGAGACCATCCATTTTTATACTCCGGGAGGTGAACCAAAGAATTCATGGGTTGGTTTTCATTTCATTTCAAATCAGCTTGCTGGAAAAGGACCGTGCCTCCAGCAAGGCTGAGCCACTGTAATACAACACTGTATCAATGACATTTGTGTATATAGAGAAGAAATTTACAATGGAGCTGGAAGGTTATTAACAGGGAAAAAAAAAAAAAAGGAAAAAAAGACTTTTTTTGGGCATCCACTACTTGTTAATATTGTAATCATGGAAAAATCCTGCTTACAGGAAATCAGTTGTACAGATTCACTGACCAGAAGCAGGACTTCTGACTAAGACCATATCCACAGATGTCCCTGTACTTCGGTCATCTCCCATTGCCACTATAGATTTCCCACCGGTGACCTCAAAGGCAGAGCTCTGTACAGAGCAGCTACATTCTCATTTTGTTGTAGGACAGTGGATGTTGCTGCTGTAATTCTTCCTTTTAGGCAGGCTTTTACCATAGCAACAGCAAAGAGAAAGATTTTAGAAAAATGAATGTATGAAGAGAGATGCAAAAAACAATGACCACGGGATGACAGACACAGCGTGAGGACCTACACCAGCTGTCCGACACTGCATTTCCAGCAGATAGCGGTGGCTTCCTTCAACCATATTCAAAACCAAAATTGGAGCACGACTGTTGGAAGCTGACAGTGGCTGGTGGTCTCCAGGCCCTGGGTAAGGCGGGATGTTAGTGGGACTGCAGCTTCATGAGGGAAGTCTCACCATTTCTGGCTTTTTGAATCTCAGCAAGGAGAAACAACGTGCTGCTTCCCAAAGGCTGTGCCCCTGGCCTCCAGCTAGAGGAGAGAACGGGGAGATGCACGTCCTGTTCATGCCAGCAGACCAGTCTGTTCGGAAGATGCTCTGGCACAGCAGATCTCCCTCTAGCTCTTCGTGTCCCGATCCTACTCTTTTTAATTCTACTTTTACTAATGATGTGTGCGGTGCCGCATTGGCAGGCTGGGGAGATGGCAATGAACGAGACAACAGATTAGCAAATGTTGTGATTTTTACTTGCTGGTAAGAGACAACTGTGGATTAAAAAAAAAAAAAAGAAGAAGAAAAGAAAGAAAAAACCAACAAACATCGGCGTAACAGCCAGCCAGCGTGAGTGGCTGCACATCAGGAGATCCCAAGCAAGTGGCCAAGCACTGCTAAGGAGCATAGGCTGTCCATTACCTCCTGTTACGGAAAAATTCCGTAATTCCTGATTGCCAGGGTGCTTTGTGCCAGGAACGGACACGTTTGAACGGTGGGCAGATTAACACCTTCTCCTTCTCCTCACTGCGACTTTGAGCCATAATCACCGCTGTTCTGGCCAAGCCCTGGTTCAAAGGGAATCCCATCCCTTTACACTGCGGCTAAAACAGACTGAGTTCACATCAAGCGAAAGCCCCCAACCTTTCTCCAAGATTTGCACACACGACCAAATCGAGGAAGCAGTTAATGTGACCATAATTAAATCAATAACCTCTGAGTAAAGTTTTATGCTAAAGATTTCCATATTGAAACTCATTTCAGAATTATTCCCTGATCTACACCACTCTCCAGAATTAAAGCATTAAGAAGAAATACAGCTTTGTTTGTGGCAGCCTTCAAGATATACCTTTAACCTTTCAACACTTTTTATTTTCTTCTCAGCTTAGGTTAAGGGGGTGCAGTACAGAAAGCAAAAGGAGACAAGATTATAGCTCTTTTTGGGAGAGGTAAAGAGTAGATGAAACTGAACTACAAACATCACCCTAATCTTAAGCAGAAATACACTCACCAAGGCTACCTCTTTGTACACAGTACAGTATTACTAATAATGACTTACACAGCACTGCAGCAACACACCAAATTACCCTGTGGCTAACCAGTAAGAGGCCAGTGCCCCATCTGAAGGCACCTGCCGTGAAATACACCGTGATGCGGCACACCGCGATCATGCTGGCCACACGTCAGCAAGGAACTGAACTCGCCACCTTCCCCTCCACCTGTGCCCAAGTACCAGGCTCAAACACCCTGGAAAGCCATGGGCAAGCTTCTCCTGTCCTCAGAAGGCGAGCAGCTGGACACCTTGTAGATATCTAGTGTTTTCTGCTTCTACCATCACTTCGTGTGAAGACACCGGCATCCCTCGCCAGGCAATGCCACAGAGCCCATGCAGTCAGGCAGGCTCCAGCCATGCTGTGCTGGGCTGTGCCTAGTCTCATCAGCCCTCGGACACCTTCCAGACCACCACGAACCCTCATCAGCAAACTATCAACCAAAACAATGCTAATGAATGATGTGTAGTGCTGTTACGTGGCTGCTGGGCTATGCTTTCCACCAGAACCACCCCGAGAGCTGTTCCAGCCTGCCACCCTTGACTCCCGTCTCGGTGGAGGTAACTTTTGTGCCTTCAGAACAGCCCCGGCACAGATTTTGCTGTTTGCTCCAAAGCCTGGAAAGTGCCGCGGAACCAGACCCTGTTCACCCCCAGGGCTGCTGGGAGCAGACAGCGGCACTGCACGTCTCCCACCTGCTGCCTCGGCCTGCCCGGCGAGGAGCTGTACGTACCTCATGGTTACAACACGCAGACACATCCCTCCAGCAGCATTACTGGATAATGATGCAGACAGCCCCAGGGCCCCATCCTGCTAACAATTAGAAAAGCAAGCAGCTCATCAAAACTATTTAAGAGTACAAATCTCACAAGGCATATTTATGTTTGCAGGTCTTCATCTGCTTGGTTACTTCAGACAAAGTCATATCACCTACCCATCTTTCTCTAAATATCCCATTCACACACAAAAAAATATAGCTTTAACACATACGGAAAGGTCTTATCTAAAGCACAAAGGACAATATATAGTGTTTTAGACTTCGTATTTCCAAACCATCACACCTTAGTCACTTTTTTACACCAGTAAGCTGTTGATACACATATTCCTCATTCTTACATTTATGATATCCAGATTGTGTTTCAGAGGAAAAGTTTCAGAGCTTAAATTCAGTCTAGATATCATCTGGTGACTGGCATGTGTTTGTAATTACGTAGATATTGGAGCCTTATCATCTTGCAGTTCCTCCTTAAAGACACAATCTTACATGATTCCCACAGTGCCTCAGCTTTTTCATGTGAGAATGGCACGTCTGAGTTTGATGTAGCCGGGATGCTACATCAAGGGACCGATCTTTCCAGTTCATTCTCATCTTCTGCTTTCGTGAGGACCTGCCTTTGGCTTCTCTATCAAGATGAGCAGAGGTTTGGTCTAGCTGAACACAGCTGGCCAACAGCTGCATCAGTGCAGACATTCCTTATTCCTGTGAAAGCACAATCAGACAACTTGGTTTACAGAGCCAGTTTTTCCCATGTTTAGATATTCTCAGGAAAGCACTTAGCTGCAGCTGGCCAGGTACACTGTCAGCAGAGAAACAGCAGCAGCAGCCACTGAAAGGCCCTGGAAGCTCCCCTGTGCACAGTTAGGTTCAAGTCACCCCTAGGATCAGCACTCCCAAGCCTGCCTGCGATGTCATCCTGTCTCACAACAGACAAGATAAAGATTATGAGAGGTATCAGCCCTGGGGTGGATCCTCTGGCCCAGGAGCTGATTCTTCTCCAGGAGACAGGGAGCCTAAAGGTACTCATGCTGGACAAGTTTTTATTTCTCAGAGTTGTGACTAGAAAGCTGTTATAGTGGTTCTCTGACAAATCATGAGGAAAGCTGTGTGGTCGGCAGGGAGCCCGGCTCCTGCTCTGCTCCAGGTCCTTACTGCCATCTTCTAGGACCACAAGCACTTCCAAAGCCAGGAAATCCCAAGTGCCTGACAGCCACTGAGAGGCGCTGGGGTGAGGATCTCACAGGCTGCTGCAGAAATCCATTTAAATAGATCATGAGCCCGTTCCACAACGTTAACTTTCTATGACAGACGAGTGAAAATCACTTCCTTATCTTCAACATGTACGCAATAAATGTGGCTGCATAGATGGTGATGCCCTGGAGCTTTTGAAAGCAGGATTTTTGGGGACTTTCTTCTACTCCCTAGCTGACTTCACTTAGGACACTCAGTATATGGCTTATGCATGCTTCCACTTAAAATGAAATCTCTCCAACACACACCCCAGCTGTAAATTTATTGTTTGGCTACGTGCCATTTCCCAGAGAATCCATTTCAGGCTTTTTGTGTGCTCGGGGGTTTTTAGGGATGTGTCTGAGGTTGCCTTCTACTGAACACAGCTCCAGGCTGTAGGAGCCTGCGGACGTGGAAGGGGAGTGAGAGCCATGCCTGGCATCTGAAGGGCTGCACAAAGGGTCAGGACTGAAGTCCCTGTTGACATCTGTGTTCCCGTCCCCTGTAAAACTAATTCATTCAAGCACTTCAGTAAGCTTTCAGATAAGAACAGTCCTTGTGTGGCCATTAGCAGGATTGCTGCTGTAGAAACCATTTTCGCAACGCACACAATTACTTACAGATCCTTTTGGACATCATGCCGAAACAAAGCACAGAGGAAGAATGGATTTTCTCCTTGCTGCAACTGCAAACTTTAGGCAACATATTCAAGCAAATACTGCCCAGGTTCTGCTTACTGCGGCCACAGATGGAGCAGCAACATGCCCTCAACCAGATTCACACAACTGGGGGATCCCAGTGGATGTGATCCAAAAGGGGTGGCTGCATTTGGGCACCTTCCACGTTCCAGTTCCCCTTGGAATGAGAAGACACATCTGGAAGAGCCACGAAAGCCCCTAGACGTAGCTGAAGAAACTTCTCTTCTTGTTGTTCTTGGAATAACGCCCTCCTGCTATTCACAGCCACAGCTGCTGGTCACTTGGCTGCCTACAGCCGGAGCCTGAATGGAGGGCAGCCCGCCAGCTCACGGCTTGGCTGGGTGCTTCTGCCCCGGCGCTGCTGCCAAATGGCCATGGGTTGAAGCAGGCAGGCTGCCTGCACCACCTCTCGAGTGCCACTGCTTCGGCAGCAGCTGCTCCTTTGCGCCTGTAGCAAGGCTCTGGCACCGCAGCCTGCCCAAACCTGAGCGAGGCCTACGTCGGCCTTCTCATTGCTGTCTGGCCATAGCTGGGACTCTAAGAACAAAAGCTCTGATCCTTGTTTTGCTCGACAGTGAAAGCCCAGCTCATCCCAAAACACTGCCATTTAGAAAAGAGAGCAAAGCACAAGACACCTCACAGGCCTCAGAGGCCCGGTGCTGGGCCCGTCAGCAGCCTCCCGCGGCCCGTGCCTCCCCGCTGTCCGGCCTCCCCCCTCCAGACAAATAAATCAGCTCCGCAAACCATAAGCACGCAGGAGAGTGAAGGATCCACGTCAAACAAGCCCCAAAACACAGTTCGGAAGAACACAACAAACCAGAAGCTACCCCAACCACGGCATTCACAGCAAAGGCCTGCAACATTAGAAAGGAAAGGAAAAAAAAAAAAGCGAGAGAGAGACAGACAAGGAGTCTGCGGGCATCTTTGTCTGCCAAGCAGACAGGCTATCAGGCAGTAGGTGTCTAAAAACCCATTTAGGCCATCTAAACTGTCAAGATCTGTGTGACAACTCACTTTGACGGTTCCAAAGGGTTTCAACCATCCAGGTTCTTTTTTTATTTTTTTAATGCTTGTTAAAGATACCACGAACCTTTCCCTGCAGACTTAAATTTTGGGCACATGGGAATATTAAAAGAAAGCTCAATCTGCCCAAATCTTTCTCCTTTCCTTATAGTGAGGTATCTGCCAGCAGAATAAAAAAATGATTCATGACTTTTCTTTCAATAATTCTTTGCAGCAATGTCTGGAATTCTGGATTGACAAGGGCACTCTACAAGAAAAAAAAACCAACACCATACCCCTTCCTGTCCACAGATTTCTATAGGTCTATTATTTAATTTGGTTATTATAGGCTGCTGTGATTGCTCTAATCAGTAGATGAAATGTATCCTTCCTTCTGCTTATTTTCTCTGTACAGAAAGTTCTCTCTTTACAGAACACAGACTCTCTCTCAACTATTCAAACAGAATTCATTCATTATACTATATTCTTGTTACATACTTGCTCTTCTGTGTTTAGATTGCAAATTCTACACTTTAACTAGCATCCAGGGAATGTTATTTCAGCTATGCCACTTCATAAAGTGGACAAAAGAACCCCTTTATTCCTAGAGCTTTAAAAGCTGTTTTAATGTCAACTGATGGTCAACTCACGTCTCCCAGAAAATTCACGTCAGCAAAAGATCATGGCTTCTAAGCTAAATTCTGACCTCCCTGAAATCAACAGAGTTTTGCTACTAACTTTTCTCATGCCGAGATTACTATCTACCTCTTTGCTTGAATTTATAAGAAGCTCACACTCACCTAACAGGCATACTGCTGTCGAAGAAGGCAGTCTTTTTCCTCTTTTTCATCCTGACTACACAAACCTTCCCAATCATCGTGCCTCAGTACTGGCACTTCTGCAGACACAACTGCCCCATGGGGAGAAAAGAAATGTCTTCTGCCAGCTATATAATACTAATACTCCAGAGGTATTGTCAGACCAAGGAAAAGAAAGGAAGGTGTAGCTCAGTCCACTCATGTCAGTGCCACTACTGATCAGCCTCACTGTCTTTCAAACCCTTGCCAAAAGTTGGTAGCTGCAGCAAAGTTTGCTTCCCAGCAGTTTACATTGAGGAATGAAATACTGAGTTCCCCACCAGGCTTGTCAGGAGCAGGCAGGAACTCTGGAGAGGCTGATCTGAATCTTGCAGGAATGAACCAATTCCCACATTAAACTTGTCACAGACAATTGGAAACTCTGTCTGTAGTAATTAACAATTCCTAACAACCACCACGACGCGGTCTTGGCACACCGACACCAGCGCCACGGGACTGGGACTGCGAGATAAACTCAGCCTTACAAGTGGGATGATCCTGCTTCAGGGATCGGCAGAGAAGCACTTCTGAATGAACATACCACTGCTGTACAGGCTGGCTGATTTTACCGCTCCTAAAGCACCGTATGTGGTTTACAAATTAAATCAGACTACGAGGTATTATTTTTCTGGATGACAGTCGATTCTCTTGCTCTTTACAGATAAATGATGGCAGGTTTTGTCTTTCTGTACAAATACCACGTATCTGTATGCACTTATTTCAGTTCACCTGGAACTTTCAGAAGGGATCTCCTTATTGTTGTAGAGATTCTCTGCTTATGGAATCATTACCTGACTATTTTAACGAAGAATGCACAATACTTGCTTTTTTACAATTACTGTAAGAATTTCTTGGTGGTTGCATTTTGTTTCTTTTAAAGCCAGAAGAGACTTGAGGACACAGGTGGCCAAATGGCCATAGAGGCTCTTCACATCATTCTGGGGGCTGCTGCCATCCATAGGGCACTGCTGAGATAAGTGATGCACTGGTCTGGCAACAGCCATGAATGGAAAGAAAGGGAGAACAAAAGGGGCAGCAGCTGGTAGTCTTAAACCTGATGGTACGATTTAAAAATGAATGCTGGATGTATGCAGGTTTACACACTTTGGGATCACCATTATTAACTTTGTAATAAAATGAAGGGAAGCACTTTTGTTAAACAATCTCATTCTTGCCATGGAAAATTTCTGTATAATCTTTTCTTTCCCACACACAGCCACGTCTGGTCACTGTTATATTGATTTCCCCTGTAACAAGGAGCAAAGAGGAGGAAATTGCAAGGCAGACAGAAGACATTGTAGTCCCTTTCTCTCTCTTTCTTTGTTTCTTTCTTTCTTTTTTTCTCTCTCTCTCTCTCTCTTTCTTTCTTTAATTTGCACTTCAGAGACAGCACTGAGCAGGCAGAAGCCAATGAAGCACTGGGGAACCCTTGCATCCTGCCTGATGCTGCTTTATTTTCTCAACGCGACAGATTTAGGTCTGCTTTTTCCACCCCTCTCCAGAGCTCAGAAATTATTTTAGTGCTTCTGTTAACTAATTCCTCCTTTAATTAAATTTAGATGGAAGAAAAATCTAATATTGATTTCAGACTTTTATAACTGCTATGACTTTTCACCATAATATCCAATCGCAGGTGAAAAATTAAGACTTGTAGTGAAAGCATGTTCTCAGTTACCCTGGAAATAATTCAAGGCAACTCTGCTCCTTTGGTGCCTTAATTTTAGAGGCCCCTCCTGCTCCCTGTTTACCCAACTTGCAAAAGTTCATTTTCTTGAGAGTTATAATGTGACAATTCGAAGAACATTTTCTGTCATTCTGCCTTAGCTGAGATCAAGCAGAAAAAAGTAGTCAACTACCAGGTGCTGAACAAGTACTTCAACATGCAATGTATATATATATATGTCCTTGCTGTTGAGTCTATGCAATAAACACAGGATATTTGGTAGCTGCAGCATCTGCTTTCAAAAGGTTCTACTAACTTACCTTCAGAGAGCAGAACATAGTATGCAGGCAAGTATGCGGCAGAAAAAAAAAATACATAGTGGTTTGTCAGGATCAGAACAGTAATCAAAACCTGACTTTAATCAGCTTCCTTATTCCCAGGTGGGGTGAAGCCTGGTGAAAGCTCTGCCCTGGCTGCTGCAAGGCTGAGTACAGAGCTGACCCCAGGCAGCATAGGAGTGTCCGCACCGCCACAGGCCCTGCGCCATCCATCCGCTGACACCTCCTGCAATGCCACCAGGCTTGGTGCTGACACACAGCCTTCACCTGGGGGGATACAGAAACCTCCCCACTGCACAGACGTGACCACCGTGTTATTTTGTTGAACTGTACAACAATAAAACTCTTCCTTCTTAATATCTCAGGTGGACAGCTTATAAGCAAAATGTCTGATGGCTTTTTCTATAAATTAAATGTTGAGAGATGTCTTTTCTTGACAAAGAACAAATTATCCTGAGCCTCTGGCAGGTGACATAGCTGTTAAAATGACAATCATGCTGGTAGCAGTGCAGGGCAGGAATTTCTGAGCGGCGAACGACGAGGAAGGCCATGAAATCCAAAGTCACTATCTGCGTATCCATCAGTGTGCTGTGCACGGCCTCTCCTGTACTTTGATTACTATCAGTGTGATAAGGCTTGAGAATTAATAACTACAGAAAATGCCCTCTCTGCACCCTCTGAAAATGATTCTTCATGCGTGGCACATCTTCGAGAGGTCAGTAAAACATTTTTAGTATGACACGTGCTCCACTGCATGCCATAAATCAGACCACGCATTTGACCCAGCCATGACTCTCAGTGACAGCTTTTTAAGTCCCAAGGTGAAGTCACCGTCCAGTTAAGGACAAAAGGGAAACCACAATTCGTGCTTTATGTGCCAAGATGTTACCCACATCCCTTTTCAGCCCAACCTGCCTGGCACACAGCAGAATACTTTCACCGCTGTTCCTTTATCTTTATCAGCATGGACCGGGGACTGTCCTCATCGCGCTGCAACAGTGAGGTGTCCCCACAGCAGCCGGGGACCGGAGCTCCAGCCTCACCCATGCAGCACTGTGAGGAGGCCGGTGTCTCCCACACAAGGAACCTTTGAACTAAACCATATCACCACGCTTCATGCTCCTTGTAGGGATTTATCTGTACCAACGCAAGCCCTGCTGGATGACCTGTCAGACCTGCGGGCAGGCCTCGATCTACATCCTTTTGTAGTGGAGACGTGGCCTGAGTGTCTGTGAGAGGCAACCCCCAGTCTGCGACTACTGGCCCTCTGAGTCCCACTGTGATACTACCTAAAAACATGTTCCAGTGTCTTGGCTCAATTTCACGTAGCAAATAATACTGAACTTGAATCAACAGTTGATTTAAGAAACTGGACAACTTCACATTCTGGGAATTAAAAGAAAGTTTCATGTGCCAAACTTTGAGCAGAAGAAGTTAGTATTTTTACAAATTAAACAAAGCAATAACCCCTATCATGACAGAAGAATTTCTTCTGTCTGTGGGAATCCTACAAAACCTTAAAATGATAATCACAGTGCTGACTGACTATAACTATCAAACAAACAGTATTAACAGTCAGGTATTTTCATATGTCACTGAACTAATAAGATGATAGGAATTCTACCAAGCTTCAAACACATTTGTCTATGTACTGGTCTGATCCCATAAAAGATGTAATTTCTATGTGAGAAAATAAACTGTCTACCTCAAAGGAAGGCTTTCTGACAAGTTTGAACGCAATTACTCAGAGCCCCAACTTCCACTAACAGCAGCTGGGTAAAAACAAACCCTTTAGTGTCACAGAGCAGATTCTTTGTTCCATCTTCCTGCTAAGGGGAAGTATAAATTGGATTGTGGACTACATTTAATTAAATTTAGCTTCAGTTGTTACAGTATGAGGAGAAGAAAGCCCCCCTGAGGTTCACGCTAATGGGAATAGAAAAAAGTATATCTGCTGCTGAGGCTGTTTGTAGGTAATCGCTGCTCACCCACTCAACACCAAGATGAGGAATAGCATCTGCTAATAAGTGATCTTTGGGCTAAAACGATTTGCATATTACCAGCTCCTCTGGAAACAATCTTCAAGCTGTTAGAAACTTAAAAAAATCACTTTTTATTATTTTTTTATGAGTTGAAATATCAGAACCAGCAAAATTTAAAGCTGATGACTTGCAGAACTCGTTATCTGCATTGTCTTCCTGCAATAATTCACTAATCTGTATCTGTTGTGAAAATTGTCTCACTCCAAGAGACATATGGATGGTTAAGGCTTCCAGCAGGGCTCTGATGACTCCTCTATGGAAGCAACGGCACCAAGAGCAGCTGGAGGAAACAGATGTGCCGCCATGGGCACTTCCCGTAAAAAGCCAAGGGATGAATCCTTCACATGCTACTTAGTTCAGGATCCCGTCATAAAAAACACCATTACAAAACAATTATTGCCTATGTTTTTAGCCTGGCTCCACTTGGAAGCAGACATTTTGGTAGCAAAATCCCTGCTGCAGCAAATACAGGAGAAGGGTTGGAATGGGCAGGGCAGGAGGCTCTTCCAGGCCCTGCCTTTGGTTAAACAGAAATTGAATCCAAGCCGCTGAATTTTCATACGGATAAAGTGCCAGCTCTGAGAAGCACATCAGCAGTAGTAGCAGTTGGGTGGCAAAGTGGTAACCTGCAGAAATAGTTGTTTGTTATTCTGGGGGGGGAAAACGTAGTTTGGTAATTCACCGAAAGCAGTTAGTGAAGAAATCAAAGATGTGACACCTACAATGCAGAAACTGTCCTGTAGAAACCCATCCTCCAGACATAGGCAAAAAAAATGGGGAACTTTTTTGAAGAATAAATGCCGTAAACATGGATACCAACTGGGTAAAAAAGCAAAGGTACTCAAAAGGACAAACCAGATACGCCAACAAGCAAAGAGAGTCTCACAGGCTTCTGGCAATTCGCCAAAGGAGCCTTTATCCTCAGCTACGGAGGAGAGGAATACTTGAAATACTCCCGGTGCTGGTTTTTACAACAGTGACACGTTTCCAAATGTTTACCTCAGGTCTGCTTTTTTTTTTTTTTTTGGAAACAAGTATGGGCTAGAATCAGTCACTAGTATTGGGAAAAGAGAAAGAATAAACTGAGGAGCACGGAGCAAAAAGTCATGAGGTCTGGACAACGTACGTCCACTCAGCCTGGATGAACCCAAGAGTGCGGTGGCTGCACTGCTAGCAAAAAAGTGACCTCACTCCCTGATACTGCCTCCTGTGACCAAAGGACTGGAGAGCATTTTGGGGATAAGGGCACGGGGAGCGGAGAGATGTCAGCATGTTCTTGGCAAGCACAGGCAAGCAAATCACTACTTGTGCATCAAGTTACTGAAGCTCGAATCAAAGATACTTAAAAAACAAAAGTGGATGGAGAGATGAGGAGAAAACAGTACTGTCTGCAAAAAAAAAAAAAAGGCAAAAAAAAAGCAAAAAAAAAGAAAAAAAGCTGTATGGTGCCTAGCTTTAGAATTACTGGAGCTTATCAACAGATAGTGGCAAACTGAAACCCAGGTGACCTTCAGTTTCAAGTCAGTCCTTAGCCTCAAATTATTCCATTCCCATTCTATTTACAATCTATCAACAAACCCTTAAAGGGCATGAAATTAAAAAAAAAAAAAAAAAAAAAGCTGTTAAAAAGGATTTAACCTCCCCAGTTAGAGCAAAACCTTCATTTTGACCACAGTTTCCTTTCTGCACCTAATCTGTTAAAGTACAGAGAGAGTGTTTACTGAAGCCCAGTCCTGTGGATACAGATTTCCACCTTAGCACTAATCTACCGCTTTACCACTTTGGGATCCTCACCAAATTTCAGGCTGTCATAATCCAGCCACCTAAAAACCCTGAACAAGTGAAGACTGCATCTGAATGAAGAACAAGTCAACCCCGTTGACTCCATACACGCAACACACGGTCTAAAACTGTACGTTAGTCACATCCAAACTGGGCATATCTGAAAAGACCTCCTCTGCAGGTTTTCTATCCAAAAACCCATCCAACAGCCCTTTCACTGCTGGCTGCACCCTTTTCAGGACAGTCATCGATAACCCAGCTCCTACTGCCAGCTTACTATGTACCCCTGCAGGGCTGAGCAAAGTGCCAAGCCTGGATGTGACCGGGGACGGTAATACAACACCCATCAGATACTAGTGGTGAAGCCGTGGTGGTTGTTGGTGAACACACCACTTGTAGGTAGCATGACCTGTTTGGGAGCACGGGCACAAGCACTGTTCAGAAAGGTACAAGACTATTTATTACTGTAAGTTTTGTTCCACCTTCATGCAGGCCTGAAAACTGTATAGTCCTAGTCTTTCACACTGTCATTTCTAAATACAATGGTATTACAAAGAACAAGGTCCAAATGTCTGAAGTCCAAATGATGTAGTGAATTTCAAACCATAAAATTGTAGAGAAAGTAGTCTCATCAAAAAGGTTTTACATTTTTTCTTGCTTTTCACACAGACTTTCAGGTTATGAGTAATGAGACTAAGACAGCCTGTAGATGCTGAGAAGGGCTTTGAAAATAATTTGCTTTTATCTACTTTAAAGGAACAAACTACTGATAGCAGGAAAAAAAATATTTTTTCTATAATGGAAAGCAAAGACAGTAAGTGCTCAGATGATATTTGAGAGTCCTGCAAGTTAAGCCCTTCTGACGTGCTGTTCCAGGTAACAATCCTTTCCTTACCTGTAAAACACAGTTTCATGCCAGATTAGCACTAGTTTCGACCCACGAGAAAACAAATGAGCTTGGCATGTGAAGAAAGCCTGCTCAGAAAACTCGACAGAACCATAATAACCAGACACTGCTGCAGAGGGGCCCAGCTTCCCTCACCAGAAAGGTCCTCTCCCCACCTCCAAATGGCAGCAAATTTGCTCAGAGAACAAACCACCCCCTAGACTGCGTCAGTCACACTCGAACTATTTGCAAATATAACTGAAATTTATGGAGAAGATGCAACTAGATTATTTCTTTCCCCTCTAAGGCCAGATTTACAACATTGCTTAAGAGACAGGAGCTGGCAAAAGCCCCGTGTGGTGTGAGAGATGACTGCGCGTGCCACCAGCCATGCTCAGCATTCTCCTCTGCAAAACCGGCCCCATGCTTTCCATAACGAGACCTCTAAACATGCATGTGTACAGCACTCCTTGAGAAACCCAGGATTTCTCAACCTCTCCTGTTGAAGCCGTTTCCTTTTGTATAAATTATTAAGCGCTCGTTACTGCGGGAACGAAAACCTGAGCTGCCTCTTCCCAAACAAGTGTTCCAGCCACCGAGCTGGAAAGCTGAACATTGTCACTGGTCCAATTGGTTTTAGAAACAGTGAGTGCTTTAACATCGCTCATGTCTGTATTCAAAGCACGCTGCCCTACAACGAGCTCGGTGCCCAGATACGCCTGCTTTGGGAACCCCTTTGGAACTCCATTCTTAAAAATTCTCTTTACGCCTTACTCCCTTTCCAACCTCTTCACATACTGAAGATAAGCAAATTTCAGATCAGAAAAGCCAGTAGCTCAAATAGTAAAAGCTGGCCGTAAGCCAACTTGCTAGGAAAAAGTTTTCCAGCAGACCTACAAGCACTTCGCACTCGAGCCAAACAAGCTGCATGAGCTCCTCAGAGTGGGTGTTAAAGCCACCCAGAATTAGCGTAGTCTCTTACTGGAGCACCGCGAGGAAACGACTGGAGGCAAATCTCTTGTCCTTTGAGAGCGCAGCACATCTGCAACAGTTTAATTCTTTCGAATCGCTGTTTCTTGCATCGTCGTGAAGGCTAGACATCTAAAATGGATTTTGACAGAAATGTAACAGATTTCATTTTTAGGGTTGGACATTTACAATTTTGAAAAGTGAATCCTTCCTCTTAAAAGCAAAACTCCTAATTGCCCCCCTGCTCACCCCATCCCACCGCCGGGACTGCGGTGTCAGACAGCTGCACCCAGCTGAGCCTCTGCGGTGCCTGGAGGCTGGCGGCTGGAGGCTGCCCTCCCCAGGCACTGCCAGCTCTGGGGACAAGTCCACGCTCCTGACCTCCACGGGGATCATCCCAGCAGCTCTGCAGCATGGCCAGGTTTGCAAATGAAAAGGAAAGATGCGTTCGAAGCCTATCACTACCCATGAGGCAGCACGGACAGGGTAGGTAGAGCTCATCTAAAAAAAATCCAAAACACAAAACACCCCAAACCCAACAGATCAGACAAGCCCTTAAGCATTTCCATTCAACAAAAGACAACAAATACATGCCATTTCTAAGGCACCTCATCATTTTAATTAAAACTTCCCTCCTCTGCAAAGTTTCAGTCTTTTGATTTATTAAAAGCTTCTAATTAAGGTGTAAACAAAGCTTCAAACATTCCCACTTCCTCCAGGAGGGAAATTCTGATTCTTTTTTCCTTAAAATGTCATTTGTCAGTATGATTTAGGCAGAATTTTTATAATTTAAGTCTCCAAATTAAAAGAATGAAACAACTGCTGCCAAAGACAATTTAAGGCAAGAAATAAAAATACCAGCACTCCAGGAGAAGCAGCAACCTTGCAGTGGCTGTACCTGGCGGTGGGATACCTGGCCAATGTGTCTGCTCTCTTACAAGTCCCTGACTGTTCCCACTTTGCATCTTCAGTTGTAAGCATTTGTTCCTCAAAATACGACTCGTAACAAAAAGTGCAGTCCTTGTTCCTGGCACTGTCAGTCAACATATATACATACAGTCATCAGCTCAGCACTGTGGCATGTCTCAGATGCTCAGCCTTGCTAGAAACCTGCACTCGTCCACTTCTTAGCTATGCATGAGGACACGCTGGCTGGCCGGCTGCTGCTCGTGTGATGCCAAATACATCTGCCTCTGCTGCCGGCTGGATTCACACCCACTTACGCCCTCCTTTTAGGCTCCTCTGTGCACACGTAAATTTAATTTGGTGCTCCCAAGCAAGTGAATTGAAAACTACCTCGGTATCAGTTTTGGTCTCCTTTTGGAAAGGGGTTTTGTGATGCTTTCCCTATATTCCCCCTGCTATAGCAGGACATCCCAACACCTACCTCCATTGCTCAAGAGCTTACTTCCATGTTCTCAATGCAGGGAAAGAGGCACAGCAAGAACCTTAAGTGCTTGTAGGCAAAAATAAATCCTTTCACTATCTTTCTACACAGGCACTAGACAGACATGTAAAATACTGATTTGTAGGATGCTCCTCTCTATTTACCAATATGGTCTACTCAGCACACATATGTTCCTTCCGTATTCCCATATGTTTTTTTTCCTTGTTTTTGTTTTTTGTTTTTAATTTGAATGCATTTGGAGTAGTGGAATCATTTGCTCTGTTGCAGGCAGCCTATATGAGAAGCATTTGGAAAAGCGGAAGAGGATAGAAAAAAACTACCTGATGAATTCACGAGAAGATTTTTAATCTGGCAATTCAAAAACTCTTCAGCAAAAATACAGAATAAGGTTCTGCAACATTAAGGGCATTCCTTATTAAAGCCCATAGACATAAACATCTGAATATGGGTGTGCTTCTTCAGCAAAAATATAGTAAAGGCCAGGTCACCTGATGAAGCTGTACCTTTCTCGCATAAAAAGAGTATCACACCCTCTTCAACACGAGAGATCTTTTATTAAGATCTGGTCACGGAAGCCATTTCCAGCTCACAACAGCAGCTGCATTGATCAAATGCACTAACACCCGGTTGTGCTTACTCCTGTCTGTTACGTGCTGGTGACCTTTCCATCAGCCATGTACACAGAAATCTCAAACCACCATTTGAGGAATGCTGCACATACAGGAACAATGTGGTTTTCATGCCGCTTTATGTGTCCCAGGCCTCAACACATGCAGACTAGACAGAAGCTGACGGTCTAGGGGTGAAGACAGAGTACAGACACAACACCTGGGAAATGGGGATATTAGTCTCAGCTTTCATAAAATCCTCATGTGATCTAGGGCCAAGTTGTTTTACTTTCTTCTGTGACTGAATTCACAGTGGTTCTGCAACTTATTCACCTTTTTGAATAACTTTTTTTGTATCTGCAATTTTTAAGGCTCTTTTTTTAAAAAAAGACAAAAGAAAAAAGAGAAAGAAGTGGGTTGTTTGGTGTGGGGTTTTTTGTTTGTTTTGTTTTTGTTTGTTTAACAAGGCAACAGGCATTTCAGTATAAAATTGGGTTGTTACAAAGAACCTAAACAAGGCAATCCTCTGCTTTCATGATATTATTGTTTTTAAAAAAAGCATTTTAAAATGAAGGAATACTCTCTTACGATGAAGCAGGAGTGGTCACTGTGAATAAAAGCAGAAAAGTTCAGTTTGACAGGACTGTACTTGGCCATGCTTTCTTCACCATGGGCCACATATGATTGCTTAGAATCTATTTGAACTCAAGACAACAGCAGGGAGGCAAAACTAAGTTCTGGCATTCACAGAAAACAATGAAAGGGGAAGACGAGTCCACCTTTGCTCTCTGAAATCAAGGCCTGAGCAAGTCTTTGAGGAAAATGATAATCCAGCAGAACAAAACCCCAGCAGCCATCCTGTCTACCACAGGTACTATCAAAAGCAGAATTGTTAGCAATATGCTATAAAATTGGGTGTTATGAGATAGGTGAAACTTCACAGCCCATCTTTACACTTGTTAAATGATGATCTCTGTCTGACTTTTTTCTCTGCGCACTGCAGAGAGGTGCAACCGAAGCCAAGCTAAGCTGGGTCTGCAATAGTACATGTGCATGAAGTGCTGTGCTCAGGGCTTTGATCTAGCTAAAAATTAATCAGGCAGCAGAGACTATCCTTCATATCAGCTCTCGATGCAACCACACCACTGCCAGTGTGCGAGGAAGGAGAAGGCAAGAACATGAGGGGGCTAAGAAGGCTATTGCAGACCAGACTGACCAAGGGACCTGAAGTGCAGACTGACTGAAGCTTCAGCTGATCTCTGTCTGATGATCGACTGCGGGCTGCAGAGGAAACACGGGGTCCCACCTTCCCTCCTCTCCCTGGTTGTTCATGCCCCTCTTCCCTCCAGAGATAAGGTACATGTGGTCACACAATCACTCAGAGCAAGGTTACAGTCCAACCAGAAAAAAAAAAAAAAAATCAGGTGAGGGAACTGAGGGCAAGGTTAGTTTTCCATCCATGTCAGTAGACAGCAGAGCTGCCTTATCACCTTGGCCTAGGAAAGCTGATCCTCCATGCTGCTTCTCTGTTTCAGACAGTGACTCAGGGCAGCAGCTGGGCTCCGTGGGCTCGCATCTGCTGCCTCACGGAGCTGCTCCTCTTTGCACCACTGGTGGAAGGAGCCCAGAGAAACCAGCCTTCAGCAGCACAGCCTGACCTCTGCAGCGAGAGACACACTCAAGTGCCATCCTGTGCAGATTTGAGGTTTTAAGTGCTCTGAAGCCTCACAGCACATCTGCGGCTTTTCTGAAAGAGCAAGGCTTAGGACAAACCAGGCAAAATAATCTGGCATTTCCCAGTGGCCCCATTTCTGCATCTAGCTGGGATTACAGTGAATATACTCCAGGTGAACCAGTCACACAAATGAGCCCTTCCCAAAAAGACTTGCTGACTACAAACTACCAGTCCCTGCATAATCTGCCTCTGTGCTGGCAAACGGAGCTGCAGGGCCTGAATGTGCAGGCAGAGACCCGCAGGGAGGCCCGGCAGGGCCGCAAGCACCCGGCCTGCGCAAGAGGAGCGGGGTGAGAAAGGCAACTACACGCTGGGGCAGCAGCACAAGGACAAAAATTCACTTCAGATGTGCGGTCACGTGTGTTAGGAGAAAGAAGGGGCGAGGAAAGCTCCCCGTGCCCTGCGTGATATGTTGTCGCCTGATCGCGTGCTCCATTATTCCCTGCAGTGCCTGGCAAAGGCGCTGTCTTGTCTGTCAGTTCTGCATCAGGCACCCCGGTGAAGTACTTGCAAGGATACATTTCCTGAAAAATGATGCTCTGATGCCTTGGCAAGAGTAATGGCACTACTGCTGAGGGCTCACTGTCTTCCAGTCCAAATCCTACAGCACGGGGGCGATTTCTATTACTGTCAGCCATAAAGTACAATGGGTATTGTCAAGCACTTGAGTAAGAATGCATGTGTAAAGCATTAACAAGAAGGATGATATAGCTTCCTCCCTGATAAATGATGCCGTTGCCTAAAGCCTGCAGCACACACAACCACATATTTCACCTCGTTTCCGGTGGAGGATTTTCCTCTCGGTTTTGTGGCCCAGACTGTTGTTTAACATGCCCACTCCACTAATGGATTTTCAGTGGTATGGAGCAGCTATCCGTAGGAAGTTGTGTCTCAGGAGCAGGCACCTGTGTTAGATTTCTAAGACATATCACGGTATCTATGTTCAGGAACCTAATTCCTCATTCAGTGGACTGTGAACAGTCCTCCTGCAGGGACGTCAGGGCAGGCACGATGCCCAAAGGGAATAAGCACCCACTCCTCCATCACCCCTGTGCAGGTTACCTGTCCTGGGGGGCTGGACACCCATGCTGGGCACAGATCCATCAGGGCAGTGATGACACGGGAACGTGGAGAAATTGAATCAAGGAGGAAGACAGGGAGGAAACAGTATATTTCATGTAATTGCTTCTTCGCGTGTGCATTAAGCCTGAGGCATAGAGGTGTCAGGATGTTATTCACTCGCGAGGAAAAGGAAATATCTTATCCTGTAAGTCTGGTTATTTTTACTGGGGAGGGAAAAAGGACTCCCATGACAGGAGTTGGCTCTTCAAAAACTGTCAGTCCCAGAGATAGGACACCAAACTATGGCACTGCTCAGGACTCTCTCTTTTGCAGAGGGCTGGATACAACACCAGCCTGTGCATTGGTGCATGAAACAGGCGCATTTGCTAAGCAGGAGCTTGGCCAGGTCACCAGCTGGCTAATACGCACATACTAGACAGGGACACACACTGCTCTTTTCTAAGGAGTAGAAACAGGCCCTCTCGCTCTGCACCACGGCAAGCTGACTTGAGCCAGCCTCTCCTGCACCAGTGGGATGCCTTTTGTAACTGTGGAAGCACTTCCCTTCTTGCTACCGCTCCTTCCCACTCCATATTTTCTGCATTAGGAAGACAGAACACAATATATTTCATGTCCCAAGGCGCTTGCTGACACAAAAGCACCATGGAAGAAGATATCAAGTGCTTATTATGGATCAGAGGCGCTTAATAAGGACCTCTGAGTCCAGATGTCGGAATGCTAACACAAAAGAAGTTACAAACTCTTATAAACATACTAGTCAGGATAGAGCGTGGTTATGGCAATTAAATATGAAACAAAACCAAACATCTCCTTGTTCAAAGGGACTTAAAACTATAAAGAAAGTACATCAGAAAGGAAATGCTACAGCAAAAGCTATTCACAAGAGAAGAATGAGGATTTGTCTCAGGAGGAAGGAATTATACCTATTATAAATGTCACATCAAGTGCAACAGATAACTTCCACAAACAAATACATTCAAGGGAATTCTACAAGGAACTGAATCCTGGGCTAATGCTTTCCAGGTGTAAGATGATAGCCTGAAAACCATAGTAATAGCAAGCCCATACCTATGACAGAATGAGAAGCTCTAACGGGGAGATAACCTTCCCAAAAACTCTCTGCAGAGCTCAGCTGGCCGCTCTGGCCTTCCCTTATCATTATCAGTTTTAAAGGTATGCCACCAACTTCAACTCAGTCAGCCCCCAAGCCATTGGTAGGAGTCATCCAGGCTATGATCTGTCACTTTAACCTTATGGTTGTAGAAAGAGCGGTAGAAGGCTTACACATCTTCTCTGCCTGCCTTTGCACTGCCAGGGAGTCAAAAAGAGATGGTAGGGGCTCTCTCCTCCTGCTGCCATCATACGCTGAAGAGGGGAGAGTGTTTTCGCCACTGTGCATACAGTGCAATAGGGGAGGAAAGGTGTTGACATATCAGGCTATCTTCATTCCTTCTCCTGACCTTAACAAAGTCAGGCACAGGGGACCCGAGAGCTACAGCGATTCCTGTACGTTTCATTCTCAGAGCTGGCAATCAATTCTCCTTCCTCAGCTTCTCTCACCTACCACGGCTCTATTCTAGTCTCCTGCAG
This sequence comes from Anser anser, assembly GCF_964211835.1. NCBI lineage: Eukaryota > Metazoa > Chordata > Aves > Anseriformes > Anatidae > Anser > Anser anser. Next base: position 36,476,563 of record NC_139720.1, on the reverse strand, counting down.
TTAACGCGAGCTTCCAGGTTACAGGTGCTGGTCTGTTACAACTCACAGAGGCAGCCCTTATTAAAACAACACACAATTAACACCCCATTATAAGTCACTGCATAAATTGTGACAGCTATTGCTATGTCTGTGTGGTAGCTGGGGAACTAAGACAGATATGGATAGGAGGACCTGTCTGATGTCCTGCAGCAGGACACGAAAATACAGAATTTGGGAAACGGCCAAGCAGCAGGAAAGGGGTGGCAGCAGATTCCCACCTCCTGCAGCTGTAGGTTTGACCTCGTGCATGCACACCGGTAGGCACGAGTGTGTCATCGACGGTAAAGGGAATCCAGGAGGAGTGACAATTCTGGTACAGAGCGTGTATGCGACACATTTACCCACATACTAGTACTTTTCAAATAGCTCATTTGAGAGCTCTGTTGTGGGTTTGCATACTAATAACTTCCTCCCGCTTCCTAAGGAAAACATTTTGTTCTAGGTGTCAAGAAACTCTTTTCGAGAATTCAAATGTGCAGACATCTGTAGCTAGGATGAAGAGAGGAAATTGTGTGCAGTGCTGCCTTCAGCGTGCAAAACAAACATCTGCGCGGTCACAAGCAGTTAATTGTCCAACTTCAAAAGCAGGAGAGCTCTACAGCTGTCTCCATCTACTCCCAGCAGCTGGGAAAAGAAGAGGAAATAAGTGTTACCGTTGAGAAGAGTGCGAGAGGTTCCATTATAGAAGGCATAATGCTTAAAAACTTTTTTTTTAAAAAAAAGGAATGATACAACTAGCTACAGTCATGAAAAAATATCTTGAGTATGAAAAGCTGCTGTAAATCGTCTGGCAACATTTCAATTGATTTACATTTGCGGTAGGATTTGCTCATAATTTGTAAGTTTACTCATCTTCAAAAGCTCCAAAATGAAGTTTTAGCTACTTTGTATAATCTTAGTTCCAAGTCTAAGATTCTAATTCTAAAAATTTAAAAAGCGCTTTTGAATAGCAAGAAGTTGTTATATCATTTTTCACTTCCTTATCTGTATATTTTCAATTAGCAGGCTATCTAATACAATATATTGCCATGCAAACACAACCCCATTTTAGAAACCATTATTTTTCAGGAGAACCACAACCTGAGGCTACTCAAAGCTCAGTGGGAACATCTGAGCAACAGACAGAAGCCAGGATAGTTGAAAAGACCTTGGACTACATCTCCTCTTAGAAAATCTGGACGTCGCTAAACAAAACACAGGAACAGACTAATTCAGTCAGAGCTTTTTAAAAGACATTTTCAAAGTACCGTGTTCTGATTTTAAGTCTTATAACTTTTATATTGAATTTTGACCAACTGTGTAAGGATCTTGTTCAATACACTACACAGCAGAACTGCCCGATCTTGCTGCAGTGTGGATAATCCTTTCTACAGATGTTGATATGATGGACATGAATGAGAAAACATCCAGGATTCTGGACTCTTTTGCAATAAAACTAGGATCTGGCTTTGATCTCAATTTTTATAGGCATAAAGCTGAATAAATTCAGTACCTTTTAGCGTTACGTTTACAGCTGCATATGTGACATCCAAATCTATCAGTCTTGTACTTCTTTATGGGCATATTTGCCTTAACCTGTACCTATGCAGAGCAAGGCGGCACTGCCCTAAATCTTGGCAGTTTGAAAAGAAGAGTCATGTTCACTCCAAATTCTCTTAAGGGAAGGTGTCCTGGATTTCCAGAAAGAGAATTAATCACATAAATAACTTTTACCATTTACAGCCTAGACACAAGGACAAGGAGGTTTACTTATACATTTGATCTCCTGAAAGTAATATTGCTGTTCATCATTCGACTGAGACACTTTTCCTTTCTCCCTCTGCAGAAAAGGTAGAAGGTATTCCATAATTTTGCTTTATCCATAAACGTTGTGAAACATCTGTAAATTCTCTATGATCAAGGCTATTATATGGTGTACTGACAGACATCTTCATGAAAGGGAAAGACAGAGAACATTTTCAACAGCTCAGAAGCATCGTAGTTTTATGGACTTGCAGCGTGTGCAAACTAGATAGACTTTAGCATCTTCTAGCCAACATACTTTTACACACCTAATATATTGTGTGCTGAAAGTGGCAGTGGCAGAAGTGAGACTGCTAACGTGGAGCAAGGATTCTGTTTTACCTAATTACCATCACACAGCACTTTCTAGAAAGCTAGCTAGGAGAAAGTGTTGGAGAAACATATCTAATGAAGAGGCTGGAGAACACCTACTTAACCATCAGTCAGCTGGGAGGAGTTAAACAGCTAACCCTAACAGAAAAGGAGAGATAATAGACTGTACAAGTGCTTTGCTGATATGCTTGAGAGCAGCAGGCTAATGCTTAAGCTTCTATGGGGCTCCGCATGGATGGCGGGTTGGACTATAAACCCTGAGACAAAAAAAAAAAGTTACTCCTTTCCATGACATCTTTTTCTTTGCTTTTGCAATACTCAGTTCACACTGATGAAGTTCCAGAAGCTTTTCACTTCCGCAGCACTAATGTGAGCCTTCTAAACTTAAAATGTCACATCCTGGTTTCTTCTCTAACCGCAGCAGAAGTTTTGGGAGCCGCAAGGCCACCCAGCACTGACTGGTACAGTAAGCAAAAATGTCCTGCCCGCCCAGTGACCCACAAGCAATTATATGGTTGCAAGGAAACGCTGTGGGCTGGGCTCCAGTGGAACATGCCAGTTTTAGACCTTTTTCCAGGAAGTAAACACTATGGAAGACATCTGACAACACTGAGAATCAGAGCCAGGATTTTAATTAAAAGCCTTTGGGCCTTTCACCCCAGAAGAGTCCAAACTCTGCACTATCAGCATTTCGCTAATAGCATTTCCACTGAAGAGTGAGCTGATCCTGTTGGTGGAACAGTGAGATTAATCTGCATGTAAAAACGTAAAATTTATTTTTCAGAGCAAGAAAAGCAGGAAACAGCACAAGCTGAAAGCTGTGCATCAGGAGCGTGGTATCTACTGGTGCGTAACTTATGTTTTACAATAATACGCTTATCAACATTGAAATCTATTTTTATGCTGCTACTCTTGCGGAGAGACTCTAACAGCTACCTTGGAAAGCCAGGGCTCAGCACAGGGGAGAACCAGGCTTTTAATGAACCGACGGGGCAGCCAGAACCCCAACGCCACATTTCCTAGCAACCATTAAATATTCATACGGACTGTTAATATACGGCACCTGGAAGCAACAATCACAGCCCCAATCCAGAGCAAAATTGCCTTTTTTCCAGTCAAGTGAAAATAACGTACAGTCACTGCAACGATAACGGGCCTAATAATTTCCTTAGGCTGCCTCCACTCCCCGTATGGCGGCTGTGCATAATTCATAGGTTGTGCCATATGCTGTCTGCAGCAAGTGTCCCTGCAAGTCTCCGTGGTTCTGCTCAGAGGCACGTCTTCGAAAATTACATTGTGATATATCTGACATTTTAAGAAACAACCAGGGAAAACAAGTCAGTGACACGTAATCTGCTCAAAGTTTACCACTTAGGCATTTGTCGAGCACCCGAGCGATTAACTCACTGGAGTACACCGGGCTTTCGGCGCGCGCAAGCTGCTGCTGCTGGCGTCTGTTTCAAAGGCAAGAAAGAGTTCAGCTGGCTCTCAAAACCAGGACTCGCTCCAGCAGCTCCTTACACACATGGGCGGACGCTGCCGACGTCCCAGAGCCTGAGCACACCAGCTAGGATTACTCATTTGAGCAAAGGATGGCAGGAGCAGGCTTTACGGTGGTAGCAGCCCCCCCAAAAACCCCTCAAGTCTCCTGTTTCCTGAGAGACCTTTCAGCTCGGATGCCTTTTGTTCGGTGCCTCCCAGCTGGCCTCCCTACAGCATCTCTACCAATTTTTAGGCGAGCGGGGTTAAAAAGATAAGCAGCTGTGGGGCGAATACTGGAGGATCGGTCAAAATAACAGGATGACGAACAACAGGCTCTCCCCAGAGAGCGGCATTGTTCGGAGAGGGGAAGCAAACGGGGAAGAGTAGAGGCAAGGACAGAGGAAAGGAAAAAATAAAAGCGGAAGTGATGAAACCTGTTTGCCTCTGCCTCCTGCCTTCGGAGACTTCTGACGGCTAGCAAACGATGAGCTAACCAGCACAGCCCTCAGCTGGGAGAGTAATAAAACCTCCAGACAGCTAAGCGCGTTTTAAAAACTGGCAGGAGCATCCTGCCTTGCAGACTGCTGACCCTCTGACCAACTTGGCTGAAATCTGCCCGCAGGTTCAAAAGGTGCCGGAGGGAGGAGGGCAGGCAGCCAGGTGGACGGGCAGCAGGGGCTCGCGGTGCTTGCTTCCGTAGGAAAGCAGGTTGGAAATCTGAAGGACGGAGCAATACAAAGAAGCACGTTCCTCTAACACCGAGAGAAAACGAATTGTCTTCTGAGGCTTTTAAGAGGGAAGTGGGAGCTGGCTGGAAAAGAGAAGCAAACGGGAATGGAAACAGCCGTGTAGTTTTGTCTATTTAGGAGCTCACGATTTTAAGACAGCTCCTCAAAGTATCAACTGTGCTAGTAAAATCCCAATATGCTGAGGAAGTCAGAAAAGCAAGCATGAAATTAAACTCTGAAGCGATGCACATCTTCTAAACCATAATTTATTTCTCATGCTCATTAGCAGCAGCGTCGCCAAAACCTCCTGGCAGTTACCACAACAAAAAGTTTCATGCATAACATAAAAATGTCTTCCACAGCCACGGCCCTGTGAAGAGTCACACATTTCCAACACAAATAACACAAGCAGTCATATCAGAAGCTGCAGGATGACCGGCGCTTACAGCTAAGCACATGCTCGCTCTTCAGAAAGCCAGTGACTCCAAAAAAACTCCCCAAAAACGCAGAAGTCTGCTCGCCCAAAAATCCAGTGCAAGGAGGGGGTGCTCAGGCTGCACCCAGAGATGGTTTTCTAACAGGACCGTGTGTCAGTTTGATGCAACAAGACATCCAAGTGCCTCAATGCTTTTTGTATAAAATGTGGCATAGACAAAACAAGACTAAATAAAACAATAATGCTTTCTTTCCTCAAAAAAATACCTTTAGGAACAGGAAATGTTTCCGTGTGTTGGGATTCAGTTACGCTTAGAAGTCTCTCAGCTTTCATGTATGCACAAACACATGTGAGATCCAAGGTAAATGGGTCGGCGACACAAGGCTTGCACAAGACACCACTGACGGGTCAGTACAAACCCAGTGCACAACGTCTTCAATTCTTCAATTTCTTCATTTCAGGGATGGCTACAGGTCTTGCCTGTCTGTGTGGCTTTGGTGCCTTTTTTTTTTTAACAAAGCTATGAATTATTCATTAGATCAGAAGTTTTAAGTTCAGAAAACAATGAAAACTAAAGTCAAGGCAAACATACGGGAATGCAAAGGTCACTGTTCACCTAAGATCCAGTTTTACATAAGTGAAACCGATGCAAGGTCTACTGCTGGCTGCTGAACAAGGCATCAGCTCCTCACTTGAGGTTCTTCACTTTCAAGCCTTGTAGAGACAAAAGTTTAATTTTATAAGGACTAACAGCACCCAGAACTAGGTCCTGCCTCTGGTCTACAATTGTCCATACCTTCCTTTTGCTAGACAAAAGCCAACAAGAAATGAGATTCAGGATCAGAGATGTGAATGCGACAGCTATTTTCAACCAACAGTATGCTCTCTTTGAAACTTGCTAAAGAACAGAATACCCTTATGCTTGAACATTCACTCCGTAATAAATACAAGTTAAACTGTTAAAATCTGTCATCGCTCATCAGCAACTGGAAAAAAAAATCACTGTCTGTATGATTTGTATGACAGTCCTATTCCTGTGGTTACCATCTCAAGAATGAGGAAGTGGCATAGCCACAGACACCTCTGGGACAACTGCTGAATAAAATTAGAGATATTAAAACCAGAAAAGGAAACAGACTCAAATGGCTTCTAGACGTCACTGTGATTTTCACCAGGTAGGGGCTGATACTGCACAGCAAATGCCTAATACATTTCTAAAGCTTCAGATATAATAAAGCATGGTGTTAGGTAACAGCACTGGAGTTCCAAATCCTCCTGTTGCAGTGGACCACACGGATTTTAATAGGGGAAGGGGCTCATTTGTGTAGGTCCCTCCCAGCTGCTGTTTTTCCTGAGTGTCCTGCAGTTACAGGCTGGATGTACGTTTGGATGGAAACGTGCTCCTCGTCCCCATCTTTCCTGAGAAAGGTTCCCTTCCCTTCTTTACCATCAGGCCAAATAATAAATGGCAATCAAGCACAAAGGCTGTTTTCATTTCTGTTACACAATGGAGGAAGAGCTGGTTGCTTTCTTCATAAATTAATCCGACCTGCACTATGCTCCTGGCTTCACTCTGAGAAAATGGGTAGATGAGGATACACCACGGCAAAGCGATGAAGTTGATGTGGGACGTCTGTTACGCAGTGCCACACTCCAGCTTGATAGCTCATTTATTAAATGAGAGGCACGGAGAAATGGGGCTTATTGGTGCAGATCAGCAAGAAGCTTTTCTAGAGGATGTTAACCAAGAAGCTTGATGTCAAGGGCATCCCCTGGAGGATTACTGTTTTGTAATGGGACAGAAGGTCTTGCCTAGGTCTGTCAACTGGAAAAAACTGATAGCTCACCTGAATTATCAGTGCCCCCTCTACAGAATGCCTTCCATGGGAGTACACTGATACCTACAGTATCCTGCTGCTATTTTTTTCAAATGAGATTCCTGAATATCTTTTAATAGTTTAACTCTTGCTACACTAAAGGACTACAAACTCTTTTCTTTCAAAGCAGGTCTGGAGTGCAAAGGATTTGATGGGATATTTCTGTTCAAGGTTAATGCTCTTCAGTATCAAGTATATATTTAAATGAGCAAGAAAGCTAAATGTATTAAGTTTATTTCCACAGCACAAAAAAAAAAAGAAGTTTCCTGTCATCTTTGCTTTTTCGAAGACATGCATGGCATAATAATTGAGGTAGATAAAATTGGTCTATTCCTTAAGCATAAAAGCTCCTAGAAAACCTAGCTGAGATGGAACCCCACTGTGCTGAATGCTGTTTAAATACAGAATAAGAAACTACACTCTCCCAAAGTTTACCCTCAGGAGAACGAAAAGTACCAGCCCTGCTTTATGCTGTGGAAGGAGACCTAAAGGAAACCGAGACCTGTTCGAGCCATGCAGGAAAGCTGAGAAAGCAACCCAGATCTGCAGAGATCTGAAACAACGGACATAGTCACAACGCGCTGTCTGCCTCCGGCCGTGGTCAGGATCACACTGAGGTCTACCCCCAGTGCTCAGTAATGCTCACAAAGTATGATCCTCTTCATCCTTTTTGCCCCTGTATTGCTACCCCCCCCCTTTTTTTCATTGTTGTCCACTCAATATTTGTCATTTCAGAGTCACCAGTGGCATGACTCAAACTGCCTGCATGCCTCATTAAATTCTTCCCTACTTACCACTGACATTATCGTACATTTCACTGGGATTTTGTCATGCTCTGCTCCAGCTGCAAGTGCTCAAGTGTCTGTTCTGTGTCTCGTTTTAATGGCTACTGATGTCCTGCTCATTGGAGCTGATGGAAGCAGTCTGCCCTTAGAGGTAGGTCTTTAGAAAATGCCAATAGGTGCCCAGAGATTGCTTTTTCCTTTTCTGAAGATGTAAGAACCACATATTTTGCAAAGTAAAACCACATTGTGTTATTTGATTATTTCCATCGCCACTTATTAGCAATGCCATGATAGGGTAATACTCTGCCCATATTCTGCCCCTGGAGTAATGCATCTATGTATCAGCCATGATTCAAAACACGGATGGTATAAACTCTGGCAGAAATAGATGTGATAAGTAAAACTATAAATCCAACGAAAGCTGCTAGACATTGCAAACACAAGCAAGTTGTTGATGCTCCGTAACTGGGCATTAACACAAGAGTTAGTGTATGCCTTAATGACAAAACTCAACAGGGCTGTGGGAAGAGCACAAGTGGAAGCAACACAAGGGATACGCAGATAAAAACATTAAAGTGTACTCCTGAAGCACAGTGGGACAAGCTGTTGTCCTCAAGGAATTTATTTCCTGTCTCCAGCGAGGTGCAAACCTTGCTTTGCAGGAGCCAGCACGACCTGATCACAGACTTATGAGGCAGGATGAACAGCACCTTTGCTACAAAGGCAGGGTGAGCTGCCAGGGCTTCCCCAGAGAGTCGGCACTCACAGAAACGAGGCAGCAAGGGGGGAAGCTCCAGCGAAGGATCTGAGCTCATTCAGCGCTGGCTAAGCATTTTGTAAGCATACACTGCATTCAAACCATTCTACTGCTTTTATAAGCGAAGGCTTATTTTTGCATGGGTTTTGTTCTAAATCCAGTGAGCCCTCGCTCCAAAAAGAACAAAATCACACAGTCTAGGGAATAAATTAGGCCTGGCGAGTAAACCACAATCTATATTTGGAGGACTGAGACTCAGGGTACCGCCTAAGAGTGGGGGAGTTGCGGGCTCCTGCGCGGAGCTGGGAGGGCTCCAGCTCTCCAGCTGGGGCTGGGGATCCCAGCAATGCACTGAGGGGCACAGCAAGGTTTTTAGGGACACTCATTCTGTGGCAGTCACTGCACTCTAAAATATCTGAGGCAAGAAAAATCAGCACAAAACCTGAAGTCTGCTATAAATATGCGCGGATGTAAGCTGACTAGCAAGCTCTCAGAGTAGGCCCATGTGAAGAAAAGCACTTGAGATACAGCTCGTAAATCCCAGCAAAAGCAATTTTCCCAATCCGGCACCATCCCTACTGTCACCAGAATTTGGAACATATAAATCATCTATGTAATTAATTAATTTATAATATTTATAAATGACTCAGTAAGGTGACACTGCCAGTCCACTCCTTTTTCAATTCAGAATTACTTTGTTTTCCCTACTAAGAATCAAGGCAGTAAAGAATCAAATACCTAAAAGGCAAAGTGAACGAACCAAACCAGCTCTTTCCATCTTGAAACTCACTGAATCTTATAACCCTGGCAAAAAAACAAACAAACAAAAAAACCCCGATGGCTTACAAGCACATTACTGAAATGAAAGATTTATTTTCCTATGTTCTGTGAGAAGCCTGTCATCTCACAGAAGAAGTTCCACCACCACAATTAGAAAAATAAAAAAATGTCTCTTAAGTCACAGGTATTTCCTCCTATTCTTATGTGCAAACACTGTATTCTTATGCAACTCAGCATGTTTTCTGCAAGCATTGTGTTATGAAGCTAAAATATGAAATGGTACAGGATGTATTTCTCAGCATATGCAATTATATTTATATGCCTAAAATGAGCAGGGATACCACTAATTAAAGACATAGGTATTTACAGATGTTGCATAAAATGATATTTCCTACTCTCGTGTTTTGCAATTCTTCTATGAATATCCAAGTCAAATGAAACAAACAATCCTCTCATCCAAACCCCAAAGCCCTACCAAATCATTGAAAAGATATTGAAAATGTAGGTGGTTTTTTTCCTTCTGTTTTACATAAATCAAAATTTACGGTCAAATTAATTAATTAAACTTGAATTAAGGTGGCGTGTATGCAAGAGCATCATTAACTCAGTGAAAAGTTTCGGTGCAACAGCCTTGTTCTAACCTGAAACCAAGATTAGCGCACAGGCAGCTAGGGATGTCACATAACCCTACAAGGATAGCACCAGTAGCACCTGAAAGCCAATAAATTATGAGTTTTAAGGCAAAAATTAAAACATTAGAGATAGTTTGCCAAGTCAGAACTAAGACAAGCCCTGTAAACAATGACATCTCTGAACTATCCTGATTTTTTTGTATACTATCAAAGATGAAAGCTGTGTCAGTACAAGCATGCGGTGCAGTAGAAAATGCCATACATACACCATCCCTTGGAATTTTCTTTGCAACAGTAGACACTGCTGGGTGTATTTCTTAAACAGGTACTTCCTTCTCTTTAGTATTACATGTAATCCTGACATTGGGCAAATGATAAATCTGATCTGGTCCATTTTATAAGAAATTTCCATTTTCTGCTTCCCTTTGTGGTTTTATTCTCACGACAAGCGTCATCCCAGGCAAGGCAAATCTCTTCCAGCCCTCCAGGAGCAGTGCGTGGGCAGTCACCTTCTCCTGCACAGACTTTCCCCTGTGAAACACCTGCCAGCTCTTCTGGGCATGCATGGGGGGACCAGGAAGGCAGCAGCAGACATCATTAAAGGCTGGACTAGATGATCTTAGAGGTCTTTTCCAACCTGAAAAACTCTATGGTTCTATGACCAATCAACATTCAAAAACAGCCTACAGTCTCACAGCTTGCTAACAGGTGAACAGAACCACAGACTCACAGAATGGTTTGGGTTGGAAGGGCCCTTAAAGCCCAGCCAGCTCCAACCCCCTGCCATGGGCAGGGACACCTCCCACCAGACCAGGCTGCCCAAAGCCCCATCCAGCCTGGCCTTGAGCACCTCCAGGGATGGGGCATCCACAGCTGCTCTGGGCAGCCTGTGCCAGGGCCTCACCACCCTCTGAGGGAAGAATTTCCTCCTTATATCATATCTAAATCTCCTCTCTTCTGTTTTAAAGCCATTCCCCCTTGTCCTATCACTACGCCCCCTGACACAGAGTCCCTCCCCAGCTGTCCTGCAGGCCCCCTTCAGGCACTGGAAGGCCGCTGTAAGGTCTGCCTGGAGCCTTCTCTTCTCCAGGCTGAACAACCCCAGCTCCCTCAGCCTGTCCCCACAGGAGAGGTGCTCCAGCCCTCTGAGCATCCTTGTGGCCCTCCTCTGGACTCGCTCTAACAGGTCCATGTTGTCTTTGTGGTGGAGGCCCCAGAGCTGAACACAGCCCCCAGGTGGGGTGCTCCATGAGAGCAGAGCAGAGGGGGACAAGGGACAATCCCCTCCCTCGCCCTGCTGGCCACGCTGCTTTTGGTGCAGCCCAGGACACGGCTGGCTTTCTGGGCTTCAAGAGCACATTGCCAGCTCATGCTGAGCTTTTCATCAACCAACACTCCCAAGTCTTTCTCCTCAAGGCTGCTCTCAATGAATAGGTCACCTTGAAGAAACTCAAAAATAGCTGTCACCATAGTAAGAACTGATTTACTGCAGTGTTCAAAGACCTCCCTGCCCCAGAGCAAACCCCAGTGACCTCTGCCCGCTTGTGCTACGCGGAGCTTACCAGCCCCAGAGCAGTGAAGCCAGCTACAACACCGACAGCCGCTGTCTCTCCACGCTGGGCGGTTTCATCAATACCAGCCCGACCTACCCATCGAGGCCGCAGCCCAACGAGCATCCTTTGCAAACGTTACATAAGAATGAGCTGCTGGCTGTGCCGCTGCCTTTCTGTTTATCCACGCAAATTAAAAAGTGTTGTCATGCGTAAGGTAGTCGATAGCAGAAAACAGCTATCCCCACTTCTTATCCCACATGGCCTATTTATTGCTCTCAATTTAAAAAGCAACAATACAAAGGCCACAAACCAGAAGATATGTCAGAAAACTGGAGGGTGGTGACTGGTGTGAGAACAAGCCAGAGCGTGACCTCCATCAACACACATTTCTCATAACCCAAGTAAAGAATTGGCAAAAGCTGCAGATACCTCTCAAGCCAACAATGTACATAAAGACCTATTGTAACGCAATAGAGTGAAGTCCTGGACACAGCAGGGTAAACTTGAAAGAAAGGAGGCAACTAAGAGGTATGAAGAAGCAGATGCAAAGGTTCTCTCTTTCAATAAGAGAATAAAAAAATAAAAGCAACAGGAAAAACTCTGACTGCCACTAGAGATGTCACACCCCCTTATTTAAGTGTTTCTAGAGAAACGGGACATTTGTATCCAGCAGTCACCCTTGGCAAGTCAGGAAAAAATTGTCCCAGAATTTGCCAACTATACCTACCGAATTTCCCATACGCTTTTTCACTTAATATTAGCAGGAGCATTGTGAAATACTTCCTCCCAATTTACAAGCTAAGAATAAAACGAACACAAACAACACATCCTTTGGCGTATCACCAAGCTTTGCATCTACCAGCTATGCTTCATGGTGCCCAAAACAGAAATTTGTCAAGATGCAGATGTTACCTACAAATTCCATATTGAATTCCAAACAACAACAACAAAGAGGCAGCACCTGCATGAGGTGGCCATTAATACATCAAGAAAGTAAAGAAGCTGCGAGCTGTTAAGACTGTGGACTCCTCATGCCTACTATGCAGTACGTGTGTCTATCACTATTTTTCACAGCCAGTTAGTATCCTGACAGCTTACTCTGAGGTTTGATATAATTACGATGCCAGCCTCATTCTAGCCTTACATAATACTGTCTGTTTAACTTTTTTTTTGTGCAATAAGGAATTAACTTATTCTAAAGCAATTCCGTCTTCCTCGCCTTCCCTGCAGCCCTTCAAAGCTACGGTGTAGTTCAGCCATTTAAAAAAACATTGAAACGTGGGGGGGAAAGTGACTGCTAGGTCCCCAAACCTGTTAGTCGAGACAGAATGTCTCTTGGTGCTCTCGTCTGACCTCGGGATTTTTCAGGATTTCACTGGTCTCCCTGGTGATAGTTGCTACGAGCACTTTCAGCGTATGTCATGAGAAACACTGACAAAGACATTTTCAGTCGTAACACAGTCCTTCTAATCTTAGCCGTATTAACTTTTATCAGTGCTGTTACCTCTATAAAACACTGTAAAATTCTTCTCACTCATTTTTATTCCCTTGGGAATCCAAGTCTGAGCCATGGACAGGGTTTGCCTTTGCCTGCCACAAGGAACCACTGTACGGCCTTCCGAGACAAGAAGACACGTCCAAAACTTGCTCTCCAAGGAATGAGCTTGGGAAGCAAGCAGCAGGGGCTTTACCCAGCCCCAGGTAAAGGCTCATCTTTTTAAAAGGCTCAGACACATCAAGGTGTGATGCAAACTAAATTAAAGCCATGGGCTACGCTCATCAACTTCAAATATCAGGGCCTAAGACTTTTATTGTCATATGCCTCTGAACACGTTGAGTTCCACTGTTTGAAAGGCAACAGTAAGACTTCATATTTGATTCTCTTCTCTTTCTGTTAATTTGAAAATACTAATACATTGTATATTTTAAACCATATAAAACTCCAGCCAACAGATGTTTCTTCATAAACCTTAGCAGGTACAACCATCTCATTTAACGTGTGCTCCATATTATCAGTGCAGTAGGTCCTGGTGTCGATGCAGCACCTACCAAAATGCATTAGGTACTGCAGTGTGTCTGCTTATGCATGCCGTGTTTTGAGAAGTTAAAACTATTTGAATAGATGTTACCAAACATCATAGCAAAATATAGCAACTCCTCCTGTCTTTTTGTTTTGTTCTGTTTTCTGGCTACTCCAAGGGAAGTTCGAATTTAATATCTGAGAAGTTCACAAAGGAAAATCAGCATTTACCTGTGCACTAATTTTCTGTTTCTTGGTCTGGTAGGCAAGTAAAATTGGTTATTACAATAAGGCAATGATTCCAACCAAATCAAAATGGGTTCTTATCCCGGTTTCTATTTTTCAGAGAAACTTTGCAAGTCCTATCAGAAGCATAAGTGATTTAAATAAATGAAGTGAAACAATCAGCTCTTCCTGAAGACACAATAAACACAGAGCTCTGAAAATGTGAGAAGATTGTACATTATATCATCACAGTTTCTTAAGATGCAAGGAGGAGAAAACATCTAGTGTTGTTTTAAATCTTTACTATATCCTATAACATCAGAAACAGACACAATTTTGAATACACTAAAAAAGGACTTTCAGTGGGCTTGGAAGACATGGTTGAGGACATCACTTTCAGAAAACACTAGGGTACTATTCCTCTGGTAGCAGCAGAAATACATCCAGATGTGTTAAACATCTGCTTAAAAGCTTTCTGTCAAAACCAAATTTTATATCAAATGGCAAAGCTCTCGATTTTCCTCCAAAAGATTGTTTTACACACACACGATTTTGATATTTTGTTGGAAGAAAGCCTGAAAGAACAAAACACTTTAAGCTGGATCTGGATTCAAAATGGAACTGTAATTCTAAGAGAGATGTAATTCAAGCATTTTATACTTTCCACTACCATTTAATTGCCAAGTTCAGCTGGACTACACTCCCTTAAAAAGGAAGGGAAGAAATCCTATAATTAGAAGACTCTTCTAATAGAGGACTTTTGAGGCAAAAGACATCCGTATTACAACTCCCACATGAAAATGAAACAGCAACTTGATTTTTTTCCCCCACTTTTAATGACTGTCCAAAATACAAAGGGAGATACCAATGTTATCCTCAACTACTTAGCAGGAAGGCACAGAGAAGAGAGACCACACTGTTCTCAGAAGCGTACAATGACAGGATGAGAGGCAGTAGAGACACAAATGGCGAGACAGGAACTTCTGATTAGCTGTAAGGAAAAAGTTTTCTCCACGATCAAACATGGAAATAGGTTTCCTTGAGAGGCTGTGAAATCGCCAGCCTTAGAAAGACGCAAAATTCAAGTGGAAATAGCCCTGGGCAACCTGATCAAATGGACTGCTTTGAGCAGGTTAGACTAGATGGCCCCCAGAGGTGCCTCCCAACTTGAATTACCCTATGATTCTACAGAGGCACTGGAAAGATAACCTGCATGTTCACCAGCAATGAGAATTTGCATATTCTTATTCATGTATACCTGATTTTCAATAAATACTTTTGCTACAATGTTGTGGTTAAAGAAAAGTTAACTGGGCTGAATTCTTCCTTCGTTCCTTCGAGACAGTCCCCTAGACAATTAAGGATTGTTCAAATGAACAAAACTCGTATGCTAAACTCACTTAGAAACAAGAATAATCATTCTCAAAAATGCTTGATATTGTTGTGCCCACAATTTACTTGGATCAGGAAAACATCTAGACCTCCCTTAGAGAATATCCTGAGTTCAATAAAAGTGGTGATCGTTAACTATGACTATTTGACATCCACCAGGCTTGATTAAAAGCTCTGTCAAACATTTTTAATATGACAAGGTCAATGGTCACTGAATCATACTGTTGCATTCATTATATCTCTCCCAAACTAGAGATCATCATGTTTCATGCAGAACACTTCCAGCAAAGGATAATAATTGGTCTAATCCCTTCCTAATCGTATGCATACTTTGTCCTCACAATTTCCAGGAAAAACACGCTTCAGTGCTTCACCACTTCAGTCATTCCTAGTCATCTGCTCCATGACATTCATTATTTTGCCAACTTCAGCTGCATACAACTTCCCCTTCCCCTCCCCAGTCATTTCTTTCCAGGCTATTTGGAATGATCTTTGCACCGAAGAGCTTGCATGCTTCTGCTCGTCTTCTATACTCTTTTAGTTACACTACCCTGAGACAGAGCGACCACAATGGTTTACAGCATACAAGATGTTCTGCACCATGGATTTATATAGCAGCCTCTTTCCGATACGTAGCACGCTTTGAACACTTAAAGCGACCACATTAAACCACAGCCATGATTTAGTAGTTTGATCCATGGTTTAATTCATAGTCTATTATGTATTTTACCCCTTCAGCTGCTCCTTTTAATATGCCTTTGATTGTTTCCTCGTTTTTATCTACTTCCGTTCTGAAGCATTATAGTGGGAAGTATAGGGTGGGGTTTTTTTTGGAGGCTTTTTCATTTTTAATAAGAAAAATGAATTCAATGTAAAAACACTACATTGACTATAACAATTCTTCAGCAGAGAAATTGTGAATGAAGCCCCAGAACAGTGTCAGAACCTTTCTTGTGGCTTCTCCAAGAAAGTCATCTGTACTTGACCACTATTTCCACGCCATACCTTTTGTGACTTCTCCCTTGTATGTACAGAAGAAACTGGAGTCTCTGGTCATTATTATTCTCTACCACGGCAGCAATCCTCATTTCATTTTATGTTCAACATCATTAACACCACCCTGTGAAACTGATGATTCCCAGGATCATTTCTATGCATATACTGAATTTCTATCGATACGGACTGAGTCACTTGTTGATACCTCTGGCTTATTAATGCTATCCAGTTTCACTTTCTTCAAGCACAAAGACATTATCTTAATGGCATAACCTACTCTTGTTCTGACATAAAGACCAGTATTTCACAAGGAAATATCCTAACTAATTAAAAGTATTCTAATTAATATCCAGACACTCCAATACATCAGTATTAGCTTACACAGTTTTGACACTTGTAAAGAAACACTTATAAATTTGGTCTTGGTGTTATTATCTATTTTTATGTGCTCTGTTTAAATGAGACTGTTAGTTGGAAGCAACCTTCGCAGTTTGTCCCTTGATACAAACTAATCACACTTCTACCTTTACTTCCCAGATTTTTTTTTTAATACTTTTTACCCCAGAAGAGACATATCCTAAAGTGCACCTTCACCTGCACTCATCTAATTTTTCCAAGTCTTTAGGCTGGGAGAGAACCGAGTAGAGAAGCAAGAGCTCTTTGCTCCAACACAGTATCATGCAAATGCAGTTCTGCTGCTTCCAAACTCCAGGATGAAGACTTCCAGTTATTCAGAAGACTGCTGGGAGGAGTGGTTACCAAGTATAACACAGTCTAGCGTGAACTTGTGTCTAAAGAAATGAGACACAAGGCGTCCCAAAAATCAAGACATGGACTATCCTGAGAAACTTCACTTGATGCTGCATGAGTTCAGAAATTCATTGTCTCAAGAGATCAAGGGAAAAAAAAACAACAACCAATGGCTATAGCCTAATGGTCACTCCTAGTCTTGAGTAAATGAAAACAGGTAAGGTCCCTTTTTATCAGTATGACTCTTGTAAGAAAATTCCCACTAAGAAGCGACAGTTTCAGAAACTCATTCTTCCTTCCTCTTGCTTATGCACTCTGCCATCTAATGATTACATGGGTCTTCATGGAAAGGCAAAGGCTGCCAGAGGGAAGGCAGGAGGAAGCTCTCATCTCCAAACAGTTTTGTTGTTTGTTTTTTTTTTGATGAAGAGGACATTCTCATCAGGGAAGGTAACTATGAGACTGAATCTGTTCAGACGGAGGCAACATTAACCATGCCCAGCTCTGCTACATCTTTGATTAGGCACTAATTGTGCTTTTGAACTGAAAGCACACAGAAAACTTGGAGAACTTTCATGAACTATTGTAATGTGCAGAATAAATAGTTTACCAGAGACCAGATGCTTCTCAAGTGCCAAGAACACAATATTTATCTCCTATGATTAGATCCACAAAGCAAAGCCAAAAGCAAAGAGTGTTGTTATTGTTTCATAGTCCTCTGCAAAAACAGAGAATACACTTTCCACCCCATCTTTAACATATGAAAAATAATAATATGCAATGATTATTTTAGTATCAAGAGTTCAGGTAAAATTCAAAGTTTAGGAAGTCCTCCTCATTCCTCTGATCTATTCAAGTTTCTACCACAATGCTGCTTCTCTTTTGTTTACGATTCTCCCTCTCCCCTTAATCCTGATTTTCTTTGCCCCACAGAGACTGTGATAGGTGTCTCATTTTAACAACGAGAAACTAAACAAGAGTCTGAAGGGCAGGTAAAAAGTATTCAAGACTACAAAACATTAAAAGCTTGCTATAGGTCAGTATGTGAAAAGTAATTCAGTGTGATATTGAAATAGCTTCTGACACTTCAGTTTGACAAAGTTTCCTAAAAATTCCTGTAGCTGTGTAATTGACGTAGCAACAAATAATGGATTAGTAATGAAAATGAACCCTGGGTAACTATAGCTTACTTTTTTTTTTCCAGTACACCTCCACCTTTTTGCCTAGCGTAGCATCAGCTCTGGATATTCTTCCACTAGGGAAGGTCTTCTGGAGAAACAAGCGCTAAGCTCTACAGCATGTCGGCATTCCTGTATCCAGATACACCACAGTCATGGCAGTAAGTGCAACTGGTCATACAACTGGAGGTCACTTGTCGTTACTATATGCCCAAATGAGGGTCTCTTTCACACATATCATGCCCTGAATGTATACAACAACTTTCTTTCCTCTAGGGAGCCCATGTGCATTTTGTGACTCCAGCCTGCCAAAGAAGTTTTGGCATCTGATAGGCATCAGCTCTCTGCAGAGGCACAGGGAACACTACACTTCTTGTCACGGTTGAGGAATACCATAATCAATCTGACCAGGCTGCCAAATCTGGAAGCATCTGTGACCAGCTGCACCTGCTGCTTATCAAAGTCTGTGTTGGGGGAGGACCTTGCACTTTGCAAGACAGAATTTTGTGGGGCATCCAATGGCAAAATTGGAAATTGGTAAAAGGAAATGATCCTGGCCTACTTAAACAAACCAAACTTAGTGGCTGTCATGGCAGATTAGCATTTTTTTTCATTGACATTAGCAATAAAAACTCAATGAAAATAGAGAGAAAACACAAAGTATTCACCCAATGAAGTCCTAAAATCCTTACCAGGTGCTTCTACATCAAAAAATGCTCGTTTGGCTGTATAATTTTTCCAATTCTGGTTATGATTGACACACAGATTATGGTGGATGCAGAAGAAGATTCCCTTTTCCACACCTCATATATTAATTCTACAAAGTATTATTCAGTTTTAATCCTGGCAATAGGCCCTTACTAATCTCCATAAGACAGTCAAGGGATATTCTCTTATCTTCCATTTATCATATACAACTACCCCCAACAAGACACAAATGCAGTTGCTGGTAGACCACTTGATGTTTATCTATGACTCCTCCTGTTTACAAGGAGCATAAGACAATTATTGCCACTAGAAAGTAAAAGTAATGATTTTATATTTTCAAACTAAAAAGCCTTAAAATGAATTTTAAAATATCTACTTTCTACTTCCCACCACGTCTATACTATTGATAAATAATTCTTTCCCTTGCAGACAACCGTGTTAGTGTACCTTTCCCAGATGGACAAGAGTGACAAAATGCTTAACAAGCAAGTCACTGTCAGGTTGACTTCTTGGGCTTCCAACAAAAGCTTTCCTTCCAACAAGAGGGGGAAAAATACACAGAAAGGTGAGCTGGAATTTCCTTCTCTATCTGCCCTTCAGTGTCTTCACAGAAGGCATTAAATATTATTGCCCAGCACTCTGATACCCCAAAAGATCAGCAGACGTCCCACCTTCCCCTTCACAGCCTACAGGCATGCAGCCTTCAGCACGCACTCATGCAAAGGGGATCAGGAAGGCACTGATACAGCAAGGTTAGAGTACAGTTCTCAAGTACACTACACTTTTTTAAACTGGTTTTCTGGCTTACCACAAACATAGCAGAAGACAATCACATGCGTTTAAAACGCCATTCTCATCCTATATGTGTAAGTATGTGTGCATTCAAATTAGATATCAAAAGGAAGAGTGGTTAGTGTCTCTGAGCAATCAAAATGCCACACAGGAAGGCCATCATGTTAATAGGCAATCCAATATTTCATTCATAACCCGCAGATGCAAAGCTGTTCTTTGTAATTCATTCATTAAGCAGCACTGAAAGAAAGGCCTACAACCAGAGTAATGAGCATTGATGACTTACACAAATTTAGTGCATGCAGTAAGAAATAAATTAGAAGAATTTACCTCTAAGCCAAGAGACATATACATGCTTGCGCACTCAGTGTAGTTTCAGATACCTTCCTTTTGTTTTTTAGCAAATCTGATACATTATCTGATTGTTGCTAATAGCAAACTGTGACTTAGAGCTATTTTATCTCCTTAAAGACATGTACAGAGCACAATTACCACACTAACTTGGTACATAGCTTCAAGACTTCACTAAAGCCAAATTATAATTCATATAAAAAAATGCCAGGTGATGCCTCCCATTGCTTGCAGAATTTCATAAGAATTGTCAAGCAGAAGAGCAGGAGCTCTACCTTTAAAAGTGGGCTATGTGTGCCCTCTTAGCACAGCTAAGCTTCAGTTAAATATGAACGTACAAAAAATGTAGCATAAATGCACTAGGCACTTTCCTGTAGACCAGGCAAAACCCATTACTAGAATTCAGCTGTGTTACAACAGTAACTGGAAAGTAAAGTAAATTATAAAGTGAGATAAACAGTTAACAGCAGACCCATATACACTGGATTTTTAGTTTTGGATCTGCTGTGCAAATTCATAAATATTGTTCAGAAGAGGAAACTAATTTGATAAATATTAATGTGGGGCCTTAGGGGACCAAAGAAACAGGGAGACTGGAAACAATGCCAAAGCTAGTAAGACCCTTGGAAGATCTGAGAAAACGTCTCACTGAAGTACTTGTAGGATTTACCATGAGTTGCCAAACTATTCCTTCTAGGTCAACGACACTGATAGCCTTGCTCAGACTGAGCAGCATATGCTACTACCACTGCCCAGAGTGCAACATGCAGTAGGACAGTAAAACCAATGGTCAACAGTACGTCCTTCTAGGTAAAAATATGAGATATGCATGATATATAATATTTTCAATTTGTTGTCACTTTAAAAAACTGTGATACCTTGAGTTCCGAGTAATGTGCATTTTTTAAAGCTATACAACTCATAATGTGTCATAGTGAACTCAAGATGAAATTTAAAAAAGGATCAAATTCCCTCTTTAACTATCCAATTCCAGCAATAAGTACAATGTTTGTTCAAACAATTATCCAGGGAGGAGCTGGGGGAAGAGAGGAAGATAGAAAGAGAGAGAGAGAAAAACCCTACATTTAGTTTAGAAGTGCCTTTAAATTCTTCCTTATTTAACAGATTGTCCAATTGAGTGGAAATGTTCTGATCTACAAGTTCTATTTACTTCTGCAAACTGTTTACATACCCATCTGTCTGCAGTGGCTCCAGGGTACTGTTCTGTTCTTTCAAGATAAATACACAACCAAAATATATGTAAAGTGGCACAGAAGGAAGTTCTCATGTAATACATACACAAGAATTCCTTAATAGCTTGCCTCTTATGATTTTGCTTTGAGATTAAATTATTTAATTGATTAAATGAGACATACAAGATACAAGTCTCCCTTCAGTAACTTACAAACAGAAGTCCTGACTTCAATAAAGACTGAACTGCAGAGACATAGTATAGGAACAGCTGATGCGCTAGGTTGGCATGCATAACATGAAAACATGTCAAGTGGGATTGTGCTAAAAAGCAGGTCGAGTCCATGCACATAGGCCTTTTGAGTATAGTATTCATCGGCTTTCATGACACTGAAGGACTGCAGGACCAAGCTATGAATACTTTGGAAGAAAATGAAGAAGTACAGAGACTCTACCAAGCAGAAGCACTGTAGGTGTGCCATAAGATGACTTATTTCCCTTTGAGAAACAGCCCTTAAAGATAGACATCTCGGAGTTACTACAGAAAAGTAGAACCAGTCCAGGTGTCACAAAATTTTTACTTCTTAGATCCCCCAAAAATTCACCAGCCCAATCAAATCCAGATGGTATAAAAGTAATAAAAAATCACATAACTTGAGTAAAAGTGAAAACTATACATGAACCACTCCCTCTCCATGTGAATGCCATATCTGGGGAGAAGACTTGCACAGAGCACACACAACCGACTAGAGTCGGTAAGCACACTCTTACCCATGTCCCAGGATAACACCAGACCATAATTTGGACTAAAGAAGAATAAAAGTCTGTTACTGAATTAAAAGCACTGAAACCAAGTCAAGTACTAGGAAAACTCTAGAATTTTTAGATCAGCTTGACCGTCATAACAAGACAGTCAGGATACTGTTTCATCAGCTCTGGGGCAAAGTGAGCTTGCATGTTGCCACTACATAGCATAGCAAATGTAGGTCATTTGCCATCAGACTGGGGGACAAGAGGCTGGAGGGCAGCCCCACAGAGAGGGGTCTGGGGGTTCTGGCTGACAGCAAGCTGAACACGAGCCAGCAGCGTGCCCTGGCAGCCAGGAGGGCCACCCGCACCCTGGGGTGCATCAGGCCCAGCACTGCCAGCCGGGCGAGGGAAGGGATTGTCCCGCTCTGCTCTGTGCTGGGCGGCCTCACCTCCAGCACTGTGTGCGGTTTGGGTGCCACAACATGAGAAGGGCATAAAACTGTTGGAGAGTGTCCAAGGGAGGGCTACAAAGATGGTGCAGGGTCTAGAGGGGAAGAGGTATGAGGCTGAGGCCCCTTGGTTTGTTCAGCCCAGAGCAGAGCAGGCTGAGGGGAGGCCTCATGGCGGCCTGCAGCTCCCTCACGAGGGGAGCGGAGGGGCAGGCGCTGAGCTCTGCTCTCTGGGGACAGCGACAGGACCCGAGGGAATGGCATGGAGCTGTGAAAGGGGAGATTCAAAGTCCCATGAGAGAGCGGTCAGGCACTGGAACAGGCTCCCCAAGGGAACAGTCATGCCACCAAGCCTGTCAGAGTTCAAGAAGCATTTGGACCATTCTCTCAGATTTAATTTCGGTGGTCCTGTGTGGAGCCAGGAGTTGGACTCGATGATCCTTGTGGGTCCCTTTCAACTTGGGATGTTCAATTCTATTTTATTCCTACAGGTAGGACTTGCATAAAAAGCACAGGCTGTTAGCCCACTCTCTGAAGATTTATTGCAAACAAGGTGATCATCTTTTAAATGAGATTAAAAAGATATGCACTCTATCGTATCAAAATCAGCTGCGTAACCCCAAACTGCATAGCGGTTATGGCAGGAAGCTCTGGTTTTGCTGGTCAAACCCAGTGAAACACTACCAGGAAGATCACCTTGCAAATCAGCACAGACAGGGGGTGTGTGTGGGGCGGGCGGAAATTTGAGATTTTATTATTTGAAGTATTATAAAGTTTAAATTAAGGAAAAATAAATATTTTTAATCCTCTACACCTTCAACAATATTTTCAGAGTCAAAATTCAAGGGTCCTTCTGTGTCTTTCACGTAATTCATCAATAGCTTAATTCATTCAGATTAGAGAGAAAAGTGTAATACCAAAAGACACTGAAGTCTAATGCAACATATGTATTATTTTTCTCAACTTCGGTGAGGTAGAACTTTTAATTACTGTAACATATTAACCCTTAATCTTTGGGAGTTCGCTCTACAACTATTCTCTCGTGAGAGCTTAAAAATATAATCAGGGGCATACAGTCTTACTGTATTAAAGGGAAACAATTTTGTCTTGCAGTGCTTTTGGCATCACAATACATCCATTAGCAATTGCTGATTTAAGCTTTTAACAGTGACTACAGCCATATCAATTTGTGACGCTGACCTCTATTTTTCTGAATGAATTAAGAGGAAGAGAAAAACGTGGCTTCCACTGAGCTCCCATTCCAGCACAGGAAATCCTGTGTGGTTAGATACAGTATGTGTCGTGCTCAGAGGTTTCATTCTGCTCCCCTTTAAAAGCCAACATTAGCAGCATGTCACAGGAAATTCTTCCTTATTTTCAGTAGTTCATAGGACAAGGCTTCTTTGGAAACAAGGTCAGCATGAATAGAGCATTGCTTCCTTATCGCTGCTAAGCAGCTGTGTTGAGGATGCAAGACACAACACTGCACCCTGTCCCTGAATACCTCTTTTCATAAACTTCAAGCATATTCAGCTCCAGCAGTTAGAAGTTCCTTTGTGCTTTTTTATTTTGAGAGCTTTATAACACACGCTTTCCAAAAATATTTCTTTAAAAATGCACTCAGTTAGCTTTAATGTTAATCTCCACCAAACAAACAAAAAAATCAATATTAGGCTACCTTCAAACAGCCAGCACCACACAGCAAGGTGGAGACAGAAATGAGGTCTTTCTTGAGACAAGGTGATGAAAGACGAAGTTACAAGCACAGAGGTTTGGCCACCACTTCAGGAAGTATGAGGCCCAATTCTAGCCCCTGCTGCAACACACCCCTTTTGAGGTATTATTGGAAGTCTCTTGCTCTTTGCCGCTCCTCCTTAAAGTTCTGGCTGTAAATAGTCTTGAACTTAACAAGCAACTTATGAAGGATTCATATGCTTAAAGACTGAAAGTAAATTCCAGTTCTTCCTGATACAGAACAGTTGCTTAGAAATCACGCAACCAATTTTCTGCATTCTTTGTACCAGTGTGCAAAGCAACCAAATGACAACAATCCAACCCGGTGAGAATATCGTCAAGTACTCTGATGAATAAGGTATTGCTAATTTCCCTCCGGAGAACGCTTTAAAAGGTTTGCCTTGATAATAACTGCAGTACCTGAAATACTTGTATTTATTTGTTCCCTATTTCTGAAAGGAAGTAAAGGGATGGAGGGAAATGGGCTTAAAAGCAGAAGCAGTTTGTCAGTCAGAACTATCTAACTGGTAACACACACCAAACACCCCCAAAACACAGGCAGACCTTTAAAACTTAAATGCTTAACACCCCCCCCTCCACTGCCACCAGATAGACAGCAGGCAAGGCTCAGCCCCTGCAGAAAGACAAACAAATCCATTCACTGTTCTTGGCAGGGAGAGATGCAGAGGCAGCATGCTTGGTCTCACAGTGCAGACTATTTGATGAAGAATTTAGGTGGAAGAGCTGTGAGGTGAAGCTCTGCCAGCATTTCTCAGGCAAGAAGATAGCAACAGCAATCTTTGAGACACAGGATGCACACTGAATGAACACAAAAGAAGGGAAGCATCAAAGAGCAGTGAAAAAGGGCCCCAGCAGTTAAAATAAATTGTAGGCTGAGACACACAGCAACAGGCAGCACCGTGACTGCACTGCATTTCAATCCCTTTTGAGTCGAACAACTGTGCAAACATTTTCCAGAAGAAAAAATATATATATATTATATATATATATTATATATATATTATATATATCCATATATATATATGAGATACATATATATAGTCTCTCTCTATATATATACATGCATATATATAGACATATATATATATATATATATTACAAATATAAGCTTATTGTCAACAGTTTTGTCTTCCTACTTTTCTGACTGTGGACACCTCCCACCAGACCAGGTTGCCCAAAGCCCCATCCAGCCTGGCCTTGAGCACCTCCAGGGATGGGGCACCCACAGCTGCTCTGGGCAGCCTGTGCCAGGGCCTCACCACCTTCATAGTAAAGCGTTTCCTCCTAACATATTATCTAAATCTCCTCCTGTTTAGTTTAAAATCATTCTACCTTGTCCTATCACTATCTGCCTATGTAAAAAGTCGCTCTTCATCTTTTTTATAAGCCCCCGTTAAGTACTGAAAAGGTGCAATGAAGACTCACTGGAGCCTTCTCTTCTTCAGGCTTGAACATCCCCAGCTCTCTGTCTTTCTTCATAGGAGAAGTGCTCCAGCCCTCCGAACCTTCATGGCCCTCCTCTGGACCTGCTCTAACAGATCCTCAACCTTCTTATGCTGGGAGCCCAAGACCTGGATGCAGTACTCCAGGTGAGGCCTCACAAGGGCAGAGCAGGGGGGCACAATCCCCTCCCCTGACCTGCTGGCCTCTCCTCTGTTCATGCAGCCTGGGATGTAGTTGGCTTAATGGGCTGCAAGCGCACACTGCCGGCTCATGTCAAGCCTTTCATTCAACACAGCCCCCAAGTCCTTCTCCACATGGCTGCTCTCAATGAGTTTTTCTCCCAGTCTGTACTTGCACTTGCCCTTGTTGAACCTCATTAGGTTCACATGGGCCCCCCTCTCAAGCTTTTCCAGGTCCCTCTGGATGCCATCCCTTCCTTCTGGTGTATCGACTGCACCACTCGGCTTGGTGCCAGCTCCACACTTGCTGAGGGTGTACTCGATCCCACTGTCTATGTCAATTGTAAAGATATTAAACAGTACTGGTCCCAAGACAGACCCCTGAGGAACACCACTTGTCACTGGCCTCCACCTGAACATAGAGCCATTGACCGCAACTCTCGGGATGCAGCCTTCCAGCCAAGTCCTTATCCAATGAACCGACCACCCTTCAAATTTATCACTCTCCAATTAAGCGATCAGGATGTGATGTTGTGTGGCACTGTGTCTAAGGCCTTACAGAAGTCCAGACAGATGACATCGGTTGGTCTTCCCTTGTCAACTGCTGCAGTCACTCCACCACAAAAGGCCACAAGATTGGTCAGGCATGATTTGCCCTTGGTAAGACATGCTGTCTGTCGCAGATCGGTTCCTTGTCTTGCATGTGCCTTAACACTACTTCCAGGAGGATCTATTCCATGATCTTACCAGATACAGAGAGAAAAGGAAAAAAAAAGAAAATAAAAATCCTATACTGTTCTGGGTTTGGTAAATATTCAGAAGCCATTTTACAAGCTACAAAAAAAGTTACCATGGAGTCTGCTGTATATCAAGTTGCAAACTCAATTTTGAAAGCACATTCTAAAATAGGAGTTGCAAAGGATAAATGAGTAACATTTTAAAGCACTAAAATAGTAAGGAAATGCACACAGAATCACTTTGGACATCTAAATGGGTAATCAGCAGAACATTCCCATGACACCAGGGCAATGCAGATGAGGTTCATTCTGCAGTGCAAATAACAACAAATTGGCTTTGCCCTAATGTGCAGCGTAGTCTTCAACTTTCCAGCTGATGTCCTTCCTTACAAAGAAGGAAAGTTGCTCTTCAGGCATCCAAAGCTTCAGCCAACCCATTTTTTTTTTCAGGAGGTTGACGTTACCTTGAACCTCAATATAATTTACAAAGCCAGCACTTTCAGTTTAATGCCTTATTTCCCGTGGGATAACTATTCGGATAGATTTTCCTTTAATCGTAATATAAGGCTAAAAAACAGAGGAAAACAACAACACATAAGCCACACTCAACCCCTTAGATCTTTCAACAGTGTTTTTGAATTTGTTGTTACATCCAACTGTAGCCATATCTGAAACTAAACAACAAAAAGGTCTATATGGTCAAACTGGTCTATGTGTCCTACAGATCTAAGTGTACCAGGAACTACTCCCTCAACACAGCATACTGTACTCCAGGATGTTTTCCTTTAGGTTTTACTTATTAGAAATATGACATGTGCAAAGCAAGCCACAAAACAGCACCTTAAAATTAGGCTCAACAAGTGTTGGTTATACTCATGGACACATCCATAGGATCCTTTAACTCCAATGCATTTGACAGGGAGAGACCTTGATTCCTGTCCATCTGTGAGGTTAAATAGCAGCTGAAAAGAGGGCTGAGGTGGTACTTCAGTTCCATCAGTGACTATGGAAAATCCAAGGCCATTCTCTTTCAGCATTACTCAGACTTGGAATTTAATATGACCAGTGCCTGACAGGTTCTCTGACGGCCTAATTTTCTGTAGGTGGTCGGGGTCCCAGGATGCTGAAATGACCGAGTCCGAACAGCCCTTCCATCAAGAGGCACCCATGCTTATGGGCTGACCACTCCGAGCGCTGCAGGTAAGTGATATGACACACTGTAGGACTGCCTGGCACGAGGGCTGCTGAAGCAGCTATGGCTATTCTCGGCGCTTGCCCAGGACACTTCCACCAAGCAGTGGAGCAATGAGGCCTTGATTCAAGTCACCTGAGTGTTATTCCCAGCTCCCTACTCCCAGACCTAAGAGCTCTGCAGTCCACAGCCCGCTGAGGCCGATGACTTTTGTGCAAGGTTTTGAATTGTGAAGTTTGTATTGCTTGGCTCAAATACATTTATTGCTTAGTCTACCAGCACCTGTTTTATTAGAAACAAGAGGAAAAAGCTTCTGCCTGAGTCATATACAGCATAAGCTACACTGACATCATGATAAATGCAGACTAGCTGTGAGAAAGGAAACTACCAGTCTAGAAACTGCCCCCACTGCCCAAACAGGACGCAGCTACCAGGAAGTCACTACTGACAAATTTTAATGATTTACATTACGTTTGTCGAGGGATTATTTGCATGCAGTACACTGTAAGACAGGAAGGGAAAAAATAAAACTCACTAGACCACAGCCCAAGCAAGGCAGCAGAAAGCATGACTGCTGAAGCAAGGGTACATTGACTGGAGTCATTAAGAATGACTAGTTGCTCGAGTGACCCGGCTTTAGGTCAGTGTCAAATTCCTCTGGGTTCTTTCAGCATCATGAAGATCATCAATATTCATCTCTTTTCTGGCCAGAAGTCTCATTCTTCAGATTCCCCCGTTAACTGAATAATGCAGGCAGAAGAAAGTTGAATTTTTTTTTTTGGAACGGTCGGACCCATCCCTCTGCAAATGATTTTCATCTTATGTGAAAATCATCCCTCCTTTTCAGTTCCATCTTTGGCACAGAAATATATAATTCTAGTGATTGCAAGCCAAAGTACATTACCAGGCTCATTACCTCTTGCATGTAGAGATAGCCTCTTTTTAACTTAAACCTGCCTGGCTGAGACATTCCATGTAGCAACAGACTCTGGGGCCAGATGAAGGGACAAAATGGACACACAAACATTCATGTACTCAGAGAGCTATGAAATTTGTGGTGCAACAGGCCATTCAGAAGTCACAGAGGGCCCCGAGGGAGCGAGGGGGGCAGAAAAATCCCACTGGAGCACATGAGGCTAAGCAGCAGACAGCTTTCAGTTGGATATGGAGGACCAAAAAAAGCACAAAAAAACCAACACACACACACCACCCTCACATCCTAATATTAAAGTACAAATTCTAAATGTTGTGGGGTGAATCATTCAGCAAGTCTCCATAGAGGCCTGATATTTCCTGTCCAGGAACAAGCATCCATTTCTTCACTGTGGTCACTTGAATTTTAAGGGTTCCCTTGCCAGCGGTAAACTGATCTGTCACAGGCCACAAAGGATCCCATACAACAGAAATCAGCTTTATTGCTCTTCATTGTTCTTTCAAGCAAGAACTATTTTAATCTTACCAGAACCTTCATCAGGCTGCCAACAAACATGCAGGCCATTTGTATGGAGGCTTTCACCTCACCATCCCAAAAAAGGAGGAGAACCGTAGTTAATAATACTTTGAAGAAGCGATTCTGTTTAAAGACGAAACAAAACGCACATTCACATTGCCAAGAAGAAGGATTTGGAAGATTTACTCACTAGCTGTAAAACCTTATATTTTTATAGCACGAAGATTAAGGCATGTGGTACCTGATAACCAAGTTACAGAACTCAGTGAGACAACTTGGCTGTACTCTGTCAATCTGCGTAAGGACACCTTAACATTTGAGAATTAAACTTAGAAACTGAGCAAATAATGCCCCTGATGTTTTTAACAGTGTACAGTCAAAGAGATTTTCCTCTAATGGAATTACAGAACAGAAGCATGCCTTGTTTAGCACGTTAACAAGCTTGCATTTACTGCTGTCAGCATTAGACCTCCCAGTACAGCCGTCATCCACATAATCAATGAAAATAGTTTACAAAATGCCACTCTGGTATTAGTCAGACACTGTTATTCACCCAAGGCAAGATCGCTAAGTTTAGGAATAAGAGTAGCATTTTTCAGCATGGAAACTGGTTTGTCGACAGCTATTCTTCTCCTGCACAAAACCTTCAACAATGCCAGCTCAGAGCAACAGTAGACTCATTTACTGGCGGGAGAAAAGGCGCCCCTTTGTACCAGCAGTTTTGTGCCCTTTCAATAGCAGCTCCGGTGGTAGACTGGTGTGGACAATTGCAGTGACCATCTGTGACCACGAGACAGTTCGATAGCTGCAGGACTAACTGAGGTTCAACATCGCCACATCTTGCCCTGCTGAGTCTTTCATACTGCTTTGAAAAACTTAATGAAAATGGATACATTCAGAGCTGAATAAAAAGAGGTCTCGGCAGGCTTGACCCTAAATCTAAACAATGGAACTGTAATGCCAGCACCATTGTAACAACACGACAGATGTAGGTCGTGCTAGCTTTCATCTGTAGCTGTGACTGATAGCTTGCAATTTGCTGACAAGATGTATAAAGTTTCCATTTTCATTTGGTTTGTAGGCATGAATTTCTAGGGTTCAATTAAGATGGAAGATGCACAGATTTTATTTTGTTGTTGTTGTTCCCAGAGAAAATTCTTGTGAAGACAATAGTCAGTGTGTGTGACTGACCTAGGGACATTCTTGTCCTAAATCTGCCCTGCAGAACTTATTCCAGAATTATTCAGCAGAAGATCAGTTTTAAAATTTTACTGAGGAGCATCACCAAATTAACCAAAGAGGTTAATTCACAAAATCTTTAGTATCAGGTCCAGATTTCAATAGCTATGTACCAGTACTTACGTGTTTGCTTTAATTATGTAATCTAAGTTGCATTATATTTAGTTAATTAGCTCTATAAATCCATCCGTCCTAAGCACATGTTCTCTGATGGTACATCTGCACCACACATTCTGTCCTATTTGGATCAACGTGAAGAATTGATTTTAAATCGGAGAGCCAGGGAAAAACAAACAGACAAAACCTCCTAATCCATACAGATGACTTGAAGAGCAGTTACAGGGAGTTTTACATGCGACATTAATTCTTCTCAGGTCTCTCTGGAAAGATGCAGAGCAGTTTGAGGAACTATCCAACAGCAGCACAGCTAGCTTCTGTTAGGGCTGCCCTTGTCTGACAAAATGTCTCCAGAAGAGCATCAGAGAGACATCAAGACATAACAGCAATCGGTTCTTAAGTTCCCCTGAATTTGTAGGCCACCCCCTTTCTCTGTATCCCCCTGTGTGTTTGGATGGGTGAGCAATGAAAAGTTGACAGACCTTGAATGAAGAGGTTCAAGGTCTTTCTCTTTTCTCTTCCTTGAATTAATATAAAAGGACATCAGGAAAGCTTCCTGGGTCTTCCTCGTTCTCCAGTAGGAATAGTAAGTGGTACCATTTTGCACAGAAACGTTTCCCAGGCTGAAGGCAAGCTTTAAGACAGCAGTTAAAAGACTCGGGCAATCTTTAGCCGTTTTGGGTCATGGGAACAAATTTGCATTTCATTTCAAAAATAAGGAATAAAAAGTTATTTCTTAAAAACGCTTTACTGTGTGGATGACTGAGCAATGGAACAGGTTGCCCAGACAGGCTGTAGTCTCCCTTCTCGGAGATATTCTAAAGCCATCTGGACATGATCCTGAGCAACCTGATCTAGGTGGCCATGCTTGAGCAGGGGTGGGGTTGGACCAGATGAAGTCCAGAGATGCCTTCCAAACCGACATTATATGATTCTGTGAAAAATAAAAGCATATATTTAAGCAAAATTAGGCCCCATTTTTTCCCTCCATCTCTTGTCCAAAGGAGAAGGGGACAGAGAAATAAGAAATTTACATGAGATGGCTAGGAAAATTTTAGTAACTAAGTTAAAAGAATTTTCCAGCTCAGCAGAGTCTTTGAATGTGCTCATGCAATGTATTTTCACTTCATTAAGCGCATAATACCATCATTATATAAGAAGAATTCCCGTATCCCAATCTCATTTAAGCTGGTAGCAGGAGCATTTTGGGGCAAAAGCACCTCTGGCCAACCAGGAGAGGAGTGCTTTCACTCTGGAACAACAAGGGAGTGAGACAACCCATACTCTAATGAGGAATTAGCAGACCAGGACGATAAACACAGCAGCTGATGTGATATGGATGAGACCTTGTAATCAACTAAACAGGACTGAAGGGGGGTTACCTCAAGCATAAGCACAGAAACAAGAGACCACCTACAGAACAGTATCGTGGGGGAGGCCCTCATACCTATTTTGTGAAATCAGCAAGCCTGTGATGCCTCTCTGACGTGCCTGTACAATAACATACGCAGCACAGGCAACAAAGAGGAGGAGTTAGAGGTCTGATGTAGTTGTGGGGTGATAATCCCATCAGCATCACAGAGATGCAGTAGGATGGCTCACACAACCAGAGTACCACAATGGGTAAGTGAAAAACACCTTGTGAAGGACAGGTAGGATAGCAAGGAGAGGGAGTTACCCCTTATATGAGCAAAGGGATGTGAAGGCTGGGACAGTCCCAGCTGCAATGACCATGAGATGGTGGAGTTCAAGATCCTACGAGGACAGAACAAAACAAATAGACCACTGCTGAGTGGAGCAGGAAACATGGTGATGAAGAACAGAGACAATGCTGAGGTACTCAGTGTCATCTTCTCCTTAGTCTTTACTGGTAAGACTTGCCTTCAGCAACCTCAGCTTCCAGAGACCATTGGGAAATTCATACGTAAGACTTACCCTTGGTACAAGAGGACCAGGCTGGAAAACATTCAAGCAAACTGGATTTACGTAAGTCCACTGGTCCTGATGGGATGCATTCATGAGTGCATGAGCTGGCCAATGTGATCACAAGGATATTCCTGATTATCTTTGAAAGGTCATAGCTAGTGTGAGAATTTCTTGAGGAATAAAAAAATGCAAATGTGATTCCTATCTTCAAAGAGAAAAAGGAAAATGATCCAGGGAACTACAGCTCAGCCAATTTCACCTTGATCCTGGGGAAGGAGCAAATAATTCTGGAAATTACTTCTAAACATCCTAAGGACAAGAAGGTGATTGTGAGTAGTCAGTATACATTTATAAAAGAAAAATCAGGCCTGACCAACTTGATAGTCTTCTAAAATGAGATTACTGACTTGGCAGATGAGGGAAGAACAGTGGATGTTAACCTGATTTCAGTAAGGCTTTCAGCATTGTCCTCTACAATATCCTCACTGAATGAAAGTAGAGGCTAGATGAATGGACAGTGAGGTGGACTGAAAACTGGTTGAACTATCAGTCTCAAAGGCTTGTGATTACCAACATGAAGTCCATCTGGAGGCCAGTCACTAGTGGTGTACCCCAGGGAGTGATATTGTGACCAGTACTGTTCAACATCTTCATTAACAGCCTGGACAATTAGCAGAGAGCACCCTCAGCAAGTCTGCAGATGAGACAAAATTGCAAAGAGCAATTCTACCACGTGGTTGTGCTGCCATTCAGGGGGACTTCAACAGGCTGGAAAAATGGACAAACAGGAACCTCATGAAGTACAAAAAAGGGAAATACAAAACCCCATACCTGGGAAGGAATAACCCCATGCATCAGTACACACTGGGGGCAAACTATCTGGATAGCAGCTTATTAAAAAAAATAAAAAAAGTCTTAAGGGTCCTGGTGAACACCAAGCTGACTGTGAGCCCACAACGTGATCTTACGGCAGAAAAGGCCAACAGTCTCCCAGATTGCACTAGGAAGGCACTGCCAGCAGGTCGAGAGTCTTGATCCTTCGGCTTTAGCCTGCACTGTTGAGATCACACCTGGAGTACCATGTCTATGGGCATACCAGAGCAAGTCCAGCAAAGGGACAGACACAAAGGCAATTAAAGCACTGGAAAATCTGACATAACAGGGTGAGAGAGCTGGGACTGTTCGTCCTGGAAAAGAGAAGGCTTAAGTGGATCTCACCAATGTGAAATAATATGTGAAGGGGGCTGGAGAGGGGCAGTATGGATGACGAAACCAGACTCTTCTCAGTGATAGACAGGGAAAGGACAAGAAGCAATGGCCATTAACTGACATTTAGGGGAAAAAAAAAAAAGACTTTTTAAATTTTCACTCTTGAGTTAGTAGTACCTCCTTTATGTGAGGTTTACCTTACTGATTCCTGTGACAAACAAGGACCAGTCATGGTCAAGCCAGGTAACACAAGGAGTCATTTGGAAGCACATTCTATAAACGCAACGAACTGTCTCTCCTTCCTGGTGAAGGCTCCCACATGCCAGCTGACGTTGTTCCAAGGGGAGTGTGGACAATAGCTTTATCCTGCAAATTAATTACCTGTATGGGATGCAGCAAAGGGGATGCAAGACAGCAGGAGATTTAAAGAAGTCTGCAGTAGAGTGTTACTGCGATATACCCTTTGCACCTCCGCAAGTAAGATGCACTGTGTTCTGCTCTGAAAATGGAGTTTACCATTCACCCAATAAATCTGGAATGTTAATACTTTTAAAGCAGCCCACAAAAGAAAGTTTTAAGTGATGAAGATCGTATCAGTTACTTAATAGAAAGGGCTATGCCTTTCCTTTCCAGAAACCCAACCACAAGTCCTTTGAAGTCAATGGCAGTTTTCCCTCAATTTAGCGAGTTTTGATTAGGTCCGTTTAAAGAGACATTATGGATTTTGCTCTGGAAAGCACTCTCTTGATAGGAAGGAACGAGCAGGAGGCTGCAAAGTACCCACAGAGAGGGGTAATTAGGGAAATGGAGCATCTCAAGCCATGTCCCAGAGCTCTTCTACCCAAACAAGAAGCAGAATCAATGACTTCAAAAAACAGCTGCCTTTTGTCATTGTTGGATTTGGCATCTGAACTGCAGAGGACAGGCATGGACAGATGCCTTCATCACAGCCCTCTTTAAGGTGTTCATTTAAAAGAACTGATTTAAGACAGGAGATTATTCCGTGTCTAATTGCATACAATAAGCCTGTAAACATTAGATAAGCATGTACAAAATAAAAACTATTTCACATCTGCTAGACTTCCTCTTAACAACATCTGATGTATTTTTGTATTTTGTCTTTTAAACAATTTTTGTATTTTGTTTTTTATGTATTCTAGTTTGTATTTTTGCCATAGGTCGTTTCAGGTATAAGAAAACTTTAAAACTCCTAAGTATTATTCCTTAAGGCTACCAGTTTTAAAATTTGCTTAGACTATGCATAAGGTCTTCAAAACCTCTGCAACAGAGTGCAACAACGTATACCCCTCAGACAATATCAGAAAAGATTTGTCATTGTTCATGTTTAAAGGAAATACATTGTATTTAGCTCATACAAACTCGGTACAAGGATGAGTAAAAGAAGAATGTAATTTCAAACCATGCACAGACCAAAACCAAACCAAAACAAAACAAAACAAAAAACACAAACAAAACAGCAAAAGCAAACTGCTATTAATTTTACATTGCCATATAGGTATTTACTGTATGAAAAATTAAAGAAAAACCCCAAACCAAACCACTGAAAGAGCTGAAAAATATTTCCTTTAAATATCTTGACTTAGATATGCACGGATGTGGAGAAGGGGAATCTTATTTTAAGAGTTCCCAAACTAAAAATGACTGGTTTATTGTAAACTCGGCACTTAACTTTGTAAACAGTTGTGCTTTTTCCAAACTTCCTCCACCCCATCCATTCTTTTATTTATCTGAGTTAATGCAAGTTTCTCTTGCACAAAGCAAAAAAGAATGCAATTGAAACTCCTATCTTAGTTAAAGGTTTCTTTGTTCTATTAAGAACCTTACTTGACTGCTCAACACTATTGCCCAGAAGAAGAATACATATTTAAATCTCAATTCCCCTCACGGGAAGAGAGTCCATTTGGAGCCCTACAGTAGATATAACTGGCTTGAGGACAAAATACTGTTAAAAAAATGCATTAATCTAAACTTTCTTCCTGAACCACGGAATGGGTTGAGTTGGAAGGGACCTCAAAGCCCACTCAGTTCCACCCCCCTGCCATGGGCAGGGACACCTCCCACCAGACCAGGCTGCCCAAAGCCCCATCCAGCCTGGCCTTGAGCACCTCCAGGGATGGGGCACCCACAGCTGCTCTGGGCAGCCTGTGCCAGGGCCTCACCGCCCTCAATAGTAAAGAATTTCTTATGAATATCTAATCTAAATCTCCTCTCTTTTAATTTAAAGCTTTTTCCCCTTGTCCTATCACTACATGTAGGCCCCCTTTAGGTACTGGAAGGCCACTATAAAGTCTCCACGGAGCCTTCCCTTACGGGTCTCAATTCTAACACTCCACGCTCTACACCTACTTATCTTTACCCTTCTAACATTTTGAGCATTTACATTTGTGTGCAGCTGCTTCCTGTACCAGCTCATGAGGTTGTGGAGAGGGTGAAACTAGAGACTGTAAGAGATGGAGTTACGCAGATACAGGCATAGTGTAAAAATACACCGCAGAACTGGCGCTACCACCTATGAGACTGCTGCAAACAAATGGGACTTCCACTGACAGCTGTATTTCTCAGAAACTTACCGCTGGTTCTCAGTGGCAAGAGGACAAGACACATAGGACAGCAGCTTTCTGACAGGCTACAGATTTGCATGCAAAATAAAAATGACCAGCAACCCCACCCCACTAAAAATAAAACCAGAAGTTCCTTTTCCAGCTCACCTTTCCATAGACAAGCTGCTCACCTGAGCCTGCTGCTAACTGAGCTATTGATCTTGCAGAATGGTAAGGAAGCAGGGGACCAGTGGCATTTGTAAATTCCGTATCTGTGAGCCACTGACCACAACGGTGTCAGGCCTCTAAACACTGTCAGAAATTTGCAGCTATCTGTTGAAATAGTGGTGTTTGGTTCTGTCTGGGGGCATAATACAATCCAAGGGGCTCCCGAGGGAAACATCTTACAGCTCCTTGTGCATCTCTTGACCAAGCATGTTACTTTCCCACATATTCCAAGTATGATCACGTAATGGTCAGGTGTGCAGTCAGTAACGGGACAGCAAGTGCACGCAGAATCCAGCCATATAACATGCTGCACGTATGCCCTAATGGTGTGACGTGCGTTTGAGGTCACACGACAACACTACCTGGTCGTGGCAAAAGAAGTGGTTTTAGAGCCAAGACAAAGTGGGGCACAAGGCAGAAAGGAAGATCTTTGTCACCAAATAAACAAAATCAAATTGTAATAGTAACTTGGCCCACATCCTGCTCCAAAATCTTACCTGAAGCAGCTCTCTGGATAGAGGTGATTCTGATGAACAGGGTCTAGCCTAAGGTCCACAGGTTGCCTATGTCTGCTCAAGGCTCCAAAGGATCATGACTATGGATTTAGGGAGTTGCATTTAAAATAAACAAACACAAAGCACCACTTCCTGGCTAGTGATCAGTTTTACACAGACGCGCGCAATATTCAGCAACACTACCCATCACCAAAGTGAAAATGTTTAGGGAAACTGCATGCCACATCTGTACAGTAATTCAGCAAACTTCTTTCAAATACAAGCACCAAGCTTTTTAATATTTACACAACTTTTGTTCCTGATGCAAATATTCTGCTCATTCACTCTTCCATGGAACGTTCATTCCATCAATATTGCAATTTCACAGCTAAACATATTAATAGGGTCATAAATATTCAGATTATGTAATAAAGGCAGAGAAAGCAGCCGATAAAATGCTGTTAACATTCATTTACAGCAGCTGGGAAGGCCCTGCCAAATGCTGCTTTACATAACAGGTTGTGACGCTCTGACTGCATTAAGCTTTCTGATCACTCTTCCTTTA
The DNA here is from genome assembly GCF_964211835.1 of Anser anser. Lineage (NCBI taxonomy): Eukaryota > Metazoa > Chordata > Aves > Anseriformes > Anatidae > Anser > Anser anser. The sequence continues at coordinate 36,439,482 of NC_139720.1, read as the reverse complement.
TCTGCTATGATTTTGAACACAGTATGAGACAGTGCAGACTATCCGATGGATTTAGAAGTCCTTTCAAGCACACCAACATTTCAAAGGTTTAAAAGATTAAAATATCAAAAAGAACCTTGTGCTAACCATGTTTGTGCTTTTGCGTTCTATAGCACAGACAGGAAAGCGAGATTCGCATCGCTTAGCTCCCCAATTCACTGCCTGCAATAAGTTTTAACAGTAAGTTCATTTATTGTACCATACTTTAGTTGAGCTAGATACTCAAAAAGAACAACATTCAGTGAATTTAAAACACCTCCATTACAGTTTTCAAAAGGCATCTTGAACACTATTGAGACACTGTAGTGTGTGTATAATCCTGGCAGTAATCTAAATTAATTTTATCTTGAGAGGTGCATCTGAATCAGATGACAGTTCTTGCTTTGCTTCAGTATTTTCTGCTATGCTTCCGTATGTTTCAGTACATTCTCTGTTAGACTTACGAAACCAGGATTCCCAAAGCATGGGCCAGGTCCCACCAGCTCCCGAGCAAGCTTCAGCCTGACACGAGGCTGCAGGACTAGGTCAGGACGTTTGACTGTATGAAGTGATGACTCACACTTTGATTCATTCCATTTGCATATTTCCATGCCAAAATTAAGCCCGATCCTGCAGACGTTTATGGAGATTAGTAGCCCTAGGAAGGTTAAGAGCCCTGGTGAGGTCAACAAATTCATGTGTATAAAGTAAACAAGGCCGCGCATAACAGGACACACACGGCAGCTACTATACTGCTTAGAGAAGCAATACTGCTTCATTCATCCCTCCAGCCCCGCATTCGTTAGCAACTATTCACAGCACTGAATGCCGTACAAAGCCTAATGCTTTAACTGACGGAAATTTTACAGCAGTAGGTCTCAAGCTTTCCTGTAGCCAAGGCTTGTTAGAGAGAATTGACACATCTGTACCCCACGGAGGAGCCTGAGCAGCACATACCAGCTCAGGCTACACCTCATCGGTGTGGGGAACAGCTTCCGTGATGCCCACGCCACCAGCTAGGAAACCACAAGGCTAAAGTAAACAGGACCTGACTAGTTACCAGATGTTGACAAAAATCTTAACCATTACCGGAAAAATAAAACTTGCAAAGGAAAACGCCAGTTTCATCAACACTCGTTCAGCTGTGTTAACTCTGCACCAAATCGCAAGGCGCTCAGTACTTCCATCTGAGTGGGGATACTTCAGTCACCTCCTGAACTCCTGCAGACCTAGCGACTCGTCAGTGCATTCACTCCCCTGAAACGAAGACCTCTCTTCACTTCAAATTAAATGCACTTGCCCAAGTTACAGTGCAGTTTTGTCCCAGCCTTGGAGAAAGAGAGGCTCAGTGTTGTGGGTTTTTTTTTTCACAAGAATGTGTCTGCTTGCACAAGAATTACAGAAGAGGTGTCTTCCCAAAATCACAGACACCTGAGATGAGATTCAAAAGGGTAATTCCAACGTTATAAACACACTGTATGAATAATGACCCTTATGATCCCAGTAAGGGACCTGAATCCCTGCTGCCCTACATAAGGTGTGAGTCGAAACTTAAAAATCGCTCTTTCAAAGCATCTTGCAAGTAGGCATATAAGCAAGGCAGAAGTTCCCGAAATGGAAGTAACTATCATAGTAAATCCCATGATCTCACATACTACCGATATCTTATTAACAGAGAAAAAATTGTAATTTCAGAGATGGCATCTAAAAAAACAGTATCTAGAGTTAAATTTACTTTCAAATACCCTAACACAAGCAATGCTAAGGAAGAAGAAAGCCACACAATGTGAAAAGCACGTGTGCTGCAAGTCCAATGTTAAAACTCAGAAAATAACACATTACACACAAAGTTAGGGCACTGAACTTTCTACTAAGCCTTCACACGCATTCCATCTCCTTGTTTATAGTACTTGTAATGCATTAGCTATTCATTTGATACATCATTCCATTGCAGTTAAAAAAAGGTAATCAAATGAATAGCTAGATAAATTACCTGGCAGCTTGGTGGAGTGCAGAAGAGAACTAGACACAAATTCTTCTTTCAAACACTAAATAAGCCAGTGTACAAATTCAGAAACATACCCAAATTGTTTTCTTAAATCCCCTTTTTAAATCAAGGAGGAGAGAATTTGGACATTTCCATCTTCTTGCCTGATCCTTAGCTACAGTACTTTGCACAGAGCTGTTGAAACAACCTGACTTGGAGTAGTACAAGGGAAGAGCAGGCATGTTAATACACCTGGGTAAAGCCCAACACCTGTAAGCACCCTGTCTGCCTGAGGTGCTGCCTGCTGTTCTGTGAAACAGGTCTGCAACAGACATAATCTGATCAACTGTCATAACCAATACAGAGTTCTTCAGGATTTTTCTCCTTCCAGCTGTATCAACTGCACTGTAACCATTCAGCTCGCCCCTAAACCTCAACACATTCACTGTTTGATTAACAACTGCAGATTTGCCTCAGTAACATCTGCAAACCCACTCCCCTTCTTTCCTCCTTAAACAGTAGTTAAGACAATTTTTTCACCCTCAAAAAAAAAAAACCCACTCTTCACAGATATGAAATAAGTCAGGAATATTTCCAGAATAAGACTACGGTGACTGCTATGAAAGCTGCTTGTGAATTGGCAACTCGGGCAACAGGAAAGCAGAATCACCATGCGGCAGATGTCTGAATACGCTGTACGAATCGAGTACTTCGGAAAGAATAATCAGAGCAAAGGTTCGTGCAAACACACATTCGTTTACGAACCTTTCAGATAACTCTGAGCGAACATTTTTTTTTCATTGAGGCAATCTTCCAAAAATTGCCTTAACTCTAGCAGGGCATTAAAATTAAAAATCAATACAAAGGAAAGGGTCAGGGTGTTTTTGTATACTACGTGACCACATGTAATGAATGAATAAGGTATCCTCTGAATACTTCCCCCTTCCAGACTGATAAAATCCGTATTCTCGCTTTAGAGTGGTGACACAAATACCTCAGTCCTACAGCCCTCTCTCTCCACCTTTTTCATTTGTTTAGAAAAGCAGAAGAGCAGGAATACACACTTGCTGGAATACATAGTGAAACCTGTATCTCTTCGGTGACTGCTCTAACCACCAGGCGATGGATTCATATTCACTCTGTAAATAATTAAATATTCATTAAGTCTGGGGAAAAGCAGAACAGCTTCAACAGACAAGAAAACAGGGGGAGACTTGTCCCCACATATTCCATTACCTCATTCTTGGAGCAATCACTTGCAAGATGGGCGATCTGGGATTCAAAGCTCAGTTTTGGGTAAGATCACGGTAGCAAGATGTGAAAGCAGACTCCTCGTGTAAACGCTGTGATCACTAGGAAGGCTGCACTGATCAGACTCCTGACACCACAGCATCACATGGATTTTTACCTGGTTCATCGAATGAAACTTTAACATTTCAGGTCTTCCCTAGTGGCAACTCAGATTACATCAGCGTGGATGGGGCCAGCATTATCCCTTCCCTCTGCCAGCTGAAGGCAAAGCAGTTTCTGATCTATAAATAAGGGGAACTCTGCTAGCGAGATGCTGTGCTTTAAATTATAACTTCTGTTAACAGTGTGCAGAATAAACATGTAGGCCAGTATATGCAGTCACATAAACATACCCACGGACACCTCTGAAGTGAGACAGCAGCTAAAAGGGGAACTAAACATGGCATCTGAAACAGCAAACACATAGATTTAATCCCACGGGGTATTTTTCACCCTAAGCCTCTTGGAGCCCGTATGGAAGAGCGCGAAAACTGCTGTGGTAGCCTGGAAGTCTGTTTGTCCAGGCCTGAGCCAAGACCTCCCTCACTCCACAGAGGCCATCCTGCAGCCATCAGGAAGTGACACGGAGTCAGCACAGAGCTGAGCTGTTAAAAAAAAAAAAATCTTACTAGATTTTTTTTTACATATAAAAGTGGAAAACATGCTCCAGTTTTCTGTGTCTGGGTACAGCCAGCCGGAGCCACACACGATTCAGTATTTGATTCCCTGTGTTCTGCTAAGTTTGCAGGTAGAAGTTCAGGAGCTATGCTCAAATACAGACTTTTTCATTGACCACAATTCAGCCATTAATTTTTTTCATGCTTTTCTTTACTTATAGTACCAGAGACATCTCCACAAAAGCAGGTATTGTGCCTCCCTGAGGTGCCTTTATTCAGAATGGTTATGATAATGCATTAAAGCCTTGGCAGAAGCCACCAGAAGCAGCAAGTCTCAAAGCACGATCGGTACAAAAACCATACAAAACCCCCAACTCTCACACCCCCTAACCTCTCTGGCTCAACAGAAACCTGAAAAAGTAACATTTTACTTCACATTTGCAGTTTATTAGTTCCAGGGAGACCTTATTGCAGCCTTACAATACTTAAAGAGGGCTTAAATGAAAGATGGAGAAAGACTCTTTGTCACGGATTGTAGTGATAGGACAAGGAGTAGTGCCTTTAAACTAGAAGAGGGGAGATTTAGGTTAAATATAAGGAGGAAATTCTTTGAGGGTGGTGAGGCCCTGGCACAGGCTGCCCAGAGCAGCTGTGGGTGCCCCATCCCTGGAGGTGCTCAAGGCCAGGCTGGATGGGGCTTTGGGCAGCCTGGTCTGGTGGGAGGTGTCCCTGCCCATGGCAGGGGGGTGGAGCTGGGTGGGCTTTAAGGTCCCTTCCAACCCAACCCATTCTGTGATTCTGCGATTTATAAGTTCTATTTTTAGCAGCAGTCTGTTGATAGACAGCTGACCACGTAGACTTCAGTCAAGAAACCACTCAGCAAATTCAGTCAGCTACAAGGAACAGGACAGTTCAAGGTGCTCCTGGCTGCTTGTTTCTCAACAAAGCCATACAATCACATTTGTGCAGGGTAGCGTATTCCACCCTCCTTCGGGTAAAGTTCAAGGCAGCGACGGGAGTACTGCTTAAGCAGCACAGGGCTCGACCCATAGCCACAACATCATGGCACCAGAAGTGGCTGGCAATTAAAGGATTACAGCTGAGATGACTGTAATCCGATGAGCTCAGCCAGGGATGTACGGGGCCACTCACAGCGGGGGAAGAACCGAGGCAGGGCTCGTGTGACATCGGTGGCAGCCGAGGGGCCTCCCCCCCGGCAGCCCCAGCAGGAGGGGACCCGCCGCCCGCACCGCGCTCCCCATCATCCCGGCACAGTGGATCCGCTCCTGCTCCACGCTCCGCTGCAGCTCCAACACGTGAGTACCGGGGGAGACTGACGCTTCCCCTCTGCTTTCTGTCACGACGTGATGCATCTCACGAGTTGTATGCACTGCTGCTGGGAAATTCGGAGGGCACCAATACATGAAGGCAGCCTTAAGAAGGTGCATACTACAAACAATCCTATTACGCTGGTTCTTAACCTCAAGTAGTCTACCAGGCAGCAAAGCCAGCATAGGTTAGGGAAAAAAAAATCAACTTTTTAAACATATCTCTGTCTGCTTGCAACACAGAACAAGGTAGCTTTCCATTACATAGCTGGTTCTTCGTGGAGCTGATAATATTTATGCCAGGCATGCAGAGACACCAATTTGCCACATGCACAAGGCACCTATGGACAAGAGTTTATGTGCTTTCATTTCTACTAACCAGCAAATTAGGGATTTGCAAGAGGAAAAGCATGCTGTGCCATCTAAACACTAACACTTAGAACAACCTTGGTGTGTCAAGTGTCCTGTAACTAAGGGTAAAAACTTTTTTTTTTCTTTTTAGTATTCATTCCAAATACCTCCATAAACACTGTCAAAGGAGTAAAGAGTAACTTCCAGCCCTTCAGCTTGGCCTCAGGACGTTTTGGTACAGAGGCTTGCATTGCAGTGCATCTGGCAAGCAAGGGCACCTATGGCTGGATGCACTAGAGAGCTCTCTAACTCAGCGCCCCAAACTGCTAGGAATATAAAACCTTAAGGAAAGGACTGTGTGTGGATCACCAGGACCAGTCTGCTGTTACCACAGGCAATTCTATCATACAATCTTTCCTGACAGATTATTTACTGGACAGTTGTCACCTTCTTAAAAAAAATATAAATTAAAAATAATAAAAAAAAATAGTTAACAATGGAAGTCTAAAGGTGTTTGGAAGCAAAAAAAAACAAAATGTTAGGTCTTCCTGTTCTATAATTAAAAAAAAAGCACAATGTAATTGAATTGTAATATTTTCATTGTTCTTACTACCTTCCAAACAGTAATTTAATTGCTGAGATTGCTGAGTTAGAAAGTTTCAGTTCAGATGCCTGCTCATCTTGGTACTGAATGAACGCATTTTTTTTTAATCTTGTCTCTGACCTAACACTTAAGATTGTTTATCCTCTCTTCACTTAAAAAGAGGCAGAGGGGAAAAGCTGAGAGCAGCAAGGCTTGAAAGAAGACAGGTTGTTGAAAGAACAGAGCCATACAAGAGCTATCACTGAATCTTATTAGACTTCTGCTGTACTATGTAAACACGAGCAGACTCCTCTGATTTTCAGGAAGCAGATACTTTGGAATTGGCTAGCACAGCAGCGACTGATGCCTTTTACCATATGAAAGCATGTACGCTGGAAAGTGAAAGGGGATCAGCACATCTCCTTATTTAGTTTAGCACAAGGACAGAGCAAAGCAAGAAGCATGCACTACTCCACTTGTGGCTTCTTGGAAGAAACGAGTCAAAGCGGCATCCTGAAGACTCCCGACACAACAGAGCACCAGTGAACCACTGGTAGTTCCTACACGTGGAGTAATTCAGATGAGTAAGCACTGAGTCAGTTAAGCGGTCTGGACAGTCCATTTACATGAATGTGCTGGAGTCATTTCTGGTTCCCAGAGCAGCTCGTTAGGTACAGGGTTGCAGTCATGACTTCCTGGAAGCCACCATCCGCTAAACCGGCTGCATTTGCTTATTTCCAATATGGTTAACAAGAAATAATACGCTGTAAGTGCAGTATTTTTGTATAATTTCTGTAACTTCACTTCTATTTCACAATCTTAAAAAAAATGTCTAGTATATTTTGAGAATGTTTTGGTTATACTAGTACAACTCTCTTGCCTGCTCGTCAGCACTTTACACCTGTAATAAGAAGTCTCAGGAGGTTCCAAGTTGAATTCAAAGAGGTTTTATCAGTCAATAATAGACAACATATCAAAGTTTAAAGGGATATTTTAACTGACCATACTTCTAAGCAAGCTCTACTGAAACTTTTCCTAGGAGAATAACAGCCACAAACAGCTTTTTTCCCCTCTCACCACTCTAACTTAAAAGCACCCTTCAGCCCCACCCAACCCCAAACACTACGATCAAGGTAAATGCAGATCCAAGTACCCACACACCTTCATGGGGACCTCATTAAAATCAGGTCAGCTGCGCTGTCCTGCACTGGACAGTTCGGTGTTAGTGACACAGGTCATCCTGAACTCATCTCACAGACACGCTATTACAGAGTCGAGTCATAAAGCATACACCTTCAGCACTGCACCTTCTGAGAGTACTCAGCAGCCTTGCTGGTGCTTATTTCCTGGAGATTTCTTTGTGGGGCAGGAGGCTGGGTCCTCTTCTTGCCCAAACGTTTCAAGTGAAAGGCTACAAAGGGCACTTTTCCTACGTGCAACACCTGTATCATTGACATGCACCTAGAGCTGGGATGATTTGATTACACTGACCATGAAATAAAACAAGTGTTTTTTTCTTCTATGGAAGACAAACCATGACAATGTCTGTACTCACTGGCAAGAGGGAGCAAAACCAAGCCATTACCATGCCCATACGCAAACCAGTTCTTGGAAACAGAGCATGAGGTGTGCTTGGGGTTATTTGCAAAACAGTCTCATTATGCTTTCCACAAAGAGATTCCACTGCAATCTCAGCATTTATCAATCACCTCATTCTTCTCCTAAGGTGAAATCCAGGCTTCCAGTCGGTTGTATGATGCAAGACTGAACACTGCACCTTGAAATTGATACAGGTGTATGCTTGAGAAATAGTTGCATGCACAGTGGAGAGGGAATGGACTACTGAGGAAATTTTCCTTTTCCAGTTATTAAACACCAGCTAATAACGAATGGCTCTGGGGTACAAGCATTTTGCCCTGGACATGATGAATTACTGGGCAGAGCACAGGTACAACGTAATACACCACGTTTAGCCTATCGGGTGGCCGTAACCAACTTGTGACACGCCTGCATGTCTACCAGGAGATAACTCCCACGGGCAGCAGCACGCAGCAGATTCCTGAGGAAGCTCTGCCTCAGGATCACCGCTCCCGCTACAACAGATCAAAGTGAATTGTTTGCCTCAGAGCACTCCCACAGGACCAAGCCATCACACAAACTGCCACACGGTTGTTTAAAGCCTACGGTTGTTTAAATCTTGGAAACAAAGGAAAAAGAGCGGCGATAACCAACTCCTTTGGTTCTGGTGCCAGACATAGTCTTGGTAGCATAAAAGCCGCGCAGTGAGCAGACTTCCTGCGCTGACAGCTCTGCCTCTTGCCCAGAACACAGACCCCACACTCTCAGCGTCTCCCTCGCTGCTCCACCCCAAAAACCCAATGCTCGCCGGCCTCATCCTGCTGGTGGCACGCGAGCAGCCGTGCCAGCCATGGCACCACCAAGCGCCATCCAGGCCTGACAGCCACCGTGCCACCAACCACCACCTCCAGGCCTAATGTTTCTCTTCCCCCACACACATACGCAGCCCCAGCACCTCTCGCCCTCCGAGAGATGAGAAGTGGGGTGGCAAAAGACACAGAGGAACCGCAGGAGGAAGGGGCTGCTCAGGGACTGACCAGCAGCGAGCGGGGCCAGGAGGCCCGGCCTGGGCGATAGGTGGTCAGCCTGGACAGCTTGCAGTAGAGCAGAGAAGGGTCCCTGAAGGTCGGCTCAATAGCTGGCACGGTGGGAGAAGCTGGCCACGGAGGAAAGAAACGCCGCTGTGAGAATAAAACCTCCAGAAAGCAGAGGGGGCAGCACGTGGGGTGCAAGGAGCCCCAGTACGCGTTTATATTAATCGCTCGTGAATGAAAGCAAGCACCCCCACTCCCCCCAGCTCCAAAGCCTATTTCACTCCACAAAAGCCAAGCAGTAAGAGTAGATTAGACTCTAATAGGGATTAATACAAGTTAAGGTAGCACTAATTTCCACTACGGAGACCAGAGAGGTTAGATGTGGGATAGCGTATCTGCCACTTGTAGCAGCAGCTTGAAAAAAAGCTGAAGGGCAGAAGTACCACCAGATGAACACGTGCTTGCTTTGACACCTGTCTGGCTCCGTTCGTGGTGTCCCCCATATCCAGCCCTGTCCAAAGCAGAGCTCAGACACGCTGAGCACCGTCAAGGCACGGTCAGTGATTTCTAATCGGCTGTGTAATGGTCAGTGGGAGACTTCTTATCCAGTCTCAGCAGCTCTGACCCGCTTCCTTCCAACGCTACCACCCATCACCGCTGACTGGCAGGGAAACCCATTTGCACAAAAGGCAGAAGCTAACCCAAGCAAAGTTTGAGGCAGAAAATGAGATGAAATTCAGATCCCATTGTGTCTTACCACAGCTATTTCAAAGCTATAAGTTTAATTTTATTAGCAACCAGTACTTCAGTTCATAAAAAAGTGACCAATAAAAGATAATGGCAGGAAATTAAATGAACCTTACCATGATTTAGAACCTTATTCTGCAATACTAAAACTGCACAGAAAGTACACTTGGAAAAGGAAAAAGCCCAAAAGAAGTAATCATAAAAGCATCCAAACTGCTAGAGATGCAGAGACATATTAAACCTTTCTTAGAGAGTAATGGAAAAAAAGTGCAGGAATAGACAAAACTTAAATATTAAGTATGCGTTATGATTGCCATATTGCCAGAAATACTGGTCAGACAATCCATTCATTGCTTGCCCTTTCATGTGTGCTACAGCACTTAGAACTCCATCCACCTTTAAATTCAAACAAAATAATAAATAGTTTCACTGCAGGAACTGGAGACACCAGCTACACTGTGTGGTTAAACCAGGAAAAAAATAAAAATCTATTTCCTGACTGTAGGCCATATTTTCAAAACAGGTACCACAAAAAGTATTTTTTCCTTAATTACTAGAAAGACTAAGAGGCTCAAACCTCTGAAGTTCTTCAGTCACAACCTTTGGGAAGTAGGCTGTGGTGTTTGTCTACCACCCAAAAAAATAAAAAATGAAATAAAATAAAGAATGCTCAGTTTATGACTGAACTACTTAAACCTGCAGATACTCCTACCAGCTGCAAAACCATCTACAAACTCACTGATATTTACCCAGACAACTGAAGATTTGTACTCTGAAGAGAAGGATCAGAGAGCAGAAAGTAGAAAGGAAAAAAAAAAGGTAAGGAACTACCCTCCCATAGCCTCTCTCTCAAACATTTAACTCAAATTCAAAAACTACATGGAAAGCAATATCCTTTCTGAACTAGACAACAGTTATTGTGGCCAGGTTTTCTGATCACAAAAAAAATCTACTGAACCACACTTGATAAGCTTGAACTTTGGAAATTGGCCAGAATTTTCAAATTCTCATGAATTTTCTGAAATACAACATGAGAATTCTGACATCATCCAATACATTCTCAATTCCAAATTTTTCATCACAAAGGTTGTGTTTTTTTTTCAAAGTAGTTATTAGGTACCTTTACCAAAACCTCAACCCAATTTCTATTTTACAACGTAGCCCTTCCTCCAAGAGATTTCTGTTATTGTTTCAGTTCTAGATTGTTTTAATATGGAGCAAGTTGAAATTAAGTTTCACAAACTAGAATTTTTATTTTCCATAAAAGTGAATTATTCTATATAATACAGAGTTCTAACAAATTGATTCTGGTGGAAAATAGGATTATTTCATTCTGAAGATGTCCACATGCCTATCAATTTTATGGAAGCATTTCCCTTCACAAAGTTTCTTTTGGATTTGCATTTTAAAAGCAACATATTTCTACTCAGTCACTTGCAACTGAAAAATGAAGGTTGGAAAAAGGAACCATCTCAGTAGGTCTTCTCTTACGCCTTTCCAGTTGAAGATTTAGTTGGGTAGGTAGCACAAAAGATAAACTCCAAAGGTCCTCAGCAGTTCAAAAGATACAGAGGGCCTCACCGAACAGACAGGCACAGGTAACCAGTGAGCACAGTGCGTACATATGAAAAGCACATTTCTCCTGTGTGCTGAAGTCCAGCTGCAAGTCTCGAGAAGTCTGCCAGTTATGCCAGTTTAACATCTGGATCATCTGAAAGCTACTGAGCAGCATCCCCAGTCCTCAGCTGTATCAGGCTGGTCCACAGAATACAAAAAGTGTGATAATAATAGGCTACTACAGTCAACTGAGTGAACACATAGCTTTGAACTAAGGTGTGCTGTGTGTAAATTTAAGTAGGATCACATACGAGAAGGGTAATGCTCAACTCCTAACTATGCCACCTGTCTGTTGCTCATTTGAACAGGATGCTCCCCTCTCTAGCTCTAGTTGTACCACCACTCCCTTCCGCCACTTAACTGCAGGGTTGGAAGGAAATCCACCTCTAATGACTTCAGAGGCCCTGTAAAATTACTGCTTTCCTCAAAAAATCCACATGCAATTGACAGTGTGGATGATCAGGGATATTATGCGAAGCTATCTTACTCAGTAATCCAATATAGTCTACACATTGCCCGAGCCATTTTAAAAATAATTAAAATTGTTCCTCTGATCTGTCAAAATGTTCTTCAGTAAACAAGCTCTTGATGCCTTTCCTAAAGCTTCTGAATTAAAAAGTGAAACGTTACTGAGAAGTAGGTCCTTGTTGATTACGAAGCAACAAGGTCATACTGGAACAGAAGCGCATCGAGATAGCTCACTTCCAACTAGTAAGAGTTACAGAGCCAAGCAGTACTTCCCAGCCGCCTTTATGTCTTTACAAATTAAGGTGCCTGTGTTGTCATAATATCCTTACAACCTCCAAAACAATGGCTACACATATCCATCTAGACAGATCTAACTTGAGTATTAAGGCACCCTTAAGAAATACCCTTCCACCTTCTATATGATGTTGGAGGAAGTGAACACAATTCCCTTATTTCTACAGTTGGGGTAGTTCTTGACAGAAATTAGCCTTAAGAAAATGGATATTACAGAAAAATGATGTGCAGTAAGATGTTCTGACTTGTGGGCAGAAGTACCTTGCCCACTTCAGCTTGACAAACAGGTAACATCTGCAGGCTCTTGCTGTTCCTGGATGACCTCCACTAAAGCAACAGCCAACATGCTGGTATTACTAGAGGAGTATCCAAGCAGACCATGGAGTAGAGGTCAGTTTAAGCCATCCAGGGACTAGGCAGAACAATTAACATCTGTCACTGCTTCCTATTTGAGGAGTTAAGAGCAGAAAAGCTATGTGAAGAATGACACTGTTAAATCCTCATTTCCAAAAATGGCACCATATGCATACTCCGCTAGCTATGTACATCAGAGGCCCCTTTTTCTTCAGTATCAATATTCAGACATGTCCCAATGGGATTTACAAGCGCACACATCGGGGGGATGGCTCCGAAATCACGCTGCATGCTGAGCTCAACGCCGCCTGACAACGAGGTAAGGGATAGACATGGTGCTACGACCCGGCGTGGTGCAGGCGCCGGTCCCAAGGACCTCACAGGGACAGTTTGCTGCCCGGTCACCCCCATCCTTCACTGACACTAAATGTGTCAGCAACAAGCAATCCAGTAGCGGCTGCAACCCCAGAAATCCAGGCAGAAAAAGCATTTTGGCCACACCCTTTCTTCTATCCAAACGCATGAAACACCAGGCAGTATGTAGGGACCTGGGTCCCTGCATTTACGGCCCCTTAAAGTTACTTTGCTGGCTAATTAGGACTGTTTCCTTAGCCCTTGACTGCCCCATATCAAAAAGATTTTCAAGGTATCACACAATGGTTATCACAACTTTGATACACTATCACTGAGCTGGCATGGAGCAGAATTACCCTTAATACAAAGAGTTCTTGTCACCTGAAATACAATTGCAGTGATACTGGTTGCAGAAAAAGCAGCCCTGGCTACAATTTCTAGCCCAGCATACTTTCCCCAACAGCTGCTCATCAACAATTCAAGCGAGACGGTCAGGACCGGACCATGCACAACACAGACCCCCCAAAGGAGCAAAGCAAGTCAGAATCCTGCTAAGCTATGGATACAAATGCCACTTCCCCCTGCAGTTATGATGGGGGACCGTGACACCAAAGGAGAGGCTGGTTATCAGGAATGCTCGCTACCTAAATCTTTGTTGTTTAGGAAATGAGCCAATACATGTAGCTGAAGGGCACGTTTCTTTTTTATTTATTTATTCATAAGAAAAGAATGGCTTATACAGCAACTAGCTATAATTAGTCGGCACCGAGCCTGTGACAATCGTGTCAGAAGTAGGCAAAGAATAGACTGCACACCCTGCAAAGGGATTAAGATTATGGACATTTTTCCTGCTCAGTGATTAAGACAAATCTGAGCCATCTCCACAGAGAGGCAGAAGCACCGATACTCCGACGGCTTGATGGCACTGAATCCACCAGCAGCGTGAGAGCTGTCTCGGCTCTGTCCATCTCAGACGGGCGCCCGAACCTCGGCCTGCCAGCTCAGACAAGGACCCGCACCCCCTCCTGCCCATCCGTCTGACAGGTCTCTTATTTATTTTAAACCTATATCCCACCCTGGACCCACAAAGCCTTTCATCAGTGACAGGTATTTTTCACAGGAAAAAAAAAAAAAGTTGAGCTTAGGAAGAAGAAAACCAAAAAACTACCTCTTTCCTTTTAAGTACAACAACAAAAACCACAAGAATCATTCGATCCCGCAAGATCAAACTGTCAAGATAAGAGGAAAAATGCCTGTGAGATTACAGAAAGTCAACAGATCTTTGAGCAGCTGAGGAGCGGCCGTGGTCTGAAGGTCCACAGCCCCCACCCTCATGGGGCAGGGGGCTGCCGAAGCCCCCGGGGCTGTGTGGGGACACGCTCCGTCCCTGAGGGAGGGTCCTCCCTAGGTGCATGAAGAGCACACCCACACCTTTTTTTTTTTTTTTTGTGTTAATAATCGGAGTTCAGGTGTGGCACGGCTCTTTGGGGGCTGCATTTCAGGCTCGCACCCATCCTTCAAGCACGCATTTATCGCGATTCGTGCGATATGAAGGAGAGCCGGGGGACCCACGCCGCCGCCCAGCCCGCTACTTTCTCATCCTCCAAGGCATCCGCAGGGGGGGGAAAAGCGCCGAGGGCGAGGGAAGCAGCCCCTGCCCGGCACAACACTTGCATGCGGCACGGCCCGGCGATGCGGGGCTGAGACGCTTCCTGGCATGGCCGAAAAGCCTCGCTCGGTGGCCAGCGACGAGGCTTCGCTAGCCACCAGCCCAGCGCAGCAGCAGCGAGCCGAGGGCTGGGCGGGGGCCACCGGCCATGTGCCCGCAGGCAGGGGCACGGCTCACCATTGTCTGCGGCCGGGGGCCACCGGAGCGGGGGGACGAGGGGAAGGGGGCGGCCGCTCGTGAAGTTGGGGCAACAGGCGCCGAGCCGAGCCGAGCCGAGCCGAGCCGGGCCCGCAGCCCCGGGGAGCCGCCGCCCCGCGCTTACCTTTCACTTGGCTCTCATACTCCGCTATAATCTCTTTGTCCTTTTTGAATCTGCTCGGGGTTGACATTATCCGCTCGCTTCTTCCGCCTCTCCCCCCCCTCCTCCTCCTCCTCCTCCTCCTCTGCTCGCCTTCGGATCAGATGAGGACTAGCAGGTTTTCGGGACGGGCTCGCAACTCGCCTCGAGCCGGGCGAGCGCGGCGGCGGGCGGCTGGCCCCGGGCGGGGAGGCGAGGCGGGAGGCGGCGCTCAGACCAAGCCCGGCGCCGGCACCATCGCCCCGGGCAGGGCAGGGCACGGCCGGCGGCGGCGAGGCGCTCCGCGGCCCGGGGCCGCCGCAGGGCTGGGGGCGGCCGAGGGAAGGGCTGCGGGGGGCGCTAGGCGAGGGCCCGGCGGCTGCGCCCCACCATTGTTGTCTGCCCGGGGAAGGGGAAGGAGAAGAGAGGAGAGAGCGGGCGGTGGGAGGGAGGGAAGGAAGGAGGGAGAGAAGGAGGGAGGGAGGGAGAGAAGGAGGGAGGGAGGAGGGCTGCCTGCCCGCCTGGCGGCCGCGCTCGCTCCGCACGCCGGAGGCACCGGTTCCCCCTGCCCTGCCTGGCCGGGGCGGGGAGCGCAGCCCCAGCGGCGGGCGGCGCCCCGCCGCGCCCCGGAGAGGTGTCTCCGGGAACGGGCTGCTCCCCGCCCCCCTTCCTGCCTCCCCCCCGCCGCCGCCCGGCCGCTGCCGCCGCCCAGCGCCCGGCTCCGAGGCCCCGGCGGCCGCCGCTGCCCCGCGGGCGGAGGCCTAGCAGGCCCGGCGGGCCCCGGGAGGGGGGAAGGAGGGAAGGGGCCGAGCCCGCGGGGGCCGGGGGAGAGGCTGGAGGGAAGGTGTGATCTGTGGGGTCCCCGTGGGGCTCCCCGGTTCCCCCGAGGGCAGGGCACGGCTTCGTGGTGGCCCCTCTGAGCGCCCCAGCGTGCCCAGACCCAGCAGGGGACGGGGGCATGGTGGCACTGGGGGGAAGAGGCAGCCCCCCTCGGGACACAGCTGGTTCTGGAGAACAGGAGCCTCAGCACCCCTGTGTGGGGCTATTCGTGGGGGAAGGAAACAAAACAGGGCGGGAGGCCACCCGAAATCTTGCTGCCTTGAAGTGCTGTGCATGGCATACAGGGGCCATGGCCCTGATGGACATCAGCGTGAGAAAGATGGACACCTAGGCCGGCGAGCCCCGGTGCCCGGCTTTCCCTGTGAAAAGGCTGTGAGACAAGCGCTGTGATAAGCTGAAGGTGGTCTAGAAGGGCAGGAAGAGCTGCAGGTGGGAGCACGGGGCGAGTCACCTGGGGGAGACACGGCCCAGGCGTGCCCTTGCTGTTGGGCGATGCCAGCAGCGAGGGGTCAGCCTCTGTCTCTGCCTGCAGAGCTGGCACCGGACTCAGCCCTACAGGGCTGCGGAGGATGTGCCAGCTCTACGGGCTGAGATGACGCCGTGCGTGCCGGGAGCTGAGCGCAGCAGCTAACCAAACCAATAGCCACACTTCTCATAGGGCCTGTACTCCAAGCTCGGTTCTCACTCACAAAAGGAGTCAGACAGGGTTCAGGTTGTGCAGCCCCTTTCCCTGACCGCTGATGGCACTGAAACTCAGCCTTTCTCTAAGAAGGGTTTGGACAAGAAAACAAGAACAAATAAAAACAAGGGAAAAGCAAAGGGTGATGGACATTGCTTCTTACGACAGGCAAAGAATGTGGCTGTCATTCTTGGAGTCAAGACCAAAAGTCAACCTCTGAGGCTGCAGATGCAGACTTTGAGCTGCAGGCAGGTCAGCTCTGAGGAGGTTAAAGGTATGTAGGGGGCTTCTGGAGACACAGAGGGCTCTACTGGCTTCAGGTAAATCCAGGAGTGATTAAGCAAAGTTGCAGACTAGCCACAAAGAGTTTCCAAAGGTGTGAGGCATGAGTGTGGTGAAAGTGCCCAGAGAAATAAAATACCTAGAGATCCTGTCCTGGACAGCTAGTCCTGACACAGCCAGGACCTGATCCTTTGGGACAAACAGGAGTGAGCGCCGGGATCATCTGCTGCTGGGAGGTTTAAGCCAGCTACCCAGTAACTTGGCTGGATTTGAGATTTAGTGCTATGGAGATCTGGCCCTTGGGGGGAAATGGCAGGGTTATCGTGCTAATGCTGACTTTCTTGGCGGTGTTTATGTTTAATTCTTACAAACCCGTTGCCTTACCATTGCAGCTACTCACTTCCACACCTCTACCACACGTTTCTAGCAGTAAGCATATATATACCCTTTGCAACACATCTTTCACCTTTGTTAGGTACCATGCTCTCCCATGCTACAGGATTCCTGTTCTCCTTACACCCTCTTCATGTGCTGTTCTCTATAATTTTATTATGTCTCTTCCTCTTGCTCTCCCAGCACAGCTACTCAGTGCTGATCCCAATTCTGATCACCTAAAACAATCTTAGCACAAGACGTTATTGTCTGAAGCCAATTTACCTCCAAGCTGGATGGTCAGATTACATCCCTTGAATAAGAAGCCCTGACTCAAAAGAGCAATCATCTTCATAATCCCACCAAACTCTGATTTTCATCTCAGCCTTTGATGCTTGCTTCTTTCCTCCTGGCTGTTCCAGTCCATCTGTTAGCCTGGGGACAGGCTGATTTACAACACAGTAGGCCACTTTCCCAGGGGACACAGGGTGCTAACTGGAGATTAGCTGTGAATCTTGCCTCGTCTTGCAGAGCAGAGTGTTTTCACAGCTGCTGAGGACGAAGAACAGTGGTCAAGTCCCCTCGTGCCCTGGGTGAAGCTCTGCAGGTTGGCCAGGCCAGTCCCAATCTCCCTTGTCTGGGAGCTGGGCATGCAAACCGTGCCTCAGATGTGGCTGGGGTCATGGATTTGAAGTTACCTGCCTCCTCCTCTCTTGGGGGCTGAAGGATGCAGCCCTATCTTGCCAACAAGCCTATGATGGGAAACACCACCCAGATCTTTCTGCCCAGAAGAAGGGTGCAGAGGGGAGGCTGAATGTCTGCAGCACCCCTTCCCCTGTGTGCTAGGTGCTGCAGCCAGGGGCTGTGCCTGTCTCTGTGAAGCCACAGAGAGAGCTTTCTGTTTCTCTGCAATCGCCTGTGAGGATTCAGTAACCATCTGCCCATGGAAATTGCTCTCCCTGCCTGTCTCCCTGCGTTCAGCCTGCTGGGCTCGGGGCTGCCTGTCCGTGGCAGGATCACTGACCGAGGAAGGACTCGTGTCCCCAGCCGGCAGGGGCATGCCAGGCTCAGAGCTGCACGTATCCTGGATCCCTGGGTTAGGGCCGGCCTCTGGGACAACCGGGACTGAGCTGGCTGAGAAATCTGATTTCCATCCCCCCTACCACTCCCTGCCCTTCTTTAGGGATTGCCAAAGGATTGTGCATTATTACATGGGTGTAATCTTCTTTGAAGATGTTCGTGGCAGCTCAAGTCTCCGGACTCAATTCCGCACTGATTTACACAGCCTGCAATCCCATCGCGGGGATGGCGACTGCACAGGAACAGCCCCTGCCTGGCTTTGCAGTGTCAGGTTTGAGGTGACTTACAGGGCAGAAGAGATTATTACAGAAATTCCTGTCTTTTGAGACTTGTTCCCGGAAAGGTCCCAGCAGACTTCCCATCAATTTTAAGAGCAGCAAGCGCCAGGGCTCTGTAACAGTCCTGCTATATGAACCTCTGTGCATCCATGAATGGTGTTGGAAAACGCTGGCTTATCTACAAGGTTGTTCTGTGAACTCTGAATTATGGCATGTAGAGCATATCCAGCTCTGGTCAGGGAGGGTGCTGCAACATTTAAAAAGTATTAGGATAAAGCTGATTGAGAGCACATATGTTGTTGCAAGAGGCAGAGTTGTATCAATAATGCAGGGCAGTGGGGTACTGCAGCTGTGCGGTACTGGAGCAGGGTTTGTGGACGGTACCTCAGTGTGCAGTTAGATAATCTACTCCGTCGGGGAACTGGAAATCCTGAATTATGTATGATAAAACAGCAACGTGTTTATACAGAGAGCAGTTCCTGCAATACTTCATGCACTCAGTGCAAAAATGGAACAACACGGGCATGCTGGATTCTGCTTGCCTGAGAACTTCATTATTGTATTTCATTTACACAGACTGATGAGCTGCGCAGTATTTGCTTTCTTGTGCTGCTAATAAAAATAGACCATATAACTGATTGCTGGAGTATCACCGACCTCTCTGTGAGCACATAATGAAATGCATCAGCCCCCTTAAACAGCAAAACCCTACACTAATTTTCTTTAGGCTGAAAAGGAGACAGAAATAATTCATCACGCTTTATAATTGCAGTCAATCAGTCATTTTACAGTTGGATGGGAAGTCTCTAAGCGAACGACCAAGCTTTAACTGAAAGAATGAAATACTTGATTGTTACTGAAAAAAAACACCACAATAAGAGGCACCATTCAACGAGCTTGTTCAAACGTTTGTCACTGATAAGATGTACATTTCTATAGAATCAAATCTATTTGCTTGGCAATTAGATTATTTTAGTAAAATCGGTTGCTTATCTAAGATATAAAACCAGCAAGGCTTTTTCCTCCCTCGCAATCAGTGCAACGCTTAATGCTGCTCTGTGCTCATAAACTCCTGAGACAAGGAGACAAAATCTGGGATAATGGGGTTTGTCACTGGCTGTAGAAGAGCTGGGACTTCACCCTGGCTGACCTGAAAGTGGGTGGCTCTGAAGGATTCGGCTGGACCTCCGCAGCAGTGAAATGTGGCTCGCGAGCTGCCCGAACTTCACCAGTCCAGGAAAGGTGTTTCCCTCATCCCGGCTTCTATGAGAGGCTAAGCTGTCTCTGATCTTTCATTTCCAGAAACAGTACTCTGATCACTGGCATAGGCATCTTGCTTGCCAGGGCCTGTGTGCACAGCATCTTCTGGAAGCAGAGCAAAGGAAGCAGAGGCATTCTTACTTCACATGGGAGTGCCTATAGGCGGAGTACATAGAATTGGTAATGTGCTTTAAATTTATGCTACACCAGGATCTGTAATCATTTTAATGTGTAGACAAACCCCAGGGGTTTAATGTGCACTTCTTAGGGTTATTGTTTTTGTTTGTTGAGCAATTGCTGTGTTTCTTTTGGACATAGTGATCCGAGTGGAGATTGTGAGCTTCACACACCTAAATTTAGGCAACTAAAGACATATGCCTAATCTAAATACGTTACTTAACTTTCTCCAAAGTCAACGGAGTTGCGGGCATGTCCTTGGTGATGATCAACACAGTTCACTTATTTTAGATATTTCTTTCAGGATGAATTTTGTTCCAGTTTTCCTTACTGTCCTAACCAGTGGTCATGTCAGACAGGAGCGAAGTTCTCTTTGTAAAACCTGAAAGCAATATGCTGAGTGTTAACAACACTCCATTAGAAATATGGTTATTAGTTTTAATACCTTGCTCCTGATTAAAATGCGCAGATAAGCATCTGCAGACTGTTTGTTCACTTACTATTTGTAATCATGTTGGAAAGGAATCCCGTTGGCCTGCTGTCTGAAGGAGGGTTCAGGAAAAATACCCTTAGGTAACCTTCTATATATATGCGTATGCATCTGTGCATGGTTGTGTGTACAGCCAAACCTGCCACGTTCAAATGCACGCGGTAGCTCTGTCAGTACAAAATGCATACAACTTCTGGATCCACTGGGGAATTGTTCACATCACAGAAAAAAAATCTTCCAGGTAGAGTCACGGGCTTGAAATGAAAGAGAGCCTTCTGTCTGAGTACGGTAGGATTTCAGCCCTGGAGGACTGGTACTGTCTGGTACATGAAAAATCATTGTATTTCTTGTAAAGCAAAAAGAAAAGCACCAAACCCAAACCTCCTCGTATTAGTTTAGTTGCTGTTTTGTTTGAAGAAATTAATGAGACTTAAAACAGTAATTGGTATGTCAATATTTAGTCCTTTGGCTTTACTGTCATGAAAGTCTTACGAGGAGCGGCTGAGGGAGCTGGGCTTGTTCAGCCTGGAGAAGAGGAGGCTCAGGGGCGACCTCATCGCTCTCTACAGTTACCTGAAAGGAGGCTGTAGAGAGGTGGGGGTTGGTCTATTCTCCCACATGCCTGGTGACAGGACGAGGGGGAATGGGCTAAAGTTGCGACAGGGGAGTTTTAGGTTGGATGTTAGGAAGTACTTCTTTACCGAAAGGGTTATTAAGCATTGGAACGGGCTGCCCAGGGAGGTGGTGGAGTCACCATCCCTGGAGGTCTTTAAAAGACGTTTAGATGTAGAGCTTGGGGATATGGTTTAGTGGAGTACTTAGTGTTAGGTCGGAGGTTGGACTCGATGATCTTGAGGTCTCTTCCAACCTAGAAAAATCTGTGAATCTGTGAATCTGTGAAATGCAGTTTAATGTTTCCTTGTTAACTTGCTCATTTTGAGGGGTGCTAATAGGACTAATGACATAACTAATACATGGGAAGCGATGAGGCTTCTTTATGCCTTTTGCTGTTATTAAGAATATTATCCTTTTTCATACGGCATTGCTGTTCTCTTCCCAATTAGTAATTATGAGGAATGAATTCCAGGTAATAACTTTCTCACTTAATGAGAAGAGATTGAAGCAGTCTTGCCGTTTTGAAAGAAGACACATCCAGGTAATTGCATCCTCGGTGCAGGGTTTGTGTTCTCTGTAGGGCTACTTCCATCCTGTTGGGAACCTTTAAGTCTCCAGTACACCAGTTCTTCTCAGCCTAATGATCTGAATACTCAATCTGTAAGCTTCATGCACCTAAATTTAGGCAGCTGCATGTGCCTTACACCTGCCAGCTCACATGCACCAGCATTCTTCTGGATCTTTATCTTCCTAAATTTAACAGCTGTATTGTGCAGAGAAGTCCTAGGATCTTTTTTGGTTTAGCTTTTCTTTCCAAGCCCGGTGGGAAAACACTGGTGTGTTTGAGAGAGCTTTTCCAAGTGAGCCTGAGGGGCCATGTTAGTGGTAATTTAAGTCTCTGATGAGCAGATAATTGCAATGCTGATAATTAGCTTTTGGCTTAAAATTTTCTGTTTGCATTGTTTATGTTTGTTCTATCAGTTCTCAGCTAAAAATGAAGTACTTCTGCTACTTCATTACTCCTGACCTTCTCATCCTAATGGCTTTGACTGGAGAACATTAAAAGTTTGATTAAATTTAAAAGGAGAAGATGCTGTACTCGAAGCAACATCAGAGAATTGAGAACATTATATTTTTAAAAATCAGGTCTGTGTACTTCATCATGACGTTGCTGCCTGACGTTAACTAGAATGCTTACATGAACAGATCTGCTGGATTGCACCCCCAGCACTTAGAGAGGGGGACGTAACTCCTAGTCTTGCTTTCCTTGGTTGACCTACACAGGCCATCCAGATTTTGCAGAATCTCAGCTTTTGGGGCTGCGTCAGTCCATGCCAGTAGTTTAAAGGTTATGAACTGCCTTCATTTATCTCAAAAGGGCATTAATTTTGAAGCCCAGCAATGACACTTCAAATGTCAGCCTTGTTCATTTTAGCAGAAACATCTAGCTACTATGCTTATTCATTAGTGTGGGCTAGAAGGGTGGGAACAGCTGCAGCCTAGCAGACTAAAAAAGTGCATTGCTATTAATGGTCTACCCAGCACGCTGCCATTTCTCTGATTCAGCCCCTTGGCCCACCCTCTGGCTGAGCCCTTCCCCAGGAGCGAGGCATATGCGGAGAGGAACAAGAGCGGAAAAGGAAAGGCAATTTCTGTAGAATTTTCTCTTCTTCATTATGGGGAGCAGCAGTGTGCTGCTTTCATGAGTTCTTTTTTTCCTCCAGCTACTTTTGGCTTTGCTGTTGCAAAAAGATGAACCAGAATCGTGTGGAAGGGGTGCGGCAAATGGAGATAGGAAAGGATATGGGCACCAACCTGCTCTTGAGGAGACCTGTTTTTTCTACATTTTGGTTAATGACGGTTTACCTCAAAAACCCAGCTGCCTGCATGGTCTGAGAGCACTCCAGGGTGAGCTGGGTGGTGGCAGCTGGAATGGTTTCAGGCTGCAGAAGGAACTGAATTCAGACCTCCCACTTCATGGGCTGCTGCTCCCTGAATTAAAAGCAACACGATGTCCTTCTCCTGCCATCAGGTTTTTAAAGACGGAAACCCAAACGCTGCTCTTTCAAGCCCTTGATACTTGCGTGATCCCCTAAAGGGAAGGTGGTCCTTGGTTGCAGTCTCCATCTCCAAACTAGAAACACCTAGCCCTGGGCTGAGAGGAGACTTCAGACATTTCTTTGTCCTTGGCTTTTCTTATTGCCAGGCTGGAAGATGCTCTTAGCATAGCATGCAAGGCTTGGGGGGTGAATTTGGAGGTGGTTTCCTAAGACAATGCCCACATCCCTGCTGCAGAGGTATGGCTCTGCGGGGGCTGGGGAGGCAGGAGGTGCTGGGGGTACCTGCATCTTCTATCGGATGTAATTTTCTGTCATATCCTCAGGTTGCAGCTGACCCTCTTGAGCTGCTGGTTCTCATCAGCAGTAGACACACAGTAGTTTGAAGGTAAGATGCAGTGATCTTAGCTTCACAACTAGAGCTTCAAAGTAAAGCTTTCAAGTTTTCCTTCCATTGTCCAAGAAGTGTCTTACATTAAAGAAAATCTGCGAGGAGTTTAAGAGCTATTTTCCCATCCTTTCTTTCTTTGTATGTGTGTTTCTTTGCACTTTTCTTAGTGTTAGCTTCTTTTTGTTGTTTGTGTTCAGCGGACCACTGTCATAACAACCGGGTGTACAAATATCGCAAAGTACACACACTTTTTTTTCTAAACGAGTAATGTATTTTCAGAGTCATGGCTCTGGTTCTCACATGCACACATATAACTGAAAGCTTTATGTTAACAACTGCTTCAAAATAATTTTTTTTACCAAGAGCTTAGTGTAAATGACAATATCTGTTTAACATAATCTGTAGTTTTCACAAATGCTAAAGACAAAAGATATGCAGAAAATCTTTCTTGAGGGGCTCCAGTGCAGTTTGCAATTCAGGCTATTAAAATATTTCAAATGCCAGAGCTCCCTCACGTGGAAAGATGAGGAAGGCGGATTAATGCCAGGAGGAGGTTCTACAGACACCAACCAAAGCTTCCAAACCTCAACAAGAAAATATTTATAACAGACATTTATTTTTTTTTCCGTCTGAATACAGTAGAAGATCCTCTCTTCTTTTCTTGCAATATAATATTATTTGAATCAAATATTTGTACAAAATCTGAGAAAATTAACCTACATGGACCAAATTTTCACATAACCTTAACAGTTCTTTACTGTTGACAGCCATGTGACTACATTTGCCCATGTTGAGTTGGGTGGCATGAATTACGAAACCACGATGTCAGAGATGCGCTAGGGTAATGAAGGTTTGTTATGTTAACATCCTACAACCGTGACTCTCTGATTCAGTAACTGCAGCAAATATAACACAAAATACATGACATTCATTTAAAATGTGTGAACTGGTGTGGGTTTGCTTTCGTAACACAGATCAGCAGTATTTGGAACCTCTACAGGAGCTGGTGCCTCCTTTTATGGGCTTTCAGGAGTGACAGTGGGTGAAGCCAAGCCCATGTGAATGACAAAGTCTAACCCAGGCTGAGTAACACATTCGCAACAAGAATGGATTCTTGATTTCCAAAAGGCTGAGGAGACAATTATTTCAGGAGATCTCCAGTATTGCTAATTCTGGCTGTAATCCTCTCAGTGGCTTTCATATGCCAGAAATCTTTGTTATTCTGGGGGAAATGATACCTTGTGACATACGCATTTTATAAATAAGGTAATTTTCCCAAATACAGTAAAAAAAAACATAATGTATATTAACAATTATTAGATTGAGAATGTAATATTATTAGATTGAGAATTTTATATGAGAAGAAAATTAATTAATGGAGCTTAACGCTCCTTTCCAACCAACTTATGCTTACATTGCTGACAATATTAAGCAGTGATTCAAGCTGTAGATTTAAAAATGAGTTGGCAGCAGATGGATGCTGCTGGTAAACTAAGGAGAAGATTCAGCATGATGCTTATAATTCGGTGGTGGCTCAGCTGATGTGAATCTGCATTAGATACAATGGTATCAGTAGCTGGGGATAGAAGGACAGCGCTACATAAATCATGTGCATTGTTATATATTCTCGAGGTACATAAGATGTTGCCTGGCAACTGCATGTCTCCTCGCTCAGCAAAGTAAGTGTTTTTAATTATGTCTCTGTGATACTGCATGATCATGGAATTAAGAAAACCGACTCTGCCTGAGCACTTTAAAAATGGCATTTATTAAAAATTATACTAACCAGCATCCCAATCATCAATATGCCTTGTCTCAATCAAGCATCCTGTGCCTCTGGTGTTCCTAAGCACATGTTACAATATTGCAGTTCAAGGATAATTATGCAGAAACAGTTTTCTTTTCCTTGAATATTTCAGTATTTATAGGATTTATAAAACATCCTTCACATAGTCAGAGGATGCTGCTCCTTTTTTTTTTTTTCCTTTTTCTCTACCACTTTGTGCTTTCTTCTTTGTACCCACAGAGACAAGAAATTGGGGTATTTTTTTCTCCTGTCACTTGGACCTCTACTCTGTGTAAGGGAAGCCACTCATATGTAGATCATCTTGTCACATGTCAGTCATTTACAACATACTTCATCTGGATTTAGGAAATCTAAGCACACCTGTAAAATTAGATACAATATATACCATATTGCCAGGTTTCTGTAAACTGCATCTACCACACTATATCTTAAAAGGCCAAGAATGGAACATGTTAGCAAAACACTTCTTAAAATCACAACCCTGATGCACACTCTAGTCCACAGTCTTCAGGGCACTAGCATCTGTGAAGGCCACACATAGGGAAGGAATGGTAAGTCTCATGAATCTTTAACAGGCCCAGCTTCAGCAGGAAAGGGAGAGAACCTGAAAGTCACCAATTCCCCATAGCATACTGGCAGGACACTCAGCAGTGTGGCAGCTAACCCTCGTCGAGCTCATTTTGATGGAGTCAAAATGAGCTGTAATGGACTCCCCTATTTTTGGAGTGAATTCTCAAACCAGAAGGTGGGTGATAGAAAGACTGTTTTGATTTCACTACGTTTCTGTTTTGTGGATTCCTGCCTGTTTAAGCATCTTGAACTTTGAGACCACCTCTTGGGCTGGACCTCTTAAGGAACTTAGGAATTCCATTCTCTTCTAAAATTGATTTATTTTAGGCAGAAAGAGATGCTGAGTTGCTCACAGGTAAGAAATCCCAGGTAGATGTGGAAATTCAGCTACACCTAACAAAAATTTTCAAGTCACACAGACAAGTGTCTAGTGAAGCAGTGTGCCACCAGCATTACTAGCCAGCTGGTGCAGAGTTCTTTGAATTGAAACCTTGGACGTAGGTATTCAATTCTGCCTTATTTCTGTATTTTATCGAAACCTTACTCTTGTCCTTTATTTTTATTTTTATTTTTTTATTTTTTATTTTTATTTTTATTTTTTTTAGGAGGGAGGAGGGGCAGTAATGGGCCCAAGTTCCTACTGCAATAGTGTTCTTTTGATGTCTTTGCACCTAATTGCCTATTAAGGAAGCTTCAGGAAATAACTGAGTGCTAGATCACTCCTTCTAAGAAAACAGCCCCTGGGAGATGATCTAAGAGATGATGGCAGTAGTAGTACTCCTTCATATCATACTCAGCTCTCTACAGCTTCTTCTCTGTATGGTTACATGAGAACAAATGCCAAAGCCTCCGGGGCATTGTTCCTTCATACCCAGAATTTCTATCACTAAATTCATGTTACACATTTTTTTCCTGCTGTCTGTATAGACTTCTTACCTAATTTTATAAAGGGAAAGAAATGTGTTAAACTTAGCATTAATATGAACATATGGTATCAAACATACAGTGAAGGGAATCGAATTAGAAGACTGAGTTATATCTGTCCCTCCTCCCTTCCCTGAAACCTTCTCACCTAACTTGAAAGTACCTATAGAGAAAATAAATAAATAAATCTCCAAACCCAAACCCATGGCAATAGGACATGACTCAGAACTTGGAAAGCAGTCAGGGCAGACCAGTCAGGGCAGAGCAGGACAGAGCCACCTGGCACAAGATTTTTTTGTTGGAAGTTTCCTTGCCTTGGTCCCAAATTGTGTTAAACTAGGATGATTTTACATCTCTTTGCATAGAGAGCTGTGAAGGATTGATGCAGGGTTATTGAAAAGGTTAATAAAAAGTGCACTTCAGAGGATATCTTTTAGATACATCATATTGGCCCAGTGTAAGATTTTAGTCCCTACAAATCAAGCACTGCAATACTTAATGCCAAATGCAGTCTTAGCTATTTTGTTCCTTTGTATGGAGCGTGGGGAGAAGCAACTGCCCAGAAAATCCTGCGTGCTGTGAGGAAGTTGCCTTGTGCAGGCCAGGAGACATGGGCATGAAGTCTGGGATCCCTCCTCAGCTTCCTGGCATGGGACCACGTGTCTTGGCCACACGAGGCAGATGATAGCTCCTGATACCTACACTTATCCTATTAAATCATGGAGCACAGCTGAACCTTTTCCCCTGTGTAGCAGCCTACTGGTTAGAGAATGTTCCCCAAAATCATACCTGCCGTAGCTGGAGGGATTCACCTCTGCATCTCACTGCCCCAAAAAATGTCCAGCCCATAGACCATAGGCAGTGCTGGCTGGGGAAGCAGTCTCTGCTCCACCACCTAAACCGTGTGGCTGGGCAGAGAGAATGATGAGATTAGCTGGAGGATGAACAGATAGGACCACAAGAGAAAAAAGATGAGAGCAGGACTTACTCTGCAGTCTGATGAGGAAGCGAGGTTCCATCTGCTCTGTGTAGACGTAGGATAATGTGGAAATGAAATAGAGAAGAGAATCTTTGATTAAAAATGACTTCAGAGTTGAGGACTGCCTGTTTAACATTGAAACCGCCTGTTTTATAACTACAACCTTTTTGCAGTAGCTAGAGGGAAATCTGAAGTTACAGACCAGCTTTTTGTCATTTTGCAAAAGCAGAAGTGCAGGCTCTTATTAGCCAGTCCTGGCTGCGCTGCTCAGTTCCTGAAATAGGTCATGGAGAGAATCTGCGCTAATTAGGAAAAGTTGGTAAAGACAATCATTGCCAGTTAAAAATGAGTGCCAGGTCCATTCTACTTGCATAGCTGATCTGGAGGTGATGTAACGAACAGGTTTTGTACCCAAACTGGACATGCTGAACAGTATGACTCAGTCCTGGGAGCCGCAGGGAGCAAGTCCGATCAGGCTCACTCTGCTGAGCTGCAGCTTTGGCTGCCTTGTCAAGAACACCAGCAGCTGCACCTTCCCCCAACACCCCACAGCGTATTGACAATTACCCCTGCAGTTAAACTTTTCCTTTTCTTCTCATATCCAATTTTCTTTAATGGATTTATATTGCTCCTTCCTTTGGCTAAGTCCAACAGAGGACTTCGGTGCCCGCAGTCAGGTGAGGTAATGGCCCTTAGGGACCTGGCGTGCAGAGCAGAGTCCCAAGGCTTGCGTCAGGCGTCTCCCAGGTTCATGCAAAGTCAGGTATGAGGCTACGCAGTGCCTGGGGAGAAGGAATCATATCAGGATGGAGAGCTACAAGACTGATATGTGTGCAAACCAACATAATAGGAGCTAGCAGGAGATGGGAAGGGCAGGTGCGCTGCTACCACCAGAATTTTGGTGCCAGTGCCAGTTGGCTCAGGACGCAAGATAAAATCCCCTCTTCTTCCTACATCCCTTCCTCCCAAAGGCTGGTCGTGGTTTATCACTAAGCTTTACTTACATTAAAATCCACAAATAGCAACGGAAACCGAACCCACAGCTCCCTTTTGCTGAGGACAGTCGTAAGGCCCTGGCTGAGCCCCCGGGAGCTGCGGGGTCCTACCTGGAAGGTAGGTGCAGAGAGGAGCAGCTTTTCACAGGCTCCTCTGTGTTCAGCTTCTCCTGCTGACTCACAGCGAGGGACAGCTGAGACACCCGACCACCTCCGTGCATTCAGCCTGAAGCCCTTGAACAGGTTCTGATGCCATTTTGGCACCCAGGCATCCAACACTAAGCCCTGCAGAGCCTAAGTTTGAGCTCATCGAATAAATCGTACACATTAAACCTTTTGTTTCCTTTTCTTCTCTCTCTGGCTAAGTAGCCTCTGTTCAGTTATAGAACAGCTGTTTTGCTGCTCCAATGAGCCTGATCCTATGCATGCCCAAAAACGGGAGCTGAGGGTACTGCTAGGTCAAGCAGACAAGTGTATACAGAGAGAGATAGGTGTCTGGCCAAGCATTTAGTGATGTCTGTATCACACTTACAGCGACAGGCATCTGAGGTCTGCTTGAATCCTCTTCTAGGATAGGATTGTGCCCAGATTGTTATTTAGAGCAAGACTGTCTCTTTTCCCTGATTTCCATTACTTTGCTAATGAACCACAGGAGTGTTTCTGACGTTTGTGTTAAGTAAGTATTTTGCCTACCTTCTGCTAGAACAATGCCCTGGATAAATCACCACTCAAGGCAGGTACCAACGTGGAAGGAAAATTTGAATTGATCTTTACGTATATGTTCCAAAGCTTCTGAAGTCATTTGGCACCATTTCACCGGCTTGAGGAAGCTGTAGGATTCTGTATCTTTGAGAGTATCTAGATGATGTGAGAAGCTGCATTTCTTTTATTAACTTCCAGCATTATTTCATTATATGAATCATTCCAGTATGCAAAGCTGTCATGAAAATTTACAAGTCTAGGCACACAGTCCTACTTGTCCCATGTTTTCTATGATGAAAAAAACCACTAACAATACCTTACTCAGGCATCAAAAAAATTGTTTGCCTTGGGCAAGCAGAATTTCAATCGGTTTGTCTTCCATTAGCTCATCAAAAAAGCTGGAGATAGGGAAGAACACCTCTGTCACTTTTCTTTTTATCAGTTTGCATGTTACCTTTGGATGAGTCCACCCAGAAACACTCTGAAAGAGTGGCTAAATCCTACCTTGAACTGGGAAGAAAGGACAGGTACTCTGACTTGATATCCCTTTCTAGGAAGGAATTCAGTACATCTACATGCAAGGTTTAGAAAGCATTTTGTCTGAAATATTGCTTTCACTGCCAGAAATCTCATTCTTATCAACTGTTTTCAGTATGACAACAGAAATTTTAATGTGACCGTGGAATTATTATTCTAAAAATGAACATTTCAAAGTTCATATATTGTGCAGCTCAAGCTGTGGACATTTGTTGCAGTTGACTTTGCCAAAGAAGAATGAAGCTAATGTCTTTTACAGAAAGCAGACTCAAAAGTGAGGAGAAAATTGTGTTCTGGTGAGAACAGTTCTCTACTTGCCAATATTCTGCGTTCTCTGAAGATTTTCCCCCTTCAGCTCTGCTGTCAGTAACCTGTTCACTAAGATACTAAAACAGACATTAAATGGTAACCATAGCATCCCGACTGAACCTCACTGTCAGACCAGAGCAAGGGGACTGCAGCACTCGTGAGGTGGTTCTGCTGCACACAGCTCTGGCTCCAGCAAGCTTCAGTTCATACTTACCCGAGACCTTATCTCATTCTCCATTCCTGGGCCTTGCCACAATGGTAAAATTTCCACATTGCTCTTTGGAATTGTTCAGAAGTCTTCCAAGCCCATGGACCAAAAAGTATCTTTTTCTTAATCTTATATCATACTAAGGTGTTTGCCTTTTTAACTCTT
The DNA here is from genome assembly GCF_964211835.1 of Anser anser. NCBI lineage: Eukaryota > Metazoa > Chordata > Aves > Anseriformes > Anatidae > Anser > Anser anser. The sequence continues at coordinate 36,409,139 of NC_139720.1, read as the reverse complement.
GTTTTTCAAGACAGATTCCTGGTGGGTGAGATGAGAGCAAATGAAAAGTGGGACACAAGTCTTATTTGTCCAGCACTGCACTTCCTTGCTGCTGTACAGAGGTAACGCTGTGTAGCTCCCTTGGAAACCAGGAGAAGGTAGCTCTCATAGCTCTAATCCATCTCTCTCTTCTTTCCTCCTGACACCAACCAGTTGAGAAGCAGAGTCCATGAGTGGGATTTCCACCCCTGTTGGCACTGGGGGTGTAGGCACAGAGAGTTCAGTCCCCACTTCGCTGCACTTCTACAGCTCTTACAACAGCCCTCATCCCCTTAGACCTTCCTGTCTTCCCCAGCAAATCACCCCTGCAACCAAGCCAGAGTAGATCTCACTATCCCCCTGGATTCCTGCCTCCTGAACCTGCCTTTCTGTATCTGCAGCCCCCTGCTTTCCCCAGCTCTGGCAGCCTGGGGCAGTGCTCATGGTGGCTGTGTGGCCAACAGCCAGGGAATGGCTCCTCTGTGTTTGGGAGCCAGTGAGGTGGAGGGCAGGATGCAAACAACTGGGTTCCAGCTGGGGACGTCAGGAGGCTCCATCCATTTCCTATGCAGCCACTTCACGGATAAGAGGGGGGTGATGGGGGTAGGCCCATGTCAAAATACTGTTCTGCCTGCTTTTTTTTTTTTTGCAAGCAAGAAAAGCATCTTAGGTAATGAAAACTGGAAGTCTCTTATTACTGAAAGTAATAAGAAAAAGCTAAGAATACAAGAAGCTATAATTTTGTTAAACTTTTTATCCCTCAGAAGGAGGAAACCAGAAGTGGCATTGAGAAAAAAGCAAGGAATAAGTAGATGGCTGTACTGCTCCCGCATGCTGACTGAACCCAGAGAGGTAAGGCGTCCTAAGTGAGGCAAGGTAACATTTTTTAAAATCCATTTTGCATAATATATGACTATAAAAGAAATGTGATTCAGCATGGTTTCAAACTTTAATGAAGAAGACAACACATATGCTTTAAAGAAGGAACTCCTCAAGGTATAAAAACAATTTAAAAGAGGCAGCTCTACCCTTAGTTCTATGACAAAGCTGTTAAAGATTATTGCTTGTCATATTTAGTCCACCATACCCTGTAATTTTCTGAAGATGAAGGGTTATTTAAAGCTGTCTGATGATAAAATGATGAAGTAGAGGAGGAATACACTCTTGTGGTACAGTCTAGAGAAAGAGACAGACATGACTGTTCCTGAGTGGGTGACGTTGTAGGATTTATGTACAGAAGCACAGCAAAGTCTCAACTGTGTTTTTGCATAAACCCAATGAAAGTCTTCTTGCACAAATGTTAACCTTTTGAAATGAATATTTAATATTCTCCTTGCTTCTCTATGGTCCTTGGGGAACTTGTAATGAAGGAGCATGGAGGGGAGAAAGGTGAATTTATTCTCTGTCGCTGCAAGACCCTCATAAACAGCTTCAAAGCAATACAAAAAGGCTTTGTGCTAAGCCACCGATAACTTCAGTGCCACTGTGTTCAGAAGGATCCTTCTGCAAGTTAAGCTTTTGCTCACAGAAGGGGCAAAAGTCTCATTTTATGTGTGTATCATTAATTATTGCAAGCACATGCAATAAGCTCCTTTTTATTTTGTCTATAGATGACTCACACTGTGGGGACAAATAACATAATTTTCCTGACAGCACCAGGTAAGAAAAAGAGACTGCTGTGTCTTAGCTAAAAGTTCATTAGGATATTAGTGTGGATTTCCCAACTGAGCACACAGCGACATTCTTTATCCCAGCATCTTTTCATATTTTAATAACTTCCCTTTGTAGTGGGCTGTGTTAAAGAAAAAAACCCTTTGAGGAGAGTTTCATGAGTTAGCTGAAGAACAGCTCTTCTTTTTCCCAAGAGCAGGTTTCACTTTTCTCCTGTGCTGCCGTACCCACCGTGTGTTTTCCCTTTTGATGGGTGCCTGCACCTCCGCGGACACACACCTGCCATTCTTACTCTCCAGATCTGTGATAAGCCCAACTCTCTACATGTTCACTCCAAGTCTGGAAACTCACTTCGGTTCTTCTGACCCTTACTGGCCCACTACACCTCTACCTCACTGCTGGGCATCAGAAAGGACTGTCATGCTCTGAGCTAACATGAACACGCAGGCATTAAGGTGTAGCTCATGATGAACACCCCACACTGTGCTGTACGGGTGTGAATGCAAGTGCTGAGCAGGAGCATCTCCTAACCAAGTGTTCATGTAAAAGTTAGGGCTGGAAGCCAGGATTTGATAAACAAACAATTCCACCAGTTCTCCCATACCAATCTGTAAATGACCCAGACTCCCAGCCTTGTTTCCAGTGCGGTGATTTTCCAGAGCTCTGCTGCTTCAGTCTACATCAACTGCCACCTGCTGTCTTGTGGTTTCTGTTCTCCAGAAGGGAACATGACCGTGCAAAGGTTATTGTCTTCCAAAATCTTTTCTCCATGGCTGGATTTGTAAATTCTCTGATGATAAACAACAGCTCAGCATTCATTTTCACTACACTAGAATGTAAATTCATTGAGGGAGAGCAGGGAATATCAGAGAGGCTGGCAGCCCTTCTAAATCTCCCCGAGCAGCATGCTCTCCAATGGTCTCACCTTGCCCATGATCTTGCACAGGGCAATATAAACACAATCTAACAAGCATAAAAGGAACATGAAGAAAGGGTTTACTTTACAGAGTCTTCTGAAGTAATTGTTTGAAATAGTTAAGAAAGCTAGCCCAGTATGAAAGCTGTGGGTGATTTTTTCCTTTCTCTTGGCAGGGCTTGTTTTGATCACCTAGCCTTAGCAAAGAGCTGCATGCGTTAATTAGGAACAAAATGTCATCTCACTAGAACAAAATGTCATCTCACTAGAAAACCACCTGCCATGCGGAAAGTTGTGCCGTGAAACAACATCTATAGTGTGAATGCAAATTTAGCTGTCTTGAAAATAGAAGTAGAGAGAGAGCTGGCACAGCTGAATCACTACAGCAAGTAAACTCAGGCCTGGATTGGCAGCACCACCATACTCAGTCCATCCAAGTCATGGAAAGTCTGTGGCAGAACCTCAAACTGTCCTCAGATCCCTCAGTTTTTAGGCTGGGCTCTCTTCTGTAGCCCAGCCTTCCGCACCTTAATGAACAGCCGCTGGACTTTTGTTTAATCGAACTCCGTGCTTGTGAAATGAGGTGTGAAAACATCTCTCCAGCTAAAAGGCTTCCTCTGCAAACACCATTAACGCTGGAGCTTTGCCTTCCACACCGGTGGGTGCAGGTACAGGCCAGCCTTTTCCTCCACAGAGACATAAGAGCAGAGGACCAGGGTGGTTCCTCCATGGCCCAGAGCACCAGCAGTCTCCTGCGAGCACCGTGGCCAGGCCGGAGGCAAACCTGCTCTGCCCCAACCTTGGGCTGTCCACACACAGCCTGCTGTCACCCTGTACTTCCAGCCGTGGGAGGCCTTTCTTTTCATCTCTGCAGCCCAAGTGGCAAGACTTTCTTGGGGGAATATGGTAAATTTTGCTTATGGAAATGAAATGTTTGATTTGGACACTAAGCGCCAGTTTTGGTGCAAGCAGGAAGGCCCAGGCTTATCAGCTGAGGCCTGTAGTAATCGATTGCAAAATAGGATTAAAAAAAAATAATAATCAATGCATTGTTAAATATACTATCATTAGGAGTCAAGAAATGCTTGTGAACAGCGTTTCTACCACAAAGGGCATAATCCTTTTTCTTCCACTTCAGGGTGAGTTTACTTTTCCTCCCACAAACGTCATTTAGGAGGCCCTGCTGCGCAAGGATTGAGTCTGAATATACTTCAGTGCTGTCTTAAATCTCAATTTCTTTATAGTCTTATCAGCATACTCCTGGTTATTTCAAACTGGCTCAACCTGGGTGTTTTACAGAAATCCTTGCTGTAATATATATATATATATATATTTTTTTTTTTTTTTCTGAGACTATATTGAAGTAAAAATGCCTCAGGATATACAGTTGATGAGAAATCTAGGATATGGTATTTTTAGAATACTAAGGGCACTATTTCTCATGGAAAATAGACCAAGGGATACACAGAGCAGTGTAATTGTATTTTTTCAAAGAAAGGTTCAAAAGTTGCAGACAAATGAAGGACGATTTGACATTTTGACTACCTGATCTGGTTGGTTGATAGATACAGGAAACATGTTTTGTCGGCAAAATAAAAACAACTCTGCTAACCTCTCAAGCTCCTTTCAATATTACATGTGTAGCAGGAAAGCTCACATGTTGTTGATTTGATGATATTCTATAAAATCTATGCATCCCAGTGACAAACTAGAATGATAACTAGTTCATCTCCACAGGGATGAACCTACAATGTCAGACTATGGTAATGTTTTTTCTAGGGGAAAAAAAAAAGATGTAATTTCCAATATCTTATTTTAGCACAGTTAATGTTATTATTGTCATAATCATTATTATTAATAATAATTCCACATTATTATTAAGCTATGGTAACAGAGTGCATAGTTTCCATGTATTCAGTTATAGCTCAGGAGGTCTGACATTCTGTCTTGACCAAGAACAGAAAAATAAAGCTGGTGCATGAAGACAATGAAAAGCAAGTAAGAAATGAGTGTGGCTGCTAGAGCTGCTCGACACCACGCCAGCTCCTCCTTTGTTTTCATAAACGCCCTGGCTCCTGGTCCCCGGGGGATACTTGTTGATAGACCATTGGCTTTCTGGATAATAATTCCCTTTTTCTGGCTTAGTTACATGAAAATTGTTCTTATTATATTTGCCATGATATTCCACATTATCTGGATGTTAGAAAATACTGCTGATATCTGTCTAAGCATATAGCATATATAGGAAAAAGTAAACTGAGTGCCTCCTACTGGAGGTAAAATTGTAAAAAAAAAAAAATAATTAAACATTGCAAAATATTAATTTTTAAAGTTTAGCTTATAGTGTTTACACTGAGAATACCAAGTGCCTGGGCATCTGGCATCCAGTAAGTTATAACTCTAACCTATATTAATGCTCACAGTTATTAAGGACAGAAAAAGCCTAGGTTGATCTCCTGCATTATACAGAGCATAAATTTTTGGAATTAATGTCTGCTTTGGGTCCAATAGTTCAGACTGAAATGGAACATTTTATTTCAGAACAAGGTCCGGTGCTGATTTAGATATTTCCAGTGCTGGAAAATATTCCTCTCTGCCCCCACCCTCAAAAAATACCAAAATCAAAAGCAAAAGCCTGGACTGAGTTGTTTCTGTGGCTAATTACCAAATCTGCAGGGCTGGCTGAGGTTCTGCTCTGTAGCAAACAGGCTGTTTGTGACTGAAACATGATCGGTGTAACCTAAACAACTACTGCTTTGTTGTGGTAGAGTCTGTTCTCCGCTCTTTTTCAAGAAGTTTTTGCAAGACCGAAATCCCCTGATATTGGATGTGGTGTTTTTCTAGTTAGCACGTCATCATCTGTAATACTGAAGGGTTTCAAGGACATTTCATTCTGGTTTTATGAGTCTTGTTTTTAAATCACATGTATTGAAATCCATTACAGTATTTTTTTTTTCTCCCTGCATATTACAGACAGCTGTTTATGTGCTGGTTGTTGTGTTTACTGAAGTGATACGATGGTCTGTGGCAAATATCAACTTGTGAGTCCCTTTCTGCCTCCACGGAGCGCTCATCCAGATGTAACCATGGCAATTTATTTTCAAGTTGCTAGTGACTCAGAGAGACAGTGACACGTTTGACACAGAGACCTACTCCATTCTCCTTTTTGCCCTCTCTGTATTTGTTAAGCAGGCTGTAAGCCATGGTTTTAATACCCTAATTGTCTGAATCATCCCACAGGTCTGCAAAAACTCCAGGCAGGCAGCATTTAAAGGAACAGTTGTAGCTCCTCTTGCTGGTCACCCAGCATCCCAGCACCCGTGCCCAGACAATTAATTCGTTTCTTTCCTTTATATTCCTTGGCATCTGGATCAGAGCTGGGGGATGCAAATGGGGTTGGTCCATCCACAGCCCCGGACAGGGTGAGTGATGGACCAGCTGCTTGTGAGCTCCCTGGGTGAGCGCTACAGCCAGTGCTCGGCTTCAGTGTTGCTTAGTTTAATCTAACTCCTTAATTTTCAGATGTAAAGATTAATATTGGGCCTTACTGGGACAACCATCAGATCTGCTCTGTTTGGTCTGATCAGGTCTTGTTGTTCTACTGCGTGGATGAATAGTTATCTGTGAGAGCTTTTAGCAATGAACAGCTTGAATTAATTATGTAAATGTTTTAGATAAACAAGGGTTACATCAAAACATGTACTGAAAGAGGATTTCCAGAGAAAGACATGTAAATTTTCAATTGAAAAGCACCATATTATAAAGTGTTACTCTTCTCTGGCAAAAAAAAAGTGCCATATAAATATCAGCCTGGCTACACTCCATTTTTGTAAACAGTCATCACGTAAAAGCTCTATTTGCAGGTTTTGAGGTAAAAAGAAACCCATACCAACTGCACTTCAGTGTTCCCAATTGATAACAGCCTGTAACCGCTAAAAAATGTGTCTTTTTTTCTATTCATACCAGTTGGAAAAACCTGTAGTCCACATCCTAGCAGTTGTTGGGATCCCCCAAAATAAAAGGACAGTACAACACTATGACCCCTTCCATAAAAAAGCCTTCCTGATATGTATTTCATTATCATTATAAATCTTATTCATAAAAGAGTTCTGAAAATAGACTTCACGTGCTAGCGTGGCTCCAGGAGCAAGTCCCTTATCTGAGCTGAGCACTGTCAGGGCCAGCTTGCATTTGCCCTCCGTAGAAATACGGAGGCAGAGAACATCTCTCCCAATGTTTTGCAGAGTGCTCTTGATACCATGGGCCTGTCTCCTTAGCTTCTCAGGAGTTAAACATCAGTAAAGGCAATCATCAGAGGAAAATTACTGGAACAAACATGACTAAATGGTTCGAGCCACCTGCTGCTTTGAGGAAAGCATCGTGGTCATAAAAAGGAAAGCGCAAATTCAATCCTTTTTTAAAGTTGCGGGCAAAGCAACCTTTAAGAACACAAGGTGTTGCTGCAGTTGTCACATGTATCTGGATGATCTTAACGGAGCATAACGCTATGCAAAGCTGCTCAAAGCAGTCTAGGGAAGATCTCAGGACAAAGTAGGATACAAGTGCTCTTGTCCATGTCTCTTACCGTTGCCATTTACAGGCAAGTCCCTGTCAATGAAAGATCTCCGATCAGAGACAGAGAATTTATTATCTGTGCGGCGCAGAGGATACCTTGCTAGGTAGAAGCTCACGCATCTGTGACCTGGGATTAGGAGCTGCAGAGAGCTGAGCAAAGGAAAGTTTGAGGAATAACTCTTTGGATGAGTTCCAAACTGGCAGATACTATTTGCAATACTCTTCTACAGTGCTGCAATTCATTACCTGGCATGGCTAAGATACTGGGTTGAGGTGAGGAATGGGACTAAATGCCCCAGAATGGGTGATGCTATCTCTAGGTCTTCGGCCTTCTTGTATAAACAACCCCCCACAGTGAGAAGCTATCTCAAAACATGCTTCCTAAAGTGGAGAACCTTTGGTATTTCAGGAGGTGAGACTGGTTCTGCTGTGAGATAATTTAGATATATTTCCCTGATTGTTCCATTCTTGCCAAATGTAGCACTTCTAAGACAAAAGGCTCTACCATATCATTAAAACCCACATTGCCTCGGATTTCCTTTATTTAAGAATTGCAGTATTGCTTTCTGATTACTTAAATAAAAATGAGCTACAGCTCTGCTCTCTGCAGTCTGTGTTTGTTCAGTTTCTCCAGCAAGCCAGTACTTTCTGTGAAAAGTCTGGAAAAATAAAACCAAACAACCAAAAACAGTGAGTAAGAGCTCGTCTACCCCCAATGACAGGAATGAAATGTGACTTTGAAAAAGTAGTCTCTGAGGATTTTTTCCTTATTCCTGATTCAGCTTTCAGTAGGAGAAACACGAACCAGAATTGCCAGTCAGAAGTGCAACAGGAAGAGCAAGCTGAGATGACAAACAGGGAATGGATGCAGGCGCACAGCTGGTGTCTTGTTTGAGTCGATATTGCTTCCTCAGCTCCTTGCAGCGAAGGACATACAAGCATGTGGTGTCTACAGTGCTGTCCAGGTGACAAACTGTCCATCTGCTCAATGTACCTACTGATAATCTGGACTGATTAGTCTGAACTGGAGTCCACAGAAGCCTCATGCTGTGTAACATCTGATACAACTCTCCCTTTGTTGTTCCAAGTGTTGCTTGTCCTTCCTGTGGCTGTCAGGGATGTAGGAGCTGTAGCAGACTCCCTGCTGGACCTGTGGTGCTGAGGCATTTCGTTGAGTTGAGCCAAAGGCACTTGTGTGCAGTGTAACAGGACAAGCTAGCATCACCTTGTCTGGAACACCGGCCTTCTCTGAGTGGCTTTTTGTGTGCTGTGGCCTTGATGAAGTCAGTTCTCAGTGAACGGCAAGGCATGAAAACGACATGGGTAAAACTAGGCTTCTGTTATTATAATCAACAGAGAAAACTTTTAGACGGATTCAAGTTGGACAGAGCATAAAACAGAAACCAAAACAGACTGAAGCAACATCTTCACCACAACTTCTGTCCCTCTGTCAGTAATGAGGGAAAGTGGAGTGTCTCAGTGTCCAAGGACCAGTGACTTGGCTCAGGTCTATCTGCCAAAACTAGTTGAAGGAGGTTATCTCTGGACTGTGAAATTGGCCTTCCTTGGTGACTCTGGTTCACTTTTGTGACTTTTGCTCCATGGGACATTCTTAGAAGGCATTCATCATAGGGATGTCTAATGGCATATCAGGATGTCTGTGTTATTATCAGAATGATGTTTGTTGTTTCTTTAATGATCAGCACTGGGTGGTAATATAAATATTGCCTATGGGATTACTAGGACCCCACAGTGTATCTTGTTATGTCTTCACATCCTTCACTTGCATAGCCATAGCAATTACTGTCTTAAGTGTCAAATCAGTAGCAAGCTGTAGTTTTTCTAACATGCATCATTTCTGTATGCCAGTAATGCTGCAATACTGTGTTAAAGAGAGCTGTGCTGAAATTTTGCACAGAATCCTTGTGAAGTTAAAGAAGAACATACTTCAGAGGGAGCAAAAAATATTTATTCAAACTTTCTAATGAAAATAACAAAAATTTTGCTTCTACAGTCACCAAAATCAAAGACAGCATTACAGGTTAGCCTGTAATCTTATCAGATGTACTGCTCCTGTTCTGTTTTGCTCTTTAGGGGCTTGTCCTCATCTTAAATGCTCCTACTTTGTTTTCTACTTCATCCAGTCATCAACAGCCTTGAAAATGATGGATAACAAGTCTTCCATCTATCCAGGAGTATGTGAACTTGTGACCGCTGCCAATACCCATATGCCTTTGTGGTTGTCTTAAGTGCTTCTGGTTTCATTCCGCTTCTACTACCATGTAATGGATTTATTGTTTAAATAAGGCCCACTTGCTCAGAGATCTCAGCTCTCTTCAAAGCCTATGTACTTAGCTTACAGCAAGCCAAACATAGAAGTACGTCCGGGATAAACCCAGGGAAACTCTACCCAAATCCTCAGTGCCTCAGCTGCTGGCAGTCTTTTGTCTCTGGCAAGAGTGTATTTACACTGTGTTATTGAATAATAGTCACTTCATGGGTGACTATTGAAACAATGGCCTCCAGAACATACAAATAACATGGTAGTAGAAGCATCACATGGCTGCCTTAGAGAGGAGAGTGAAGCTGCTGTCTTGGGCAATACTTGAAGCTTTCTGATGTGGACCTTCCTGTTGCTGTCTCCAAACCTCACTTCTTTTCTGTTGAAACCTCAGGTTTCTGTCCTGCCCCTCTTTCAGCCTCATGCCCAGTTTCCATCCATGTGAAATGCAAGCTAAAACACACAGAATAACTTACTGCCTTTGCTGACTGCCATACATTGCCTTGAATGCTGACACACTGTACTGAGCAGAAATTGCTGGTCATCAGGGTAGGATGATGGATGAAACATAAGGTGCTGGGAAGAAACAAACGACTGCAATATTTATGAGATAGATGTATATGTATGGTATCTCAAGATGCATGTTTTTTAAGGAAATATAAATTATTGTATTGGGTTTACATGGCAAGGGCTTGGTAGCAGGGGGCTGTCGGGGATGGCCTCTGTGAGAAGATTCCAGCAGCTGCTCCATGTTAGATAGGGGCCAGCTTCAGCCAGCTCCAAAGGGGACCCGCCACTGCCCAGAGCCAAGGCAATAAGTGATTTTTTTGTGCTTCTATGCGAGCAGATTTAAGAAAGGGGAAAAAAAACTGCTGTGTCACAGCAGCTGGGAGAGAGAGGAGTGAGAAAATGTGAGAGAAGCAGCCCCACAGGCCCCAAGGCCAGTGCAGCAGGAGGGCAGGAGGTGCTCCAGGCACGCAGCAGCAGTTCCCCTGAGGCCTGTGGAGAGGCCCCTGGTGGAGCAGGCTGTCCCCCTGCAGCCCATGGGTCCCACTCGGAGCAGATCTCCATGCTGCAGCCCGTGGAGGAGCCCCCGGTGGAGCAGGTGGATGTGGCCTGGAGGAGGCTGCGGCCCATGGAGAGCCCCCGCAGGAGCAGGCCCCGGGCCGGAGCTGCAGCCTGTGGAGAGGAGCCCACGCAGGAGCAGGGGTCTGGGGGGAGCTGCCGCCCGTGGGGGACCCGTGCTGGAGCAGTTTGCTCCTGGGGGATGGACCCCGTGGTATGGACCCATATTCAAGGATCCGTATTGTCTTTGGGCAGCCCCCGCAGGCTCAGTTGGGGAAGGACGGCATCCCGTGGGAGGGACCCCGCGTGGAGCAGGGGCAGAGAGTGACCGTGAAGGAGCGGCGGAGACAAAGCGTTAGGGACTGACCGCAGCCCCCATTGCCCATTCCCCTGCGGTGCTTGGGGGGAGGAGGTAGAAGAAGGTGGATGGGAAGCGGGTGTTATTTGTTTTTAGTTTCTCACTGCTCTAGCTTGTTAGTAATAGGTAATAAATTACATTAGTCTCCTTGTGCCGAGTCTGTTTTGCCCTTGACGATAATTGTTGAGTCATCTCCCTGTCCTTACTTCAACCGTCGAGCCCTTTTCATCATGTTTTCTCCCCTTTTCCCTTTGAGTAGGGGGAGTGAGAGCATGGTTGTGTTTTACCCAGCAGGGTAAAACCACCACGCTGATGAGGTTATTTGAGTCAGAAAGCCCAGGCAAGCTCTGTGTATCCACCTGAAGAATCAGTCTGGGAGCAGAAAGGACTCCCTAGGGCTGGGAAAGGAAAGAGCAGCCAGTCTGGGGGTGGGGGTGGGCAGGGGGTCTTATCTTTTTGTGTCAGTGCTGGCTCATGCTCCAAGTGTTACCTTTATATAAACATCACGACTGTGAGACTGGCTGGGAATGCTTTTTCTTCAGTGGAGTGAGATGAGGAGAAGGGCTTCCTCAGGAAGATCCTTCAATGCTGCGTTTGCAATGAAAGAAAATCTGGATTACTCCTTGTTTGGAGGAGGGGAACAGGAGGTTGTTTCTTTACTTACGCAACACTGTGAGGAGGCTGCTGTGTGAATAAGGCAGTCTCTGCAGTAACGTTTCACTAGGTATGTCTGTGGAGCAGTGCTCTGAGACGGATGGTATTTGGGGGCGCTGCCTTTAGCTTCTACAAGAAAGCCGAGGAGAGGCTCTTGCTGGGCCTCTAGGAAGCTTCTGCAAAAGCATTTTGTTGTTCTACCTTTTCACAACTGTGTTCCCAACTCTGCAATCAGCTGATCCATCCTTAAGACAGATAAATGAAATGATCCTGCCTTACTCTCATCACTGATGCTTCATAGTCACATGTGATCTCAAACTGACCTGACAGGCCTTCTCAGAGCCACTTTGCAGTGCCGCGACTGGCATGATCTTAGGGCATTTACCAGCTTGGCCTTCCCTGGACTGCGAGCAAGTGCTTTCTGCTCAGCTTTAAAGTTTGGGCACTTCAATGGAAGAGGGAGGCATGGGTTTCTTCACAGGTATGAACCAGCACCTGCCTGCAAGCAGGAGGGGGCAGAAGGAGAAGTACAGCAACACGCACATACTTCTTGTGGTCACACTTACTTTCAGATGTATCCCTGCAGTTAAGATTGTCAGACAAACAGGAACATTCACACCAGGAATAAGGTCACCAAAACTCAGACTGCTACTTGGCTGTGGGTGACAGATGAGAAAATGTGAAGGTGAAAACTTCATATTTATTTTTGCGCAGTTGTATTTGTTTCTTAGCAACTTGAATATTTCTTAGTCAAGCATTGCTGCAAGTTCATAAAATATACAGTGAGTGTATTTGTCTTTCTCTTTTCTGCCTAGTGAACTGTCGTTACCAGTTGGCCGTTTCCATTTTGCCATTTAACACACCCTTCACATGAACGTTATGTTATGCTTGCTACATTAAGCAGCTGAGAAATTGTTAACAAACCATTTGAAAGATTTACACTTGTCATACTGAGATTGGGTCTATCAAAGTGATGTATATTCATTCGGAGGCTCTGAATCAAAATAATGGCTTCCTTCAGAATCATCTGTTACCTCTTTTTGTAGCAGAAGGAAGCAGAAGGACAGCCATGAGTATAAGTGGTTTGGGGGGGGAGATGTGACTGCAGTCAGAGGAACCAAAATTAACTGAGGCCCTGAAGGAGAAAAGCCGCCTCTAATGAAAGATCAGAGCAATCAAGACAACAGAGAGTGGGGTGTTACTGGTTGGTTGTGAATTCGGCAGGGAAAGGCAATGATCCTTTGATAAAACAATCCAATGTTGCGTGAAGGAGGTTCAATCAATAGCTGAAAAACTCTAATTAAAGGAACAGAAGAAAAGGGGGGGAGCGGTAGTTCAGCAGAAATGTCTTGGTGATTATAGGCACAGAAGCAAGTTAAGTGCTTGATTTAAGTATTAAACAGAATAGCACTGATAGATTTAAAAAATAATTTTTAATGCATTTGTAAACCATACATGAAATCTCAATCAGAAAATACAAAATGAGAGTAGAAGTTTACAAGACATTGATAGCAAGGTATACTCAAATTCCCAAAGTTTAAAAATGTGTACTTGTCCAACGTAAGGATTGTCTGTAAAGATCTGTACAACAGTCTGAACCAGCAGCGTACTGAACAAATGCCAGCAGATAAATGCAGCTTCACAACAGTTGCATCCATGGGCAGTGGGAGAAGTATTGCAGCTCTACATACAGGAAAATTGGCAGAGAGAGGGCTGTGGAGCCAGAGCTAAAACTCAGGAGTACACGTGTTCAGGCACAGTACTGTTGCTCCATTTCTTTCCATAATATTTATAAACAAATGTTTTTTAACCTCTGCCTAATGGTTCCTTATTTACATTGCCACTGGGGTGTGCAGCAGGAACAGGAGCCAGCGGCACCCGTGTTAGCTGGGGAACAGCTGCCCACCCTGTGCTGCTGCTTTCCTTGAACCCTCTGAGAAGCCTGTGAACACGCCACCGCATTTATGTATGAGGGACATAACATTACAGCTTAGAGCTCTGCAGCGTTTTACACTATATAGATATAGTGGCTCTCATCCATACCAGACAAGAGACACAGAGTTAGGTTTGGCCAGTGCGTTTCAGTGGCATTATGCTCAGCAATTGCAGTGGCCAACTTATGCGTGTGATCTCTGCAGTGGAGTCCCTGGTACTGAGTTATACGCCTAAGTCCCTACAGAAGTGGGTTGCCTTACAAGGAAAGGGGGTTTGCAACAAGTGACGGTACAGTAGTGCTTTATCTGATGATTATTCTATGTGAAATGCATGAACACAGGGGAATGCTGTGACCAACGACACATACTAGGATCATACTCATGCATATTTGCTATCCCTGTGAATACTGAAAGGTTTCATAGCGAGCGGGATGACTTAAAATAGAGACAGGCCAGCTCTATGCTGACGCTACAGGCATTTGTTAATCCGGGAGCTGGAACATGTGGGTTCAAGTTTTCACAAGTGGAGGAGGGAGCCAAGCCCAAGTCACACGCTGGGGAAGTGCTCTCACCCCAGGTGATGAATGGCGTGAAAGAACAAGTACAATCCCCTCCTTCGTAGGTGCTGCTTTCAGAACAAAACCATTCACCTTTTCTTTTTGAAGAATCCAGAGCAAAAGGTGTGCGTTAGGCATGCTGCAGACATGTAATGAACCCTGAGGGAAATATACAGGAGAAGGCAGAGTTGGAGGAGAGGCATTTGGCTGGAGAAATGCATGAAGTCACTCATCTCTGACCTGAGTGGGGGACTCTGGCAGAGCTGGAGGAGCAGAACTGGAGGGGTTTCCACTGGTGGAAGTGTGGGAGCTTTGGAATGAACAGCAGGCTTTCAATCAGGGGAATACACAGCTGCTGGGAACAGGGGAGAGAGGGAATGTCTTCCACCTTACCTCACAGTACTTTGATAATGGAGGAAATAGTACTTAAATATTCACCACATAGATAATTTATATATATATATATATACAACTGTATTTTATGCTTGTAAATACTTTAATGATAGCAAAGTGTTATGTTTTCCACCACAAATACTGGAAGCAGTGGGAACTTCTTTGTTTATGCGTGTGGGGAATGTGCATTGCAGTTGAGGAACCAAAGAAGTAACCAGTTCACGGACCACTTTGTGGTGTTTCACAGCTCACCAGGCAGCCAAGCAGCACAGGCTGTCTCAAAGGAGTTCAAAGGATCAATCGTTGGGACAGTTTAGTCTAAGCAGCGCTGAGCTGCCTGAAGTCTTAGACTGGATGTGAAAATCCTCTGGTGGATTTGGCCCTAGGCAACTTACCTTGTGAGAAACTGAAGTCAGACTTCAAAATTCATGAGGCAATGTCAAAGACACCGGTGTCAAACACCATAATCTGTGCAGGTATCTACAGTTGGAGGTGAAGTCTCATTCAGGGAGCAAAGAGCATTCCTTGCTTTAAAATGGATAGCAAAGAGACGCTTGAAGTTAGCTCTCTCTTCTGCTCCTGGAAACATGATCCTTTTCACTGAACTTTTAATAGACTGACAGTCAAAAATCTTAAACATCGGACTATAAATGTTTAAGATCAAGCTCTCAGCTGACGTAATATCCTACAGAGAGATATTTGGACAGCACACTGTGTAACAGTAAGAGCTTTTGCTAAGGCAGAAATTCAGCAAGATCCTAATTACGTCTGTGCTGAGACTGGGTACCTGCTAGAGCTTCTCCATGGGGACAAAGAAATGTTATTTCTACTAAATAGAAGGCAATTTGCTATAATCTGAAAATAACAGCATGAAAAGAGGGTCAGCTGGGTAAAATCAGTTCAGCTCATTTTATAGGGCACAGGGAAGAAAATAAAAGAATAAGAGAGACATACAAGAAGAAACAATCAGAGTCTGATTAGACAGGGGAAGGAAGGAAAATTGGTACAACATGGCATAACTTGCAAATTCCTGCATGTATACTCACCAGCTGGTATATTGTCTGCAGTTTTAGGCTGAGCAAGACTACTTATTTTTCATGGTAAAGCAATCATGATGCCCTGTACAATCATCAGCAAGGGGCTGCATTGATAGAGATTGATAAATTGCTATTAAATGAATAAAGTGAACCCTCCAGCAACAGCAATATGAAATTAAAGGCTGCATACCAGAGAGTGCATGTCACTGACTGTCTTAAATTTCTGCTAGCACTTGAAGGAAGTGTGAAGCACAATTTAAATCCCTACAGCAATTAATCAGTACATTCCCACCTCTCTTAGGTGAAACACATCTGTCCTTGATTTTCTGTTTCCCCCAGGAGATTCAAAAAGAGAATCCACGAGCTGAAGATGGCTGGGCTGTGTTTGAGGAAATTAAAAGTATCTTGAAATCAAACTACCTGCTTTTCCATGTACACAGTGGTGGCAGACGACAGATTATTGCTAAAAAATGCTTAGTTTCTGATACAATTCTTTTTATCTAGGGATATAAAGAAATCTCTTCCTGCTACACCTGAAGTAACAATTGCTTTATTTAACTAATAAGCGAATCAAGTAATAAGGCTATCAAAAACTACTATGCATTTTATCTTGAAGTTTAGTTCAGTTCATTCACGGAGCATGTTGCTTCTCCTGTAAAACCCCTCACCATCAACCAAGGTCCTAACAGGGCTGCTACGTTCCACCACCACTATCAGCTTGCACTTTTACATTGCACGTTTTAGTGTTCAGATAGTTTGGCTGCTTCCAGCATCGTGTGATTTAGATGAGATGCCATTCAACAGAAAACACAGTCAGTATGAGAAAGAGAAAACAAAAATGAAAGAGAGAAGAAAAAACACTTGGTTTGGTGCTAAAGCCCCACCCAGACTGTCAGGGAGCCTTCTTTGGGTCTTTTGAGTTTCTTTAGGCAGAAATGGTTTACTCTGTCTTCTACAGCATAGGACTGTTTTCACGTCTCATACAAAATTTCAAGATTTATTTATTATTCCCAGCTTTCCACCATGACAAAAGAAACCTGCGCTGTCCCTGCTCTGCCCAGCCCTGCCCTAAGACTTGAACCCGGGGAACCCCACCTCCAAGAGTATTTTGTGTGTTAGCATCTAGCACTGTGGCAGCCTGCCTGCTGATGAGGGTTGTCAGGTGCCACGATCCCACAAATTCTAAAATGTACTAAATGTAGGTCAGGACTTCATGATCCTAAAGGTCGTTTCCAGCCTGGATGATTCTATGATTTTAAATAAGCAGCTAGAGAGGAAAACATTGCATCGCCCATCATAAATATTACTTGAGATGGATCTCCTCTTGTGGCCAGGGACTACTGTTATTCTTCAGGAAAGAACTCTGTTGCAGAAAGAAAAAAGAAGATAAGAAATCACTTACGTGGAAATCGTGCATTTTGGGCCCTGAACAAAACTCCTTAGATACAGCAAACTTCATATATGACATTTAACAGATTTATGCCATTTGAATAACTTCATTTGGAAGAATCGGGCTAATTTCAGTCATTCAGAGACTCATTTTCCTTTATTTGTGGCCACCTGCACAACTTGCTTTATTTCAATGAGCCATGTCCTCATCTGGATCTTAGTGAATGACTCATTTCTGTTTGATGCATTTATTTTGCATCTCATGTTTTGAAAACACACATTTCATGGAACCTGTGTACAACGCTTCAGTTCTGTTCTGTTTGTTTTAAGAATGCAGCCTAAGCTAAAAATGGCATACTCCTGAAGGTTAAAAAAATGAAGATCATGGAATGTCACCTGAAAATCACAAAGTGTGGATTGCCAGGTTGGGCTGAATATCAAATAGGAAGCAATTTGAGGATATTTACCTAAAATCATCCTTCTGCGATTAGGCTGGTGTAAGACTCGCTGAGAGAGTGAGTCATGAGCTAGGACAGCTTGCCTCTCTGAACACATCTGTGTTGTAGGACAACAGATCAGAAATACCACAGAATCACAGAATCACAGAATCGAAGGGGTTGGAAGGGACCTCGAGAGATCATCGGGTCCAACCCCCATCCAACGCAGGTTCCCTAAAGCAGGCTGCCCAGGTAGGCGTCCAGACGGGCCTTGAATATCTCCAGAGAAGGAGACTCCACAACCCAACCGCCCTGGGCAGCCTGTTCCAGTGCTCTGTCACCCTCACTGTGAAGAAGTTCTTTCGCATGTTGGTGCGGAACTTCCTGGGCTCCATTTTGTGGCCATTGCTCCTTGTCCTGTCCCCACAAACCACTGAAAACAGGTTGGCTAAATCCCACTGTCTCCCACACTTAAGATATTTGTAAACATTGATGAGATTCCCTCTCAGTCTTCTCTTCTCAAGGCTGAATAGGCCCAGGTGTCTCAGTCTTTCCTCACAGGGAAGATGCTCCAGGCCCCGTATCATCTTTGTTGCCCTCCGCTGGACTCTTTCCAGAAGATCCCCGTCTTTTTTGTACTGGGGAGCCCAGAACTGGACACAGTACTCCAGGTAAATACAGTATCACAGTATCACAGATTTCTAGGTTGGAAGAGACCTCAAGATCATCGAGTCCAACCTCCGACCTAACACTAAGTACTCCACTAAACCATATCACTAAGCTCTACATCTAAACGTCTTTTAAAGACCTCCAGGGATGGTGACTCCACCACCTCCCTGGGCAGCCCATTCCAATGCTTAATAACCCTTTCGGTAAAGAAGTTCTTCCTAACATCCAACCTAAAACTCCCCTGTCGCAACTTTCGCCCATTCCCCCTCGTCCTGTCACCAGGCACGTGGGAGAACAGACCAACCCCCACCTCTCTACAGCCTCCTTTAAGGTAACTGTAGAGAGCGATGAGGTCGCCCCTGAGCCTCCTCTTCTCCAGGCTGAACAAGCCCAGCTCCCTCAGCCGCTCCTCGTAAGACTTGTTCTCCAGACCCCTCACCAGCTTGGTCGCCCTTCTCTGGACTCGCTCGAGCACGTCCATGTCCTTCCTGTAGCGAGGGGCCCAAAACTGAACACAGTACTCAAGGTGAGGCCTCACCAGAGCCGAGTACAGGGGGACAATCACCTCCCTAGACCTGCTGGCCACACTGCTTCTTATACAAGCCAGGATGCTGTTGGCCTTCTTGGCCACCTGGGCACACTGCTGGCTCATATTCAGCCGACTATCAACCAGTACTCCCAGGTCCTTCTCGGCCAGGCAGCTTTACCTCGTGTTCTGGCATGGCAGCACCCACTGAACTGCACTCAGGTCCCAAGGGGGCTCGGAGAGGTGCACAGCAAGGCACACGATGCCAGAGCTATCAGCCCGTCAGGAGGCAAGGTGTGGTACCACACAAATGCCTGGCGGTGTGACCAGCCTTTCAAAACTGACGAGCGGCTTTTGGCTACTGAACTAGAGAAATCTGGAAAGGTTCTTGATTTTCAAAATGTATAGCAGTTTCACCTGAAGGCTGAGCCCTCTTTATGGGATTGTGAATCAGAGACACTTAAAATACTGGTCCCACTGAAGCACCAGACCCTTGGGGACTAACACTACGTAGCCTATTTTGAAAAACTTTGCTCTCACCCTTTTAGTGACGTGTAGTTTCAGTGCTCAGATGCATTTTCTTTCAAATTTTGAACGAAGTACATCAGAAATGCACATAGGTATTCACCTATTGCTGATGAGCATTTCTTTCAGCCCTTGAATTTCACCTCTAGCGCCTTTTCAGCTTTTAAGTTCTTTAAAACCGGAGTCACAATTTTAACATTTAAGCAGTCCTCTGCGTTCAGATTTGTAGTAAGGATGAGAAAAGTATTTATATTGGCAAGATAAAACTACCTGCCCATTTACTGGTTTTTATTGTTTGGGAGACACTGAAGAAATCCTGAAATTTGACCCACCCAGAGAACTACGGTGTCAAAAATAATCAGTAGCATGACCTTTTGCAAGCTGTTTCCTTATCAGGAGGATTAGCAGTGGTGATTTATGGGCTGGTGATTAACGAGAAATCTATGCAATTCTCTGTGACTGCATCAGCTTCTGGGAGAAGAAGAAAGAACAAGCGCACAGAAGTCCTGTTGGTTTTGCTGCACAGCACGGCTGTTACAGCACCACTTTTGGACTGATCCCAGGACGGCTCATTGTACAGCCTATTTAACTTATCTTTGTGGACTCAGAGCGCAACAAAATCAACACAAAGTCCTGGGATCCAGTGTAAACTCTATGTCATCCTTTCAGGCACATTTTCATGAGGTCAGCTTTACTTTTTTTGGCTGATTCATCAAACCCTTTGTATTGGACTCGGAGCACTACGCAAACATTAGATTCTTTCTTAGCTATTGGAAAATGACAGTCCTAACATGCCTTATGGTAGCAATTTCCCTGGAAGAAAATTGGATTTGGACCTGAAATACTTTTCTTTCTCCCATCATCAGCCTTCAAGGACATGCCAAAATAAACATAATCTTGTTCTACTGTCTTTCATTTCTCCCGTCCCAGTAGGAAGAATGCCTGGAAGTATTTTAGGACTCCGTCAAATGGAAGCTGCTGCTGAGTCTGCCCAGCTTGGAGGTTAGTACTAACATGGAAGGTTTGCCAAGATGTAACAGGATTTTATTTTTGTAGTTTTGCAAGTGTTTTGGTAAGGCCAATAGGCCAACAGAGAAACTGCTGATACCAGCATATAGCGGCCCTAATTCATACTGAACAATTGCTGTGAGAAAGGCTTCTTCAAAACTTCCATTTGCAACGTTCTTTTCAGTCATTGAAGGATGATATCTGACAACACTGAAATACATAAATATTGGAATATACACCAACTTTAGTGTCCAAGAATGAAAAACAATCAAGAGCCTGACCCTTTGCAAGGTACTGCCTTATCTACAGGACTACCAACAGTGATAAAGACTGGTAACATTTCTTTGGAAATATATTGCTCTAGAGCTGGCCTTTTAGCCAGCTCAAATCATGCGTTCGCTGCCATTCCTAACAGGTTCAGAATCATGTAAGGGAGACAAAAAGTAGAGCAAATTGTGAGACACTAGATCTGGTTCCTCTTATAGCAAGGCAATCATACAATATGTGATGCTACAGTCAGCATTCCTGGTTCAAGAAATGCTTGGTTCTCCTCAGTGCTGCCTCTCTGACAGGTGGGACGTGTGGTCACGCTCTGGAAAGCCTTACTTCACCAACCCAACCTTGAACCAGAGGGCTAATTGCAAAAACAAAGCATGAATTTTCCTCTCCGTATTAAACAACTAAATTGATCCTTCAACTTCTCACTATCAGCAGATATCATGTACTCCCACCAGGACACACCTTGCAGCTGGTAAACTTTTTTTCCAATGGCTTAACTGCTTCCCTTCTTTTAAACTAGGTTCCTCTACCACTGATGAGACTTTATCTCCAATTTCTTGCACTCCTCCCTCTCTTTCTTCCCGCAGTTTCAAAACATTTTTTGCTAAGGTCCCTTATGCCGTGCTTCTTGCTAGTTCTTGTTTTCTATCCTCCCACCCTGTATGCACTAGCACAGACTTCACCTTCCTCTGCAATTTGTGGCATGTTGGATCTTATACCAGAGCTACCAAAACAAGCTGCTCCTCCTGCTTCAAATTTTCCCTCTTCCAGGGAAAAACCACACTTTGGAGTGGGGTATCGGTCCTTACGAACAATCACAATCATGTGAGCTCGCTCTCTTCCCACTTCCAGATCTGTGACGCTCCCACTTGCACAAAACACTGCCTGCACGAACAACAGTGGATGTGACGAGCCCAGGCACGCAGAACCCAGTGGTATCGCTCACCTGCCAGCTCCCTGCAGAGCCCCCACCAGGGCAATGCCTTAGAACAGGCAGAAGGTCCCGGGGCTGTTATAATGGAGCAAAGTGCTTGGAGTTGGTGGAGATAAGGCAATGGGGCTATGGGGTAAGGAAAGAGAAGTGAGAAGATCCAAACAGAGTGCAGATTTGACAATTTTTTCCAAGAAAAGATTAGGAAGTAAAAACAGAACTACAATCTCCCTCACAAATTATACAGTGGAATAAGGGGGAAAAAAATACTAGCACCTGGTTGATGTGTTAAGAACCTTCCCGTCTTGCAGATGGTTTGCTCTCTTTGCTCCATTAGCATTAGAAATAGAACGCAAGGAAAAAACTTTTAGTACTAATTCCTGTTGGACTGAAGCAGGTGAATCTGAAGTGTCAAGACTTGGCTAAACATAGATAAAATGTGAATTACTTCTCCGTCAACTTCAAGAACGGGCAAGTAGCTGTGTGAAATTCTGATAAAACTCTGATGCACCTAGTGTTCTCCCTTAAGATATAATTGCCACACAAGTTCAGAAATAATTTCACACGTTTACTTATAAATGAACACGTGAATAGCACTACTGGTGACTAACACACTGAGCTGCTTTTCAAACTTTACCTTGCACACCACCAAATTTACAGGAGTTACCAACACTAGATAAAAATCTAGGCTGACTGATAAGAGACTCTCAGCTGTTTTTTTTGTTGTTGTTTGTTTTGAAGTCCATTTAGATCCTTCAGGAGCGCCTGTTACATACTGAAAACGTACTGCTCTAGATCACTGCTCCACATTCTGTAGCTTGTGGAGAAAGATTCTAGTACAGGGAAATTACAGCAATGACATTGCACTACTGCAGAGCACCAAGCTTTCTCTAACCCTCTTAATGCTGTGTGTACTACTGTGCAGATGGTGGCTTTAGATCCTCAGTATGGAAATTTCTTGGAAATTTGATCCAGTAAGCTCCTCCTCTAAGCAAGGTTCATCAGCTCAGTGCTGAATTGTAATAGCTGTACTTCCAGCTTCGGCAGAATGGAATACATTTGCATTGTATTGCAATTGCATGATGCTTCAGCTAGAATGGGTGGGGGATAGTCACAGGAAATATATCTTAGGCATGCAGCTTAGCTTATTTGAATTTAACTTATTTGTCTTCTGAGAACGTCTGTTTGTCTCCTAACTGCATTGGGAATGCAAGATCCTAAAAATCTATGTGCTCTGAGCCATACCTTATTGCAGATCTGGAGCCACTGTGTATATCATTTGCTGTTGGTGAACTAAAACCCAGTGCTTTTATATGTTTTTTTTTTTTTTTTAACAGAAAGGATGCAAGAAAATTGAAAAGAATACTAATGAAGTGCTCTTGTATGATACATATTCCAGAACTAGATAGTATTGTTACACTAATTAATACCACTTAGCTGAACAGTCACACTGCTTTTAGATTCCTATATGAGAACAAACCCATATGGCACACTGACTCAAAGACACAAAACTGGCTGCAACACCACTTTTGGTATGCCAGTGTTGTGTATGCAGAAAAAACAGCTCAGCCAAACACACAGGAGATAATAGCATGTACTCATTTCTCATGTACAAGAACAATAACAGATCCCTTTCACTACGTTTAATGAAAACTGTCATAAACATGC
The DNA here is from genome assembly GCF_964211835.1 of Anser anser. Classification (NCBI taxonomy): domain Eukaryota; kingdom Metazoa; phylum Chordata; class Aves; order Anseriformes; family Anatidae; genus Anser; species Anser anser. The sequence continues at coordinate 36,386,248 of NC_139720.1, read as the reverse complement.
GGTATTGCATTTCTGTCATCTTTTGGAGCCGATAGGTTTCAGCAGAGTTTTAGAAATCAGATAAGCCACGTGCACGTTCATGTTGAAGGCCAAGTGTTCAGGACGCGCAGCTGTAACTGCAGGTAATGAGTGCTCCCTCAGCAGAGCTTCGGAAAGGTATGTCCTAAAACTACACGGAAATGAAAGACATTTTGATATCTGAAATTAAAGGGGAAATACACTGCGAGGTAATATTTCAAAGAAAGAGTTCTCTGTTTTTACCTTGAAATATACATTTTTATTCCACAGTGTTTAATGAGCTTTATGACCACTTTCCTGGAAATGAAACATGTCAATCAAGTGAACAGTTCACATTTTCAAAACCAACACTTACCAGGAGATACCTTACTGATTGTGCTAAACCTGGTAATTTTGTTATAACAATACGTTTTTTTTCAGCATTCGTAATACATTATTCTGTTCAACACAGCTTTCCTTCTTATCTTTTCCTCAAAAACAAATGTTGTTCTCACGTTGGATTTTTAACAAGTTCACATGCTCAAAGATATTTTCCTAAAGAAATTTACCACGTTACACATCAGCACAGAAATTGTAAAAATAGACATACAATTGCTGCCACCCTTACAGGCTACCATCCCTCTACATTAACATTCTGGAAATTGTTACGGATGGAGGGCCAAACATAGCTCCGGGCTAAGCTAGCCCAACTCTGTTGACTTCAAAAGGAATGCACCTGCCTTGTGAGGTTTCTTTTTTTGAATAAAAGCTTCCTCAGAAGGTTAATGGAAATTAAGCTTTCAATCTATTCTAGATTTTCAAAAGGGAATTTTATCCTTTATCACTGGGCAGAAATGAATTTTCCAAAGTATTAACGAATTTCTGTCTCATCCATGCTTTGAAGTTTTGATACCACTCTATAAGCTTTTTTCTCCTTTGAATCTTTTCTTGTAAGCTCATTTTTTTTTCTTTTTCTAGAACAGCAGGAAGCTCTTTCCAGTTTTTAATAAAGATAAATGGAGCCCCCATGGTTTTTAATAATTGTAATGGAGCACTGTGGTACATTGATGAATTTCCGCAATCACCAGGTGTCATTACATCTTCTATAACAGGCAGGGATCCATATGAACAAGCTTCGTAAATCCTATAGCATTCTGTATTTATTCCCACTGGGCACAATGTCAGATCACTCTGCAGCAAGGCATCCTGATAGTTTTTGAAACTTTCATTTGTTTCTTGAGGCTGCCACCTGGGAAAGTAAAGGGGTTGAACATTAATATTTTTCCCATGCTCATTACAATGAAAAGTAGAGATATGCTTTCATTTCAGTTATTTATAAAATCAGAAGTGTTGTGAATGTAAAAAATTCCTATTATACATACAATTAATAGGCTTTTACTTTTTACTTAACTATACTTAAAAGAGTCTTCTAAAAATTTTATTGAAAATGTCACTGTTAAAAACAGATTGCAACACAATTTAGGTAAAGTCCTTTTAGGAAATTATTAATATTTAGAACTGTAAGAAGCAAACTGAAACTCTGTTTTACATATTATGCGTGACTCGGATGATGCATATGTCAATTTACTTCACAGTAGACATACAGGGAAACACTTGATGAACTTCCCAATGAATTTTTTTTGGTCTTAAATACCTCAAATCAGTAGAGGCTTGCTTTTTTACATGCTAGAGCAGAAGGATGTAAACAGTCTGTTAACTGTCAGTCTGCCTGGAGTGCCTCAGAATGTCTGTGAGGTAAGGGTTTATGCCACAGACACTATTCATCTCCTGAGGCTCTTCATCAGGGTAGCAGAAGTTTTCCTAGGCACTGCTGTGCCTACTATCAATCATTTTACAGGTGTTGCTTGGCAAAATTAAGAAAAACTATCAGAACCCTATTCCTGTTACTCAAGACATCTGCTCTACCTATTTGGAGCAAAAAAGAGCAGTATTGTTCAGATTAAATCACCCTTGCATGGAACACAAAATATAGCTGCCTTTTTCTTCTAGTAAGATATTAAGACATACAAGGTGCAAGACAAGTATTTCTTCTCCTATCATAATCAAATATATGTAAGGAAAAAAAAAAGAGATGTTCTTCCTATGCAGTATACATCGATCTTTCTAGGTATTTTAAAATATTCTTTATTTAAAATATTTCAGCAGAAAGGTTGTAATGATATGAAGCCTTATACAAAGAATCCTGACAATGTTCTCTCTCTTTATTATTATTACTTTTAATTATGACTGTTTACCTTTAATTGCACTGTTTCTTAAAATTCAAGAAAGGATTGTTAATAATGAATGAACTAAGCAAAAATGTCAGAGTATTTTCATGAAGTAAATCAGAGTCTTACTGTTCTCTGGCTGCAATCCAGCAAAGCTTATCAAGTCCATCCTGCTTCAGTATTTCCATTAGAGTTTCCCTCGAAGAGTTCTTATAAACTGTTCCTAGGAAATTACATAGATACGACCTTGGATCGTGTAGCATTGACCAGCTGGGTTCTACAACCGGAAAATTTCTGTAGCTGTAAAAACAATGTACACATTAGATAATGGCATGTTTTATGTCAAGAGAAAATACATTTTGCACTATTTCATGTTTACCATAGAAGATTCTAAGACTAAAAACACCTGTTTGTTACCAATCTGTATCTATAAGCAAACCAGTGCAAGTCCTGTCCTAAAAGTTGGTCTTCATTCCCTCTGTCCCAAACACTCTCTTCTCGATGTCTCTGAAGACTTCTGTCCTGTCTTGACATCAAAGAAATTACTTAAGCATGCTACAAACATCCTTCAGAGACACCCTTTTCTGAAACCCTCTGTTCTGGATGCAACCACTAGTTTTGACTGAAAAGGCCAGAATAATGGCAATTATGGAGTTGAAGTCTCAGTTACCTGAATCTCTGGGCATGTTCATCAGCTGAAAGTACAGTGGCAACCTCTCAAAGGAAAAATGTCACGGTGACCTGGTTGCATTCATTAATCTTCGGCTACTAAACAGCTTGCTGTACAAGCTATTCAACTTTGCGTTTAGGACTCAACAAAACGAAATCCTGGGATCCAATGTGAGCTATACGTTATCTTTTTAGACACATTTTCATTATGTCAAGTTGTTTTTTTTTTTTTTTTGACTGATTTTTCAAATCTTATGTCAGGAATTTTGGTCAGCTAGTGAAAAACTGCTTCAGCAGAAGGGTTGGCACTAACTTTTTCATTAAATAAAGTTAGTTTTATTTTATATTTTTGGAACAGATGAATGGTAAAAAGTCCTTTTTTTCTGCTCCTTAACATTCTCAAATTAAGATAAAGATTCCTTCCAATGTCATTATTTTAGAGGGATCACTGTTCTTTACTTCTATGTTATTTCTTTTTTTTTGGAAGAAAAAATACACCCTGATACCAACTCTTTATCGTTTTCAGAGGTGTTCTCTTTTTTATTTCACAGTGATTTCTTAATTGTCATTAATAGTTCTGAACGCATACTCACTTTCCTGACCATCCCATATTTTTAATGAACAGCTGTTTCCTAGTTCTTCTACCTGAGGAATGTTAATTTACCTACGCTCAGAGAACCATTTTTTTTCATTCCAAATATTTTTGCAGCATCCTACATCTTTCTTTTCCCTCCTCCCTTGGAAAATTTGGCCCATTTGCATAATTTTAACAATTTTTGCAACTGTTCGTGTACAAAGGACATAGCCCCATTCTGATACCCGATCTATCTTACCCCATCCAGCTTTGCACCTGAGTTTACTACTCTAACTGTTGTTCCTTTTTCTTCTCTATCCTCTTTATCTTGGCATCTCAAAACTCGACTTCTTTTTGCTTATGAAATCCCAATCAACTGGAGAGAACACCATCAATTCTCTGACACTATCAGGAATTCAGATTTAGTATATTTCAATGGCACTGCGAGCACGTTCAACTATGTATAAAACTCCATACAATTTGCAGACTGCAGACTACAGGATACTAAATTCAAATACAACACAAGCTTTGAAAATAATCCCAAATTCTTTTCTTCTTGTATTACCACAGTAAGTAGCCAAAACTGTATTAACTCTGTTAATATGGAGTAAACAAGGAAGGAATGCATCTAACCGAACCAAACAGGTACCTACTCCACATAAACAGTCTGAGCACTAAGTATGACAAAAAGGTTTTGTGAGTAAGCAGTTAAGTCAGTTTATGCTACTGTGATACTGGCGTGTACTAATCCCAAATGGGAGGCATCCAATTTCCTTTTGAGAGCCAAAGCAGGGGTTAAAACAAGTACTGCCAGTACCAAGGCTTCCCTGTCCTAAACAAGCAGTAGTTGGAACCTTTTTACATAAATACCTTTTAAAGCCTCATGCACATATTACATCAGCAGTTACAATAAATCTCAAGAGCAAATCTACTGAAGAAGAAATAATCAAACCGAAAACCCCACTAGACGCAGGTTCCTTTTTTTTTAAGCTCTCTAAATCCTAGCCTTCTTTTTCTATGTTATTATTTCAATTGTGAAATGTAATTTCCAAAGATTCTACCGCTTCATTTAGAAAAACATTACTAGGACCAAGTTCTACAATTTCCTTAATCGTTTTGAGAACCAGCAGTAACATGCAGATGTATTTTCCATACCTCACATATAACAATTAAGTTTCAATTGTAATTTTTGTCTACAGCACTTACGTAGCTACTCCTAAAGGCCACTGGAAAATATCTTCTTCATTTACCAATGCATAGTCATATGTTACAAAGAGCAGATTTACAAATCCTCCGTGTCTTTTCAGGTATGGTTGAATCCATTCATTGTTGCACTGCTCATTTCCAAGCAGCACAACAGCTACATGCTGTATCTTGTGAGTCTGGATTAATGTTTGCGCGTAATGCAACCACTGAGTGGCGTAAGTGATCTTTGCTTTTTCTCTTCCATTCAGAACTAGCACAACATTTTCAGCTTCAACTGAGAAGTAGCCAGGGACTACAGACGGACCAGTGATGAAGCTGTGAAAACCAAAAAACAAACAGTAAACAACCTTAAGACAAATTATTGACCTTAATCCTCTACACATCCTTGCAACTCTCCAGAGATATTTTTCTTCAATAAACTAAATGCAATATACTGTGAAGTACCTATGCAACTGTAACTGTTTCTGTTGTTAAATACAGCTATAACACAGAAATAAAGTTGCCTTCAGCTTTATTCAGGAAAAAAAAAGAATTAGACTTAAATGTAAATAAGGTATTTTGTCAATAAATCAGAAATACTATCATGTTGAAACATAAAAATGTCGGTAAATTAGTCAACCTAAAAAAAACCACCCTGCTTTGATGATCGCTTAAGGTCAAACTTTTTATTCATGCCAGTAATAACCAATTAATACTGCATTAGAACAAGAAGAGATGATCTCCCCCAAATTTATAAGAGTCTACTAAAAAGGTGTCTAAATGAGGAACACTTGGCTGGTCTGGTGTTTTATTTTTCTCTGAAATTTTGGTCATGCTAAGGTTAGACTAAACAAGAGATGGCATCATCTGATATTCAGTAAAATCTGTAACATGAGAGGTAGGTACCTAAAGGTAAACTTAAGATGCTTGTATGACCCAGGACAAATTTCAGGCTTTGATACAAGTTTTGTAGCACAGACGTTTTTAGGTATACAATTGCACGTTGCGATCTATCACAATATATTTAACAAAGGAATTTCAACCGTAGTAAAATCAGTACATCACTGATAATTTACAAGTATCTGAAGTACAAGTACATAAACAGCTTTTATGAACTGCCACTGAACAAACCAGTGTTTGCCAGCTCTTGCTCTTCAGTTAACTGCTGTTTTAACAGACCGTTGACTGAACTCAAAGCATTAGTGATTACACACCTTGGGAAAGAGTGGAGGAGAAAAAAAAAAAAAAAAAAAAAACTATTTTTTTTCCCTCAGGAATCAATGAAGTGTTTACTTTTCTAGGTCTTCAGCATTACTACATTTTTTTTCAACTACCACTTGTACTTAATTTAGAATAAGCGAATTTTAATTAATTGAGAATGAGCATGAAATGCTGAGACGGACTGCTAGTTTCAGTTCAAATGTGTTTTGTGAGAAGAAAAAAATTCACATCAAAAGCCATAAAAACTACTCCAGTGAGGATACCTGAAACAGACTGGCCTTCGGCAAGCATATTCTAAACCTCAGTTAGGCTGTCATGGGGCTGCCTCAGTGGGAGCGGCACATCTTGGAGCCAAGATTCAGGAGACACATGACTTGGAATTAAGACTTTTCACAGATTTTCACAGGCCAATACTTAAATCCAAACATACAGTGACAAAAGACTTTGTAGGGCACAAGGACAGTGACATCCTCATCACTGAGATTCACAAGACGGAACATCAAAATGCCTACAATAGTGAGAAGGATATGAAGTTGCCTCAATGACCACCTTGTAAAAGAGACCTGGGGGAAATCGGTTCTGTCTATGGACACAGTGCTGTAAGGCTACGAACTTTACAGGAGTAACAGGATGAAGAGGGGGGGAAGCAATGGTCTGTGTGTATGAAAACGTGAAGTTTAGCAGCATGAAACTGTACTGGAGGGGGAACACTATGAAAATCCGATACTGTAGTAAAAAAACATGGTACTAAGGTTGTGGTATTAACTCCCAGTCAGAATACAATAATGACTGCGAAATGTAAGGGAGATTACAGAAGATACAAAATGAAGACATGCAGTAGCACTAGGAGAGTCTCACTATTCACATACAGACTATCTCTGGTGATACATGGAGATGACATTTTTTACTCAATAAATTAATAGAATTAATAGAAAAGTTAGGAAGACTGTCAAAAGGTAAAGGCCACCACGGAAAACAATAAAAAACTAGCCCAAACAAGCAGGACAGCAAAGCTCATAAAATACTGCAGATGAAATGTGAACAGAAGATGAAGGCTAAACAGCAATTTGAAGAGCACCTTGTAAAAGTTTGTTCAGGCTGACTGGTGAAGGTTCTTTAAATATATGAAAAACAAAATATATGAAAAATATATCAAAAAGGCAACTACAGAACTGGTGGGAACACTTATGGTAATGGTTTGAAAATGATACTCAGGGATGACAAAGCCACAGCAGAGAAGATTCCCACACCGATATTATCTGAAGCAAGAAATACAAAGGTAAACAAACACATGAAATATTACATCAGATGAAGAACTTGAACCTGGATGGTTTTCACTTGAGAGTTCTGAAGAAACTCAAACATGAAATTGCAGAACTGCTTGGCAAAAGTATGCATAGCAGTCATTAGGAAGAGACACCATGCCTAACAAAAAGCAGGTTTCTCAGCATCACTCCTACAAAAACATCTGGAGAGGACTCCAGGAGCTACAGAGCAGGCAGTATGACTTCCCTCTCCGGAAGAACCTATAATAAAGAGTAAGATCACTGGATCTTATCAGAAGGTAAGATCACTGATCGCACACACAGATAAACACTGCTGTAAACATAGCTCCTATAGAGCCTGTCTAACTAATCCAATGGAGATCCGTGAGTGTGTCAGGAAGAATACAGATAAAGGGAATCCAGTAGAAATAGCGTATTTGGATTTTCAAAAAAAATTCAACGAAGGCTATTAAGGAATCTAAATTGCCACAAGCTACCATTTGGGAAATCATATGGCAGGTAAAGAAGTCTTTCCTTGTTAGTTTTGTTGACCAACACGCTTTCATTCAGGTACCTGCACTGCATGGCTGCGGTTTGCATAAAGAGTACAGGAGAATGGGGCAGAAGAAAACTGTTGAACAACCAAGTCTATCAGGGAACGGAGAAAAGCAGCTCTGAATGCTAAAATAAAGAGGGTTGTGACTCTCAATGGAACAAAAATTTAGGAATGCTTTTACTTAATGCTAAGTTTGACACTTTATTCTCTACAAATATCCTGCTGGACGACAAGAGAGAGAAGGATGTGAATCGCTTCACGCCAAGGAAGCTCTTTTCCTGCTTCTTGGAGGAATATGCCAACACATCACTAAAATTCACAGCTCAGCGGCTCCTTCTTCACCTCTGTTTTTATGTATATGTCCCTGAAGCTCATGTAGAAGTTGACACTTTCAGTATCCCTTAGGCAACTTCTAGAGTAAAAACTTAAAGCCACCAAAACGTGCATTCTCCACCATAAAAGTGTGCATTGGGCTTATTCATGCAAGTGTGTTCAAGTGCTATTTTGGCATTTCTGTGTCTTCAGATTTGATGTTCTTTAAAAACCTTCATGGGAGCTCTATGTTTTAACAATCATTAGACTTACCACAAAACTGCACAGCAGCACATATTCTCCAAATATGTCACCTCCGCTAGCTCCCTCTAGCCTCATCTAGTAATCAAATGGAGATAATTTACCTCAGCCAGACAATAAAGAAGTCAACAATTCCAGAAAATATTTTTATGAGTGAGCAGCCAAAATCATACTAATTTGTCCTCACAAAAAGCTACAGATTATCATTTCCAATTTGACTAAAATGTAGAACTTCAGCTATTTCGTTTCAGAATCCCAATCGTTAAAATCACAGTTATATTTACATATTTTCTGTAATTTTCATAAGAAGTTCTTACTAGCCTGTCAAATATTAACTGCTACTATATTGGTACCTGATATAAACTTTGTGTTTTCATAGGATTTAATGTTCAAGTTGAAGTTAAAATAAAGGCTATTATCTCCAACTCCTCTAAATATAACAAGAAGATATTTATATGCTAATATGGAAGTCTTTCTTTGGAAGATGCACACACACACAGGAACCATGTGAGGTTATTATTCATCTGAAACAGGCAGACCAGAAAGAAAATATCCATAATCAGTCAAGTGATGGTCTCAGTTACATGCAGCAAATTATTTCTTAACACGAAAGGCAAGGTCTTGAAAAATATCCTTGTGTGCATACCAAGAAGACAATGTATATGATAGAATGTCAATGATTTATATTGGTTTTGAGACTTCATATCTAGGAAAAAAAAGAGAGTCTCTTCCCAACAAGAAAACACTACACGCATTGCTCCCTACTGAAAAAAGGTATTGTCATATTCTTTCTCTGAGTCTGCAAATGGAAAGATCTCTTGATCATGATCTCCATCAAGGAGATTACTAAGTGTGCAGTAGCACCATTCATAGTTGATTCCATAATCTTGTAGTATTAGACCATATCTGCAGACAAGGAAAACAGCTATAAAAAAAAAGTGTGATTTCATGTATTTCCTCTGATATAAGATTGACTTTTTGAGAATTGCTGTGTTTAAATCACGCCTACACATCCTCCTAGAAGACTTTTTAAATACTTATAAACTGGATGTTGGTACTACTGAAGAAATTCTACAACCTGTACCATGTACGTGGTCAGATAAACTGAAAAACAATTCAGAGTGATAAAAACTTTTGTGGTCACTTAATAAAAGCTTTCAATTCACAATCATGTTTACCCCTTGTCTTATTGTGTGAAGAAAAAACACCTTTCTGAAGTAAAACATTTTTCAAAAGTTAAATTCACTCTAGTGTGTCATTTATGCTTTGAAAAGAAAACTTTTTAAGAGATGGGTCCTTGTGCCAGTGACTAAATGTTGTAGGCAAGCTACTATGGCAGACTGGCAAACTGGCCAAATAGATGAAAAATCCTTCAGCTTTCACGTATCTTTAGAGTAAACCTTCAAAAATGGCATTGAATAGGAACTTAGAGAAAATTTCATATAATTCACTAAAAAATATTAAATGCTTGACTACAGCCTTAAAATATGCATGATCACGGATCAAAATCTATTTTTAAACCAAACCATGTTTTGTTTCCTTTAAACATCTTCCTTTACAAATAAAATTTCTCTTTGCAAATCAAGTGGTTAACCAGATTGGTAGGTCTAGAAGGTTGTTTTTGTTATAAATAGAAACAAATTGTGTTTCTGATACAATCCGGTTTATGAATGAATGAGTAAAGTCCCTTTTCCCTAAATACAATATAAACCAAATAGCAGGAGAAATTTTCTTACCTCACAACTCTTTTCAGCTTCTTTCAGTCAACTACCAACCCAAAGTCCCAGTTCTTAGCCTTTTCTCAGGGCTGTTTTCTCCCTACTTATGAGACCCTTTGGCTGCCCTTCTTTGCAGTATTGTGATTCTTTTCACAGTTCTTGACACAGGCACAGTATTTGACACAGATCTTTGCAAAATAGCTGATGGAACTGCTTCATAGCTTTTGATTTTTAATAGCAATGTGTTTGCACTAAAATTTGCTGTTTTTATCAAGTATGTTTTTCCATTAATGTAACCATTTCTTGTGATAATATTAAAGGAGAAGTTGTGTGCATACTTCTCTGTTATCAAAACACTACAAAATTAAAGCATTTGCAACTGGTATTAAACTACTTGCAACTCTGATAGACAAAATAATGCACCGGTGCATCTTATCATGCTCTTTAACAAACTATGCATTACAAAGCTAAATTTAGCACATGTAAAGTCAACTTCACAAAGCTAGTACCTGAAGTATGTTTTTCCTGCCTTTTGGCTTCCTTCTCTCCATGGTGCAGTCACATCAGCTGGCTCAAGATGCCCGTCAAAAATATGTTGCCAAAGGTAAAGACCTACATAAATGATGAAAATACAATGGTCAATTTGAATGCACATATTTTGCCTACTCTACACTACCAACAAGACAAAAAAAATTGCGTAAGAAATGTCAAAGCTTCCTATATAATACAGACATTGCTCCCCCAACTTCTATACGACTTAGTAATTAAGATGAATTTTTCAAACATCAAGGCATTTGAAAAGATTCTTCAGCTGTCAAAATATCAGTAGATGAAGATATACCACACTATCACTTCTGCTAGCATCTCTTTCTGGTACAGTTAACACGTAAAAATTAACAAATATTAATCTCCATTTTAAGGACAACCATACTTTTCTAAAGCTATAGTGAAATACACCAAATTTTATGACAGAATACCAATGTGTTCTGCAACACTACATAGAAGTTCAACTTAAACTGGAAATTTTGCATTTCTAAAAAAGCTGTAATACAGACAACGAGATGTCTTCAGCAGTAGCTAAAAATCTTAAGAGGACCTTGGCCCCCAGTTTATGTAGAGAGGTCTCTCATTGTCTTCTACAACAGAACATTTTTCAAGTTCATCAGTGGTTATACTAGTACAGTACACAGAATGCCTTATTTCTCACTGTACAATGCTTTAGTTCATAAAGTACATATGAGACAATTATTCTGTTTTAACCAAATAAGATGCCTGGTTATGTGTTGCATTGTAAACTAGACTGGCTTTAAAAAGTAACCGTGTTTCTTTGCCATTTATGTGACTTTCCCTTGATAGAAATGAAAAACAGCTCCCAAAAGAACTGATACAAAGAAACTGGTATCTAACTATTCTTATGTTGGTATTAACATATTTTTGAGTAACAGCTTCTACTTCCTTAATACTTTTCATTTATAGATATCCGCATTATTTTAATCATATACATATGAGTCAACTAAAGAAGAAAAAGGCAAAATGATTTATCAGAAGAGTTGTGATTTGTAGGCCTAGATTACATCTGCTTACCAATTGCTGCTTTTCCCCAAATCTGCACTCTAAGATTGGTTTGTTCTAGGTGAGATCTTGCATTTTTTATCATCTTAATATTATTTTCGTATCTCTGTTGAGAAGCAATCTGTTCATTTTTCTCATCGGCTTCCCAGGGATTCCACTCTTCGTTTCCCAAAGAAACATGATCTATATCTAGGAAATACAAAAAGAGAATTTATATAAAAACTCTACGCTTACAAATTTAGAAAATTTACAATTTTTCTGGTCAGTACTGAATTTCAAATATTCTCTTAGTATAACATAGCTCATATGAAAAATAGATTAAATTACGTTTATGTCAATGACATAGCTCTATACACGCTAAATGAACCAACCGACAAGCAGAAAAACAAATGAGATGTGATCTTCATTAGGAAGTGTACAAACTGCTTTATAGACAGGGGTCTAAAGGCAGAACTGGGACATGTCCTTCCCAGATAGGTTCAGGTTTCAGGTTTCCTTTCCCTTCCCTTCCCTTCCCTTCCCAAGGTGGCGCCCTGCCCGGCCGGGGCACCGACAAAATGGCGGCCGCCAGCGCAGGCCCGGGGGGGGACTGTTAGGCCCCGATCTCCGCTCAGCCCCCGGCGCTGCCCGGGCTCCCCCGGCCGGGCCCATCGGGCTCCGCCAGGCCCCGTCGGAGCGATGCCGGCCCCGCGGCCGTGCCGCTGGTGCCGGGCAGGCCCGCGGCGGGCGGCTCGGAGCGGCTGCGGGGTGCGGCCGCCGCTCTCACCTCGCGGGCCGCGGCGGTCCTTGTGCGGCGGGCGGAGGGCGGCCGGGCGGCGGGGCCGGAGGAAGACGGTGTAGGCCGCGTAGAGGGAGAAGAGGCCGTAGGTGAGGAGCAAGGCGGAGCACAGCCGCTTGCGAGCGCCCCGCATCCCGCCCGGCGCGGCGGGAGGGGCTGCGGCCGCGGCTCCGGGCCGCCCGCTGCCGGGCACCGGGCTGCCTCCCCTGGCGAAGAGGTTTAGAGGCGGCCCCCGCCATCGGGCTCAGCAGGCAGCCCTGAGGAGTCCCGGCACTATCTTCTCGCCCCGTTCCTCAGGAGGGGAGGCCGGGCCATGGCCGAGTCCTGCGGGCTGCGGCTGCTGCCCCACAGGCGAGGCGCTGCAGCTGCTGCGGTGTGCTCTCCTCCTCCCCCCGAGGGCTTCAGGAGGCAAAAATGAGAAAGGAAGGAATTTTTGACTAAGTATCAGTTCTCTAAAGCTAGATGCTACAATATTTGTAAAGCCACTACCAGGCTATTTTCTAACACCATGATCCTAATGATAGCCAAAGCATAGTGCCCTTCACCTACCCTGAGCATGGACTGCTACAGCATGATTATAATGCAACCTTGCAGCCTATTTTGGATCTAGGCATTTTTCTTCTTCTTTTTATTTATTTATTTATTTGTTTGTTTGTTCATTTATCCTTACAAACACTAAACTTTGCTCTAACTCTGACCTAAAACTTGTTGAATGGACCTCTGCTTGCTCCCAAACAAAATGTACCTGGTTGTCTTAGCAGGCCTACTGAGACAGGTTTACAGTCAGCCTACTGCCAAGTCTTAAATGTAATGTAATGACCTACACACTCACAGAACTAGAAACGTATCCTGATGACCAACAGTGGTAGCTATGATTCCTTTATTCTGATATCCTGTTCTGATGGTTTGTGTCAGCTTGACTCATTTTTTTTTAGCCCAGCTCCTAGCCCTGAATTTAACCCTGCATAATTCTGCCCATTTAAAACCTGCATATAATGCATTTATCAAGACCGGTGGTAATCTGTTGCCGAAGTGAAGGTCAGTAGGCTTGTTCCCTGTTAGGCATCATGGCCACTTTCCTTTCACTATAGTGATTTGTAATTTTATTGGAAAAGTATACCAGATAAATGCTTTCAAAATGATGACTGAGTTTTTCTCTTGCCTCCTGCTGTGTGAATACACAGTGAAGTGGCATAGTCACAAACTTTGAGAAGACCAGGGACATGGAATCTATAATGACCGATATTAAAATAAACTATCTTCAACTTTAACTGCAGCCTGTTTTCTAGACTGTATCAGTAACTGGATTCATGTGCTCAGCTGCAAAACTTCATAGGAAACCCTTGTGCAAAGAGTTTACTATTTAATTTAAAACAGAATACAGTAATAAAAGTATGCTAAACAGTAGAAACAAAAGGGAAGAAGAGAACAATAGAAATGAATTAAGAAGGACTTAAAACAGTCTTACTGCAACTGTAGTAGACTGTGGCCTCAGAGTAGATGACAATATTTGATCACTTGGAAAGAAAATCAAATGCAGAAAATATAGCGAAAATAGCTGTGAGAAGGAACAGCATATACTCATGAGCATAAAATTTTAATCTTATATTTCCTACCTATATTAATTCATTTTACATTTTGCAAGTTGCATTTGTTCATTTCATGGGCAGAACAAGATGGAAAAAGCTATAAATAGTGTAAAAATGTATTCATTTCATGAAAAGAGCTTTGGCACTTGTGCAAAATATCCAGCCAGTTCAGTACAGACTCAAATAGATGCCTTTCCTATAATGCAAACTCAAATGACATAGAAACTACTGTGACTTAAGAACATATTTAATGTTAAGAATATATGGGAGGCAGGGAGGTGTGGAGTTAACAAAAGGCCTGATGAACAGGGATCTTAGAGTAGGAGATTTGTCCAGTTACTATAGAGTGATAAGTTTTACAGGAACATAAAACTGGAAGGAACTACCTTAACCATGGAGTTTCCTGAAATCACGGGAAATCATGCAGCAGATGTCAAATTTAGGAGATGCCTGTACTTCATACGGAGTGTCTGTGGCAGCCTACAAAGGCATAGCATATACTACTTCCTAGTACCCTGTGGCAAACTTCAGATACGCTGTAGAAGACCAAAAGCCAGGAAGAGAGGAACAGAGAATCAGTAATGTCCTGGACAAACACAAACAAGATATTTAAATCTCCTAGATGATACTAAGAAGCAGACATCCTGCAGTGTAAGAGAGGACAAAAAGCCCAACAGCAGCAGCTAATGAAACATGGAAAAATCATAAAACAACAGAATTGTAAAGTACATTCCTAAAACAGAGGAAGTGTAAAGTACATTCAACAAATGCCTGTTCTGTTCAAGAATTTATTACAACAAATGAAAGTTAACCTGGAGTTTCAAAATGCTTATTATGAATGTGGCTGGAAGCCTGTCAGAACACATTCTGCTATACATCAGGTCATTTTGAGTAACCAGCTGTAGAAGTAAACTTTTTTTTTCTTTTCTGTAAATAGTACTTTTTTTTTTTTTTTGTACATATTACGGTAAAAAACAATACTTCCTGCTTTTCTTTCTTTTTTTTTTTTTCCAGCGCTCATGACTGCTTAGAATAAATTATTCTCTTGTCTCCTTTACACCCTTCAAACAAATGCTGTTGTTAAATTCTACAGTGTTAATTGTTTTATCTTAGTCTCTGCTGTTAGGTTGGAATTGATTGATAGATGTCACCGGGAAGTTGTAGAAAGCTATATTGATCAATATGTAAAGTAGGCAGACCTGAGCAAGGTTTTAGGGCACAGCTAGAATGAAGGAAAGGATCAGTTAGACACCTAATCAGAACACGGAATGAAGACAGTTATTGCCAGAATCTCTACGGAAAGCTTTTGGGGTATAATTACTGCTCCGTTAGTCCTGCTTTCATTAACTAAGAAGTCTGCAGAAACCCTGCGGACTAGTACTACTTGCAGAATGTAGAAGGCAGCTGATATTGCAATTATTATTATTATTTTTCTGCAAAGGCCAGAGTCTCCTATTAGGCTGTATTGTACAAGGCTGAATGAAAGGGAAAAGTCTGCAGGAGGCAATTAAAGAAATGTAACCAGAGAGAGGCCTTTCTGCTGGCCACAGATCACAGCACCTGTTCTTGGGCTTTGCAGAGGTTTTCCTCTGGATAGGTCTCTTGTGGTGAGAGAAATGACAGCCTCTAGTGCTAGATCAATGGAAATACTGCTGGCTGTGCTTTGTATGAGTACACCCTAACATCACTTTTCAGGCAGAATCCGGCTGAGGTTAACTTTGTTTTACCTGGCTGAACTGTTACCTCGACGGGGTGATTGCCTCTGGCAGAGAGGTGATGGTAAGCATCTGCTGATGGTGGTGAAAAATTAGGGGCGGTGACCTCTTCTGTTGGTACAGCAGGATCAACCAACCTTCTTAGGTGTCCACCTGTGGCCTCGAAGTTTCTGAGTTAAAATGCGAACAGCTTCTTCCTGAGAAACTGATGCACTGAACACATGTCAAAATAAAGGTTTTGTTTTGTTTTGTTCTTTCATCCTAATGAAATGCAAACCTAACTGCCAATCTCCTATGTTTCTCTCAGATATAAGACATATCTATCTGGAGACATTTTTAGAAACCCAAAGGCTTTCTTCCTGCGTTGCATTCATTACATTTTACATTATATCAGGAGGGGCCAGCTGCTCGGGGGATATGGGATGGGCATTGGTCAGCGGGTGGTGAGAAACTGCATTGTGCATCACTTGCTTTGTATATTATTATTATTAATTAATAATATTATAATAATATAATATATTAATATATATTATATATATTATAATAATAATTCCTTTTCTGTCCTAATAAACTGTCTTTGTTTCAACCCACAAGCTTTTACTTTTTTCCCCCCTGATTGTCTCCCCCATCCCACTGCGGGGGGGAGTGAGCAAGCTGCCGTGGTGCTGAGCTGCCTGCCGGGTTAAACAACAAACGTCTACATCAGGACCAGGTTAGACAACAACCCAAATGAGTTTGGCATTTGCCATGCCCACTTTCAACCATGGTCTCCCTCGTTCCCATAACTGTTGCATATACAATACTTTGTTAACTTAATATATAATGAAAGTCAGTTCCCTGCTCCTTTAAAATTTCTTTGGATGTTCCCACCCAAATAAAAGCATTATAGCTCATTTAGTATTGCAATAGGCCAAGTACACTGTCTTAAAAACACTGTTTGTACAATCGTTTACTATTTTAAGAACAAATCTAAGACAAATATATTTAAAATATTTATAAAACCAACACCAATACATTTTCCATTTGCATAAATCTCAAAGGTTTCTGAATCGTATAAATGATTGCTTTGTGGATAGAAGGGATTATAATCTCCTCCCTGCATTCTTGTTTTAGTAGCATAAAGAAATATATTTGTAGGTCACATCCATCTAACAGATTCCAAGGTAAATCATTTATTCTTATAGGAACAACTGAAGTAAGTTATATATGCACAGGAATTTTGACCATATTTTAAAATAAAACTACATTGGTATATCACATTGGGATGTATGTCACTCTGAATTTCTGTCACATGACCTATATGGGAAAAAAGGATCATTTAAAGTCTTCAGTGTTAATTAAGATTGTTGTGGGTCCATTTTAAAATCACTTGAAATTGTAATTTCTTTAAAAATGAATTTCTGGAGGGCAAACATTGTAGTCTGTCATGAAGGAGTCTTAGTGTTGTGCTTTGTGGTTCCCTCTGGGACACGAATGGTTATGTTTTTGGCACTTGATCAGTACATCTCCTGTGATATTCATGTATGTGCCTCATTTATATGGCAGTTACTCAAGTGATAAGGATAGGAACACAGAGCAGTTGGCAAAGGGCAGCAGTGTGTGCTGTCTGAGCAACTCAGATGAGCTACAGTTTATTCAATGCCTGTATTTGGGGACTTATCAGGAGTCAGGGAAGGCTTACAGGCTGGGTACCACAGATTTCCAGTAGGTTTTATTAAGTTTAGGTTTGGAAATTTCAGTTAGCTCTAAGTGCAGACAAATTTTGTGAATTTTTGAAGTTGCATCCATATCTGACCTGGTCAAAGCTTGGTAAAAGTTTGTCGATTTGGGGATTTAATCCTTCTTTGTCTGGTGACTTCAGTACTGAAGAATTTAACCTATTCTTAAGCTCAGTTTGTTGATGTTGTTTTTAAATGGCTTTTTATAATTATTTGGAGCAATGAATTGCTTACTGTGGTGGTTTTACCCTGCTGGGCAGCTGAACTCCACCATAACCGATCTCCCACTCCCCCTCCTCAAAGGCAAAGGGGAAGAAAATATGATGAAAAAGGCTCAAAGGTTGAGATGAGGACAGAGAGATCACTCAACAGTTATTGTCAAGGGCAAAACACACTCAGTGTAAGGAGATCAATATAATTTATTTACTATTACTCTAGATTAGAGCAGTGAAAAACTAAAAACAAACTAAAAACACCTTCCCCCCATCCACACTCCTCTATGTCTTTCCTCTGAACCACGCAGGGGAATGGGGAACAATGGGGGCTGTGGTCAGTCCCCAACGCTTCATCTCCGCCACTCCTTCACGGTCCCTCTCTGCCCCTGCTCCCCGTGGGGTCCCTCCCACGGGATGCCGTCCTTCCCCAACTGAGCCTGCGGGGGCTGCCCACAGGCAGCAGCTCTTCAAGAACTGCTCCCACCTGGCTCCGTACCACGGGGTCCATCCCCCAGGAGCAAACTGCTCCAGCACGGGTCCCCCACGGGCGGCAGCTCCACCCAGACCCCTGCTCCTGCGTGGGCTCCTCTCCACGGGCTGCAGCTCCGGCCCGGGGCCTGCTCCTGCGGGGGCTCTCCATGGGCCGCAGCCTCCTCCAGGCCACATCCACCTGCTCCACCGGGGGCTCCTCCACGGGCTGCAGCGTGGAGATCTGCTCCGTGTGGGACCCATGGGCTGCAGGGGGACAGCCTGCTCCACCAGGGGCCTCTCCACAGGCCGCAGGGGAACTGCTGCTGCGTGCCTGGAGCACCTCCTGCCCTCCTGCTGCACTGACCTTGGGGTCTGCAGGGCTGTTTTGCTCACATTTTTCCACTCCTCTCTCTCCCAGCTGCTGTGACACAGCAGTTCTTTTTTCCCTTTCTTAAATATGCTCTCCCAGAGGCACAACCAGAGTCACTCACTGACTGCTCTGGCCAGAGGCAGGTCCCATTGCAGCTGACTGAAATTGGCCTTGATCTAACATGGAGCAGCTGCTGGAATCTTCTCACAGAGGCCATCCCTGACAGCACCCTGCTACCAAGCCCTTGCCACGTAAAACCCCATACACCTACAAGCTGGAGGAGGGACAGAATGTTAAGCAGTGGAGCGAGGACTCTGGTCTTCAGGAGAGTAGGCCTCTGTGTAGATTCTGGACAGAATCACCTGGGCAGCTGCCATAATGTGGGAAGGTGCCTCGCTATGATAAGCTTATTTTTAAAGAAAACATACTGAGGACTCAGAAACAAACTGTCCTGTTGTGTGGGAGGACTGGAAGATTCAGCAGAAGGCCTTCTCGCCTAAAAAGTTATAGAAAGATGTTTTTTATCATAGAGTCATTAAGGTTGGAAAAGACCTTCAAGATCATCTGGTCCAACCATCCCCCTACTAAATGTCACCTACTAAACCATGTCCCTAAGCACCACGTCTAACCTTTCCTTGAACACCCCCAGGGACGGTGACTTCACCACCTCCCTAGGCAACCTGCTCCAATACCTGACTACTCTTTCCAAGAAAAAATTCTTATTGAACGAAAAATCAAAAAAGGAGCATTCAAGAAGTGTAAACTTGAACAGGTTACAAATGTTGAGTGTAAAAAAACTACTCAGACATGTCAAATTGAAATCAGGAAGTCCAAGGCTCATTTGAAGGAAAAAATAACATGTAAGGGGAAAAACAGAAGGATTCCATGTACACAGTGGCAAAAAGAAGTATGGAGAAAATGTGGGTCTACTGACAGATGGAGAAGAGACAATCTGGTGATGGATGATAAGGAAAACAGTGTTTCAACAACTTTTTCATTTCAGTATTTGTGGGCAAAATCTGTTGGCTTAGAAGAAGAGAGACAGCCGACAATGTGTAAGCAATAGGGACTATTTAGAGAAGTTGGGTGTATTCACATCTGTGGGACATTTTAGGATTATCCTCGGTTTAGATGGCTTACCTTAGTCACTGTAGTAGCCACTCTCTTTCATGTGGTGACTTTGGGTTTACCATTTCTTTCAATAACGACAGTTTTCCATACTGGAGGAAGGGGAAGAATTAGTTGTTACTAACTGGTCAGACTCTGTTGTTCCTGGAATGTGATTTCAATCCCCTGAAATCTTTTCAATTCCCAAAACTGCCAAAAGTTGAATGAATTGAAATCTATTAACCTGAAGACATTCTCTCATTTGTGTTTTTGCTAGTCTCAGTGCTGAGCATGGGGCTCTGCTATAGAGATTTGATTTTACTCATCTTGATTTTGGTATGCCTTGTCTCTGACAGAAAAAATCAGATGTTCAGTAGCCCTGTGCCTCCTTATTTTAAACATTCTCTTTAAGTTGCTGTCTTTATGTTTAAATCAAACTCTTCTGAACCTGATCTAGTCTGAACTATATCTTCCTTAGGCTTCTTCCTGATCTTAGTTGCTTGCTTAGCAACTCAGATTACTGTTTGGCTTATTTGAATTTTCCCCAAAGGACACCAGTAGCAGAGGCTGGAGACCTTTCCTGGCATGTGAGCAGTCCTGTGAATACCACTCCATTTTGCTTTTCCTGCTCCATCTCTTGTGTATACAGAGGTCAGAGCCATATCTTGGGTACTTCATGCAGGACATTTTATAAGTAATGTTTTATGTGATTGCACATAAATCCAAACCCATTATGTGTAATCTTTTCAGGGAATAATCCTTTATCAGTGGATGGGGAAGTGCTCAGACAGCCATTACATCTCTAAAGCATGACAAAGAACACGGCATTAAGAAGCGCGATCATGCTGCTATGGTTTGAGGGAAGATGTACTATAACAAATGCATATTTTCCCAATTGATGTGAAAGATAGAAAAGAAAGCTGCTTTTAAAGATCATATTGTTGAATTAAGAAATGCTGCTTTTGAAGAGCATATTGTTGAATTAATCTCAGGAAGAAAGATTATCCCTGAAATTACCTTTCCTGTGTCTGAAAGAATATAGTTTCAGGTGTAACTAGATGTGTTTGAACGTGACTATTTTTTCAGAATGAAGGGTGAATATTCCGCAACACTGATGTTCTCACCAGTGCCCGTACACCATGCAAAAAAACCTTCCAACAGATGCAATTAGAATAAAGGCGTTGGGAGCACCGAGCATTTAGAGACTTTGGACTGGATCTGCCACAGTGATCAAGCTGCACCTCCTTCACCAGGAAGGCTGGGAGATGGCTGTTTTGTTTCATGTTTGAGCAAGAAAACAAAAAGATGTCCCCATGTGATGTACAGCAACTTTAAGTTAAGGTTAATCTCCTTAGAGTTTAAGGGCAATTTTGGTACACTGTGCTGGTACTGAAGTTCTGTCACTCCTACTCCACTTCTTTACAGACCCAGCTCTAGATGTAGGACAACTAAGTTTTCCTAAGGAGAAGGATGAATTAACATCACAGTTCAACTGTGCATTGGTGACAGAATGGCTCCCATACCAGTCTGCCAAAACAGATCTAGGTACCCTCCCAAATAGGCACTGTGGCCCTTGGTAATGGGCATGTTTTTTATGTGCCTTGCACTTGCCAGTATTGAGTATTTCACAAAAGGGTAGGACCCTGCCAGCTGACAGGAGTGGAAATAAAAAGAAGAATGATCAGGCACCCTATTCCCTAGCAGGGTGTTTCCTTCTTCAGCTCTGGAGCAGATTATACTCTGCACAGTTTATCCCTGTGCTGGAGTGCAGCCTCATGCAGATGGCTACCCGAGCTGTCCGTGCTTCATCTCATCAGCTGATTGGAAATGATGGTACCAGAAACACCTGCTCTTTCACTGAGTTAATGTTAGGCAGGCATGTAACCATTACATTACATGCCAGTGTAATGGTTGCTGCTGCAAGACTTGGTAGTGCACTTAAGAATGTGGCTTCACCACCTGGGTATTGGCCTGCTTTGGCCATTATTTGGCACCTGCCTTGGTCCTCTGCCCCCACGCAGTGGAATGGGTGGGTGTGTAAGTGTAATTGTAATGCTACCAGTATTCTACCTGAATTGCAGAAATCGGGGATGTACTCTTTTTTTGTGTGAAAGCACTCATAATCTTCCTATTTTAAAATACGATATTAAATCATGATACATTTAATTGATAACTGACTTCCATGACAAACAGAAAGGAATCTTTACACAGAGGACTATCCTAAAGAAAACAATAATATACATCAATCAGTTAGAAACATAATGGAAGAAGACCAAACCGTAAGACCAGTAGATAGAGATAATGACTTAAAAGACTTATATAGATGAATGAACAAGGTTGAATGAACTAGGTTGATTATATGCTTAGTAAGGTGCAAACACCCATAAAAGGATTGTGAAGGATAGATCTTATTTAACAGAATGGAACTTCACCTAATACAATTGTCAAAAGGCTTAGGAAGTAGGGTGCCTGTGATTGTCGCACTCCTGCTGTTCCCTTTGCCCTTTTCTACCAGCTTGGTTCATGGTCTCTCCTTTTCCAGGATACAAAGGTTCACACTTCTCTTTAAATCCTAGGAGGCTGTGCTTCTCACCTGCGAATATCTCTTTTAGTTCCTGACATCTTCCTCAGAATGATGATTGCCCCCTGCTGCCTCCCCCCAGGAAGGAGACAGGAACCATATTCTTTTCTAGCTCATAGTCTTTTTTTGGACCCACTACAAAAAAAATCATTTTGAAGAGAAGGTATCTGTGCTTTTTTGTTGGTGGTGGTTGGTTGGGTTTTGGTAGTAATAAATCAAAAGAAAATGCTTTGAGATGAACCAAAACAAACTCTTCCTTTGGCATGGTCGTTTCAGCCCTCCATAAGCTAGTTGGGTTGGGCACCTAGAGGAGTTGCTGGCCCAGCTCGTTTGGGTGTCATGTTAATGGTCAGCCTGAAGGTGGCTTAAGTGGATCTTTTTTCCCGTCATACAAGTCTTCAGGAGGCACATGTAATCAGTTAGTAACCGCTTCTTAGCTGAGAAGTGGCAGCTCTCAGCAGAAGATAGATCATTTTTTGAAACACTAACTCATCTTTTTTTTGAGATTGTGAGCATTACTCTCAGTTATTTATACCAGAATTACCTCAGGAAATGCAGCTGTGCCCTTCTACTTATGTATGCAGTCTAAATAAAATCTTTTGTGTCTATTTTGTCTTCCTAATTTTTATATTCTTTTCCTGCTAGACGTGGAAATAATGGAAGCCTTTCTGAATGCATCCCAGAAGGAAGTGAGTTAATAGCTATGTTAAAACATAGCTAATTATGAAATCTGTAACAAACTATGATTTTATATTTAGAAGCCACCTTTTTATTTCTGAACTTTTTTTTTTTTCTGTTGAGATCTTTCATCCCACTGAAAGGTTTTAATTATATGGTGAACTCTAAAAGAGTCCTTGGATAGATAGTAAGGGGACGACTATTAATACTGGTATTTATCTTCAGAATTCCTACTCTTCTGAAACTTTGAACATGAATCTGTAATGAAATTCATTTGCTATTGTTTGTAGAGATTCGTGTGATACTCATATCATTGGCTATTTGCTTGACCTGTCATTTACTCGCTTCCTTGGCCTCAAGGCATCTGACTGTGTGCTGGGCTGAGAAATAGTGTGAACCATACTTTGAAAGTCATCTTTCAGCAGGGTAATTTATTGTTTGTTAGGATGGAATTTCAAGATACATTATCTTTGCTTATCATCCTTTCAGATTTACTCTGCCCAAAGGGAACAAATCAAAGTGACTCCAGTGTTTATATTCTGAATGGCATCTATTTATGCAATCTCACAGTTCCCTAATGATTAAGCAAGTTATGGGGGAAGAGAAACTATTTAAATCAGAACAAAATGTTTCTCCTTTAATATGGCAGGTGGGAGAAATAGCTTTCAAGGGGGCATTATAAAAGTCAGTGAAACAGAAAAAACTATGATGTGAATGCAATGAAAATGGGACTCTTGATTGTCTTCTATGTACATCAGGTAGGGGACACTCCAGCAGGAGGTCAAATCTGTTCTCTTGCTGAAGCTATAATGCCAGGTATCCTGGTATAATGAAGGCACTGATTTTTTAACATTGCGTGTTTTGTATCAACCAGAGGTAAACAGGCTCACTTTCTCTGCACGCATCTCATGGGTGTTGTGGTAAGACTTGTCCCCCAGGCTTCATGGGCAAGACGATCTGAATGAATGAAGTGATCTACTGCATTTCTAGCAGTTTGAGGAGATTTCTCTACATCTCTGTGACAGCCTCCTTACAGACTTAAGGAAGCGCTTAAATTGCCTGTGTCCACACAAGCTTATAAATGGTATTTGATACGAAAACACAAATATTGCTGGCAAAGATGGTTTCAGAAGCAAAGAGTTTCCACAGCTGAAGCTGAAGTGCCTGCAAGGGCAACTTCCCCAAGGCTCAGGTAATGCCAGGTCCCCAGGAGGGTGAATGACGTCCATATACAAAGTGCACACTGCTCAGAAAAGGAAGAGGGAAAATCTTGTATCTTAGTCACTGCTTTAATTCCCACCACTACATGTCTCATCTGCCTGCTAGGGTACTATGACCTAGGAGAAATCATCAGTGTTAAACATTGCTGCAACAGTTGACTTTTTCTCAGGATATCCCAGCAGGTAACATCTGGCATGCTATGTTTCTCTCTCTCTCTTTTTTTTTTATATATTTGTAGTAGCTGGAAGTCATATGGCATGTGCTTATGTACTAGGATTGAAAGCAATACGGCCCCATAAACAGTTTAAAAATTTCAGCCTAAATCTGATAGAAAAGTTATGGTATAAAGTCAGCTGACAGCATCCTTCGGTCATTGCTATGATTGTTTTAAATTCCTGTTCCCTTATTTTCCAGTTAAATGTAGAGAAACTTCAATTTCCAGGACAGTAGTTGCTCACAAAAACTTAGACAGCCAATGGAATAACCTTCTGAACATTTCCATTATGATTAACACTATTTTTATCAATATTCAGTAAGATACAGCTTTCTGAGAACTCTGTTGAGAGTTATTAACAAATACAGTATAGCATGAATGCCACCTATATATGTTCTAACAATAAAATGAGTCGAGAGAGTTTTATTTTTAATTTTTGTTCATACAAAATAGCTGAAGAAATACAGCACATCTTAAATCTGGAACCTTTGGTTATACTGAATATAACTCAGTTGTTTTTGGTTATGAGATGACCATCTAGAATACTCTGTGAAAGAGAAAAATCCACTGGTTAATAAGAGAGAGAGAGAGAGAGAGAGAGATTTTTCCCTGGGTTACATCATGTTTCAGTTCAGCCCTTTGGATGGCTATAATGTGTGCTCTGAATAACTGCATAGCAGTATGGCAGGTCGATTTCAGTGCCAATGAGTGCAGTTAATGTTTCTGGTTTGAAAAAGATAGAAATTCTCTAACTAGCATAGTGATTGTCTCTGAATAAGTTATTATTCATGGAGATCTGGAGTTACCATGGCTAGTACTCTAAAAAAATCAGTGTAATGCTCAGAGAAGGTCAAGAAGGCCTCACATCAGAGATTATTATGGGGGAGATAGAAAACAAAGCAGAACTATCATTATGCCACTGAATAAATAAATGGTACATTCACAAGAAGAGTCTGCGCAGTTCAATAGTTAATGATAAAGAAATCTGGGACTAGGTGTGTACCATGATTCCTCTCCAGGCATCTGCTAGCCTTTTTACCCACATCATTTTCAGACACCTGTTTAGTGGCACCCCCTGCCACAACAGCAGGAATCACTAACATGACCAGCGTAATTGGCATGCCCTGGGAGGGCTACATGAATCTGCACCATTTCTCAAAAGAGAAACAGTTCTGTAGAGACACAGAAGCAGAATGGAAACTGGTTATCTCTGACTGCTGCAGGAGCCTGGCTGCCTAATTTCTGACTAGCAAGTCATCCGGGCTGGCTGCTGGTGGCTCTCTGCAATGTAACTTTTGAAGCAGATTACTAACCCGTACACTGCATTTATTTTATTCTTCCTGAGCTCATAATTAGTCAATTAGGGTGCTTTAATGGAGAGAAACATTTTCATTCCTTTTGCCTTTATTCATTTACTTGTCAATTCATTCATTCGCTCATTCATTTTCTGAAAAAGCATTATGAAAAGCATACCTGGGTCACAACATTGTAAAAAAGAGGAGACGTAAGATAGGAAATTTGAGAATGCATCTAGGCCATTGTCAGTCTCTAAGACATAAGCAGCCATACCACTCAAAGATTTATTCAATCTATTCTGTAAAATTTCTAAAGATGGAGATTATTTGATCACTTTATGTCACATATTCTTGTCTTTAATTATTCACACCATTAGGAGGGTTTTCTCAGCATCCAAGACAAGTTTTTTACTTATGCCAAAAAATCATTATTTTTTTTTCCTCTGAATTTTTACGTGTTACCAACTTTTTTCACATCTGTACTTTTTGGTAATATTTCCCTTAGACTGCTCATCATTAGGCTAAAGGATCTGAGCTCTTTCAGTCTGGTCTTGCAGGAGATGCCCTCTAGACCTCTGGCTGATGATTCTCCCTCTGACACACGTTGCCAGTGTCATTCCACAGGGCAGGACTTGAGGCAGTAGTTTGCACTGTGTTTATGAAAACAGCCCCATCGCTAACTGTATGAAATAACAAATAAAAATATCCAAACTCCTGTGGATAGCATCTGATTTCAGTAATTGAAGCCAGTTACAAAGGTAATAAAATGCCTAAATATTTTCTTTTTACTTAGTCCTTGGAGTTAACCACTGTTAATGGTTTGGCAGAAGAGGTACAGGGATTGTTAATGGCAAATACTTGTGCTCATGTCAGGGATCACGTTGAGCCAAACCGCACACTGGCTCGTATAAACGTCAGCCCCTGAGAAGAGATGTTGACAACAAGCATCCAGATGACTGCCGAACTTGGATTGCTCAGGTTCATTTCTCACTTGAGTCAAATGCTAACAACACCGCAGGAAGCTTTTCTGTAGTAACGCTGAGACCACTTGCACAGACCAGCATGACTGTAGATAAATATTTTCTTTCTGATGCTTCTATTAAAGGAATTTTCTGTTTACTAAAAGGCATTTGTAAACATTGCCTGTGAAAAGCATAACTTTGAGGATTGGGACCTGCCTAATTTGCTCGTTCTCCCAAATACAGGGACTGACAATCCACTTGAGGCAGTTCATTTTGCAAGAGACCCCAGAAACAGAGTAGAGCATCTGGCTTTCCCCCAGAGACTCCTTCCTAGGGGTCAGTCTGTGTTTTCAGACATTCTTCTTCCAAGAAAGGCTGAGGACAGAGACCACAGCAGCAGGAGCTGTTACTCTTGGGAGGAAAGACAGAGACATAATGTCTGTTGATAGTTTTGTTAATCAGATACTCAAGTCCCACCACAGGCATTCACTTCCCTTTTATAACAGTCCTACAGTGAACTCCCCAAACAGTTGTCTTACTGCTCGCTTATTAATTCTGTTTAAAATCAGTCTTTATTGTGTCTAGATGCTATTCTGAGAAGATTGCAAAGGTAATTTAAATGTAGAAAACAGGTTTTAAAACATAACTTCCCATCATCTCCCTTATACCACATGCCCTACCCTTACACTGATGGCATCTACATTAATATAAGACCTCTGCTTCCAAATGTAATTCACCCAGCTCTCCAGTATATATATATATATACATATACTGGAAGAAATATATATATATATATAGGGGAAAGCTTCTCTCACAGGACATTGCAAAGGTCAATATATCCAAGAGTAGGATTAAGGGAATTTTATGTAGTATTCAGAATACAAGTGGCTACTGGCCCAGCTGATGGGACACAGGGACCAAGTGCTTGCAGTGGGAAGCATCTCTTAATATACAAGAAAATTCAGACAAAGTCTTTACTCATGAATGCTATATACAAGTTTCAAATCAGTATGCTGATCATGGGGAGACTCTCTGTGGAGATATTCCAGCAGCAAGAAATCAAAGCTTCTAAATTGCTTCTTATTTTAGCTAGCGTTTTTAATGAACCGTAGTAGAACTACCATAATCTACTGGGTGGGAAACACTCAGTATTTTTAAACAGATTTTCACAATTGAATACTTTACGGTTTAATTATGGAAGACTTGCTTTATTTACAGGTATCAACATTTGTTGATCTATCTAGACTGTCAGCCATAGTCTATACCTTTTGTTTTCAAACATATATTGAATATATAAAGAATACCAACAGGATCCTCTGCAATGCCGTTTTGACCTTTCCACATATAAGATGAAGAAACGTTGTCTTTCTGAAAGCCTCTGTATAGAAAGTAAAAATATCTTGATACTAAATTGTGAGACTAGTATTCATGCAGTCATTAACTGGTGTTTGACATACAAGTTTCTAGAAATTCTGGACCTGTAAGGAGTCAAATGGCATATTAATTAGATGGCAAATGTCACAGAAATATTTATGCGGTACAGCATCTAACCTCATATTTCATGACGTAGACGTGCAGTTGTGTCAGAAAAGTAACCTAAGGAACTGCACACAGAACAAGCAATCATTTGCTCTACTGTACATCCCTGCACATCTCTGCGCCATGGTCACCATTCTCTGGGTCACTGCTGACCTGGGCTGCAGTGCTGGCAAGAGACTTCTCTGATTTTAACCTGTTTTTCTCTAAACCCTTCTCCTTCTCCTTCTCCTTCTCCTTCTCCTTCTCCTTCTCCTTCTCCTTCTCCTTCTCCTTCTCCTTCTCCTTCTCCTTCTCCTTCTCCTTCTCCTTCTCCTTCTCCTTCTCCTTCTCCTTCTCCTTCTCCTTCTCCTTCTCCTTCTCCTTCTCCTTCTCCTTCTCCTTCTCCTTCTCCTTCTCCTTCTCCTTCTCCTTCTCCTCCTCTTCTCCTCCTCCGCCTCCACCTCCTCCTCCGCCTCCTCCTCTGCCTCCTCCTCCTTTCTTAGACACCTGCTGCATGATTCTCTATTGACTTTATTTTTTGACTTTTTAAATATCTTAAATGTCCATAAGTTGACACCTACTGGTAGTGTTTCCATTATTCAGTTCCATCTATCTTCTCTTGGGAATTAAAGTTTTTATGGAAGATTGTATTTTTTTTTCAGTGCATTATTGTAATATTTCAATATTTAGCGGATGCAAGAGGATTATTATATATTGGGAAGACCAAGTTGCTGTGGTTGGGAAATGGAAAGTGGGTGCATGCAAACTGTGTGTGGTACCACACTGTACAGAGAAGGAGGGGAAAGTGTCTAAGGGGGATACCACAGTAGATATTTGGGACGGAGACTGCCTGAAAATTTGTTTGTAATTTATTTTTTACACCTTGTGTTGGATTTTGCACTGTTACAAAGGCACTTTCTAATTCTTAGCTGGAAGCTTGTATAGGCTTTATCTCACCTTGAATTATCCATTGATTTGACAGTCTGTTATTTCTGTGCTGTGTTATCTGTCATCCATTAGTTACCACGAAATGAATTAGGACATCTTACCAAAAGATTTCATCATAAAACAGAGAATAATTTATCAAACTAAATTATGTGGGTTCCCATGAGTCAAAACTCACAAATACAGAGATTTATAGTTAACTGGATAGAAAGCAAAGATAAAGCCTTTTGTCAATAGGGACCCATAAAATTAGTCAGGCAGATTGTACTCCCTGTGTTTTAGAGAAAGTCTCTTCCTCCCTGGCACCTTCACTCTATTAAAATATTATGGCAAATACAAAGTAGTTAAGTTAAGATAGTGTATCTGGTAGGTCAGGCCACGGTGGCAGAGCATCCTGGTGTCTCCAGCTGTGTCACAGCACTGCCAGTACGTGGTTCCACCACGTACGCCAACCCAGCAACCATGTCCTCAGTGCTGTGGCTGATGCCATGAGAAGCTGTGTTTTAAATGTGTGAGCTGTGCAGAAATGCAAAGTATTTTGAAAGATCAGGTACAAGCCTTTCAAATTGTTCATCCACAGTCAACGGGTGCTTTCAATCTTAATCTCATTTTGGTTCCCTAAAATGCCAATAATTCCACTCCTCCAGTTCCAACTGGTCTGTAGTACAAATTAATGTCAGTGAAGCACCTTGAAAACACAGTAACATAAATTCTATGGAAAAAAAAAAAGAATATTTTTATAATCATATCAGTTTTTGAATAATGTACAGTAAATAAGATGTAGGTCCCCCACTAAGGAATGAAACGAAGTGACACAGTCATAGAATCCTAATTTCAGAGATGATAGTTTACCCTGACTTCCAGTGTAGCACAGGTCAATTCTTCCCTGAATGATATTTTAACTAGAGCATCTCTTTTAAAATTATATAAAATCTCTATTTAAATATTTACCATATGGACGTTCTATCACTGTTTTTGTTAAATTATTGAAGTGGTTAATTGTCATAATACTAATGAATGTGATTTCTATTTCTGAATGTCTCTGCTTTCAACTTGCAGCCACTTGATCTTGTTATGTTTGTGCTTTTCAGGCTGAAAAGCCCTCAATTATCGAATTTCTATTCCCCCTAGAGGCAATTAGAAACTGTGATTAAGGCACACTTTAGCCTTTTTGCGAAGGTAAAGAGACTGAACTTCACTTTTCCACTAAGACAGGCTTTCCAATCCTTTAATCTTTCTCTTGGTTCATCTCTGAACCAAGAGATCCAATTTATTCCTTCTTGAGCTGTGGGCTAGGACGGCATGCAGCATCTCAGAAGAAGACTTGTCAGGTTACATAACCTCTCTAACACTTTTCAATATTAATTTGGTCATTTATCCCAGAACTGGATTTTTGTTTTGCTGTTATTCCCTTTACATCCTGTACAAGGAATTCATCTCCAGCTGACTGACATGATGCCCCAATCATTTCAGTCACTGTTCCCAACATAACGTCTCGTTATGTGCAAAATTTCTGAATTTTGTTGAATTACAATTATCTGTATTGATTCACATATCATTTGTTTGCAGCAGTTTATGAATCTATTTGTTTCAGTGCATGCTTTTTCTGTGAAACATGTAAACTTTAATCAGTAAGGATTCTCTGATTTCCTCCAGATCATTAATCAAAATGCAAAGGCCAAGAACTGACCTCAGCGTGGCCTTAAGAGTACATGCCCTTAATGAGGCTTCACTGTTTACGCATTTATTTTGAGACCTGTCAACACCTTTTTAAAATTCATTCTCTGTGTACCAAATTGCTTTTGTTTTAATTATCAAACTGCTGAATAATGCCAAGTTTAAAGGATTCTGTCTATTCCATATAACCCCTGTTCCCTTTCTCAGTCACTGAATGAGTGCCCATTAATTGTGCACAGAGTGAAGGAGGCATCTTTTGGGAGAAAGAGATGGGGTCCTGTAATTAAAGTCTGTATCAAAATGTATTCATGTATGATGGGCAAATGAAAGATGTTGAAACCATCATAATCTCTACATATCTACATTTTTTCGATGCTGGATTTTAAGTCCTATTTTTTCTAATATAAGGGGTTTCTTTGTGTGTGTGTGTGCATGTGTGTATTTTCATATACACAAAAAAAGGCGGGGTCATCTCACAAGCTTTAAAATGTTTACAACCGAGCTGGTCATGCGGTCTTCCACTCTACCTAATTGATGAAAATCAGCATTCCTGGGATATTGCTCACTCATCTGAATGTAAATGTACAAAACAAACCACATGTATAGCATTCCCTAAAGGCATATTTCTTGACACTTGCTAGAGAGACTGTACCACAAACTCAGATGTAAATGCTCTTGTGAGGTAGCCAAGGTTAGATGAGAAGAAACCCAAAAAAAGAACGTGGACTTCCTTTCTGATTCTTGGTTTCCTATTTTGATAATTCAAGTCTAGAAAGAAATTAAATTTTATGGAAACTAAAAAAGAATTTTGAATGCTTTACAAATCAACACGTTATTTGTTGATCCATCAGCTATTTACTTTAACAACTGGATTAGCTAATTAATCATGATTAATTTTAACCACAGAATTATGATGTTTCTAATAACCTCCTTGATGTGCTGTCTAACCCCAGAGCACACAGAGAACAGAGGTGGATAAGTAGAGCTCCAGTTGATCATTCAGGAATGTTGGACAAAGGAAAGAATGATCGGGTTAAAAGAAAGGTTATGAAAACAAATCCAGAGGCCATATGATATATGTGCTTTTAGCTTTCCTAAAATATCTCATAAGAAGTCTTTGGTAAGGTTTAAAAGAAAGAAAGGAATTTCGAATTGAAAAGATCTCGCTTTGTCTTATCTGGGGGATAATTTCCTTTTTCTAAGCAGGGTTCCTGTTTTCAGTAGCTTGATTAAGGAACAATATCTCATTTGATGAAGTGATCCAAATGGGCACATTTGCATATGAATGCTGGATGATGTGGCGTAGAAACTGATTAGGCCTCATCTCTCTCACATGCCTGACAATTAATGCTACTAGCAGTTAATACATTAAGATTTGAATTAAACTTGATCAGAGAAAATGAAGTTAAAAATAACTTCACAAAACTTTTTGAACTTCATAGATTTTTTTTCCCTTTCCCTTCTGATATTAAAGACAGGTTCTTCACCTCAGCTATTGCTACTTTACATATGCTTAGATGTAATAATCTTCTAATCAGTCTATATGACATAAGGAATATAACAGGGTTTATGATGGGAAGGTCTGTGAACAGATGTCTGACTTTTCCCTTCTTGTGTTTAGATAAGGCAGTCAGTAGGAGTAAGGTTACTTGCTTTCCACAAGCTTTAAATACAAGAGAAAACAACTTGTAATTCTCAAGATTTGACAAGGAATGCTGAGGAGTTACATTAAATCTTTGATACCATGATCATTTGATTCCAATTTCATATTTTCTAATCTCGATATTTTGCTTATACTAGAATTATCATAGCAGCTGATCCCAAGATGTGTACTGAGATAAGTGCTATACACCATCAGGATGGCCTGAGAGCTTGGTACTTGAAAAGGCCCTCAACAGGCTTCAGAAAAAAAGAGCTAAAATCATGAATAAGGTCAAAATAGAAACATATTTATCACTGCAGGCTGCTCCACGGTGAGAAGAACCTGCCTTCACTGAAACAATAGCTTCTCCATGACGTCTATTACTCATCTTCTAAAGCCTGATCTTGCATAAAAGACCTGGCAGCCAGCGGTAAATTAGGCTTGGGTCAAGGTGATAACAATGAATCTCATCACTCCTGAATACTTAAGCAGCTGAGGTACAGGCTTAGCATTTGTCCCTCTCTCTGGATGAACTGAAATCCTGGGTGCAAACATCTCAGGTGTAGAAAGTTCAGATACAGACAAAATGCAGCTGCTCATTAATTCTGAAATTTTCTCATGTTCTAGCAGAAAAGACCTCTCCATCACAGCATACATGTACCATGTGTAACACCACATTGCAGAAATGCATCGGTCTCATCAGTGTTTTCCCACATAATTTAATAAGCCTGTGGGGAAAGGTTATTTACGTTTTAATTAATCTGTGTCTAGGCAGTATTGATGCAGTAAAAAAGAAAATGCCTCAAATATCTTTAAGAAAAACAGTAGCTGTTTTATGAAACAGAAAACACTAACAATGCTTTTATAGCAGACATTGGGTTATTTTGAGCATAACAGTGTACGTTATTTACTTTTTGTTCAGGTTCTGCTATAAGTAAACACTATAATGGTGTTTAGAGTTTTCAGTTTTATTTACTTTTGAAGAATCTGTTTTGTTTGTTTTGTTTTGTTTTCATTCAATTAAACCTAAGCTAGTTGCTTTTTAATGAAAACAGTGTGTGCTATTTTAATGTAACAGGAATTTATATAGCACCCTGAATTATGTAATAAATAGACTTTCTAATACCTTAAAAGCTAAGAAGGATAGAAGTAAATGTATTTTATGAACATTCTTTTCATTTTAAAGTATTACCCAACCAAGACAGTTTACAACATAAATGAGGATTTGACCTTATAATGTCACCAGCTGCCAACAAGTAGGAAGTTCTTGCTGCAATTACAGTGTTATGGGAGGGCAGCGCTTCCTCAAACACTCATCCCTTCTTTTGAAACTCACCACGTTCTCTTTTGCCCATTAATAAATCTACAAATATTCCACTGAAGCTGGGCAACTGTTTCAAGACCACTGTTTCTACCCAGTTTCTACCTAGTTTTTCTACACTGTTTCTACCCGGTAGCCTTTCTGTGGGTTAGCTTACTGGAGGCCTACGGACTGCTCAGACAAGAAGAACAAAGCCCTGTGGTGCATCAGCTGCTGCCTTGTTCCATGAGACAACACCAACACTTGGACCATCATGTTTTAGCTGTACAACAATGTATTTTCAGCTCATTTTGTAATTTGAAGATGGTGCTAGATTAAGCATTAAGAAGTCAGTATGTGATAGCTCTATGATAGGAATATTTTTAATAATTTTCTATCATTAAAAGATGTAGGTAACGGTGATGCCTGATCTGCCTCAGAAATCCTCATGAAACCAGGTAAAACAAAAAGGAATTAACAAGTTAATCAAAATTGATAATCTCTCTTCAAAGAGAGCTGCAATCATGCAAAGGGAGACATGGCAAACATGCCTTAAAAATTTCCAGAGCAGTGTTTGGTTTGAGATTCATACACTTCAGCGTAGGAGATGGCATGTGGGTGTCAAAACTCCCAGCGTAGTCCTTGGGATCCAGCCAACACAGTCAACAGGTGGTAGTGAGCCACCTATGTCCTCTCATGGGCGCCTAGTGCCCCGGGGAAGGCACAAGGGGGCCTGGCTGGCCGCCAGCCACCTCTCCACAACAGCACAGGTCTTGTGCAGGTTGGGCCTTAGTTTTCCTAGGCCTAGGCACATGCCTCAGCCACCTCCAGGCATCTCAAAGAGCATGAGGTGGCTCTGCCTGGGCCGCAGAGTCAGGCCCCAGGGCTGAATCACTCTCTGGCCCCCAATGACTAGGTCTTCGTGGAGTAGGCTGGCTGTTTAGACAACTGCAAGTTGACATTTACATTTGTATGCCGTAAGCGGAGGCAAATCCCACCTCTGAGTTCCTGTAATGTGATGGAGATAAATAAGAGGCCTCAATGAGGTCAGTTTCACGATAGTCTAGGTTTTCTCCTCTACTTAAAGTATGCCCAAATTTGAAGGCTCTGACAGTCAGCATTAAATTGTTATCCATAATCATAACGATATTGCTGGGAAATATGTATAGGAGCTATGAGGCTGTCCCCCCTCTCCCCAGAATGCTACCTTCAAGGATAACTACAGCTGGGGAACCACATACATACAGTGAGTGTATGTGTACTGTGGTGGCTAGGTCTTGATCCCACTGAAGTCAATAAGAGTTCATCTAGGGATTTAAATGAAAACAAGAATAAGCTCTGAGTATTTGAAATCCTGTTCTGAGAGATGACTTTCGCAAAGTCAGCCTTGGGAAATGACAACAACCTGTGTGAAGCTGTTCTCTGGGAAAGGCATTGTCTCCTGCACGTTGACTCCTCAATTTTTGAGTTGCACAATGAAATCTTATTTGGGAATGCAGCAGCTGGGAAAGTGGTGGAGCCAGGTGAGACCTAATGTTCAGTTCAGCCTGGCCAGTGCTTCATTTTTATTAGCAAAGATGAATTTCACACTGTTGCCCAAAGAAAGGAGTGTTGACAGCTTTCACTCATGGAGAAGGCTGTGCTTGTTCCAGTCACTGAATTCAAGTGAACGTCAGTCTCAGTATCTCATGTATGGGGGAGGAAATGCCTTCAGGCAGAGTAGCCACCTTAAAATGGACTGAATTGAAAAGTAGTTGTTTTAATTCTGCAAATCCTGTATCATACTCAGGATGCAAACCTTTTGTATTGATTTGGAGAACGTAAAAGGATGCTAACATTTGGAAATGCTCTGGGTGAGCATCCAGCCACAGCACTGGAAGAAGAGGGGCCTCTGTGCTGGCAGCTCCAGCTGGGCACAGTCCTGGTGTGAGTTATGCAGCTACCTTTGTCTCTTTGGCTTGTAGCAGTATGTAACATTTTGCAGTGCTTTGTGCCATGGGACCATGGATGTGCTTGGCAGGCAGTTTTAGACTTGATTTTCACTGGGTCCTGCCAGGGGAAGGTTCCCTGTGGGCTCATTTATGGTCTGCATCCTTCTTTTGTAACACGGAGGGCTGGAGAAGAAGCACGGATCTTACCATGAAACTAAGTTGTTCAAAAACCAGAACACTGCAAACTGATGGCAGAATAACAAAGCTGAAGTGATTCTTTTCACAACTAAATAAAAGAGCATGAACTCAGACATACCCTATAGTCCTAAAATGGCTGACAGCAGGGATGCAGGCTCACATAACCAGTGTACTTCTCTGAAGTGTGAGAAGAGTTGAGCATCCAGAAATGCATAGTATTGAACCCAAACACAGCATTTTCTACATTTTCCTGAAAATCTGAGGTTTAGTGTGAACTAGTATTTAGTGACAGATCATAAACATTCTGTGTATACTTCCATATAACTCCTCTTGTACACTTTTCTATAACATTTCTAACTGCAGCTCTAATCAAATGAGGATATTCTGCTGAAGCTTCTGAAATAAACATGTATATAGAGAAAAATTGGTAAAGACAGCTTCTGATAGATAAATAATAAAGAAATGAAGAGTTTCCACAATGGAAATACAGACGTATTTCTTTGTGCCACCTTTCCATGACCCCTTCTTTCTCTTTCCCCATTTTCTTCTCTCCTCCCCCTCACTGTTAAGGAAAGTAATTTGAACAAGCAATAGCAGGGACTTGCAACTTGTCATGGCTAATGAAGGAACTTGGAGCAAGAAAACGTGCCCATTTTTTTCCAACTATATAAACTGATTGTGAAAAAAATATAATGTCTCCCTCTGCAGAACCTGCGTAGATGACAAGACGCATTTAAAAAAAATAAATAAATATTTAGTATACCCTATAAATAAAAAATGTTCTGTGGTAAAACTGGAACTCAATTATGTTTGTGTATGCTACGTTCTGTCTCTCATCATAGTTACTGTGGCATTTAAGGTATGCCACCCCATCTCATAAAAGTCTTCACAGTGTCTCCAGTGTTTACTGCTTACCTGTGTCTTTTCTGGCATTTGAATGACAGAGTCAGGGGACTGAAATCATCTTTGTGCATGGAGGGTGGAAATATGTAAGCAGTTTTGAGAGAGATTCCCATTGGTCTTGCACCAGCACCTCCCCGCGGTCTCATTCTTTTCTCCAGAAGGCAAAATTACCTGAACAAAGCACTGGGAGGCTTCAAGAATGGTGCAGAATCAGAAAAAAATATATGTATAATATTTTTCTGATTTTCTTATTTGCATCTTAACACTTGAGCCAGTCTGGTAGCACACTGAGCAAAATTATGCTTCTTTACACTCTGGGGTGATCATTTCTTTCTTTGCTGGAAGGGGTATGAGAACTTACCTTCATACCTAAGTTCCCTATGTGAATAAGTTTCAATCAGTTTCAAAAGCCATTATGTAAATTTTTTGCGGTATAATGAAATAGCCAAATCGTCTGTATTTAAAGCAGTATGTTTTGGGGCTCATAAAAGTAAAATTGTAATTTCTGGCTTGTTTTAACTCTGTACTATGCCAGAAGTAAGCTATGAAATAAATGTTTACTCACCAGCATCGAAATGAGCCCTTAAGGGAGCAATGTGAAAAAGATCTGTCTTCAGTCCATGAGATGCATGCCCCTTCCATAAGCCACATGATTGAGCGAGGGAATAGACCTCAGAGCTGGAGCCCTGATTACACCAAAACTACTTTACATGAATCTAGCCACAAAAAGTAGCCTCAAAATATTCACCCTTATTGACTGAAGATATTGTATTTACTAGAAAATAAAGAAAATTAATCAAAGAAGAACATCAGGCAAAAGTAGGTGTCCAATGAAAAGCAGCAAAATTCCCTCTAAAATAATTCATTTATCAAAGATATTTGTCAGAAGCATGCTCAACATTTTTCACCAATGCAGACACGAGCAGACAAAAGCCACACACTTGCCTAGGTTGACACTTTCTTTTCCCCATCCTCCCCAGCAGGTTCTCCTCTCGGTCTGCTCTACTTGGTGCTTTTCCAGCACTGAAGAAGAGTGCAGGAGAAGAGACGTGGGGACTCGGAGCCAGACCTGCTCTGCACGCCCACAGCACCGTGTCCTGCAAGCCTTTCGCTCCCTGCAACAGCCCACTCGTCCAGGCTGCCCTGCAAAGCGGCCGTGCCTGGGGGGGTCTGCAACCAGCTGCTCCATAAAAACGAAGGAAAACTTGTCACTTATCTCTGTAAGTCACCATGTTAGATGTGCAATAGCTGCTTGTAGGCAATTGAACTGTTGTTTTAGCAAGGACTAAATACAAACAGAGTGTGATTTATACAACATATTCCCCTTCCTTCTCATAGTAACGGCACTATTGGAAATGTGGAAAACAAAAAGTAAAACAAAAGTAAAGAGGTTGACCCAGTCCTTCTTATTTACAAAACCCACAGCTGACACTTGGAAAGAAGGATTCTGCCTGGGAAAGCAGCCTGGTGTCTGCCTTGAAATATTCAGCGATTACTCAAAGGCTTCAACCACCATGGGCTTCTATCTGCACTGCAGACTGACGTGCATCCTGATAGCAGCCCATCTCCACTGTTTGAGAAATACTGGCTTAGATAATGCAGGAATGAATTGTACACTGCCCCTTTCAACCAGAGCATAAAAAAATTCACACCTGCCTGTAGGAACCACATACTGATTCCTGGGTACACCCAAGAAGTCAGAGAAGAATACACAGTAGAGAGGAAAGGCAAGTAACGATGGTCTGGGGACATAATGGAAAAGTAGTGATTCACAAATGCAGCTTTCCTTTTGAACAAAAGAAAACATTTTATAGATTTCCCCACCTTCTTTAAATAGTTCTCTTGAGTTGCATTATTCCCAGGGCAGTAGAAAATGCGCATTCTGAAATTCAGTAGTAAATAAAATCAGGAAAATTGAGGTT